>NC_064634.1:83329373-83952555 GCF_023864275.1 Schistocerca cancellata | reverse complement strand
CGTTTCTGAAGAAGAGAAATTTGTTAACATCGAGTATAGATTTAAGTGTCAGGAAGTCGTTTATGAAAGTATTTGTATGGAGTGTAGCCATGTATGAAACATGGACGATAAATAGTTTGGACAAGAAGAAAATCGAATTTTTCGAAATGTGGTGCTACAGAAGAATGCTGAAGATTAAATGGGTAGATCACAAACTAATGAGGAGGTATTGAATAGAATTGGGGAGAAGAGGAGTTTGTGACACAACTTTAGTACTGGAGAGCAGCGTGGAGGGTAAAAATCGTAGAGGGAGACCAAGAGATGAATACAGTAAGCAGATTCAGAAGTATGTAGGTTGCAGTAGGTACTGGGAGACGAAGAAGCTTGCACAAGATAGAGTAACATGGAGGGCTGGATCAAACCAGTCTCAGGACTGAAGACCACAACAACAACAACAATTTATGCACTATTAAAAATTTGTGCTGAAGAACTAAAATGTACCGTTAGGACAGTACGGGGAAATGTCGCGTCAGTGAGCTATGGCAGCAGACGACCGACGCGAGTTCCTTTGTTAACAGTACGACATCGCCTGCAGCGCCTCTCCTGCCACGGTGTCGTGAGGTTTCCTACCGTGGGGTTTCCTACCGGGGGCTTCCCTACGAGCAGTGGCGCACTAAACCTGTCAGAGGCCCCGGCAAAACAAATCGAGGCTCCCCTTGTTGCCCCCTCCCACCCTCCTCACCATACAGGATTTCTCCGAGAGTTTCAAACGCAAACGGAAGGAAGTCCCACATTACTTATCACCTTCATTTTGTTTCGTAATAATTTACAAGGTATGACGTTATTTTACTGCTCTCGTAATCTCGTTGCTATTATTTAATAGCTATGTTGCCCCTTATACGACAGAAATCATTACATGATTCGAACAACAGAATGCACGTAGTACATAGGCATGTTTCAACTTTTTATTTTTCATTTAATTTATTTTTATTTATTCCTTGTTGTTATTGTTGTTGTTCAACATTACAGTAGCAAATTGATAACCTTTTTTTTTCTTATCAATCGTAATTTCTTATTCAATTTTTTGTAAAACGCCTAGAGATTTGAAACACCTTTTTAAATCTCCAGAGCCTTCATATGTTTTCATAATGTCTTTTAATCCTTTGTCAAGGTCTATGTACCGTTTCTTTCTTTTTTTGAAGAGGTAGGCCAATGGAATCTTTTTTAATTTCAAAAATAGCCTCCTCCTTCAGCTTTGGAATCAGAAAGTACACATTTGGATGTTCCTGATTTATTGAGTTCAGTTTTCTATGCCAACTTTCGACAGCATTCGTCGTTCTGTGTCGTTGGTTAAAAACATTCCACATTTCAATAGGTATATTAGGATTTTCCATCCACTGATCAACCATATAGTCTGCAAATGCTGTGATCCTCTCTCCACTGGGCATTTGTTCCATTATTAAAAGCCACACTTCATCGACAGTCTTAAGTGGAAGATGTGCCATTGCAGCACACATGCGACAAAACAATCGGATTTCCTCCCTATCCCTGTATTCTTCCGTTAATCCCAGCTCCTGTATCTTCTTCCACAGCCACTGGTTAAAGTGAAAATTACAACCGGAAAGTTGTGTTTCAGGGAACACTGAATTCATTGCTTTAATTGTAGCCATTTCAAAATCTAGCACTGCAGTTTTTGGTGACCACCCAGGCATCTTAGATTTCAATCCAGAAAAAAAGTCTTGTAAATGAATTTTGGCTTTTGTCTCTCAGCAAAGGAAATAAAACAGGAAATATCTTAGTTGCCTCTTCCATACTTCTGATGTTGACATGGATTGTGTACAATTGTTTGAACTGTTTCGAACAGCTTTCAAATGTCCCATCCATAAGCGCAGTTCAATTGTCACAAAGGATTTTCTCTGCTTCTTCACAAGCAAATACTAGAAGTCTCTTTCCTGGAACAGAGTCTTCAAAAAACTATTAGCTTCCGTTAATTTCAAAAGGTCTTCGCTAAGGTGAATTTCCGAACTAGAGCCAGGGCTCTGGGTTATCCCAATAGCTCCTCTTCTCGCTTTACACAATTGAGTCTTGGAGCTGTCATAATTCGGAATATATGCCACGAATTCTAGTCCTTTATCTTACAAATCTTGAAATTCCTGCTTAAAAATTTGGGCTACAGGCACTGTCTTTTCTTCACGAACTCTTTCTCTGCAATTATGTAGTCTTTTCTTTATCTCCACATCTGTTTTTTCAGGTGGACAAGAATGTTGCTGTTGAGCAACGATTTCACAATTTGCAATTTTTAAACGGTCTTTGCACCTACTCTGTTCGTATTTGATGCACATCCAGTTCGTATATTCTTCATTTTTTCCTATAAATCCTTGAAAAGACACTGCCTCCCTTTGGTTGTTGTTATCACTTCCATCGTGTACACTGCATAGAACAGAAGTCGTTTAGGAAAACGCACGGAACGAAAGCTATCGACGACGACACTGTCAGAGAAACGGTGAAAATACCTGCACTGAGGGTGAGCGCCTGGGGTAGACAAGCAGTGGGGGAGGCTCAGTTCGCAAACACCTCGTTAGGGAACCGGTTGCTCGGGACAGCTTCGAGACCTGCTGCACCCTTGTAGGAAACCACACGATAGGAAACCACATGTAGCCCCTGCCACGGGAGTAGCTCAAAATCGCGCAGACGGTTCATAGCGACACACGCCATTGTCCTGCTGGAAAATGGCGCCACAATACAGTCGTGTGAGATGTAACACATGAGGACGTAGGATGTCTGTGAGTACCTTTGTGCCGTCACACTTCCCTCGGTCACTACCAGCCCTGACGTGATGTCATCCCCGATGAATCTCCACAGCATGACGGAAGCAGTAACACTGCTGTGCCTCCACAAAACATTGGATGAATGGTTTCTCTCCCCAGGTCATCACCATACCCGCCGATGATGATGCAAGGGAGTAGAGAACTGCGATTTATCACTGAACACAAAGGTCGCCATTCATGAAACGCTCCCTGGTAATTATACCACTCCAAAGTTTGTGTTGTCCGGGTCGTGTCCCCTTTCCGCCCCCCCCCCCCCCCCCGGCCACTCTACTAAAAGCGTTTGCATTATTAGATATATTGTTTCTACATTTCTAAGCTAATTACCGAAAAATAAATCCTGGGATGAAAACAGAGCCCCGAGAATGGCAAGGAATTCTGGAAAACTGCAAGTCATCTTTAACACAGGATACTTTTCGGTTGTCTTGACAGGGGCAGCAAAATAACTGGGATGTAAAACGTAGGCTGGCAAAGGCAAGAAAAGAATTTCTGAAGAAGAGAAATTTGTTACCATCGTATATAGATTTAAGCGTTAGGAAGTATTTCCTGAAGGTATTTGACTGGATTGTAGCCATGTATGGAAGTGAAGCATGGACGATAAAAAGTTTAGACAAGAAGAGAATAGAAGCTTTCGAAATGTGCAGCTACAGTGAGGAGGTACTGAACAGGAGACAAGGAATTTGTGGCACAACCTGACTTGAAGAAGGGATGGGTTGATTGGACACATTTGAGACATCAAGGGATCACCAGTTCAGTGTTAGAGGGAAGTTTGGATGGTAAAAATCGTACTGGGAGACCACGAAATGAATACAGTAAGCAGATTCAGAAAGATGTAGTTTGCAGTAGTTATTCGGAGATGAAGAGGCAGCACAAGACAGAGTAGCAGGGAGAGCTACATCAAACCACTCTTTGTACTGAAGACCAAAAGAACTATTTTTCAGTTGCTTGTTCGAGGGCTGTCCCACGTGGACGCATTTGCTTCCTGACCAACTGCAGAGAACATTTCAGGCAACGAAAGGAGCACATTCAAACGCTGTTCACACACAAAAAGAGACAAGATTCGCGAGTCCACAGGTAAGAGAGACAAACCACACGACGACGAGTATGGCCCTATTACACTGCAGAAGTTCTTTGACTAATCTTGTAGAAGCTAGGACCACGCTCTAAGTATCATAAAAATGCAGTGACGTCGAGGAATTTATAAAACGCTGAAACGTCCCCTTAGAAAAATTTACGAATTGCTGTGCTGGAAAACCTCTTACGTTATTTGCTTTTCAAACAGTTGAGCAAAACTGAACGTACTCAGACATTACTCTCTTTACTTATTCTGATCATCACTAAACTGACACACAATATTTTTAGTGCAACGCAATCTGACTTTGAAAAATCCCTACATAAGAATGGCCCTGACTAACAATAACCTATACCTTTCATCAATCACTTACCTCACAAAAATCTTCGTTACTCGAACTACTGCAATACAGCGAGCGCCAATACTGCCAGCTAAATAAGATTCAAACTACTGAAGGCACTAACTACTGATAGGCATAGTTAGCAAATGAAAAATTTTGATAGAGAACAAACAATGTATTTACCTTAATAGTGTTCAAAAGTCATAATATATATATCAGTCCATGATATCCAATATTACAAATTTACTCCTTCTGATGGACACACATCCAGATCGTCCGCTCTCAAAATTCCGCCATTTCTCTCCCCACGTCCACCACTGCTGGCGGCTCACCTCCAACTGCGCAACACTACGCGCTGTTAACATCCAACTGCCCAATACTACAATAGCAAATATTGCAACAATGCTAACCAGCCACAGACTGCACACAGCACAGCCAGTGATTTTCATACAGAGCGGTTCGTGGCGTTAATAATATAAAAACCTAAACAGCCTACTTACAACGCCATGTATAAAAGACTAACCACCAGTACCGGTTTCGCACTAGTAGTACCAAGTATTCTAGGCGGGGCTGCTCGTCTGGCGTACCAGTAAATTTGTTTACGGGCCACAGCGTAGAGTTATACATAAAACTCGGAAAACAATGTTAGGTAACTGAACATCATTAGTTTCATATAATTGAAATGATTGAAGCAAAGCATGCTAGGAAATGTCTTACGAGGCATGAATGGTTTCTGTTCCATATGTAATTGGCGTTTGGAGTGACATCTCCAGGCAGTGATGGAAGTACAACGTGGCTTAATTAATAGGTGTACATCCCATGTAAATATTTTATGCGAATGATATATATATATATATATATATATATATATATATATATATATATATATATATATATATATATATGCCTGAATAACCTCACCCTTTACTCTGTCAAGCTAAGGCGTAGCGATATACTGGGTGGTCCATTGATCGTGGCTGGGCCAAATATCTGACGAAATAAGCATCAAACGAAAAAACTACAAAGAACGAAACGTGTCTAGCTTGAAGGGGGAAACCAGATGGCGCTATGGTTGGCCCGCTAGATGGCGCTGCCATAGGTCAAACGGATATCAACAGCGTTTTTTTAAATAGGAACCCCCATTTTTTATTACATATTCGTGTAGTATGTAAAGAAATGTGAATGTTTTAGTTGGACCACTTTTTTAGCTTTGTGATAGATGGCGCTGTAATAGTCACAACCGTATAAGTACATGGTGTCACGTAACATTCCTCCAGTGCGGACGGTATTTGCTTCGTGATACATTACCCGTGTTAAAATGGACCGTTTACCAATTGCGGAAAAGGTCGATATCGTGTTGATGTATGGCTATTGTGATCAAAATGCCCAATGGGCGTGTGCTATGTATGCTGCTCGGTATCCTGGACGACATCATCCAAGTGTCCCGACCGTTCGCCGGATAGTTACGTTATTTAAGGAAACAGGAAGTGTTCAGCCACGACTGAAACGTCAGCCACGACCTGCAACAAATGATGATGCCCAAGCAGGTGTTTTAGCTGCTGTCGCGGCTAATCCGCACATCAGTAGCAGACAAATTGCGCGAGAATCGGGAATCTCAAAAACGTCTGTGTTGAGAATGTTACATCAACATCGATTGCACCCGTACCATATTTATATGCACCAGGAATTGCATGGCGACGACTTTGAACGTCGAGTACAGTTCTGCCACTGGGCACAAGAGAAATTACGGGACGATGACAGATGTTTTACACGCGTTCTATTTAGCGACGAAGCGTCATTCACCAACAGCGGTAACGTAAACCGGCATACAACGGAAAATCCACGATGGCTGCCACAAGTGGAACATCAGTGGCCTTGGCGGGTTAATGTACGAAGCGGCATTATGGGAGGAAGGATAATTGGCCCCCATTTTATCGATGGGAATCTAAATGGTGCAATGTATGCAGATTTCCTACGTAATGTTCTACCGATGTTACTATAACATGTTTCACTGCATGACAGAATGGCGATGTACTTCCAACATGATCGATGTCCAGCACATAGCTAGCGTGCAGTTGAAGCGGTATTGAATAGCATATTTCATGACAGGTGGATTGGTCGTCGAAGCACCATACCATGGCCCGCACGTTCACCGGATCTGACGTCCCCGGATTTCTTTCTGTGGGGAAAGTTGAAGGATATTTGCTATCGTGATCCACCGACAACGCCTGACAACATGCGTCAGCGCACTATCAATGCATGTGCGAATATTACGGAAGGCGAACTACTCGCTGTTGAGAGGAATGTCGTTACACGTATTGCCAAATGCATTGAGGTTAACGGACATCATTTTGAGCATTTATTGCATTAATGTGGTATGTACAGGTAATCACGCTGTAACAGCATGCATTCTCAGAAGTGATAAGTTCACAAAGGTACATGTATCACATTGGAACACCCGAAATACAATCTTCAAACGTACTTACGTTCTGTATTTTAATTTAAAAAATCTACCTGTTACCAACTGTTCGTCTAAAATTGTGAGCTATATGTTTGTGACTATTACAGCGCCATCTACCACAAAGTGAAAAAAAAGTGGTCCAGCTAAAACATTCATATTTCTTTACGTACTGCACGAATATGTAATAAAAAATGGGGGTTCCTATTTAAAAAAAGAAACGCCGTTGATATCCGTTTGACCTATGGCAGCGCCATCTAGCGGGCCAACCATAGCGCCACTTGGTTTCCCCCTTCAAGCTAGACAAGCTTCGTTCTTTGTAGTTTTTTCATTGGACGCTTATTTCGTGAGATATTTGGCCCGGTCACTATCAATGTCAATGGCCTGACGTAGATTTGTAGCCCGTGACAGCGCTCCTGTTGTAAACCGTAGTACACACTGATTCATTGTTCGGACTTACAGACGCAATTCTTTGTCGCAGACTCTTTGTGGCAGACTAATTCGCCCTGCCACTAAAAGAATCGTGTCCGTATTTAGGCTTGCTTGAAGGGACGCAGGAAGCTGGAAGTTGAGTAACTGCTTTGCTGCCAGAAAAATTTTATGTAAACGAATCAAAGGTGCTTCCCTTGCTGAATTAGTTTTCCGGAAAATGTTATACTTTTTGCATAAAAAATAAAGGCCATAGATTATGGGTTCGATTGTTTTCTTCGCCATGCAGTTGTTCTCAAATGATTGACTACGGTGCTCCGAAGTTAAGTAACTTATTGTCCGTTGCTCGAAGAATGTGCAGTGAGTTATGAATGCGAACTGCGGCTGCAAATTTTTACAGTAACACCCACTGAAGAGCCATTTAAGCCTGAGATGCGCAAATAAAATATTGTCAAACATTCGAATATTGCAATTTCATACTAATTACTATGTGAATTACACAGTACTTGATAAGGAATTCTGGATAGAAGCCGAATAGAAAGCTCATGACTACATCAAATTCAATAACACTTAATATGCAGACTCTGTAATTGGTATGAAGATTTTCTGTTAACAATGTAGCCACTAATTATCTAAATTTTTTATCGACTACCAATGTTCACTAGAATTTATATTTCCCTCATTTTCTGTTCGCATTTTATGAATTATTTCATCAAAGTTTGCAGTATAATAGGTCAGCAATGTAAATTACTTGCAACATCGTATCTAATTAAAGAGATATTATGCAGTCCTTTGTAACAAATGTAAACATATACTGATTTTCAGCCCTAGAAATCACTTTGAACTGTTTGGTTACTATTAAATGAAAGCATATTGTCACTCCAATTTATATTAGGAGAACGACGCAAGTTATAAATTAATTAAATATAATAAGCATTGTTAGTTTCTGTATATTAACTTGTTTCATGCTTCTGAATTGTTTCTTTCACAAACTACCCATACATACCTGTCAGGAAATAATGTAACTAAGTTATACCGTCCACAGTTTATCTCTGTGTATTAATTTTATATTGTAATTTTGTAAATTTGCATCATAAACAACACTATTGATATATTAAACAGATGTGCGACAGAACTGTCGTTACGCAGAAGGCAGCTAGTTTTCAGAGAGTCAGCATGTTGTCACACGGTAACTCCAGTTGTTCGTTGCCGCACACCACCTACGCACTAATAAAAGAATTTGTTGCAACTACAAAACTTTCATTGAAGATTTCCAAGACACGTACATCACATTCCGCAAGTCATCTAATGGTGTGTGGCGGAGGGTACTTTCGGTACCACTATCTGATCCCTCCAACCCTGTTCCACTCGCGAATAGTGCGCGCGAAGAATGATTGTCGGTAAGCCTCTGTATTGGCTTTAATTTCTCGAATTTTCTCCTTGTGGTCAATACTCGAGATGTATTTGGGGAGAAGTAATATGTTGTCTGACCCCTCCTGAAAACTGCTGTCCCGAAATTTCAGTAGTAAATCTCTCCGTGATGCACAACGTCTGTCTTATAACGTCAGCCAGTGGAGTTTGTTTTTCATCTCCGCAACGCTCTCTCGCCAGCTAAACGATCCCGTGACGAAACGCGCCGCTCTTCGTTGGATCTTCCCTAACTCCTCTATCAGTCCTGCCTGATAGGGATCCCAGATAGATGAACAATACTCAAGAATCGGGCGAACAATTGCCTTATAAGCCACTTCCTTCGTGGATGAGTTACATTTCCTTAAGATTCTTCCGGTGAATCTGAGTCTTGTGTCTGCTTTTCCCACTATCTGTTTTATATGGTCATTCCACTTAAGGTCGCTCTGTATAGTTACGCCTAGATATTTTAGGGCAGATGCTGTCTCCAGCTGTTTGTCATCAATACTGTGGCTGTACAGTAGTAGATTTCTTTTCCTATGTATGAGCAATATGTTACATTTAATTACGTTCCGGGTCAACTGCCAGAGTCTGCACCATTCATCAGTTCTCTGCAGGTCGTTCTGCAAATTCTTACTATCTTCTGGTGTTTATAAATTGGTATAAACAACTGCATCATCTGCGAATAGCCTTAAAGAGCACCTGACGCTTTCTACTAGGTCATTTATATATATATATATATTGTGAACAGCAACGGTCCTATCACACAACCCTGTGGTACTCTGGATATTACCTTCACCTCTGTCGATTTAGTTCTGTTAAGAGTGACATGTTGAGTTCTATCTGCAAGAAAGACTTGAAACCAAAACATAATATTTCAAGCAAAGCAACTGTCTTGTAATGCTAGAGTTTCACATTACCAGATATCGCTCGATTATTCTATTGATTCACTGTTATTCTCTACGTATTCATGAATTTGGTGGCTGTTTCTAAATCGGCTTTACTGTCTACATCTACATGGATACTGTGCAAATCACATTTAAGTGCCTGGCAGACGGTTCATCGAACCACCTTCACAATTCTCTATTATTCCAATCTCGTATAGCGCGCGGAAAGAATGAACACCTATGTCTTTCCACATGAGCTCTGATTTCTCTTATTTTATCGTGGTGATCATTTATCCCTATGTTGGTCGGTGTCAACAAAATATTTCCACATTCGGAGGAGAAAGATGGTGATTGGAATTTCATGAGAAGATTCCGTCGCAACGAAAAATGCCTTTCTCTTAATGATGTCCAGCCCAAATCCTGTATCATTTCAGTGACACTCTCTCTCAGATTTCGCGATAATACAAAACGTGCTGCCCTTCTGTGAACTTTTTCGATGTACTCCGTCAGTCCTATCTGGTAAAGATCCCACACAGCGCAGCAGTATACTAAAAGAGGACGGACAAGCGTAATGTAGGCAGTCTTCTTAGTAGATCAGTTACATTTTCTTAGTGTTCTGCCAATAAAACGCATCTTTGGTTAGCCTTTCCCACAACATTTTCTGTGTGTTCCTTCCAATTTAAGTTGTTCGTAATTGTAATTCCTAGGTATTTAGTTGAATTTACGGCCTTTATATTTGACTGATTTGTCGTGTAATCAAAGTTTAACGGATTCCTTTTAGCATTCATGTGGATGACCTCACACTTTTCTGTGTTTAGGGTTAACTGCCAATTTACGCACCATTCAGATGTCTTTTCTGAATCGTTTCGCAGTTTGTTTTGATCTTCTAATGACTTTACTATTCGATAAACGACAGCGTCATCTGCAAACAACCTAAGACAGCTACTCAGATTGTCTCTCAAATCGTTTATATAGGTAAAGAGCAGCAATACTACCTTTGGAACGCCAGAAATCACTTCTGCTCTACTCGATGACTTTCCGTCTAGTGGTGCTATGATTTCTCCGAGATATTAAAAAGAAGACACGTATGAAATCGTCCTGTATCTCGTTTGCAGTGGCAATCTTCTGATATTTTGATGTAAATTTCCCTTCAAATGAGTCTTCTCGTTTGATATTTGGAGGCATGTGAAGCTACCTCGTGTAACTTCTCTATGGGTTAGTTGGTTTCTTCACCAGTCTTAGTCAAGACAGCTAGGTCTTCAACAATGGCTGGGCACGTCTCTTTGATTCTCTGTCCTGAGGGTCCCCATTCTATGATGGCTTTGTCTAACACTATGTTAAACAGAAGCGGTGAGAGTCCATCTCCTTGTCGAACTCCTGTACGTACTTCAAAGGGATGTGACATTTCACCAAGAAGCTTTACTTTGTCTGTGAGAGTCTGGCAGATTAGTTCTCTACTCTGAGCGCTCCTAAAGTGTCCAAAATGGTTTGTTTGTAAACAGAATCATGCGCCTTATTAAGTTAGTTTTATCTTCAAAAATGGCTCTGAGCACTATGGGACTTAACTTCTGTGGTCATCAGTCCCCTAGAACTTAGAACTACTTAAACCTAACTAACCTAGAGACATCACACACATCCATGCCCGAGGCAAGAGTTTTATCTTCCATCATTTGTAGTATTATGTTCACAACACAAATGTAATGTGAACATAATATGACTCGGTCAATATATATATATATATCGCTTTTTGGGACACCCTATGTATACAGGGAGATTCACGGAGATATGCAAATATTTTAATATGTTATTCTACAAGTAAAACTAAAGAAAAGGTCCACAAATGTTCAGTTGCGGAGGTACGGCTAATAAACGATTTTGCCTGAAATTTAGCAACTTGTAACCTCCTCACAAAATAAAATAAATAATATTCACATTTAGTGTAACCTCCCAACAGTAATAGATCCGAAACCTCGCAACAGTAAAAAAATATAACGATAACATTGACATTTAGCGTAACCTACCAATAATACAATGTGACAAACCTCTCGATAAAATTGTCGCTCACTTATAACCTTTTAATAATTCACTGTGAATTTAAACTGGTAAATTTTGGACGTCAGCAGTGCTGCATCATGGCCCTGAAAATTCATTCTTAATAAATTGAAAATTCTTACCTCAATTAGGTCGCCAGATAACGCGTATATTTCTGCTCCTATAAGAAATTTTTCTGGCGCAGCTCAGTGCAATGCTGGCCGATAGATTTGTCATGTATAAAAAGAAACAACTGATTTTTCTTTTCAATAATCGGGATGACCAAGGATTGGAGAAATTAACAAATTCTTTAAATTGAAATGAATGATTATCAAAAGTTACTTTTTATCAGAAAAATTATTATTAAGACATTTCTTTAGGCACATTTACATGGGACTTGATATAACAATACTACATATGCGCGAGGCTGCTTTTACCTTATGCTACAACGCTCAGGCTCCGCCATCACTCCACCACGACTGGCCCAGCCAACACTGTACACCAGACTGCTAGCAACTACTTACTGCTACTAACACACAGTTCCTACTGCAGTCAACACTGCTCTTTGGTCTGAGATTCTCTTATAGCTAACATATCGCAGGCAGCGCATGAGCAATCCATCGAAATTACATCTGCTCGAGTGCACTAGCAACAAATTCCTTAATCATGGACCTCTTACATAACCCTCCACTGAGGGGGCAAAAATTTGGCAACGATGGTGAGTCAATTGGACTTGCCATGAGCAACAAATTTTCTATAATCTATTCAGTTACTAAGTCTACAATCACAGAGTATATACATTATTGATAAGTGCAGAACATGTTAAGAAATGAAACAGAGTGGACACGCACAGAGTACAGAACATATCAAGAAATGACAAAATGTATATGCAATGAATACAGAACATATTAAGAAATGAAATAGTGTATACGCAATGAGTACAAAATACGCACTGTAAAAGTCTTTAGCATTTTTACAACAATTAAACATATCAAGGAGTGAAATGAAGTGCACACGCACTGTAGAAGTCTTTAGCATATTTAAGACAACTGATCATATTAACAAATGAAATGAAGTGCACATGCACTGTATAAGTCTTTAGGATTTTTTTTACAGGAACTGATCATATTAAGAGATGAAATAAAGTGCATACGAACTGTATAAGTCTGCTTGCATTTTGTAAGAACTAGGAAAGGAATGGGAAGGACAGCATCATGGTTGTAGCACAGTGGGTTGCATGTAGCTGCACTGAAAGTCCATATCTTTCTACAGAAGCTCAACATCAAGTGAGACAATCTGAAGTTCTCTTTCCCTGAAATATTTATCAGTGTAGCCAAGACACTGAAATGTTGTATTCATATTGTATGTTATCATTTTGGTAGTACATTAGGTACACCAAACAGTAGGTCCACAATAGCATCTCCATCATTCAAGGTGGTGGACAGCTTGATATGTCAACACCACATTCTTGTAGAATCCATTCTCTTACATCAACGTAGAATTAGTGCAAAAACCAAATATAATGCTCCATGATCATGAGGATGGACAGGGCATATGGATATTGCAGTAATTGCTGGTAATTAGGTCAAAAGGTGAAGGATACATTAAGTCTTATGCTAGTCATCATTCAGAATTACACTAGCGTATGAACCAATCTGAATACTTATTGGTATTCATTTGCTAGTTACTAAACATTTATGTGCTATGAATGGGGTATTACAAAACATTATTCATATGCCACCTTATTACAGTAATCATTGGCATAACATTTTGCATAAGTCATCTCGTTACAGTAATCATTGGCATAGCATTTATGCGTAAGTCATCTCGTTACAGTAATCAGTGGCATTCATTTATGCATATGTCATCTCATTACAGTAATCAGTGGCATTCAATTATGCATAAGTCATCTCATTACAGTAATCAGTGGCATTTGTTGGCCAGTTACTAAACATATAGCAAGTATTGAGTATTACAAAACACTATTCATAACTCATGTCATTCCAGTAATTATTGGCATTCATTTATAGAGTATAACAAAATATTATTTACAGAAATTATTGGCATAGCATTTATGCATAAGTCATTACATTACAGTAATCATTAGCATTCATAAGACAACTCATTACAGTAATTATTGGCATTCATTGGCCAGTTACAAAGTATTCATATAGTTTTACAAAACATTATTCAGTGTAATTCACAAGTCATCATTTAAAACAGGAGTTATTGAGTGTAGCATCAAGTTGTAGTGTTTATATATGTTGCAAGTGACATAAGACATATTTAAAATGTAACACATTGCAACTATTACTCAAGGTCTGTAGTCCAATAATACGTAGATATAATGGATTCAATACAACAGAGAAATTTGTATTATATTTAGGACTAGAAATATATCTTAAACTGGTAGCATTACTTAGTTGTATACTGGTAATAGTTGGGACTAGTAATAAAATTTTTTTGTGTTAGCAATGCATTGCGTTGGGATCGATAATTAATTGCTGGGGGATGAAAATATTTGCTTTTGACGTATTGCTGGAAATAAGGATTAACAACATCATTCGTCATGAGTCAGCTGTACCAAGGTTATCAAACAAGTAGAGTATATGTGATCACATTCATGACTGATACACAACTGGGTAAAGAAAATGCAAGTACTAGAACAGGTTTAATAACTAAATGCTTATAGCATGTTAATATCATGAAAAGCTTCTCCTGGAAAAAATACAAAATGGGTTAATGCCCCGAAAGAAAAAATGTATATTATGCTGAAAAGTAGTAAACTTCGAATTAACAGGTAATGAAACGTGTACTCAATATGTATGTGCTCTAGCAGTCTTTCTCAAAACATTCAATCATTATACTATGTGACACAAGACATACTGAAACTTCCTGGCAGATTAAAACTGTGTGCCCGACCGAGACTCGAACTCGGGACCTTTGCCTTTCGCGGGCAAGTGCTCTACCAACTGAGCTACCGAAGCACGACTCACGGCCGCTACTCACAGCTTTACTTCTGCCAGTACCTCGTCTCCTACCTTCCAAACTTTACAGAAGCTCTCCTGCGAACCTTGCAGAACTAGCACTCCTGAAAGAAAGGATATTGCGGAGACACGGCTTAGCCACAGCCTGGGGGATGTTTCTAGAATGAGACTTTCACTCTGCAGCGGAGTGTGCGCTGATATGAAACTTCCTGGCAGATTAAAACTGTGTGCCCGACCGAGTCTCGGTCGGGCACACAGTTTTAATCTGCCAGGAAGTTTCATATCAGCGCACACTCCGCTGCAGAGTGAAAGTCTCATTCTACAAGACATACTGTCAAAAGGAACTGCAACAAATACTTAAATAACTACATAGCATTTCTTAGCTAATAGTAAATATATAAGCTTCATCATTATTCTCATCTGCAAGGAAAAACTTCATTATTCACATTATAATAACTTCATCATTATCATCATCTGAAAAGAAAGACTTCATTATTCATATTACCATATTCTTCATATAACTATTCATCATCATTTATCATCATCTGCAAAAAATAGACACTTCATTATTCATATTCATATTACCATTTACTTCATACACCTATTCATAGTATAGAGTTTCTTATTTCTAGCTTATTTCATCACTAAAATTAACATGTGTAGTTCTGTCTGACAGCCTGCATCAATCGCCTCGTATTCTGAAAGAAAAATAATTAGTTAAGACTGTTATTATACAGTGTGTATAGTATATTCTTGTTAATGCTTATTAATTCTGATCCATTTACTCTTCATGATACAGTACTGCATTTTCTTTCGTTCATTCCGATGGTGAAATTTCCATTCCATAGTAAACCACTGTTGTTTGTTTGATTTATTTCTTTAACACGGTATTGCTTTCTGAAAACGATGAATATGAATTAATATCTTGCATTTAAATCATATACTCATTAGACAAAAACTTGTTTCTAGTGATATAACTAAGCATACAGCATAGCATGACAGAAAACGTATTATGTCAAAAACAGACAGTTTTCAAGTGCAAAAAATGTACACACAGTATCATAATGTAGTAGCAAAAAATGTAGAATAGTCAACATATTGAGATATCATTAGGAAAAATGTCAAAGTCAACTGGTGTTTGTTACATCTTAAAGATTTCATAGTGCATACAGACAAAAATTCTACTTTCGATAGGAAAACAATCATTCATACACCAAAAAATGGAAAATGTACACTGTCTGATATAAGACGACAACAAAAGCGACCTGCTAACCTTACCTTGCCGGGCACCTGCCAGAAAAAATATTATCGTCAGTAAGTGGTCATATAATTGTCTGGAAATGGCATTACAGTGTGGTAAATCGTAAACTATGTTCATTCAATAAAGGATTTAATATTGGAAATATGGTGATTGCCCTTGCTTTTTCTGGTTCTCAAAGTTTCGACATGTACTACATTGGGATGAGGAATGCTGCGAATTCTATATGGACCAGTGTATAGAAGCTCAAATTTACTGCATCTACTCTTTCCTCTGTTGGATAAATAGTGTGTGCGTACTAATACCTTCTGTCCAATGTGAAAGTCATGGCGTGTACAAACCTGTTTTTGCTGCCTTCTCCGGCGCTCTGCGGCACGTTTGATGTTGAGCGCAATGTCAATTATTTCATGGTGACGTAGTTGACGAGATGTAGGAAAAGATACTAAATCTTTAATTTTGTTAGGTGGTTCAACATTTTTCAATGTAACAGTCGGAGATAGCATAGTAGATTCATTTGGTATGGAGTTAATTACATCCTGGAATGAGAGTATGTGTGTGTCCCAATCAATATGTTTTTTATGGCAGTATATTCTACATAGTTTACCAATTTCTTTCATCAGTCGTTCACAAGGGTTCGAAGAAGTGTGATACTTGGATATATAGATCGGAGAAATGTTTCTAGCTCGTAACATACGGATCCATATCGCAGATCGAAATTGTGGTCCATTGTCGGAAATTACTTTCAATACATGCCCTACATGAAATAGAAAATGTTTTACAAATGCATTCGAAACAGATTTAGCAGTAGCTTTGCGTAACGGAGTGAAGGTAACAAATTTCGAAGTGAGTCCAACAGCGACAAAGATGTAACAAAAACCTCTATTAGTTCTGAGAATCGGACCAAAAATGTCTACAGCGGCCATGTGTCTCAATTTAACGGGTACAATGGGATGTAACGGAGGAATATGTGAAGTCGTGTCTGATTTAGCTTTCTGGCAGATTTTACATGACGCTAAAACTCGTCGAATACGTTTCTCCATGTTCGCAAAATAACAGTTCTGTCTCAGTATAAGAAAACATTTTCTGGCTCCATAATGTGCGTAACTTAGATGAGTATACCAAATTAATTTGATAACAAGCTCGTCAGGAATACATAATAACCAGTTGTTGCTGTCAGGTGAGAGCGGCTAAACAGAATATTATTGCGTACAGTATAATGGTTTCTAATGGTAACATTATTCTTATCTTGCCAAAGGCGTTTAATTTCTTTCCACACGTTGTCTTTGCTCTGCTCTTGTGCTATGTCTCGTAATGACGATGAAATGAAATTTTCAAATGCGACTTGTTGAATATACATGACGCTAGAATTTGCTTGGCAGAAGTTGGTTGAGATGTCTTGCTGATTGTTGCTGAGAGAGCGGGATAGTGCGTCTGCTACAATATTTTATGTACCGGGAATGTGAACAATTGTAAAATTAAATTCCTGTAAATAAAGTTTCCATCTGCTTAACCTGTCGTGTATAAATTTTGCGGAAAGTAAAAACTGTATAGCTCTATGATCTGTGTAAACGGTCGTATGTCTTCCATAAAGAAAACGCCTAAATCTCGTAAATGCCCATACAACACATAATGTTTCAAGTTCTGTGACAGAATAATTGCGTTCAGCAGGTGACAGAATGCGACTTGCAAAGGCAATATTTTTAATTACTATAGTACCGTCTTCTTCAATTTCCTGAAAAATGTGTACGCCTAAAGCTGTGTTAGAACTGTCGGTGGCAATGGAAAAATTTCTGGTAGGATCTGGGGTGACAAAAGTGGTGCGTTCAACAAAGCTTGTTTTAGATTGACAAATTCAGACTGTGCTTGGCTATCCCAGGACCAAATAGCGTTTTTACCCGTCAATTGGCATAATCTAGGGGTGTCTAAAGCAGAGTAATGAATAAATTTACGGAAAAATTTAATTAATCCCAGAAAGCTGCGTAATTGCTTGTTTGTCGTTGGAACAGTAATGTCACGTAAAGTTTGAAGTTTTTCCAGGTCAGGCGCTATGCCTTCTGCTGAAATTACATGTCCAAGAAATTTTATAGAAGTTTTGCCAAAGTGTGATTTGCTAAGATTAACTGTCAGTCCTTGTGCACGAAAAGTTTGCAACAGTTGTTCCAAAATGAAACTGTGTTCAGACCAGTTAGCTTCTGCAATAAGGATGTCGTCTACATACACTCCTGGAAATTGAAATAAGAACACCGTGAATTCATTGTCCCAGGAAGGGGAAACTTTATTGACACATTCCTGGGGTCAGATACATCACATGATCACACTGACAGAACCACAGGCACATAGACACAGGCAACAGAGCATGCACAATGTCGGCACTAGTACAGTGTATATCCACCTTTCGCAGCAATGCAGGCTGCTATTCTCCCATGGAGACGATCGTAGAGATGCTGGATGTAGTCCTGTGGAACGGCTTGCCATGCCATTTCCACCTGGCGCCTCAGTTGGACCAGCGTTCGTGCTGGACGTGCAGACCGCGTGAGACGACGCTTCATCCAGTCCCAAACATGCTCAATGGGGGACAGATCCGGAGATCTTGCTGGCCAGGGTAGTTGACTTACACCTTCTAGAGAACGTTGGGTGGCACGGGATACATGCGGACGTGCATTGTCCTGTTGGAACAGCAAGTTCCCTTGCCGGTCTAGGAATGGTAGAACGATGGGTTCGATGACGGTTTGGATGTACCGTGCACTATTCAGTGTCCCCTTAACGATCACCAGTGGTGTACGGCCAGTGTAGGAGATCGCTCCCCACACCATGATGCCGGGTGTTGGCCCT
Organism: Schistocerca cancellata; assembly: GCF_023864275.1. Taxonomy (NCBI): domain Eukaryota; kingdom Metazoa; phylum Arthropoda; class Insecta; order Orthoptera; family Acrididae; genus Schistocerca; species Schistocerca cancellata. The sequence goes on along the minus strand of NC_064634.1, from coordinate 83,934,050 downwards.
GTGTGCCTCGGTCGTATGCAGTCCTGATTGTGGCGCTCACCTGCACAGCGCCAAACACGCATACGACCATCATTGGCACCAAGGCAGAAGCGACTCTCATCGCTGAAGACGACACGTCTCCATTCGTCCCTCCATTCACGCCTGTCGCGACACCACTGGAGGCGGGCTGCACGATGTTGAGGCGTGAGCGGAAGACGGCCTAACGGTGTGCGGGACCGTAGCCCAGCTTCATGGAGACGGTTGCGAATGGTCCTCGCCGATACCCCAGGAGCAACAGTGTCCCTAATTTGCTGGGAAGTGGCGGTGCGGTCCCCTACGGCACTGCGTAGGATCCTACGGTCTTGGCGTGCATCCGTGCGTCGCTGCGGTCCGGTCCCAGGTCGACGGGCACGTGCACCTTCCGCCGACCACTGGCGACAACATCGATGTACTGTGGAGACCTCACGCCCCACGTGTTGAGCAATTCGGCGGTACGTCCACCCGGCCTCCCGCATGCCCACTATACGCCCTCGCTCAAAGTCCGTCAACTGCACATACGGTTAACGTCCACGCTGTCGCGGCATGCTACCAGTCGGTCTTTAAGTTCTGTCGGAAGTATAGTATTCAAACCGCGAATAAATGCTGCTGAAGAAATTGTTAAACCGAACGGTAATTTGTAAAATTGATAACAATCACCAAAACAGAGAAATGCTGTGTACTTTCTGCAGTTCGGATGGAGCTGAATTTGCCAAAATCCCGATTTCAAATCTACTGTGGAATAAATAGCAGTACCATGAAATTTCTGTAGAAGTTCTTCTAGTGTCTGTGGGCGATCTGTTTCATTAATAATAACGTCATTGATGTGACGCGAATCAAGTACGAGGCGAAGTGAGCCATCCTTTTTCTTAACAATATGGAGCGGGTTTATGTACGGACTAACTGCCGGTTCAATAATACCTTGGTCAAGCATAGCTTGCAATTCTTTCTTAACTTGTTCTCTGTGAAAATATAGAATGGGATAATGTTTGGCTTTAAATGTATTGTGCTGTTTAACTTGAAATTCATACATGAAACCGGACATAGTACCAGGGATGTTGTCAAAAACTGGAGCTTGCTGTAAAAGAATACTGCGTAGCTCTGTACGTTCGTCGTCTGTATTTGCACTGCTTTGCTTTACTTTCTCAGAAATCATTTGCATAACGTCATAGTCGGCTTCGTCTGGTGTATTGTAATTGTGAACATACGTATCTGTGAACAATGTGGAATGACAGTCTATGTTACGTGATGCAGAAATGACCTCTGTCCGATTAATTGTTTGTTCTTCTGCAGATAAAGAGTGCTGAAATTCTAATGCCAGTTGTAGTACATTTTCATCCTTTAACATTAAATAGGAATTTTGAAAGTCAATAATTGCGTCGTGTTGTACCAAAAAATTCGCACCTAGAATAACGTTTGTTGTCAATAAGGGAACAATCCAAAAATTTGAGTGGAACGTATGACCTGCAATACAAAACGATAAGTGTGTCTGTAATTTTACATCTACTCCTTTACCAGATACCGCTCCTTTTAATTTAGTTTTGCCTAATGGTAACGTAGAATAAATATTCTCTTTGTTACATTCGTTGAAGGTTTCTTCATTTATAACTGACATAGGTGATCCAGAATCGATTACTGCTGAAAATGTGGATGATCCAATCTTTACTTCAATGACAGGGTGGGAAATGGTTTTTTGAATAACAGGTTTTTCATGCAAAAGAGTGTCGAGGATGTCGTCAAAAGTAATAACATTTTCGTGAACAACATTCTGCGAGTCAAAAGTAGTGCTTACGTTGTTGGAAGATGCAACCTGTGCTGTATCTAGTCAAATTCTTTCTGACATGCTGTTATTTGCGGGAGGATGCTGTGGCATCTCGACTATTTGTACTGTTCTGTTATTTCTTCCTGAGGTATTAGGTTTGGGATGATACCGACTGTCTGGTGCATTCATAATAATCTGTTGTTGTGGATGATTCTGCTGCTGGTAAGACCGACTGTTACGCTGAAAACTGTGCTCATAATAATCATTGCTATACGGCGCGTTGCGATAGGAATTGAAATGTGTCTTCTGCACGTAGTGATTTCCTTGTTGCTGTGCATTACTGTTTGGCGGAGCCGACGCTATATGTGTAGGCGGCGAAACATTAAAGCTTGGTTGACCTTGCAGACTACATTGTTGGTTAGGTATGCGAACCGACTGGTTTTGTTGATGTGGTGGGGAAAAGCCTCTATTGTTGCCAAACTGTCTTTGCTGTTGCTGATAACTATGAGGATACTGATAATTAAAATTTTGTCTGTTATTAAAGTTTTGGTGGTTGTCATTCCTGGACCGTCTATCACCTTTGCTATTAAAATAGTGTGGCTGATCGTAATTGCCGTATGCTTGTCGGCCTTGGTTATGATGTGAAAAATTTTTGTTAATGAAAGAATAGTCTGATTGCTGAACTTCCAAAAGCTATAACAGATCTCTAAATGCCGAAATATTTTCTTTCTGCTGTCCTGTTAAAAGAGATACTCTTAATGATCGTGGAATTTAGAAATACACAATTGGATAAGTGCTGATTCACTGTATGGCTCACTTGTGTTCAAAAAATTGCGTGACAGTGGGAAAATTTGAGTTCTCATAATGCGGTAAGCTAATTAATTGATCCTTGATTCCGCGCTGTGTCGTCTTCGACCAATACGCTGACAGAAAAGCATTCTGAAATTCTTCTACCGAGCCGTATTGTCTCGCGATCGGTCTCATACAAGTTGCCGGTTCGCCTTCCAAAAAACTGCAAATAAATTCAAGTTTACGTGTTACGGGCCAAGTTGGCGGAAAAGCAAAGCTAAATTGTTGTACCCAATCCAAAGGGTGGATCTGAGTTCTGTCATTTTTAAATACCTTAAATTTCCTAACGGATAGAAAGTGCTTGTAATCAAAATTATCGTCTCTGAATGTCTGAACAGGTTCAGGATTGTATGAGAATCTATTTGTCTGTGTCTGTTCAGATTCTAAGTCACGTACTCTCTGTAAATTACCTAAATTATACTGGCTGTATGAGTGTGAGAAATGTTCGGAAAGTGGCGTATGCTGTATCGTGTTAGAGGCTGAGACATTTTTCATCTCTGTCACTTCTTGCTGTAAAGATGACAAGTTCCTACGTGATATATTATTGGATGAACCTATATCGCTGATTGTTTGCTGTATGTTTTGGAATGCAGGTGCCTGATTAAACGAAACTGGTGACGTATCGTCTGATTTGGTGTCATTATTATTTTCGATAACGTCAATACGACTGGCCAATTCATCAAATTTTTCAGTCAGTGCTTTTACCAGATCGCCGTTTTTAGTGTCATAAGCATTAATTTGTTTCTGCATTTTACGTGTGGTTTTATTTAATTTCTTAACGTCTGCTTTAATGGCATCGGGATCCTGTATTAATTCTAACTGTTCAAGTCTGTTGGTCATTGTCTGAAAGTCTACTGTATATTTATTTTCCAAAGTCTGAATATTAGTATCTGTTTTTGTTTTTAGATCGGATATTTCACCATGCATTTCAGTGTTCAACTGTTTGATAGTATTGATTTCGTCTGATACTGTAGCAATGTTGTTGTCTGCGTATGTTTTTGCTTTCGTAAATAACTTACGCTTATCTTCCTGTCTCTGTACATTAATTGTTTCCATGACTTGTTTCTTTACTTCGTTTTGTTCCTGTATAAATTTACGGTAACGCGTTTTACTGTTTTGTAGGTGGTGATTAAAACGTTCGTCAATTTGGCTATTCTGTTGGTCAAATTTCGTAACTACTTTCGCATCCAGTGTGCGTGGAAGTTCTGCTGACATTAATTTAAACTCGTCGCGTAACTGTGTTGCGTTTTCAGAACATTGTTTAGCGACTGCACTAATTTCATTTCTAAGTAATTTAGTTGTGGCAGCATGTGTATTGCGTCTCTCTTCACTATTATTCCTGGCGCATGCCTTAATTTCCTCACGTAATTGTTTTTTAGTTTCATTACATTGCTCCGCAACGGCTGTAATCTGTTCAGTAAGCTGTTCAATAGAGGTGTCAAGTTTTTCATTAATTTGTTTGAATGACCTGTCATGATTTTCATTCGACTGTTTGAAACTTTCATTAAGTTGTTTGAAATTGTTGTCTTGTTTTTCATTCGACTGTTTGAGTTTTTCATTAAGTTGTTTGTTCGATTCATTGTTGTTTGAGACTTTCATTAAGTTGTTGTTTGAGATTTTCATTAAGTTGTTTGTTTGATTCATGAAGTTGTAGCAATAATGCCATAACTTGATCCATGCCAATATTACCTACTCTATTCTCTGTGCTGTTTGCTGGCGTACCTGCAATTGTCACATTTTGTGTAACCATTTGGTCATTCTCTGATTCTTAAAAAGGTTCGCCAATTGGATGTGCACTGTTGGTCACTACACGGGAATCAAATAAATCTGACATATTTTGAGTACATTGTTCACCTTCGTTAGAAACATTTGTCTGTTCACTGTGTAAATTTTGCCAATCATGTGTGTCAAACTGGACAGCGTTCATTGTAACGGATAGTGCCGCGTCATCATTTGCCGTTAAATTAAGTGTGGACATAACTGAATGTGTTTGTTCATCATCTGGAATAAAATCATTACTAGTGATCGGCACGCACTGATTATCTGTAATTAGAGGATTATCACTATTACACTGACTGTCGCTAGTATTATCGGTCAAATTATTCGAATCAGCTTTTTCACTCATTGCACATCGCGATGTACTGTTAGCAGTTTTTCGCGGCATTTTCACAAATCAAAGTTAAGCACAAAATGAAACAAAGACAAAGCAAAAATGGAACAAATACAATTACAACAAAGAGCAATAAATTGCCGATGATATGTGAAAGAAAGAGTGACAAATTAGTAAATGCGTTGCGCCAGATGCAAACTAAATTTAATATTAAGTAAATAAGAGCAGATATATAACTGACTACCTCTCAGCAATTCACAAAAATACGATCCTGGCCGGTTGTCGACAAGTGTAACCTCCCCACAAAATAAAATAAATATAAATAATATTCACATTTAGTGTAACCTCCCAACAGTAAAAGTTCCGAAACCTCCCAACAGTAAAAAATATAACGATAACATTGACATTTAGCGTAACCTACCAATAATACAATGTGACAAACCTCTCGATAAAATTGTTGCTCACTTATAACCTTTCAATAATTGACTGTGAATTTAAACTGGTAAATTTTGGACGTCAGCAGTGCTGCGTCATGGCCCTGAAAATTCAATCTGAATAAATTGAAAAATCTTACCTCAATTAGGTCGCCGGATAACGCGTATATATCTACTCCTATAAGATGCTGGCTGATAGATTTGTCATGTATAAAAAGAAACAACTGATTTTTCTTTTCAATAATCGGGATGACCAAGGATTGGAGAAATTAGTAAATTCTTTAAATTGAAATGAATGATTGTCAAAAGTTACTTTTTATCAGAAAGGTTATTATTAAGAGATTTCTTTAGACACATTTAAATGGGACTTGATATAACAATACTACATATGCGCGAGGCTGCTTTTACCTTATACTACAACGATCAGGCTCCGCCATCGCTCCACCACGACCGGCCCAGCCAACACGATAAACCAGACTGCTAGCAACTACTTACTCCTACTAACACACAGTCCCTACTGCAGTCAACACTGCTCTTTGGTCTGAGATTCTCTTATAGCTTACATATCGCAGGCAGCGCATGAGCAATCCATCGAAATTACATTTGCTCATATGCACTAGCAACAAATTCCTTAATAATGGACCTCTTACAAACTTCGCTAATATGAAGTCATCGCCAAATTGTATGAGGTTAAAGTAAAGCACGATTTCCATTTAATTTGTTGTTATTGGTCTGGTGAATCTAATAAAATATGTTCCAGCTGTGTATCTGCTGTGGTTTTCCAGAACATCCAGAGAAGCAAAGATTATTATACAAGTAAATTTGTTTACTTTCCACTAAGAATGTAGAAACGTTTTCGTCATTGTTGGCAACCGTTAAAGAGTTGTTTCAGTCGTTTCCTAATCTTGAACGAGTTAGTTTTCCGTATTGTTCAGTGAAAGAACATAGTAACAACAGTGTATTTAAGTGAAACCCCATAGTAACTGTTGTAGTTTGTAGATTATCTATGAAATGGGGACGCCGTTCATATTTACGAGAGAGGAATTCACCGATATGGTGTTTATTTATGGCAAATGTGATGGTAATGCCACGGGTGCAGGTAATACATATCGCGTATCCAAATCGGAATATTCCAAATGCACGAACCATTAGCAGAGTATTTCGAATATTATGGGAGACAGGTTCTCTACCTAGCGTTCATAAGTAGTACGAGCGCTTTATACGGGAAGACGATGATGAGGATATTATGGATGCTGCTCTACATTGCGCGGGTACCAGTACACGACATATCTGTCAACGTTTAGGCATTTCACAATCTAAGGTATGGCGTACAATGAACTACAATAATTTGTATGCTTACCATAAACAAAAAGTGTATTATTTACATCCGGGAGACCCTGCCCATCGCTTGGATTCGTGTAACTGGTTAAATACTAATCGGCAGTTACACAAATACACCACTGGCCATTAAAATTGCTACACCAAGAAGAAATGCAGATGATAAACGGGTATTCACTGAACAAATATATTATACTAGAACTGACATGTGATTACATTTTCACGCAATTTGCGTGTATAGATCCTAAGAAATCAGTACCCAGAACAACCACCTCTGGCCGTAATAACGGCCTTGATACGCCTGGGCATTGAGTCAAACAGAGCTTGAATGGCGTGTACAGGTACAGCTGCCCATGCAGCTTCAACACAATACCAGAGTTCATCAAGAGTAGTGACTGGCGTATTGTGACGAGCCAGTTGCTCGACCACCATTTACCAGACGTTTTCAATTGGCGAGATATCTGAAGAACGTGCTGGCCAGGGCAGCAGTCGAACATTTTCTGTATCCAGAAAGGCCTGTACAGGACCTGCAACATGCGGTCATGCATTATCCTGCTGAAATATAGGGTTTCGCAGGGATCGAAAGAAGGGTAGAGCCACGGGTCGTAACACATCTGAAATGTAACGTCCACTGTTCAAAGTGCTGTCAATGCGAACAAGAGGTGACCGAGACGTGTAACCAATGGCACCCCATACCATCACGCCGGGTGATACGCCAGTACGGCGATGACGAATACAGGCTTGCAATGTGCTTTCACCGCGATTTCGCCAAACACGGATGCGACCATCATGATGCTGTAAACAAAACCTGGATTCATCCGAAAAAAATGACGTTTTGCCATTCGTGCACCCAGGTTCGTCGTTGAGTACAACATCGCAGGCGCTCCTGTGTGTGATGCAGCCTCAAGGGTAACCGCAGCCATGGTCTCCGAGCTGAGTCCATGCTTCTGCACACGCGTTCGAACTGTTCGTGCAGATGGTTGTTGTCTTGCAAACGCCCCCATCTGTTGACTCCGGGATCGAGACGTGGCTGCACGATCCGTTACAGCCATGCGGATAAGATGCCTGTCATCTCGACTGCTACTAGTGATACGAGGCCGTTGGGATCGAGCACGGCGTTCCGTATTACCCTCCTGAACCCACCTATTCCTTATTCTGCTAACAGTCATTGGATCTCGACCATCGCGCGCAGCAATGTCGCGATTCGATAACCCGCAAACGCGATAGGCTATAATCCGACCTTTATCAAAGTCGGAAACGGTATGGTACGCATTTCTCCTCGTTGCACGAGGCATCACAACAGCGTTTCCCCAGGCAACGCCGGTCAACTGCTGTTTGTGTATAAGAAATAAGTTGGAAACTTTCCTAATGTCAGCACGTTGTACGTGCCGCCAATCGGCGCCAACCTTGTGTGAATGCTCTGAAAAGTTAATCATTTGCATATCACAGCATATTTTTCCTGTCGGTTAAATTTCGCGTCTGTAGCACGCCATGCTCGTGGTGTGGCAATTTAATGACCAGTAGTGTACATTTTATTTACTGATGAGACACAGTTTACTCGAGACGGTATAAACAATTTACCTAACGAGCACATATGCTCTGAAGCAAACCCACATGCAACAGTACAACGCAGTTTCCACCAGCGATTTAGTATAAATATGTGGTGTGATATAATCAACACACACTTTATTGGACGATTCAGTTTCCCAGGACGTGCATCTGGCGAGACGTACTTACAGTTTATGAGGACAAAGTCAATTCACGTGAGGCATTACTTGCTCGCAATATGAATGCAAGACACGAAATTAAGAACAACACTGTGAAACTGAAACGAGCAACAAAATCTGTTCAATAAACGTGCAGCTGAATGCATTGAACTCGTTGGAGACATTTTTGAACATTTATTGTGAATGTATTGTGAAACTGTATGTACACTGTAAAACTTCCTTAACAGTGAGCATTGTTTTCCGGTTTAACATGAATTCACGTGTGCTATGGTTTTAATAAAAGCAGATTGTCTGGCACATTCATACAGTTTCAGCTAACATTATTACCATCATTTTTCCAAAATTAAATTATCTGCAATTTACGTTGAAAACTTTGTGCGATTGTCTGGAATTTAAAAAGCAAATTGGACCAAGGAGTTAATAAATTAAAAATTTTACGTAATTATGTCTTTGCTTCTCTGGATGTTTTGGAAATCTGCTGCAGATACACATCAGAGACATGTTTTTTAGCTTTACCAGACCAATAACAACAAAATAATGGTAATTGTGCTTTACTTTAACCTCATACAATTTGACGATGGCTTCATACTTGCGTGTTGCTACATTTCAGGCAAAATCTTTTATTAGCCGTAACTCCGTGACGAAACATTTGCGGACTTATATTTATATGAACTTTTTTCTTTAGTTTTACTTGTAGAATAACGTATTAAAATATTTGCATACCTCAAGCTTTAAAGACAAGTGCCTTACACAAAGACAAAAAAAAAGTGTAGTAAACATAGGCTCTAAAGTGTATGCCTTGAGCTGTGAACAAATGTTCATCTTCGATACTATGAAACAGACCTCTTCTACTGCGAGGACTTCCCTTTCCATATTCTGGGAGGAGGTAGTATAGACCAAACCAAGAACCGGTAAACGTGGGGTCTAAAACGCATACTTCTAGGGGCTATGGGTACTTGTTCATCTTCGATAGTGTGAAACACATCTCTTCTGCTGACTATGAGCTCGTAGCTCTATGCATTTTAGAGACCATGTTTACTGGACTTTTTTTCTTGTTTTAGTGTAATGAACCTGCCTCTTAACTGGCAGAAGAGATATTTTATTGACAATTTTATTAGAATCGTAGGTATTTTAAAAGTGGGAGTAAGGGCAAGTTATATTTGGGGTAGGGGATAAATAGTAACAAACTGAGATTCCCCTTCCCCCTATGAACGAACCCTGATTCATCACCTGCGTACGGTTATCCAATAACGAGCAATTAATATGAGTACGGTACAACGGGCATTCGGCTGAAATCGACCGATTAAATATGGCGCGAACATAAGCATTAGGCTACGCTACAGATCACTCTGTCACCACAATCTTTATTTGTCATTCACATTCGTTGGCTTCCCCAACTCACAATCGAATTACTGTTTCACCTTTCAGCCTTACCTAGACCTCAAGCTACGGTACAGATCAGTCTGTCAACAAAACCAAATCGACCAGTTTTGGCTGATCGCTAGCTGTGCCGTACTCATTACCCGATGGTCTGAGCTTCTTTCAGTGGCACATTGTACCTTTCGTAAGCATTCACTGTGAAACAGTTAAAAATTTGATGAGACGTCATAAATATTTACATAAACTTCGCACCTGTAGAGCGCTTTGAATAAGTAAACAAGAAAATGCAGTCGTTTTTCATTCGCATTTGGATGTCTTCTATCACCACGACAATTTTGGAAGTTGTCTGTAAACTTACAAAGGAATAAGAAAAAAAAAGTATTTAGGCAAAATGCGACATTTCGTAGCGGGACCTCCTAATAACAGCTGTGCAAAACAGGTTCTGCACGCCGGCGTCTCAGCCGCGTTGGGTCGTTGCCACCAGTGGCAGGAAGGACAGCAGTGGTTACGTCACGCGGCAAGTGGAGCGCCTGTTACGCAACAGCCGAGCATGCGCTGTAAGCTCCGCATCGCTCTGAGACGGCAGATGGCTCTTGTGCAGTCTACGCGCACCTGCTTGGCTATCTGGTTGCCTACACACACGAAAGACGCAACCACGCCGCTGCAAATCATGTGTAGCACGAGCCAACTTGCAGCAACGGATTCAGGATTCGGTTCTGTGCGTCGGAAGGGTGAGGGGAAGATTGGGATTGGGGGGCGGGAATGGCGACGAGTTTGTTTATCTCTTTTCTCCTTTTCCCCAAATATAATTTGCCGTCAAATCTACCGGGTGATCAAAAAGTCAGTATAAATTTGAAAACTGAATAAATCACGGAATAATATAGATAGAGAGGTACAAATTGACACACATGTTTGGTATGACATGGGGTTTTATTAGAACCAAAAAAATACCAACGTTCAAAAAATATCCGACAGATGGCGCTTCATCTGATCAGAATAGTAATAATTAGCATAACAAAGTAAGACAAAGCAAAGATGATGTTCTTTACAGGAAATGCTCAACATGTCCACCATCATTCCTCAACAATAACTGTAGCCAAGGAATAATGTTGTGACCAGCACTGTAAAGCATGTCCGGAGTTATGGTGCGGCATTGGCGTCAGATGTTGTCTTTCAGCATCCCTAGAGATGTCGGTAGATCACGATACACTTCCGAATTCAGGTAACCCCAAAGCCAATAATCGCACGGACTGAGGTCTGGGGATCTGGGAAGCCAAGCATGACGAAAGTGGCGGCTGAGCACACAATCATCACCAAATCGACGCACGCAAGAGATCTTTCATGCGTCTAGCAATATGAGGTTTTTTTGTTCTAATAAAACCCCATGTCATTCTAAGCATGTGCGTCAATTTTTAGCTCTCTATCTAAATTATTCCGTGGTTTATTAAGTTTTCAAATTTATACTGACTTTTTGATCACCCGGTACATTAATTCTGTCGACCCCACTTTTCATGTGTCACAGATGCCTAAGATACTAATAACAGTATGTTTTAATATAATAATATTAATTTATTCAGATGAGACCGCAGAACATCGTTTTAGCATATTTTACAAGAAACTGCGACTCAGAAAAATTCATCATTTTAAACGCATCTGCCCAAAAATTTCACAAGTTCATGTGTTACGCAGTTGATTTAAAGACTGTAACAGCAACAAACTTTCACATAGTTTTATTCATCCATAGATCACTTTTACAAGGATATTGGACATATTGTGGTATTACAATTTATGAACGAGAAAGAAAAACATAAATTGTATGAACACTGAGGTACAAAAGTCATGATGGATACTTTCCAACATTGTGTCAGATCTCCTTTTGCCCAGGGTACTGCAGCAACTCGACGTGCAAGGGCTAAACAAGTCACTTGAAGTCCCTGCAGAAATAATGAGCTATGCTGGCTCTATTGCCGGCCATGATTGCGTGTTGCCGGTGCTGGATTTTGTGCGCAAACTTACCTCTCAGTTATGCCCCATAAATATTCGATGGGATTCATGTCGAGCTGTTTGGGTGGCCGAAACATTCGCTAGAACTGTCCAGAATGTTCGTCAAACTAATCCAGAACATTCCAGAATGAGATTTTCACTCTGCAGCGGAGTGTGCGCTGATATGAAACTTCCTGGCAGATTGAAACTGTGTGCCCGACCGAGACTCGAACTCGGGAACTTTGCCTTTCGCGGTCAAGCGCCCTATCCTTTCTTCCAGGAGTACTAGTTCTGCTAGGTCGGGCACACAGTTTTAATCTGCCAGGAAGTTTCATATCAGCGCACACTCCGCTGCAGAGTGAAAATCTCATTCTGGAAACATCCCCCAGGCTGTGGCTAAGCCACGTCTCCGCTATATCCTTTCTTTCAGGAGTGCTAGTTCTGCAAGGTTCGCAGGAGAGCTTCTGTAAGGTTTGGAAGGTAGGAGACGAGATACTGGCAGAAGTAAAGCTGTGAGTACCGGGCGTGAGTCGTGCTTCGGTAGCTCAGATGGTAGAGCGCTTGCCCGCGAAAGGCAAAGGTCCCGAGTTCGAGTCTCGGTCGGGCACACAGTTTTAATCTGCCAGGAAGTTTCATATCAGCGCACACTCCGCTGCAGAGTGAAAATCTCATTCTGGAAACATCCCCCAGGCTGTGGCTAAGCCATGTCTCCGATATATCCTTTCTTTCAGGAGTGCTAGTTCTGCAAGGTTCGCAGGAGAGCTTCTGTAAAGTTTGGAAGGTAGGAGACGAGATAGTGGCAGAAGTAAAGCTGTGAGTACCGGGCGTGAGTCGTGCTTCGGTAGCTCAGATAGTAGAGCGCTTGCCCGCGAAAGGCAAAGGTCACGAGTTCGAGTCTCGGTCGGGCACACAGTTTTAATCTGCCAGGAAGTTTCAATCCAGAACATTGTCATCCAAAATAATTCTATCGTTGTTTGTGAACATGACGTAAATGAATGGCTGAAACATGTCTCCAAGTGGCCGAACATACCAATTTCAATCAATGATGGGTTCTCCAGCTGAAGTGGCCGAGCGGTTCTAGGCGCTACAATCTGGAACCGCGCGACCGCGACGGTCGCAGGTTCGAATCCTGCCTCGGGCATGGATGTGTGTGATGTCCTTAGGTTAGTTAGGTTTAAGTAATTCTAAGTTCTAGGGGACATAACCACAGATGTTAAGTCCCATAGTGCTCAGAGCCATTTGAACCATTTTGAACCAATGGTGGTCGAGCAACTGGCTCGTCACAATACGCCAGTCACTACTCTTCATGAACTGTGGTATCGTGTTGAAGCTGCATGGGCAGCTTTACCTGTACACGCCATCCAAGCTCTGTTTGACTCAATGCCCAGGCGTATCAAGGCAGTTATTACGGCCGGAGGTGGTTGTTCTGGGTACTGATTTCTCAGGATCTATGCACCCAAATTGCATGAAAATGTAATCACATGTCAGTTATAGTATAATATATTTGTCCAATCCGTCTATCATCTGCATTTCTTCTTGGTGTAGCAATTTTAATGTCCAGTAGTGTACTTTTCTTAGGGGAGGGCAGTGAAATTATAGGTCTGTGTCCTCGGAATCGGTAGCATGGTTCAATAAAATCTTCTCGGTTCACAAACGCGTCATTTTGAATAAAACACTCGAGGTTTCGAAATCTGTCTCCCCCACCGTCATCAGGAGCTGAAATCACTGACTGCCGGGGCTAGCACGTTGTTCCGGTTATATGGATGTAATGACAGCGTCTGGAACCTTCCAGAGAGGTCTGAAGTGGCGCATGCGCGGTGCGCGGAAGGCAAGTTGGGCACCTGCTAGCGGCTCCGTCCAGCAGCGTGAGGTGCCAGCCCAGCTGCAGCCCCAGCAGGTGTCGCGAGCAGAGGCGTGCCTGCCTCGCTACTCCATCTGTCAAGGTCAATAAATTTGACTGAAGCGCCTAGAACCGCACGGCCACAACGGCCGGCCCGACCATCATTGACCAGACGTTTTCAATTGGTGAGAGATCTGGAGAATGTGCTGGCCAGGGCAGCAGTCGAGCATTTTCTGTATCCAGAAAGTCCCGTGCAAGACCTACAACATGCGGTCGCGCGTTATCCTGCTGAAATGTAGGGTTTCGCAGAGATCGAATGAAGGGTAGTGAGACGGGTCGTAACACATCTGAAATGTAACGTCCACTATTCAAACTGCCGTCAATGCGAACAAGAGGTGACCGAGACGAGTAACTAATGGCACCTCATACCATCAAGCCGGGTCATACGCCAATATGGCGATGACAAATACACTCTTCCAATGTGCGTTCACCGCGATGTCGCCAGACACGGATGCGACCATCATGATGCTGTAAACTGAACCTGGATTCATCCGAAAAAATGACGTTTTGACATTAGTGCACCCAGGTTCGTCGTGAGTACACCATCGCAGGCGCTTCTGTCTGTGATGCAGCCTCAAGTGTAACCGCAGCCATGGTCTCCGAGCTGATAGTCCATGCTGCTGCAAACGTCGTCGAACTGTTCGTGCAGATGGTTGTTGTCATGCAAACGTCCCCATCTGTTGATTCAGGGATCGAGACGTGGCTGCACGATCCGTTACAGCCATGTGGATAAGATGCCTGTCATCTCGACTGCTAGTGATACGAGGCCGTTGGGATCGAGCACGGCGTTCCGTATTACCCTCCTGAACCCACCGATTCCATATTCTGCTAACAGTCATTGGATCTCGACCAACGTGAGCAGCAATGTCGCGATACGATAAACCGCAATCGCGATAGGCTACAATCCGACCTTTATCAAAGTCGGAAACGTGATGGTATGCATTTCTCCTCCTTACACGAGGCATCACAACAACGTTTCACCATGCAACGCCGGTCAACTGCTGTTTGTGTATGAGAAATCGGCTGGAAACTTTCCTCATGTCAGCACGTTGTAGGTGTCGCCACCGGCGCCAACCTTTTGTGAATGCTCTAAAAAGCTAATCATTTGCATCTCACAGCATCTTCTTCCCGTCGGTTAAATTTCGCGTCTGTAGCACGTCATCTTCGTGGTGTAGCAATTTTAATCGCCAGTAGTGTATATTAATATTCTCTATTTGCAACCAGAAATACACCTTTCATAAAGCAATCATAAATCAACATTTTTAATCTAAATGAAAGAAGAATTTATGTGATTTCTGCTGTTGCAAATTCGATGCCACGTAATTTATATTAGATGCATACTTTGTAACTTTTAGCAAAATGCAAGTTGAACTCAAGTCATCTGACAAATGGTTTCTTAGCGAGTCTTTAAAAGAAAAGGACGTTTAGGACATGGGATGCACAGCTGACTCACTATACTTCATTGAATGAGGGTTCAAGCCTCGTTGCAGTTATTGTTTTTTTCTTTGTTTAAGTTAGAACACCTACAGCTTTTAAACGTAAAATATATGCTAATCGACACGTATCTATTCATAATTTTAATTAAAAATACACGTATTCTTGTTTCTAATTACATACTGAATTTCCAGTTTTCATTGCAAATATAAATTCTTAATTGTCGATATTTTATAGAAGATTGTTAATAAAGTTTGTTCAAATTAAGAAAACATAAATTACATTTTTAGGACATAAATGGATAATCACTCGTTATTTGATTTATGATCAGCGTATTATGCACAGATGTTTTACACGAATCAGAATGATAAGCATCGTGGAAACACGAACAACAATAATTTTCACAGCGCTGAGAACACCATTCAAAAGCAGGCATTTTTACAGTTGCCACCGAACCAGTGCAGTATGAAGACAACAGAACTAATCTGCAGCCAGGTTCCAGGTAACTGTCGAGAGAAATTACAAGGCATTTAAACTGCCAAATGTACTGGAAGTGATGCACTAAGATTTGTCATACATCAGTGCCCAGCACTGGCGGGACACAGAACTGCGTATCATAAAAGGAGGGAATGAGGTGCTTGGTTGGGTTCGTGGATTCCGTTGTCGATCTACGCGTTATCAGTATGTGAAATGAGAGGCCCAGTACTTAAATGTATTTCTCGGATTCGGATCTGGAAGATATCGAGAGAATATCAGGCGGCTGAATGTAAGTAATACCTTCAGTGGCTTCAATATTTAACTGTACTGTGAAATCCCTGCAATGCGATTTTGTGTCACACATCTCTCGTGCAGAACAGAAACCCTGTATTTAAATTAGGAATTTTCATCACTCTTGGTTTTAATTATGATACTGTGTTTTGCTAAGGATGAGAGCCTGCTATGTTTTCCGTCTTGCCCCCTAAGAGGTGTGCGGTATTGCTGGAGTTTTGCCGAATATTATTTCATTCTCTTAAAAATTAAATGACATTCGAAGCTGTATTGTTTCTTTGCTCGTCTCTGCTTACGTCGTAACTGCAACTTCTCACGTCATTGCAGGTTAGTTGGACCAACTGGCTAGCCAGTGACGTCCAACTTAAATGCGCTGCTAAAGTTGTTGCCCCGTGCAATTGCTCAGTCGATGTATGCGTAACGCACAGCATAAAACGTATCAAATGGTTCAAATGGCTCTGAGCAGTATGGGACTTAACTTCGAAGGTCATCAATCCCCTAGAACTTAGAACTACTTAAACTTAACTAACCTAAGGACATCACCCATACCCATGCCCGTGGCAGGATTCGAACCTGCGACCGTAGCAGTCGCGCGGTTCCAGACTGTAGCGCCTAGAACCGCTCGGCCACCCGGGCCGGCGAAACGTATCCTTATTATCGTACTTGACTGTACTGAATTGAGCTTGGCTTCCGCTCCGTGTCAAACGAAGTCCAATGAGATTCCAGCAAACGCGAAGAATACATAATGTAATGTTTACATCAGGTTTATTCGTATGATGAACACAGTATAGTTATCACCACAGTCATTTGAAGACGGCGCTTTAGGCCAGGAACGAAACAGTGTTTCTCGTTTTCGTTGCCTGTATTATTTCTCTAGGCGGCGTGTTTTATTCTACGAGACAGAATGTAACTAGTTGCGATAGGGCGCGGGAAATGGATAAGAGTATCACCATTCCACTAAGCAGACGCAGTATGAGCATTTACGGAAAGCGTGTGATCGAGCCAGAATCTGTACTACGCAGCTGTTGCTGTCGCTGCCGGAGCCGTATTGTGCGAGTTAGACAAGGCGGCTGGGGTGGATGAAATTAAGTCGGAGCTCATCAAATACAGTGGAATGTCAGGTCTTAAATGGCTACACAGGATAATTGAAATGGCCTGGCAGTTGGGACAGGTTCCATCAGACTGGACGAAAGCAGTAATCACACCAATCTTTAAACATGGAAACAGAAAAGATTGTAACAACTACAGAGGTATCTCTTTAATCAGCGTTGTAGGTAAAATCTTCTCAGGTATTGTTGAAAGGAAAGTGCGAGTATTAGTTGAGGACCAATTGGATGAAAATCAGTGAGGGTTTAGGCCTCTTAGAGGTTGTCAGGACCAGATCTTTAGCTTACGGCAAACAATGGAGAAGTGTTATGAGTGGAACAGGGAATTGTATCTATGCTTTATAGATCTAGAAAAGGCATATGACCGGGTTCCTAGGAGGAAGTTATTGTCTGTTCTACAAGATTATGGAATAGGAGGCAAACTTTTGCAAGCAATTAAAGGTCTTTACATGGATAGTCAGGCAGCAGTTAGAGTTGACGGTAAATTGAGTTCATGGTTCAGAGTAGTTTCAGGGGTAAGACAAGGCTGCAACCTGTCTCCACTGTTGTTCATATTATTTATGGATCATATGTTGAAAACAATAGACTGGCTGGGTGATATTAAGATATATGAACACAAAATAAGCAGTCTTGCATATGCGGATGACTTAGTTGTGATGGCATATTCGATTGAAAGTTTGCAAAGTAGTATTTCACAGCTAGATCAGAAATGTAAGGACTATGGTATGAAGATTAGCATCTCCAAAACGAAAGTAATGTCAGTGGGAAAGAAATATAAACGGATTAAGTGCCAAATAGGAGGAACAAAGTTAGAACAGGTGGACGGTTTCAAGTACTTAGGATGCATATTCTCACAGGATGGCAACATAGTGAAAGAACTGGAAGCGAGGTGTAGCAAAGCTAATGCAGTGAGCGCTCAGCTACAATCTACTCTCTCCTGCAAGAAGGAAGTCAGTACCAAGACTAAGTTATCTGTGCCCCGTTCAATCTTTCGACCAACTTTGTTGTATGGGAGCGAAAGCTAGGTGGATTCAGGTTACCTTATCAACAAGGTTGAGGTTACGGATATGAAAGTAGCTAGGATGATTGCAGGTACTAGTAGATGGGAACAATGGCAGGAGGGTGTCCACAATGAGGAAATCAAAGAAAAACTGGGAATGAACTCTATAGATGTGGCAGTCAGGGCGAACAGGCTTAGATGGTCGGGTCATGTTACACGCATGGGAGAAGCAAGGTTACCCAAGAGACTCATGGATTCAGCAGTAGAGGGTAGGAGGAGTCGGGGCAGACCGAGGAGAAAGTACCTGGATTCGGTTAAGAATGATTTTGAAGTAATAGGTTTAACATCAGAAGAGGCACCAATGTTGGCACTGAATAGGGGATCATGGAGGAACTGTATAAGGGGGGCTATGCTCCAGACTGAACGCTGAAAGGCATAATCAGTCTTAAATGATGATGATGATGATGATGATGAGACAAGGCGACTGTCAATGTCGCCCTCCCATGCTCGCCTGCCAATCATTTTGTTATTATGATCGAGATATACACATTCAGAAATGACACTAAAAACAAATAAAAAAAGACGAAGCACCACAGAGGAATTATCCGAATGGGACGGGAATCGGTGGACGAGACAAATAAATGATTACAATTCAGAAAAATTGAATGAGTTATTCAAGGGAAATAGTCACAGAAACTGAGTAAGTCAATAACTCATTGTACTCTTCTGGCCCTTATGCAAGCAGTTATTCAGCTTGACATGGATGGACAGAGTTGTTGGGTGTTCTTCTGAGGGGTATCGTATCAAATTCGGCCCAACTGGGGCGTTAAACAGTCAAAATCCCAAGCTACTGTAGTTGGAGGTTCCAGCCCATAATGCTCCAATCGTTCTCAGTTGTGGAGAGATCCGGCGACCTTACTTACCTAGGTAGGGTTTGGCAAGCACGAAGACAAGCAATAGAAACACTCGCCATGTGCGGGCGGGCATTATCTTGCTGAAATGTAAGCCCGTGGTGGCTTGCCACGAAAGGCGACAAAGCGGGGCGTAGAATATCGTCGACGTACCGATGTGCTGTAAGGGTGCCTCGGACGACAACCAAATGGATCCTGCCTTGAAATGAAATGGCTCACCTAACCATCACTCATGGTTAAGGTGACCAGATGCAGTTGTTTAAAAAGGAGGACAAACAGCTTCAAAAAGGAGGACAAAGGAAGAAAAACGAGGACACATCAAACGGGTCAACTGCAGATGAGGATACCACACGTCAGCTTTGGACAAGTCACGTGAGTATTGTAGTGGTTAATAAAAAAGAAAAAGAGAAGAAAAGAAAAGGTTGAAAACGTGGGAAGAAATGGCGAACAAAAAGGGGGTTTTAAAATCGTTAATGACCGTGAAAAAGGGAAAGAATGAAATGCAAATCGGACTTCGTATTACAGAAAGTCCATCGGACTTCGTGATTCGGAAAAGCTATTGTAGGGGTGGTCCTTGTGGCGTTTCTGAGCAAAAGTCAAACCAATTTCCACTACAAAAATTATTTGAAAGAGAACAGAGAATAACAACATGTGATTAACAGGGGGAAATTGCATAGATAAGAGTTCCTTCTTTACCAAGTTATTATGTCCTCTCTCGTGCGGCGTCCAGGTCTTGTTCTCCAACAATCTCCTGCTTCATTTCTGCATGAAAAGTCGTAGCTGCTCCAAAATCTTGGAGTAAATTTCATCGTCCAGGAATCACTAATGTCTACAAATTAAAAACATCTTGATATTGAATGCAATGTATTTTACGGCAGCTTCCATCCTCCAAATTTCATACAAGCTTCCACAATACAATATGTCTGCACATCAATTAGTTTTTACGTCTTAATCAGACCAAGACTAACGAATAAGTTTTTACGTCTGAATCATACCAAGACTAGTTAATAAGTGAAGTTAAGCTTTCGCTCTCAAGAGACAAGAGCGGGTAGGAAACAAAAAGAGTTACAATTTTTGTACTTTCATTTTCTTATAAATATTTTCTCTGCCGTCGAGCGCTCATACAGTTGCGACGGTATAATTTATATCTGAGGGAACGAGTGTAGCGCGGCGAAATTCAAAGTCCCGCTACACTATCGGAAATTAGCGGTAAATCTAGTAGTTAATTGTTACTGGTGGTCAGGTGGTGATTCCCAGAGCAATATTTTTTTTTATTATTTTAAATTAAAAACATTGATTGTGGTGACAGTGTGGCGTCAATTGTTTTGTTATGTCAACAAAACGGAATTGTTTACAAAGCAAAAAACGTAAGCCGGCCGGAGTGGCCGAGCGGTTCTAGGCGCTACAGTCTGGAACCGCGCGACCGCTACGGTCGCAGGTTCGAATCCTGCCTCGGGCATGGATGTGTGTGATGTCCTTAGGTTAGTGAGGTTTAAGTAGTTCTAAGTTCTGGGGGACTGATGACCTCAGAAGTTAAGTCCCATAGTGCTCAGAGCCATTTGAACCATTTGAGCCAAAAAACGTAAGACCATTCACCTCCCTTCATTCGACGCACCGCTACCAACATCTACAGTTCAAGCAGCAGCTTGCGACATGTAAACTGCACTTTAACCTTCCGAATACAAATAAATTGAATGACTAGGAAACAATGAAATAAAACCATGACATCAGAAAATGTACATTTTCGTTTAGGCATAGCCGAATATTTTACGTAACTCACTCGGTTAAAAATTACACTCACAAATCACACGTGCACTACAGGAAACCAAGCCAATACAAAGCGAAGATACGAAACGAAAATTTCAAATAATCGATATTTGCATTCGCTTGTAGGTCAACGATAACATCGATGATCCTGGTGCCACCTACTTACAACGCCTTCGTGCGTGTTTATCACGAAGGCTGTGCCAATAGTTAAAAGTATTTAAGAAAAGAGCAATAGAACGGGACGAATTGCAAATTTAACTGTATTACGCTCAACTTTGGGTAAAAGCCGGACACTGTAAAAATCCGCCCGGACCCCGGACAAAGTGCTAAAAAGGAGGACATGTCCGGATTAATCCGGACGTTTGGTCACCCTACTCATGGTTGTTGGACCGTATGGTGGGCGACTGTCAGCTGGGTATCACACTGCCCTCCCGGGCGTCTCCAGGGACGTCTTGGGCCTCTTTGACTGGAGTAGGACTGTTTCCAGTGAAGAGTTCCGTTTACAAATTGACTCTCAATGACCCGCGAAGTCGTTCGTGGAGACGCCCCGAACAGCAGTGGCTACCATCTTAAATGTCGCCAAGATATCCTACGCACCGGTTTCTTTTGCTCACGGCAGACCATCCTGGACTTACATTTCAGCCGCTGTAGTGTCCCTTTTGCAATATTCACCCTTATCAAGGGGAAACATAAATAAAACCGACAGTATGTGACTCAAAATTAATTGCAAACATTGATTTAACTGTAAAAATATACAATATATATATATCGATAAATGCAGAAAAGACATTATTTTCATTGTATGAGATTATAATGTGATTATCTTTGTTAGAGTATAAAATACAATGCAATGCTCATTCGTCTGTCTAGTCTGTTTTGTTCTGTTCGTTCTGGTGTGAGCTGGAATAAGGTACGCAAGCTATTGTGCTGCGCTAGCATTTGTTTCTGTCGTAACGTAATTGCAAATATTTAATGGTGTAAACTGTGTCCTAGTAAGAATATATTAGTATAAAGTGATCTCCGTGTGTTATTTCAAGAACCTACGCCACATTTATCTTATGAAAAGAATATTTAATGAAAATTATTTAGCATGTTTCCAGCTGCTGCGGAGCGAGTAACAGTATACTCTGACTGTTAACAATTAGCCGCCATTACGCGGTACATTTAAAAATATTTTTTCACAGCACTATGTCTGATAGCCGGAGCGGAAGAAATTATGTAAAAATATTCTGTGAGATTAATTGAAGTAATCCAGTGAAATAATTTTATAAAAACTTGTCTATTTTCTGTGATAGTAATAATTTCAGAGCTGAGTACTACTACGCTATTGCATTTACAATAATTTGTAGGGAGCCTGGCGCTCGATAAAACCAGATATAATACGTAATTGGCAACCTACGAAATTCATTATTTTGCTTATTATATCTCTTTTGTATTTTTTTTTTTTTTGAAAGCTAAAAGTAAAAACTAACTCCACTAAGGATCAGTGACGGATCACGATAAATCAAAGGACAAACGAATTTACTAGGAGAGTGTTTCCGCTAACTAAATAAACAACATAACATTATATTTCTTTTAAGAGATATAATACCGCCTGCACACGGCGAGAGTTTCCACTGCTTTTCTCCGTGGTTGGAAAACCCTACTTTGACCAGCAACGTTACCGAATCTCTTCCCCAGTTGAGAATGTCTAGAGCATTATGGGCACGGCCCTCCAACCTGCTAGGGGTTTTGACGGTCTACTACGCCAAAAGGACAGAACTTGGCACGGTATCCCTAGGAGGACGTCTAACGACTCAATCAATCAGTGCAAAGGCGATTAACAGCTTGTATAAGGGCCAGAGCCGAAAAGGAGAAGCCTGCCTTTGCCATGTTGCCGAGTCTTTGTGAAGTGTTCGCATTGCATGGCTGCTCTTCCATCTCACTTGAAACAGTAATAAAAAGTTCGGCTGTTTTGCCGTGATGTACACCATGCTCAACAAATGAGAGTTGGCGATTCAACTGTCTGTTGTTGAGTATTCATCCACGACAGTATATTGTTTTCCACAACATACTGAGAATTGACTGTCAATGCGACGCATTGACGCTAAGAGGGTAAACTCAACACAGGACTTTAATGGGAAAACGGACTTCTAAGACTCTTCAAGATTACACGCACGCTTCAACGAAGTCTGTGCTCTGCATAGAGAACACCGTCTCTACTACATTGCACGACTGCACGCGAGAGACTGTCAAGGCTATTGCCAATACTGTCCACAGACAACATGTTTTCAGGCCTCGCAATATATTGCCAAAAAATTGTTCAAATGGCTCTGAGTACTATAGGACTTAACATCTGAGGTCATCAGTCCCCTAGAACTTAGAACTACTTAAGCCTAACTAACCTAAGGACATCACACAAATCCATGCCCGAGGCAGGATTCTAACCTGCGACCGTAGCGATCGCGCGGTTCCAGACTGAAGCGCCTAGAACCGCTCGGCCTCTCCAGCCGGCCAATATATGGCTTCAAATTCAAATGACTCTGAGCACTATGGGACTCAACTGCCGAGGTCATTAGTCCCCTAGAACTTAGAACTAGTTAAACCTAACTAACCTAAGGACATCACAAACATCCATGCCCGAGGCAGGATTCGAACCTGCGACCGTAGCGGTCTTGCGGTTCCAGACTGCAGCGCCTTTAACCGCACGGCCACTTCGGCCGGCCGGCCAATATATTTCCAAAGTTTTTGATCTTCTCGATATTATTGTGCAACCTCTCAATGTCACTCCTAGAATGTCAATATTATTGCCCAATGGGAAATATCAATATTATTGACAGTGTAGATGGCACTTTAGACGAAGGTGGTTGATTGTTCACTGGTATGCGAGGATGGGTACCATGTTAATAACCGTGGGCCTACAGTCTGTTTACCGTCGTACTGTGACTGAAAACAAAGCTCAAGAAGTGTATTTAAATTTTATGCGTCTTGGATTAGTTTTCCACGTACTGATATAAAGATAGCGACGCAGGAATAGGGCAGAGACACGTTTATTATCGGGACAGTTTACGAAGTACAATGCGAACTACGGAGTTAAAATTCCAATGTGACGATGTAGCCGTTGTCGTTAGTTGATATATCGTGGAGAAACATAAAAGCAGCGACTGTAAAAGAACAGGGTTTCCTAGCGAACTAATTACAGCATTGAGCACATACGGTACTAAAAACAGTGTACTAGTGACAACATGCTTCTTATCGTGAACTAACGTGTTGTGTAGAAATGAAAGCAGTGACTAAAAGGGCAAGTTTACCGAGTGAGCTCTTTTCAGTACTGATAACATACTCCGAACTCTGTACCGTATACAGAACTACTACATCCGAGCATTGGTACAGTGACATTGCCAGTCATTACATATTGCTGACTGGCTACCATGTACATCACTATTACATTTGAACGGTGATTACTGCATATTACATGTAGAGACGTTGGCAAACGTTATATCGTTCGGTATGGATTATAGTTACGTGTAGTCAACCACTAACGCTTCCGCCAACATGAAAATGATACATATGTTCACATTAGCTATGTTTTGCAGAAGGAAACCCGCATCGACATTATTTAACAAGAATTAAATCGATTTTATGAATTCATAGGCCTATGTAGTATGTAGATTCCCTTATTGTTGTTACGCACCTCACGTAACTTTCATGACATTCATTTAAATAATTTCGAGTACTGAGCTAAAACTTCACTCACTCTGTAACGCTTTTGACAGTAAGATGTTAATGCAAATGGTGTATGTTTTCGTTAAATTCTCTCAGCACTTCCATGCATTACACATGCTTGACCTCCTACAGTAATACGAAGCACTCTACATTGTTTTCTGTTTTGTCTTTTTATATTTAAATTGGATTGGTAGAATGTTTAGACAGCGGGAAACGTTTAAACTCGATAGAATAGTTTCGTGCTTAGTAAAGTTTGTTTACATGTAACAACTTGTCTTATTACAGTATTCCAGAGCAATTGAAGGAGCTTATCAGCTATGTTGAGAAATATTAATAATTATTCTACTACAAGTGAGCCTACAATTCCGGCCTAGTCAATTTTTTTTAAATGTTTGTAGTTCTTCTAGCATTAAATACAACTGACTTTTGCTCGTTTCACTAGTAAGCATTCAGGTTTCTTCGCCATTCTTCTACGTTTCCAGAATGAGATTTTCACTCTGCAGCGGAGTGTGCGCTGATAGGAAACTTCCTGGCAGATTAAAACTTCGCGCCGCATCGAGACTCGAACTTCGGGACCTTTGCCTTTCGCGGGCAAGTGCTCTACCGTTTGAGCTGCGCAAACACGACTCAGGACTTCTCCTCATAGCTGTACTCCTACCAGTACCTCGTCTCCTATCTTCCAAACTTCACGGAAGCTCTCCTTCGCAGGAGAGGAGACGAGGTAGAGAGAGCTTCTGAGAAGTTTGGAAGGTAGGATACGAGGTACTGGCAGAAGTAAAGCTGTGACGAGCGGGCCTGAGTCATGCTTGGGTAGCTCAGACGGTAGAACACTGGCCCACAAAACGCAAAGGTGCAGAGTTCAAGTCTGAAAGCAGTGCACAGTTTTAATCCGTCAGGAAGTCTCATTCTTTAACGTTGTTCCCCAGCTTTCACTATTTAACAGATCAAATAAAACTTTGTTAGATTCTTTGCATGAACACTATCATTTCTGACAGAAAGATCAATTAAGGGGGCAATCCTGTTTGCCCTATATACCACATGATTAAGGCCTACTTTCAGGGGTCTTATTACATCAGATACTTGAGCAATGCAGCCGATAACAAGCAGCAGAGCATACGTTTCTTTATGGATGAGCCGAGTGTAGCTGTTCACAAGCACAACAACTAACAACACCTGTAATGTTGTTAATCAGTCACATAAGGCTTACTCGTGAGTTCCTTTTTATGACATAACAGATCGTTTCAAGTAGTAAAAGAACTAACAGGGCAGGCAAGTAAATTACATATCATATCCCCTGCAACATTCTTGCTTGCTTCCTCGACCACCTCGCCCCAGTCCTCAGTAGCCGGTCTGCACCGGGTACCACCTCCGTGGTACACGTTGTAACAATACCTTTTTTCTGTCGTTGCATTCCTGATACGGGACCGGGCGGGCAACAAAAGAGGTTATGGACTGAGCCAAGCCCTGTAACACGAATAGCGCGTTTAACCGATAAAATAGTGTCTAAACAAAATATATTCTCACACAGTACTTGAGATAGGGATCTTAATTATCTTAGTTATATATACAGGGTGTTACAAAAAGGTACGGCCAAACTTTCAGGAAACATTCATTTTTGTAACACCCTGTATATAACGCGTCGTACGAAAGAAATTTTCTAGGTGAAATGTTTAACCATGGACCTTGCCGTTGGTGGGTAGGCTTCCGTACCTCAGCGATACAGATGGCCGTACCGTGGGTGCAACCACAACTGAGGGGTATCTGTTGAGAGCCAGACAAACGTGTGGTTCCTGAAGAGGGGCAGCAGCCTTTTCAGTAGTTGCAGGGGCAACAGTCTGGATGATTGACTGATCCGGCCTTGTAACACTAACCAAAACGGCCTTGCTGTGCTGGTACTGTGGCCGAAAGCAAGGGGAAACTACAGCCGTAATTTTTCCCGAGGGCATGCGGCTTTACTGAATGATTAAATGATGATGGCGTCCTCTTGGGTAAAATATTCCGGAGGTAAAATAATCCCCCATTCGGATCTCCGGGCGGGGACTACTCAGGAGGACGTCGTTATCAGGAGAAAGAAAACTGGCGTTCTACGGATCGGAGCGTGGAATGTCAGATCCCTTAACCGGGCAGATAGGTTAGAAAATTTAAAAAGGGAAATGGATAAGTTAAAGTTGGATATAGTGGGAATTAGTGAAGTTCGGTTGCAGGAGGAACAAGACTTTTGGTCAGGTGAATACAGGGTTATAAATACAAATTCAAATAGGGGTAATGCAGGAGTGGGTTTAATAATGAATAAAAAAATAGGAGTGCGGGTACGCTACTCCAAACAGCATGTTTAACAGCAGCAAAGGGGACACCCGTATATGCGACAACTTGACACCTCCCCGCCCATCCCATGTGTGCGGGACAAACTTTGTATTTTCAAATGGCAACTCACTATTTTTATTCCATATTCGGATTCTACGCCAAAAAATACGTACTATTTACTCAAACCATTGCTTCCCATTCGTGGTTGGTGCACTAGGATCGATAAATATCAAGTGTGCATTTTATGCAATTAATAACCGAAGCATTTGATTCTACGTTTCATGTACAATGTAAGTGTAAATCTTTGTGTTCCAACGGTAAATTTTTATGTTCAAACGTTACTTGATTGTTGTAAATGTGAGTGTACAGTACAAATAATTAGCTAGATGTTGACATTATGTCTTGTATGACAACGTAATCCCGAAACCAATTGCTTGATTTCGATGGCCATCTTCGAACCCTGCCATCACGGTGACTGGTTTCGGTAGCGGCTACCGGAGGAATACAAACCACAACCACTGTAATGAGGTAAAATGTCCATTAAGTGATAGTGACAGGCGCACCTCGCACCTCCCATGGATGCTCACGCATCCCAATGGGGAGACGCAATGGAGCTCACCGAAATCATGCACCCAGATGGGAACAGAAAGCTATTACATCCACGTCGTTGTTCCTGGATCATGTTAAACGTAATTTCTAACCAGACATTGAAACGACTAACCGTTTTCTATTCTACAAACAAATTTCCACCACTAAAGTAAATTTCGAATATAAATATCAACCGTTAGAATGAAATGGTTTACATTTCGTTCGTAAATGGTATGTAGAATTAAATGCGTCTATTCTTAATAATTGCAAAAACGGGCACAAGTGATATCGATTACAGTGCCATCTATTTGGGGTGGTGGCAAGTGGGGAGGGGGGTCTATGGTGGCTACAGCCCCCCCCCCCCCCCCAATGGAGTTTCATATTACACTGGATAAAATGTCTTCAGAAATCAGCGAATAAACCAGGTGATCAAAAAGTCAGTATAAATTTGAAAACTTAATAAACCACGGAATAATGTGGATAGAGAGGTAAAAATTGACACACGTGCTTGGAATGACATGGGGTTTTATTAGAACCAAGTGCTCCACCCCATATTGCTAGACACGTGAAAGATCTCTTGCGCGCGTCGTTTGGTGATGGTCGTGTGCTCAGCCGCCACTTTCGTCTTGCTTGGCCTCCCAGGTACCCAGACCTCAGTCCGTGCGATTATTGGCTTTGGGTTACCTGAAGTCGCAAGTGTATCGTGATCGACCGACATCTCTAGGGATGCTGAAAGACAACATCCGATGCCAATTCCTCACCATAACTCCGGACATGCTTTACAGTGCTGTTCATAACATTATTCCTCGACTACAGCTATTGTTGAGGAATGATGGTGGACATATTGAGCATTTCCTGTAAAGAACATCATCTTTGCTTTGTCTTACTTTGTTATGCTAATTATTACTATTCTGATCAGATGAAGCGCCATGTGTCGGACATTTTTTGAACTTTTGTATTTTCTTTGGTTCTAATAAAACCCGATGTCATTCCAAGCATGTGTCAATTTGTACCTCTGTATCTACATTATTCCGTGATTTTTTCAGTTTTCAAATTTATACTGACTTTTTGATCAACCGGTATTACTTCAACAGATTCGATCATTTTTTTACAATTACGTAGGTTGCAATGTATTTCAAACACATTTTAACAAAAGAATAAGAGTGGCAAATAGCTTACTATCTAAACCAATAAATATTTAAATTAAAATGGGCGTCTTATTATTTATTAATAGACGTTTTTTACCCTGAACTCCAAAACAGTTACCAAAAACTACTTTAAGCAATATCAAATATTACCAATTTGTCGGTGGAGGACCCCAACTCTCCTTTTGTTAAGCGATATTCCGTTCCCTCAAACCTCCTTCCACCCCCTCTTTCACCCCCCTCCCCCTTAAGCGACATCTAGAATCGCCAATACCATCGACCACGAATGGGAAACAACTGTTTCAGTAACCATCCGATGTGAGTGAGTGTTTTCTGCTGCAAGATATAGTCTACAGAAGACCGAATAAAATACTTATTCATTTCTAATAGAAAATTTGTAAATAGAATTATTTACGAACATTTTCTGTACTCCATTTTTTTCTTTGCATAATTGACATAATTTGTCACTCACTAAACTCTTTTCAAGATTTCGTTTTTCTGTGAAGGTTTTCGTGCTCTGTGAGCATGTGTTTTGTACCAGTGTGATAGATATACTCCATCCCTAAATAAAATGTTCCAAAATAAATACACTCCTTCCTTACTCTCCCCAGCAGCCCAGCACAGGCTGAGCCATTTTGACGCCATTTTCCGCCTACAGACCACCATCTTGGATTACGTCACAGGAGGGATGACAGCACCATCTGGTGGCAGTACTGTGTACTAGGTCAGTTGGACTCTAAATCTCGTGGTGAAGAGACTGCCTGCAAAATAAAGACTTGTGTCCAGAGTCGTTTTCCCGCCACTTCCAACCCAGCGTCTTGGGTTACATCATGAAATGGACCACAGCACTCTCTGGTGGTGGTACGGAGTACTAGGTCCAGACCTTGTGGTGAACACACTGATTGAATCAGTCTTGGATAACTGTACTTGCCTTATCACCTGACGTCATGGTCGCCATCTTGGACGACAGCACCCTCTGGTGCCTGTACTGTGTACTTGGTCAGTTGGAGTGTAGGCCTCATGGCGAGCACACTGGATGGTGGTGCTGCCTCTAATTGTTTACATAAAGACTGGTGCAAGATTTCGACAGTTGACGATCAGCAAGTATGTTTGCACAGTCTTTAGGATGGATTATTATTTTGACAATTTAAGAGTTGTTTGGCTCTCTGGATGTAAATGTATTGCATTATTTATGAGTGGTTTGCATGTCTGTAGGGTGTGCAGTGTGTTATTTTGAGGGTTTACAATTAGTAGGCGTGTGTGTAGAGCATTATAGATGAGTTATT
Source organism: Schistocerca cancellata (assembly GCF_023864275.1). Lineage (NCBI taxonomy): Eukaryota > Metazoa > Arthropoda > Insecta > Orthoptera > Acrididae > Schistocerca > Schistocerca cancellata. The sequence continues at coordinate 83,904,538 of NC_064634.1, read as the reverse complement.
TAGGAGTAGTTTGCAGGTCTGTATGCTGTGGGGCATGTCAGAGCGTGTGTTCTATATCACTGTGATAAATATACTCCATCCCTAAATACATAAAGTACACTCCTTCCTCTCTCCACCAGCCCAGTGCAGGATGAGTCCTTTTCCCACCAAGCCCTAGGAAGAGGTGGCGACCAGGTGACATAGGTTAGTGGAGATGAGCTTTGTTTCCCGCAATTTTCTTAGGTTGGTAGCGAAACCCCAAGTGACCTTTCTATACTGCCAAAATTCAAACTTGGCGCCAGTTCAAAGGAGTAGGTGGCGGTCGGGTGTCTGAGGTTAGTACAAGTCTCCTTTCTTTCGCGCCAATTTCTCAGATTAGCAGCGAAACCCCAAGTGACCTTTGTTTACCGCCAAAATTTAAACTTGACGCCAGTTCATGGAGAAAAAAAATGTCTCTGAGCACTATGGGACTCAACTGCTGGGGTCATGAGCCCCTAGAACTTAGAACTAATTAAACCTAACTAACCTAAGGACATCACACACATCCATGCCCGAGGCAGGATTCGAATTTGCGACCGTAGCGGTCTCTCGGTTCCAGACTGCAGCGCCTAGAACCGCACGGCCACTTCGGCCGGCTAGTTCATGGGAAGAAGTGGCGATCGGGTGACTTAGGTTAGTGGAGGTAGCCCAAGTGAGCTATTTTCCCGCGACTTTCTTTGCTTAGTAGAGATAACCATGGTGTGATGCATTATCGTGTTCGAATTTGAACTTCCCGCCATTTTTCTGCAGGAGGTGGCGGTCGGGTGACTGAGGTTAGTACAAGTGTCCTTTCTTTCACGCTATTTCCATAGCTTAGTAGAGATGTAAAAATGATATTTGTTTATCGACAAAATTCAGACTTAGCGCCAGTTCATAGGAGGAAGTAGCAGTCTAGTGGCTTAGGTTAGTGTGGGTAGCCCAAGTGGCCTATCTTCCTGCGATTTTCTTTGCTTAGTAGAGATAACCATGGTATGATGCATTATCGTGTTGGAATTTGAACTTACCGCCATTTTTCTGGGGGGAGGTGGCGGTCGGATGACTGACGTTAGTACAAGTGTCCTTCTTTCATGATATTTTCTTAGCTGAGTAGATATGCGAAATTATCTGTGTTTACCGCCAAAATTCAAACTGGGTGCCAATTCACAGGAGGAAGTGGTGGTTGGGTAGCTTAGGTTAGTGTGGGTAGCCCAAGTGGTCTATCTTCCTGCGAATTTGTTTGCTTAATAGATATCCGTGGTGTGATGCATTATCCTGTTGGAATCTGAACTTCCCGCCATTTCTCTTAGGGAGGGGGGCGTTTCACTTTCCCGCCAAAAGCCGCTGTCTTGGATAACGTCATAGGCGCCATCGTGGATGACGTCATGCGCTGTTGCCGCCATCTTGGATGACGCCATCGCCACCATCTTGGATACATCTGGCAACAATGGAGAGTGGGGCTCTGGCCCAATACTCCCAAGCGCGACTCACGCTCCCTCCTCACAGCTTTAATTCCGCCAGTCGAGTCTCGGTCTGGCACACAGTTTTAATCTGCCTGTAAGTTTCAAGACAGAAGTCATCTTGAAATCCGATTAGAAAGTTTCCAGTTTCTCGCGACCTGTTTGCAAAAAAATCTGTAGGAATTTCCTTCTTGCTCTTTTTCATTGTCTCTTTGAAGGTTAGACCATTTTCTAGAAGATACTGTCCTAAGGGATAACTACGATAATGGTCATCCGTAGTTACATTCCTGTGGGTGCCCTTAGTTGATTTGACTAATCTCTTCACAATATCAATAGGCTGGTTAGATGCAAGATATGGTCCAGGATTCTGTCTGCCGCAGTATACTTCAAAGTTACAAGTGTAAAATGTCTTGCTATAACACAGTGCGTACAACTTCAAACTGTACTTGGCAGGCTTATTGAACGCAAAGCCAACACGTCCACGAAACCAAACAAGCATTTCGTCTGTAGTTGTGAACTTCCATGGGCAGTTGTTAAAAAATGCTGACTAGAGATTGTGGATAGTAGCAGTTTTGCCAACTGCAAGTCACTCTTTTCTCGTTGAACTATCATCAAATGTCAGAGACCAGAGCAAGAACAGAAAGCGCTTGTAGCTAAATGTGCTGCCCTGAGAATAGTCATACCTATATCATTTGATTCCGACAGCTCTAATACGTCAGTGCGTCCACCTTTTTGTACAGCAATGAGAAACAGTGCTCCTAAGAGAGCCAATATTTCAGTAGCGGAAGTATTTTTGCAGTCTCTGTCCCTCGCGTAATTCACATATGATCTCTTGTTATGTATATGTCTATTGGTGTTCGCAACAACAGAATCAATTATTTCAGGATTTAAAAAAAATCAGTTTTAGTTCCTGAAGCATTGCGTTTCGGGCCAGGTAAGACCTCGATTATATTCTTACGTTTTGTTTTACCCGGCCCCACTAACGGATTATTTATCTGTAAAGCATCCTGGTGCTTACCAATATAAAAATGGCACTCATCACTTGGTAATTCATTCACCCGCCACAGTACGATTGTTCAGATTCACTGGAAAAATCTGCAGCCTCGATTATTTCTGCTTCATCATCGCTGTCAAAGAAATCAGCATAATCCTTTTCGTCAGATGATTCCAGAAGAAGGTGCTCAATTTCGTCTGACGTCAATCCTTTTCTTCATACAATTATTCAAGACAATAGGAAAACTATAATACTAAACTTCAGTAACTAAATAATCATTCAGTCGAAGAATTTTTGTAAAATATCGCTTCTGATCTTCAAAACTTGAGAAAAAAATGGTAACATTCATGATAGTGAAATATTTCTTTCGGCGGTCAAATGACAGTTAAAACTTGCTACTAGGAGCTTTCTTTGGAGCAGTGCACATCGTGAATTTTTTTCTCACGCAGGAGTTATTACGTAACAATGTCTTCTGTATTCCTGAAACCCTGTGTTGCTTCACCCTTAGTATGTTTCTTTGTGCTAGTAATATGCGACTGGGTTAATTTTTCCTCCTGGACGTGTTCTGCGTATGTTACGTCTTTTATAAGCAAAATAAGTATTCTTGTGGCGTTTTACATATTGAATGAAGTAGTTGGCTACACGGAGTGTATGGCAAACTCTGTCACAAGCGAAAATATATAAAATTTTACAGGAAACAAGTCATGTCAGACGAAGTGCTGTTGACGCGGTTAGAGGAACCGTTACACGAGAATATCCACATAGAGGGCTTGTCTTGAGGTATCGACACACAATCTGAGGATGAAGAGATCGAAACTGCAACAGAGGAGTTTCACAGCGATTCTCAAAAATTCGTCAGTAGGGGTAGCCCCAACTTCTGCAAACCGTGATACCTATCAAGGAAGGGATGAAAAACAAAATTATTTAAAAATGAAACTCCTCCGGCAATAGCTGCCCGTTAGAATACTGTCAGATAGTTAAAGGGGGGTACAAAAAATTCGAAAACGGTTCCGGATTTATGGAAACTATTTTTTTCCAGACACTGCAATTGACCGTAATGTACAACACACAAACCAGGAACTATTAGAAAGAATGCCAGCAGCTTATCAACGGAGTTCTCGAGACTGCTTACAGACAGATTTTGAAAAATTACCGTCTTGCCTTGGTGTTTTATACGTACCTCGTGGAAGTGAAAAAGTCGGAAGACGGTGGATCTGACTCGGTGTGGTAAAACGGGAATGAAGTTCGCCTCAGTTGTCAGCTTGCTATGGCTATGTCAAAGTGCTGGTAGGAGAAATGTTGTGACTGTAATGCTAAACTGTATGTAACCACTGCATACTGAAATATTCATACATTTTTAACAGTCATAGGCAGTGCTTGATCTGTAAAAAAAGACGTTCCGGTACTGTCACGTTCGGGAGGCGGCGGGTGTTTTTGAAATTTAAACTTCTTAAAACGTTACTTTGACGCCTTTTTGTGCACTTGAAAAGTGAGAATACAGTATTGTTACTGGTAAAAAATAAAGTTCTATCGTACCACATTTCAAAATCTGCGGTTCTGATAGTGGATATTGTCTTGAAAGGAGGATATAAGGTGAACATCAACAAAAGCAAAACGAGGATAATGGAATGTAGTCGAATTAAGTCGGGTGATGCAGAGGGAATCAGATTAGGAAATGAGACACTTAAAGTAGTAAAGGAGTTTTGCTATTTGAGGAGCAAAATAACTGACGATGGTCGAAGTAGAGAGGATATAAAATGTAGACTAGCATTGGCAAGGAAAGCGTTTCTGAAGAAGAGAAATTTGTTAACGTCGAGTATAGATTTAAGTGTCAGGAAGTCGTTTCTGAAAGTATTTGTATGGAGTGTTGCCATGTGTGTAAGTGAAACATGGACGATAAATAGTTTGGACAAGAAGAGAAGAGAAGCTTTCGAAATGTGGTGCTACAGAAGAATGCTGAAGATTAGATGGGTAGATCACGTAACTAATGAGGAGGTATTGAATAGGATTGGGGAGAAGAGAAATTTGTGGCACAACTTGACTAGAAGAAGGGATCGGTTGGTAGGACATGTTCTGAGGCATCAAGGGATCACCAATTTAGTATTGGAGGGCAGCGTGGAGGGTAAAATAGATGAATACACTAAGCAGATTCAGAAGGATGTAGGTTGCAGTAGGTACTGGGAGATGAAGAAGCTTGCACAGGATAGAGTAGCATGGAGAGCTGCATCAAACCAGTCTCAGGACTGAAGACAACAACAACAACATATATAGGTCATTTTTCATTTGAAACCATATAATGTATACATCAATGTAATCAGGAAAGACTAGAGAATTTAATAAAGTCATAAAACATTTTCTGTTTTTCCACCATTTATAAGTACCCTTTATCCTTAACCTTGGTTGTAACATGAGGTATGGTAGCGACAGACGTTTGTTCGATAGGTAGTCGTTTCTTTGCTTGCTTTGCTTGCTAGTTGGACGAAATGGCGCTGTAGAAATAACATTGTGACAAAAGTGTGCGTTTACACTCACGGGCTGAGGGAGAAGGCTTCTTCTTGTACGCACAAAATAGGAAACGAGAGGCAGGATGTATTAATTTTTTGTCTGTTTCGCCGGTGCCGTATCACCAGGCATACGTCCCAAGATATGTCAAGTAACACAGTGGCTTGCAAAGTACTGATGTCGATGCATCTTTTAGGTTGCGCCTCATCTCCAACTGATTTATTCCTTTCGTACTAGCGCCACAGACAAAGGCAGTGATAAAAAGGGAACAATGATCATTAAAATACGAACAATATTAGTACAGAAAGGCGCCTCAGTATTAAGGGCAATCAAATTTGTGGTATTTAGACCACTAATAGCACAGTTTGACAATGTAAAACACTTGAAGCCTCGACTTTCGATTTGCATTTCGCCACAGCAGCACTTGTTGCTTTCTGGAGCAAAATGAAAAATGGCCTTGGTTGCCTAACCTACTTAATGTGATTTCAGCACTGGCAGGAAGAGAACTGAGACTGAAACCCAGAACATCAGACCTTGTTTTTATTTACACGTCTATCAACACCTACATAACCCACTCTAAATCCATACTTCACATTTTGTCTTTTCTTTTTTAACACGTCTTATCTCCAGAATGAGATTTTCACTCTGTAGCGGAGTGTGCGCTGATATGAAACTTCCTTGCAGATTGAAACTGTGTGCCGGACCGAGACTCGAACTCGGGACCTTTGCCTTTCGCGGTCAAGCGCCCTATCCTTTCTTCCAGGAGTACTAGTTCTGCTAGGTTCACAGAAGAGCTTCTGTGAAGTTTGGAAGGTAGGAGACGGGGTACTCGCAGATTTGAAGCTGTGAGGAGGGGTTGTGAGTCGTGCTTGGGTAGCTCAGTCGGGCAGCCTGCGTTCGGCAGGGCAGCAGTGCGCATCGCGCTCGGTCGTCCACGCCGCTCTTCTCAGTCGAACAAGCTATAATGGCCAGCTCTTACAGGAAGGACACTCTTAAGTTCACCTTCTCAAATGAATACGCACAACCCAAAGCACTGGCCGTCGAACGCTTCCTACGCGAAGACGTGAAGATCCCCCGTGACGAACTCATCGGCATACATCTGTCGATCATTAGCAGCGTCGTTTATGTTAAGATGACTTCCGATGCTGCCTGCAACGAGATTATTCAACGGACGCGACATGGACTAAAATTTCGACAATCTGACGGAAACGTCGGGCCTGTGGATGTCGACCATGCAGGACTTGGCCTTCGAACGATCCGTGTATTCGAACCGCCTTTCGAGATGAATGAAGATGTAGTCATCGCGGCGCTAAGCCCGTTCGGAAACGTCCAGAGTCACGTAGCCGAGACATGGCCATAGTTTACGACGTATCCGGTGCTTAATGGTGTGAGACAAGTCCGAATAGATCTCAAACGGCACGTCCCATCGTACATTTCTATCGGCGGCTGCCGTGCGGTGATCATTTACGACAGACAACTTCGAACATGTTCCGGTCGTGGCAAAGAAGGCCACGTCCGTAATGAATGCCTGTAACGCCGAATCACACAACTACGGCACGACGATAGGAACACCGACAGAACCACAACCACCCATCCAAACACCTATGCGGCGACGCTGCACGTCCAGCCCTCACAAGACGCCGTTCATGAGCGTTTCTCTGGACCGATACACCTGGAGGCGTCTCAGCACCTTGACACCGGCAATGCCGCCCGTGAACATGACCTACAGCCGGACACTCCCACGCTAGAAGATCACAAGGATACCAGCGAGAGTGTTATGGAGAATGAAGACCGCATCATAGCACCCGCGGCTTATGTACCGGAACGACGTGAATCTCTTCCTTCCTCAGACACCGAAACTCATTGCCGGAAGCAAAACTCGCCCAAACGACGAAAAAACGCCGCAAGACATCAGAATCGACCATTGAGCCCCCTCCGCAGGACGCAGAGATGGCACATAACTCTGACGGAGTACACGATAACTCTTTCTCCTCTGCTACGGAGACGCGTCATCCACAAGACGGTGAGCCGTCCAACAGAGATCGTGAGCAAGCCCCGCGCCCAGAAGCCATGGAACATAGCACGCCCATCGTCACCGACGCAATTGAGCCGACTCGGCCAGCGTTGACGGCCATTTTTCATGGGCAGATGACACGGATTTCCCACCTCCATCTGATGCGGAAATGAGATCTGTTCCTCCGTTAGACCAACACTAAAATGGGGGATGTTTCTACGACGATCCCTGCGACTGCTATGGACTTTCAAATCCACCACGACAATCTTCACCAGCTACGAACCTATCGACAGCACGGATCACCCATCAGGCGTACCGAATAGCTACTATCAATACTACACTACTGGCCATTAAAATTGTTACACCAAGTAGAAATGCAGATGATAAACGGGTATTCATTGGGCAAATATATTACACTAAAACATTTTCACGCAATTTGGGTGCATAGATCCTGAGAAATCAGTACCCAGAACAACCACCTCTGGCCGTAATAACGGCCTTGATACGCCTGGGCATTGAGTCAAACAGAGCTTGGATGGCGTGTACAGGTACAGCTGCCCATGCAGCTTCAACACGATACCACAGTTCATCAAGAGTAGTGACTGGCGTATTGTGACGAGCCAGTTGCTCGGCCACCATTGACCAGACGTATTCAGTTGGTGAGAGATATGGAGAATGTACTGGCCAGGGCAACAGTCGAACATTTTCTGTATCCAGAAAGGCCCTTACAGGGCCTGCAACATGCGGTCCTGCATTATCCTGCTGAAATGTGGGGTTTCGCAGGGATCGAATGAAGGGTAGTGACACGGGTCGTAACACATCTGAAATGTAACGTCCACTATTCAAAGTGCCGTCAACGCGAACAAGAGGTCACCGAGACGTGTAACTAATAGCACCTCATACCATCAAGCCGGGTCATACGCCAATATGGCGATGACAAATACACTCTTCCAATGTGCGTTCATCGCGATGTCGCCAAACACGGATGTGACCATCATGATGCTGTAAACAGAACGAACCTGGATTCATCCGAAAAATGACGTTTTGCCATTCGTGCACCCAGGTTCGTCGTCGAGTACACCATCGCCGGCGCTCCTGTCTGTGAAGCAGCGTCAAGGGTAACCGCAGCCATGGTCTCCGAGGTGATAGTCCATGCTACTGTAAACGTCGTCTAAATGTTCGTGCAGATGGTTGTTTTCTTGAAAACGTCCTCATCTGTTGACTCAGGGATAGAGACGTGGCTGCATGATCCGTTACAGCCATGCGGATAAGATGTCTATCATCTCGACTGCTAGTGATACGAGGCCGTTGGGATCGAGCACGGCGTTCCGTATTACCCTCCTGAACCCACCGATTCCATATTCTGCTAACAGTCATTGGATCTCGACCAACGTGAGCAGCAATGTAGCGATACGATAAACCGCAATCGCGACAGGCTACAATCCGACCTTTATCAAAGTCGGAAACGTGATGGTACGCATTTCTCCTTGTTACACGAGGCATCAAAACAACGTTTCACCATGCAACGCCGGTCAACTGCTGTTTGTGTATGAGAAATCTGTTGGAAACTTATCTCATGTCAGCACGTTGTAGGTGTCGCCACAGGCGCCAACCTTGAGTAAATGCTCTGAAAAGCTAATCATTTGCATATCACAGCATCTTATTCCTGTCGGTTAAATTTCGCGTCCGTAGCACGTCATCTTCGTCGTGTAGCAATTTTAATGGCCAGTAGTGTAATGATATCGGGTCCCACGTTAAACTTCAACTGCTCCTTGACACGCTAAGAGCAGCGGACATCGACATCGCCCTGTTACAAGAACTGAGGACAGCAACTTGGTTCGAGTGTTATGGATACGAGACGTACGCCGCCCCTGCAGCTATGGAACACACAGGCGCAGCCATCCTCCCCGGAGAAGGTATTGTAATTTCCGACTTCGCATATCTCCCAACGGCGCGAGGGTTGGCCATAGCAGTTGAAGGAATCAAGATCATAAATCTCTACGCCCCATCGAGCACTGATAAACGGAAGGATTGCTCCCAGTTCTACGCAGAAGATATCACGCCTTAATTCCTCGGCAGATACGATTATCTCATCGTGGGTGGAGATTTCAACTGTGTTCTCGTGCGTACAGATCAATACCGTCATTTCACCACAAGTCCGGAACTTCGCTTCCTTGTCCGCCGCCTTCGTCTTCGCGACACTTGGAAAGTGGTACCCGGCGACCACCTGCGGCATACACACATCACGAGCTACTCAGCCAGCCGACTCCGTAGAATATACATCTCTGAAGCTCTAAAATTCGTTCTCCTCGACGCGGAACGTTGGCCGTCTGCCGTTTCAGATCATGACATCTACATCTGTACCATGAACCTACGTAGGCAATCAATATGGCGCAGTGCAGGACCTTGGAAACTCGACGTAACGCTACTGCAGGACCCTGAATGTCGACAACAGGTCACCGACACGTGGCACACTTATGTTCAACGCATCATGCGTTATGAGACCACACTGCAGTGGTGGTTACTGTGCGCCAAACCGGCCATCCGACGCACTTTGATACACTATGGCAGAGCCAAAGCCAGGTGGAATCACCACACTACAGATTTCTACTATATCGCTCTACGTGAGCTCATGGATCATCCTCCAACCCCAGATCGTCTAAAAGAAGCTCAACGCACCCGGCAAAGATTTTAACCTTGACCAGATGCCGTCTAGAGGGAGCCATTGTACGAGCACGCAGCCAAGATAGGATTAACGGTGAAGAGCCTTCTGTGCAACATATTGTTCAAAATGTTCGTCGACGCCGACAGGCTTTAATGACAGCTTTAGACCTACCTGATGGACGACGGCTGACTTCGCAAGCTACCATTGCGGATGCCTTCACAACGCACCATAGACTTTTCTATCAAGAAGTAAAGTTATATGTACTGACTTGGCAGAAAATCCTAAGATTTTTGGTCTTATGTCAAAAAGAAAATGTCCAGACACTCTGTGACCAAAATGGTACTGAAACAGAGGATGATAGACTAAAGGCCGTGAAACTAAATGTCTTTTTCCAAAGCTGTTTCACAGAGGAAGACTGCACTGTAGTTCCTTCTCTAGATTGCCGCACAGATGACAAAATGGTAGATATCGAAATAGACGACAGAGGGATAGAGAAACAATTAAAATCTCTCAAAAGAGGAAAGGCCTCCGGACCTGATGGGATACCAGTTGGATTTTACACAGAGTACGCGAAGGAACTTGCCCCCCTTCTAGCAGCGGTGTACCGTAGGTCTCTAGAAGAGCGTAGCGTTCCAAAGGATTGGAAAAGGGCACAGGTCATCCCCGTTTTCAAGAAGGGACTCGAACACATGTGCAGAACTATAGACCTATATCTCTAACGTCGATCAGTTGTAGAATTTTGGAACGCGTATTATGTTCGAATATAATGACTTTTCCGGAGACTAGAAATCTACTCTGTAGGAATCAGCATGGGTTTCGAAAAAGACGATCGTGTGAAACCCAGTCGGGCTATTCGTCCACGAGACTCAGAGGGCCATAGACACGGGTTCCCAGGTAGATGCCGTGTTTCTTGAATTCCGCAAGCCGTTCGATACAGTTCCCCACAGTCGTTTAATGAACAAAGTAAGAGCATATGGACTATCAGACCAATTGTGTGATTGGATTGAAGAGTTCCTAGATAACACAACGCAGCTTGTCATAATGAATGGAGAGAAGTCTTCCGAAGTAAGAGTGATTTCAGGTGTGCCGCAGGGGAGTGTCGTAGGACCGCTGCTATTCAAAATATACATAAATGACCTTGTGGATGACATTGGAAGTTCACTGAGGCTTTTTGCGGATGATACTGTAGTATATCGAGAGGTTGTAACAATGGAAAATGATACTGAAGTGTAGGAGGATCTGCAGCGAATTGACGCATGGTGCAGGGAATGGCAATTGAATCTCAATGCAGACAAGTGTAATGTGCTGCGAATACATAGAAAGAAAGATCCCTTATCATTTAGCTACAATATAGCAGGTCATCAACTGGAAGCAGTTAATTCCATAAATTATCTGGGAGTACGCATTAGGAGTGATTTAAAATGGAATGATCATATAAAATTGATCGTCGGTAAAGCAGATGCCAGACTGAGATTCATTCGAAGAATCCTAAGGAAATGCAATCCGGAAACAAAGGAAGTAGGTTACAGTACGCTTGTTCGCCCATTGCTTGAATATTGCTCACCAGTGTGGGATCCGTACCAGATAGGGTTGATAGAAGAGAAGATCCAACGGAGAGCAGCGCGCTTCGTTACAGGATCATTTACTAAACGCGAAAGCGATGCGGAGATGATAGATAAACTCCAGTGGAAGACTCTGCAGGAGAGACGCTCAGTAGCTCGGTACGGGCTTTTGTTGAAGTTTCGAGAACATATCTTCACAGAGGAATCAAGCAGTATATTGCTCCCTCCTACGTATATCTCGCGAAGAGACCATGAGGATAAAGTCAGAGAGATTAGAGCGCACACAGAGGCATACCGACAATCCTTCTTTCCACGAACAATACGAGACTGGAACAGAAGGGAGAACCGATAGAGGTACTCAACGTACCCTCCGCTACACACCGTCAGGTGGCTTGCGGAGTATGGATGTAGATGTAGAAGTACCTGCCGGTGCAGAGGCCATTGCTGAGGTTGCCTAGGAGATACTTTGTATACTAAATGCCGCAGCTGCAACCCTCCTGACTGCGGAAGTGACCACCCACGATGTCCATAGCTCTGTGGCCAAAGGATCAATGAATCGGTCTCCCGGCCCAGATGGTTTACCTCTCGAATTTTACAGAACCTTCCAAGATTTGATGTTGCCACGATGGAGAGACATGTACTGGGAACTTTTGTTCCGCGTGGCGATCCCGCCACCATTGTTCATGGAAGGCTTGCTCGCTCCAGTCCTGAAACCTGCACGAGGAACACGACTCGACAGTTATCGGCCGATCACGTAACTCAATTCCGATTTCAAGATTTTCACACGCCTTCTAGCAGTGCGACTCAAACACGTCTTACGAGACACTGTTTCCCACGAACAAACATCCTTAGGCGGCGATCGTAATATACAGACAGCCCTCAGTGAATATCGAGATGTGATCGCTGTGGCAACACACTCGCGATTGCCAGGCGCTTTGATCTCCATCGACTTCAAACAAGCGTTTGACCGCGTCAATCATGCATTCCTCAACGCAGTGATGGACCGAATGGCGATTCCCCCGACGTTCACGCAAGTGATTATGCGGCTCCTCCGTGGGGCAACGTCCAGGCTTCTCGTCAACGGCAGACTTACAGAAACTATACGGATTGAACGCTCAGTACGGCAGGGTTGCCCATTGTCGACGGTGCTTTATGCCCTTGCGATGGAACCACTTATTTGCAGATTACGGCGATGTTTGACAGGTATCCCCCCCCCCCAAAAGAAAAGTTCAAATGTGTGTGAAATCTCATGGGAGTTAACTGCTAAGGGCCGGCCGCGGTGGTCTAGCGGTTCTGGCGCTGCAGTCCGGAACCGCGGGACTGCTACGGTCGCAGGTTCGAATCCTGCCTCGGGCATGGGTGTGTGTGATGTCCTTAGGTTAGTTAGGTTTAAGTAGTTCTAAGTTCTAGGGGACTTATGACCTAAGATGTTGAGTCCCATAGTGCTCAGAGCCATTTGAACCATTTTTGAACTGCTAAGGTCATCAGTCCCTAAGCTTACACACTACTTTACCTAAATTATCCTAAGGACAAACACATACACCCATGCCCGAGGGAGGATTCGAACCTCCGCCGGAACCAGGTATTCCACTCTGGGATCATATGTTCCGCTGCCGAGACTACGCGGACGACTTGGCCCTCGTCGTATGTTCAGCGGCCGACGTACAGTTTGCGATGCAGTGGATTACCCGTTACAGTGCAGGGGCAGGGAGCGCAATGAACGTGGCAAAATCATGCACCATGAAGATCGGCCGCTGCCTTCCCGCAGACAGCGTAGTCCTCTTTCAACTTGTGGACACCCTTCGCTGTCTCGGGTTGGTGTGCACGCGAGACATTCGCCGCACCTCGGCGATCAATTTTCGGGCGCTGCTGCAACGCATCCAGGCCAACATACAAAAGCACATACTACGCCCGCTGAATATGTGCCAGAGAGATACCTTCGTCAATACCCATCTGGCAGCCCGGATACCCCACATAGCGCAGATTCTGCCCATCACTGCGACAATGGCAGCCAGATTACATGCGGCTTTCGGGTAGTTTATATGTTCTGGACACATCTTGGAAGTCCAACATGAAGCTCTCATCTTACCGAAGCGGGATGGTGGCCTCGATCTGGTTAATGTGAGAGCCAGGACTACGGCACTTAACACCAATACTCTGCTCCGGTTGTGGAAAAGCCAAAATGCTGGTTTTACTGGAATGCTGACCACAGAGCTCGCACCTGTTTCGAGGCGTCCACCGACGTCTATGGCACACATCCCACCTCCGATGCCGCATGTCGGCCGTTTCTTTGTGGAATTCAGTTATACAGGGTGTTACAAAAAGGTACGGCCAAACTTTCAGGAAACATTCCTCACGCACAAATAAAGAAAAGATGTTATGTGGACATGGGTCCGGAAACGCTTAATTTCCATGTTAGAGCTCATTTTAGTTTCGTCAGTATGTACTGTACTTCCTCGATTCACCGCCAGTTGGCCCAATTGAAGGAAGGTAATGTTGACTTCGGTGCTTGTGTTGACATGCGACTCATTGCTCTACAGTAGCAGCATCAAGCACATCAGTACGTAGCATCAACAGGTTAGTGTTCATCACGAACGTGGTTTTGCAGTCAGTGCAATGTTTACAAATGCGGAGTTGACAGATGCCCATTTGATGTATCGATTAGCACGGGACAATAGCCGTGGCGCGGTACGTTTGTATCGAGACAGATTTCCAAAACGAAGGTGTCCCGACAGGAAGACGTTCGAAGCAATTGATCGGCGTCTTAGGGAGCACGGAACATTCCAGCCTATGACTCGCGCCTGGGGAAGACCTAGAACGACGAGGACACCTGCAACGGACGAGGCAATTCTTCGAGCAGTTGACGGTAACCCTAATGTCATCGTCAGAGAAGTTGCTGCTGTACAAGGTAACGTTGACCACGTCACTGTGTGGAGAGTGCTACGGGAGAAACAGTTGTTTCCGTACCATGTACAGCGTGTGCAGGCACTATCAGCAGCTGATTGGCCTCCACGGGTACACTTCTGCGAATGGTTCATCCAACAATGTGCCATTCCTCATTTCAGTGCAAATGTTCTCTTTACGGATGAGGCTTCATTCCAACGTGATCAAATTGAAAATTTTCACAATCAACATGTGTGGGCTGACGAGAATCCGCACGCAATTGTGCAATCACGTCATCAACACAGATTTTCTGTGAACGTTTGGGCAGGCATTGTTTGTGATGTCTTGATTGGGCCCCATGTTCTTCCACCTACGCTCAATTGAGCATGTTATCATGATTTCATACGGGATACTTCACCTTTGCTGCTAGAATATGTGCCTTTACAAGTACGACACAACATGTGGTTCATGCACGATGGAGCTCCTGCACATTTCAGTCGAAGTGTTCGTACGCTTCTCAACAACAGATTCGGTGACCGATGGATTGGTAGAGGCGGACCAATTCCATGGCCTCCACGCTCTCATGGGGACATTTGAAAGCTCTTGTCTACGCAACCCCGGTACCAAATGTAGAGACTCTTCGTGCTCGTATTGTGGACGGCTGTGATACAATACGCCAGTCGCTCGGTTCCAGACTGTAGCGCCTAGAAACGTACTGCCACTACGGCCGGCCCTCGTACAGAAGATTGTGGCTTTCTAACTGCGCGTACCACCACATCACGTTTCTCCTACCATGGTGATATATCCCGACACGATCTGCTTTCCATCGTCTAAGTGGCACGCCATCACATGGATCAGTGGCGTTGCTGTCAACTACCTTTTCCGCGACGACATCGTCGATTCGGCAGACTTTTGGACGCGCCTCCAAGTACATCACCACACTCTTCGCCGACATCGACACTATCGGGCCACTTTCGCTAACTATTTACAGAGTATTTTCGCCAACCCGCCTCAGACCTGGAATCTTAGCGAAACGTGCCAACCAAGAGTGGACGATCCCACGTTCCCCTTCTAATGGTCAATGATAGAATGCACGTTGTTCTGCTAGCGCGCCAAAGTGGAGCATGGCGCGGAAAGTATTCCTAATTTCTTTCACTTCTCTTTTCTCCTCCTCTTCTAAGTTTTTTTCCCTTACACATGTTTATCCTTTTCACGCATAGCTCTTTATCTGCAGCCTATTTGTTTTCTTTTTCCTGTGCTCCCCCATAAAAATAAAATTTAAATGAAGTTGGTTTGCTGCTGATGGTGAGACTGTATACTCATTTACGTTTAAAAAAACAAAAAAAATGATGTTGCGAAATTATAGCTTACCTATTTATGTTTTACGTTTTCAAGGAATATTGTGTTATTTTATGTAGACCGTCATCTTTTATTTTCAGACACTTGAAATTCTTATTTGTTTTCTCATTACCTGCAACTTTTTGCTCATGTAGTAGGTGTTTGTTCCCTCTGTAATAATAAAAATAGTAAAAAAAAAAAAGAGGAAGTCGGTAGGGCGCTTGCCCATGAAAGGCAATGGGTCCCAAGTTCGGGTCTCGGTCCTGCACACAGTTTTAATCTGCCAGGAAGTTTCACATCTTATCTGTTTACAACGATACTGTCTGATTTTTGCCCTATGGAAAGGGCTACTATTGCCATTCTAAGTTCCAATGTTTGCGGCGCGTTAGCCTCTCTGACGTAATGCTGAAGGTCGTTCACCTTCCCGGCGACCATGGCATAGGCGACACCAGCTTTCACGCGCACATATAGCGCTACTTCCTGCCTGCTAACTTGAAGATTAGCTTAATGGACGAATAAGAGCATATTTCTTGTCACTTGAGTTCGAGGACAAGGTGAAAGTTAATCAGAAGGCGTGCTACATGCTTTCAAGAGTTAATTAGGATTGTTTGCTAAGTGCTTTGATACAAGTAACCTTTGGTCCCCACTGGCTCATTGAAGAAAAATCCATCGTTTTGTGACCCCAGTTTTGTTACTAGGTGGTAATGAGAATAAGCTGTGATGCATGCATTATTGAGTAAGGACTGTTTATAAGCGAGGCCTCCATAAATCCTTTGACAAGGCAACCATAAAATCATTTTCCGCCAAGGACAGCCACAAACATCTACCGAATTCGTCTTCTCCGTACCAACTGCTTTATAATAACAGTGGATATCAGGAAACCACACGCTCGCTCCGCTCTGTAATACTGTATACGATACACCCGGTACCAATGGCAACTACATGACGATACGAACGTAAAGACAACGCAACACTCATCCTCCGAGCGGAGAAAATCTCCGACGAGGCCGGGAATCGAACCCATGCCCCTTCGCTTGGCAATCCTTCTCGCTGACCGCGCAGCTACAGAGGCGGACTAATGTTTTGTTTATGCCCAAGTGAAATCTAACAAACTCTTGGGCAGAAGAGAATCACTGACAAACTGGGAGAAAGTGAAGTTCGTACAGACAGTAACAGAATAAACTATTATTCCTTATAAGTGGTGCAATGATTAACGAGAACTGATGTTTCAGAAGGTAAGGAAGAGGGAGACCAAACAGTAAACCCTTTCGTGACCAGCGGAACAAATGTGTCACACGAACAAATTTTATTTACCTAAGTTCGAAAGGATGTGAAAGTGGCACACCTGTGTGGTGCTGCAATCTAGCGTTGAAATTTATCATTCGTTTGGAGACAACGGCGTCATTGTTTGGCACCCAGTGCGCGAGATATCGCTTAATTGGTTCAAATGGCTCTGAGCACTATGGGACTTAACATCTATGGTCATCAGTCCCCTAGAACTTAGAACTACATAAACCTAACCTAAGGACATCACACAACACCCAGTCATCACGAGGCAGAGAAAATCCCTGACCCCGCCGGGTATCGAACCCGGGCGCGGGAAGCGAGAACGCTACCGCACGACCTTGAGCTGCGGACTCGCTTAATTGTTTAGTTGTGCGTTGTCTGCCTTGTGTTTTGACGGTTTTATGTATTTTTTTTTCCTATCTGCAACAGAAAAGATCTGTAAGGGTATGTATTGTATCTTTGACATTGTTTGCTAGAAATTACGAATTTGTTCACACATTTATTGATAAAACACTTTTAATTCTTTTAGTGCTTTGTCTAATGGCCAGTGTGTAGAGAATTTCTATTTGTCCCTTTTGTGCACATTTTTTTCAAAATTTTTACATTTATATATTTTATCCAGTGTTGTAATCTTATTTTATTTTCCTTGATTTAATATGAAACGACACAGAACTTCTGGTTCATTTTCCGTGACGAATGCTTGCCTTCGCCTTCTCTTTTTATTTGTCCCAGTTGAAATCTGCCTTACAAGATCAAGTTGAAAAGGAGGTTGGTAACATTTTCCTCCATTCTTGCAGTTCCACTGTTTACTATTGCAACCTCCAAAAGAAAGTAACACTTTTCAAACAAAATTTACACATGTTATTTGGGAATTCTGCTGCTGTTAGTGTTTTGGGCAATATTAGAATTGACGAAAATGTCTTTTCTGAGCTCACACAAATGATGTGTTATTGACAAGCATGGTGAGTGCTCAGTAAACGCTGTCACCAATCTTATCTCGGCAGTGTGTCCTCCTCGAGCTTAAGATTTACGGTGCTTGTAGTAGGCTGATGCACTCACGATGAAAGCACTGATTGTTTATTAAATTGTGGTACTAGAATCGTGTGCGAATGGCGATTTGAGTTTTTCACAAGTTCGCCTCTTCCAACACACAAATTAATGTCACACGCCCTGCAACGAACACGAGAACTGCCCTTGAGATCTGTAAACACCCTTTAAACTGTTCTTTCTCTTCCAACATTTCCCTAAATTTCTGTTTTCGGCTTAGACTGTCATTGTTTTGTAACTCTCTTTTCTTTTTCGGCACTGAAGCCACAATAAAAAAGTACTAATACTTGAGATACACGCCCCAAAAAAGAAACTTTATAAGCTTCTGTTAAGGCTAAAGGAACTGAAATGATTTATGCGAGCTGTTCATCGTTTATTTTCAATTTGTGAACACACAACAAAGACAGAAGAAAAATGTAACAATGGTGCAGAAGTCGCACTAAAGTTGCCTGATGGGCTCCTGATTTCGGTCTTCGCATTTTGGCCCCATGAGCACTTAGCATTGATTATCTTCTATTCGCGGTTGTTACTAGCGCCAGGATTTCCTCAACAGGGCCATTTGACTTCCAATCATTGCGTTGTATAGCAACAACTTTAGTTAAATTTAGGTTTTTTTGCTACAAATAAGTACTGCATTCGAAAACGATTTCTCGTAATGCGTAGCACACTGGACTCGTATTCGGCAGGAAGACGGTTCAAATCCGCGTCCGGCCATCCTGATTTAGGTTTTCCGTGATTTCCCTAAATCGCTTCAGGCAAATGCTGGGATGGTTCCTTTGAAATGAAATGTCGTGTGGCTAGGGGCCTCCCGTCGGGTAGACCGGTCGGCTGGTGCAAGTCCTTTTAGTTGACGCCACTTGGGCGACTTGTGTGTCGATGGGGATGAAATGATGACGAAGACAACACAACACAGTCCCTGAGCGGAAAGGGCACGGCCGATTTCCTTTCCCATTCTTCCCTCATTTGGTGGGACCGATGACCTCGCTGTTTGGTCCCCTCCCTCAAATCAACCAACCAACCATCTTGTAATCCTCATTCCCGAATTCCTGTTACTTCCATCGAAATTTGTACCTGAGGAGAAAGCAGCTCATCGGCATCAGGAGCGTAAAGCAGCAAACACGTAAGTATTTCCCCTGTAATGTACCCTCTCCAGACAGAAAATACTTTGCTTCTACACCTCGTCCCTGAGATCAACTTTTTAATTTTTAATTTCTTAGATTGTAGTTTTTCTTTCTTGGACAAAAAATCACTGCGTTTAACAGAGTGATCTGAATTCCGTCCCAACATTTTGGAAAAAAGAGCCAGAAGTCCCTACGCGTAGCGGCACATCCCTGCGATTGGCAGCTATGATGCAGGACAGGGTACAGCTGAGGTTGAACCGTCTTTATTTCTTCTCGTGACGAATCTTACATATTTCGGGCGCTGAGTAGTTGAAAAGCTGTAACTGACCTATTATCCCGCCATTTTACTGTAGATACACATCCATTTATATGGATTATGATGTATGCTTACAAGCAGTTACAAAAAATTTTCCAGTAAGAAGGTGATCAGACAATGCAGCCCATGGAAGTAAGAGATGAGGACTAATTTTGTATGTGGCTAGTGCTAAGTACCAACCACGGTTTGAAAAATTTAATAAAAATGTTAAGCTGTGGACAATTTTTAATGTAATATACGAATTTTCAATTAATTCGGACACGAAAGGGTTGTAAAGGGTGGATATGCACATCTGCCCGATGTTACTCTTTACAGATCTGCTGAGCTTCCTGGGATGTAGGCAGGCATCTCTGCCCCCTACTGATAGACATAGTCGCATCAGATGCTTAGAGGCCACTGGTCAACTGGCTCACATTGTTGAGAGGGCCTTCCAGCAACAATGCGACCTGTTGCAGTCCAGAGTGCCCAGCAAATAACACCCACTTTTCACCAGGAGACCACATTCAATAATGAATATACAGAAAACATTCCATCCATGCCATGTGCTCTGAAATGTACCAAGCAATGGTTTAATTTTCTTATTTCACTGAGAAGACAAATTATTAAGGCATGTGATCGATTTAACATGTGCATTCCTAGTTTTCTGTCTGTCCTTCACATACTCGTGCAAGGGTTCAGTTAATTTATGAATTACGACGTAGATCGTCTTCTGCTCCGAGAAGTCTGCGAACCCCCGACTGGTTGATAATTCATCTCATGTCTATAGATTTCCACTTCTACCAATACCAGCACTAATAACTCTGATTTAGAAAAAAGCTTTTATTATGCCTTTAATGACAAAAGAAGATCATAGGTTAATCAGCTAGATACATGTTGTTCTTAACAAACTCCGAACTTACGAAGAAAAAGAAGATATAAATACATCACTATTACATTATTATTGTAACGTTCTGGTTGTTGGTATTCCGTGACCCCATGGTGCGTGCAGAAGATCCATTGCCGCCTCTGATTATTTTGCACGTCTTGATCCCAAGTAGAGATTTAGCGTTCTCGGGATGGCACAAACATGAAACATATGAAACAAGTCTTATTCCTTAATAAATCCTGTTACATAATAATAAATCTTTTAAGTTCTGGGCCATTTATCTGGATAAGAAAATGAATAGGTCTTCTGCTAATAAAGCTTGTTCATTTCTTCATTAAAACAGCTGACAGGATAGGATGGTCTAAACAATGTATAATGAGGAATGTCTTTCAGGTTTGCAAAGACAAATAAGTATTTAATCTTAAAAGCTATAGGGTACTTAAATTACAAAAACTTATTGACATTAAATAATTATCATTTATTAAACATTTTAAGGAAAAGAAAGATTTAGAAGTTTCTTAGTCATCATCTTCCATTGAAAAAATGTCTGTGCCAATAACTGAACACCTCATGCCAAATTTTAGTAGGAAAATGGATAAATGTGCAAACTGCTCCTGTCAGGACCGTGTGTTATTTTCAAATGTTTGCTTGCAACTTGTGGAATTACGTTGAGGTATCTGGAGGTGTAGTGATTGACACTATCACTACGTAACACTGGGAAAAAAAACAACGAACTTTGAAACTTCAAGTAGATTTGATAATAGTACAAGATGTGTTAGCATAACCTTAAGCTGCAGTTCTCATTAGTAATGTCAGAATCAGTTAAAAACTGTGTTACAGTACATCTTTCCAAGTCTGCAGACACATCCAGGAGACACTGTGTGACACTTTCAGTCTAGACATTTTCATTGTCTCTTGGTGCTCACTCTCCTGCCTCTTCATCCGCAGACATCAATTCTGCACTTGTCTGCACTGTAACAGGTTTTGTTTCCAGTGATAAAATAGGGACGGGTTTAAAATTTACAATTCTTTAACATGTAAGACAGTTGCACAGTGACAAACCATTGTATAGTTTTTTTTTACAATTGTAGTTCTCAGAAGTTTAATCAGCTCCTGTAAACACAGTTCTGTATTTGTATGGGTTTTCAAACTTTCATTGCTGAGTCAGTGAGAGTAAGATCTTCTGATGACTAGACCACATCACTTTCCTCTTCTACTTCTTCAAGAATTCGGATGGCAGCTAACATGCAGCCACTAGAATACTGTTGAAGAAAACCATAACTGTGGGGTCAAACATTGAGTTGTTGAAGCAGAAGAGGTAATTTTATCACCCAGTAAATTTTACTTTCATATATGTGGTGAAAGTGTACTGTATTGTTATTTAGTTTGTTTTCCTAGTCTAGTCCTCTGCACATATAAGTTTTCTCCCACTGTTGGAATTCAGATCTGGGGACAAAGGTTCAGTGGGGTATTTAACTGTGTTACCAACAGTGACTACTGTGGATCAGTGAAATTGTTTTCGTGACAAACATGAGACTATCACATGCAATGGCAATGGGATACAAGCAGATGCAGATGTGGGGTTTGTTTCTGGGGAGAGAGGATGGAGGTAGGGAGAGACATTTTCACAATTTGTTACTGTCTCCATCCTTCCATTTTATATGCACAAACACACAAATATTCTTCTTGTCGTCTCCACATTTAGTTTTTAATAACAATTAAATATATGACATGTTTTAACATAATAGTGATCGTTTGTTTACATCAGTGTTTAGTACATAACTTTCAAAAAATTACAATCAGAGAAATATAGCAATTGAAAAATATTTTTCTGAAAATTTGGAAAGCACCTCTATCAGTTGATTTAAGAACTGCAGCAGTAACAATTCTCACAACTTTGACAGTGTCGTATGTGAACAATATTGGGAAAAATATAGATTGCAATTCACTGCAAAGACAACACACTGAGTTGTAGACAGACACAATGAAAAGAGTGTCACATATTTAGTTTTTGGCCAACGCATTCTTAAGAAAAGAAAACACACTCTCTCTCACACACACACACACACACACACACACACACACACACACACACACACACACACACATTTACACAAGAAAGCACACATGACAGCCACCTCTGGCAGCTGAGACCAGAATGCAACTGTCACGTCGAATGAAAGCAGCAATCTGGAGTGGAGCAGGGAAGGGCGAGGGATAGGAGGTTATGTGCAGGGGGGAGTAAAGTGCTGTCTGGTGGAGCATGCAGGGACTAGATGGACCACTGGCAAGACTGCCAGGTGCAGCATCGGGAGGCTGCGGGGCAGTGGGGAGGGTGAGAGAGGGGGGGGGGGGGGCAGGAAAGTAGAGGTGCAGGCAAAGGGAAAGATAGCTGGGTGCCTGAGACTGAGGGTATGTCAATAGGCAGGAGCTGATAGGACAGAGGGAGCAGAAATTGTTGGGTGTAGAGTGTGGGGACAGAAGGATAGCATCAGTTGAGGCCAGGATAATTTTGGGAGCGGAGAATGCGTTGTAAGAACAACTCCCATCTGTGCAGTTTGGTAAAGCTGGCAGTGGAGGGGAGGATCCTGATGGCCTGGGCTGTGAAGCAGCCATTGAAATCAAGTGTGTTATGTACAGCTGCATCTTGTGCTACAAGGTGTGCTAACATGCTTTTTGGCAGTGGCAATTCATACAGGGGGACAGCTGGTTGTTAGTCATACCAAAATAAAAAGCTGTGCAATGATTACAGCAGAGCTGGTATATGACATGGCTACTTTCACAGGTGGCCAAACCCAGTGGTGCCCATACCTGAGGGCAAGGGGCGACTGTGCCCACTGAATCCCCTTAGGTGTCAGAGTTAAGAAAAAACTATAGCGTAGTCTAGTGTTTTTCTTTCAAGAAAATAATTTCAAAGTTGCTATTATGCTTGTTTTTAAGAGGGTCAGAACTGGAATTTTTTATAGCTACTTGCAAGTCACCATTCATCTTCCAAAATATTAAAAATTCTGCACTTCCAGATTTAATCCCCCCCCCCCCCCCCCTCAAAAAAAAAACTATCATATAGGCACCCATGGCCTGGCTTGTAAAGGTACAGGAAAACCCTGTGACAGGACTGGAACAGCAAGTGCTGGATAGGTGGACTGGGCGGGTCTTGCACCTGGACAAGGAGCTGGAATTGGGAGTGGAACAGGGATGGACTAGGATGCTGTGGAGGCTGGGTGGTGATGGATCACCACCTTGGGAGAGGTGAGAAGGCTCTTGGGTAGGATGACCCTCATTTCAGGGCACGATGATAGGTAATCAAAGCCCTGACGAGGTTCCAGTCCAGTCCAGTCCAGGGTAGTATTGGGTTACGAAGGGAGCACACCTTTGTTCTTGGGAATGGTGGGAGGGGTGGGAGTATGTGGGGAGGTGAGCCAGGAGATCTGTTTGCGGACTACGTCTGGAGGATAGTGCCTATCTGTGACAATATTTGTGAGACCTTAAGCATAATGGACAAGAAAGTTCTTGTCACTACCAGATATGCTGTCCCCGAGTGGCCAAGCTGTGTGGGAGGGATTTTTTGGTGTGAAAGGGATGGCAACTGTTGAAATTCATGTGCTGTTGGTGGTTAATGGGTTTATTGTGGACAGAGGTGTGGATGGAGCCATCACAGAAGAGGATGTCAACATCTAGCAAGGTGGCAAGCCGGGTTGAGGGGACCAGGTGAAGTGGATGGGAGAGAAGGTGGCGAGGTTGTGAAGGAATGAGGGTAGGGTGTCTCGGCCTTGAGTCCAACATGATATAAAGTCAACGCATGCTCTCATTATCAATAAAAGTTTTTTTTTTTACACACACACACACACACACACACACACAAATGTTGGGAAAGTCAGTCCTCTTGTTCCTTTTGTCTTCCTCGAGGGTAGCTTTCTTTCAGTACTGCCTTACTCAGCTTCATATGGTTTCCCAGTTCTGCCTGTGGATTCACCAATTGTGTCAGATTTTGCTGGTAGCAGGTGTGGTCAGCCTATGAATTGGGAACGTACCTGATTGGAATATCTTCTCCAGCCAGTGTGGCCATGTAGGTTTACCCTCAGGCAACTAACTGAAAAGTATATTGTGTTAAACATAGCTGTAATTTCCTAGAATTCATGGCTGTTTTTGAGCCTTTTAGTTTTCAGGCTGCTTTCTATTCCTAAAGATGTCTGAAAATTTTTGAAATTAACATATGGTAAAATGTCCTCTTTGATTTTCATCTGTGTGCAGGTATTCTCTGTGCAATATAGTCACAAAGATATTTGTCAACTAATCAAATTAGCCTGTAATGAGCCATTAGTTCCTCATATCAAAACATTCAGTGGACAGTTTTAATCAACTTCAGAAAGTATATTTTTGAGTAATTGATTTAGACATGTCTTCCTAATAGTATGTTACACCAGCTTTTGCCCTACCTGATGATGGCAACATGTGATGAATTAACTTCACAAACACCTGTTGGAGAGCCATTCTGATTAATGATCAACCAAACACTGCTCACAACTGGCCTGGGTAGGGTCCAAGGTGTGCCCATCATACTCGATGCTGCCCCTGGGATGCTAAATAAGACGGAGATCACATGACCTGTAGGGTTACACAAGCAACCCTACATCCATGGAGTATTCTCAAACAATTCTAATACAGTTCCGGAGTGGCCAGGTGGTGCATTGTCTCTAAGAACGTACAGGTCACCTGAAGGAGAAACTAACGGATGCACTTGATCGAGAGCACATTCCTATATCTGTAGAGAGACTCCTTATGGTAAACTAAACTTGTCCAGGCTATATTTTGACTCATGTAAACATATACCATGTGATATCTGTCTGTAATGGTGCCCTGTTGATAAGTAGGATGTGTCACTCTTTGTGATAGTCAGTGTTCTCATACCCTGATATTAGCACATATCTATGTGTATTATAGTTCATCAGTGCAAGTAACCTTTTCTCATCCTTTGAGCAACTAATGGCATTGTTCCTGTGCCCAAACTAATGTACGAGTCTTGTGACATGGAATGCATGATGGTATACATGTGGGGTGATGTTTTCTGTACCCTGAAAATGTTGCAGTTTAAGATTTGGTTTTGAAATCTGCCATACCATTATGTAATCTATCTGAAACCTTGTAGTGTCTCCAAGAATATTCCACTTATACATCTTTCTTTCATGAGCCTCAAACCAAGTGTTAACGATGATCAAATTTGCTCTGTGCAATACTCTAGCAGGCAGTTTCCTCTCTTGTCGCTTTCCCCCAGTCCACTTTCTCCTACTATTTTTCCTCATCTTTCTTTCCTGACTGTCAAATTACACTCTCCAATCACAATTAAATTTTGTGTCCCTTAATGATCTAAATAATTTCTTGTACCTGATCATAGAGTTTATTGGTCTCTTCATCAATGATTGTGGTCTTGGCTTTGTCTGTATCTTGTTTATGATGACTTTACAGAGTGTTCGTAGCAGTTCACTTACTCTTCCATTACCCCTCTCTGATTTTGTGTTGATAACCCTGTACTCAGTTGACTACAAGTCCTGTACTTCCTGCTACTGCACTCCACTAATTCTCACTATATCTGACTTCAAACTGTCTGTTGTGCTTTCTGAATTCTCTAACCTAGCTACCTGATTAAGGGATCCAACATTCCACACTGCAAACTGTAGAGCACCATATTTTTCTCCATGATGACTACATCCTATTGAGTAATCTTCACGCCCAGATTTGATGGGTGGAGCTGTGGTTTCCCCTTGTTTTCAGGTGTTCACAGTCTAACACTAGCTAATGTTGCAAAACCAGATCAGTCAGTAATCCAGACTATGCCCCTGCAGTTTCTTAAAACAGATGCTTCCCCTTTTCAGGAACCACTGGCTAGTCTGGTATCTCTACAGATACCCCTCTGATGTGGTTACATCAATGATATCACTTCTGTATCACTGCAACATATAAGTCACACCACTGTGGCAAGTTCCGTAGATTGTGGGTGGCTTGTAAGAATACTATGTATAGCAATACTAAATAGAAATTCATAATTCCTATATTGTTTTATTCTTATAGTCAGTGCATCTTTGCATTTCTGCTTTGCTGCTACAACCCATTTCTTTTACGTGCGAATAGCCAGTTTTCCTTCTGTTTTACTTGGGTCCCAGATTTTTAATATTACCATTCTGCCAGCTGTTTGGTTAGGTATTTAATGTGGCTCTAATGTCTATATACTGTATCGGATTAGCTTGTTATAACCATAGTCAGATTGTCCACTTTGTTCATCTACCAATTAAAACTCTTCCGTTGGCAACAGCTTTTATATCTCTCACCTGAATTTTTCCTGTCACTGATCCATTAACATGTCACTTTCCATAAATCCCATCGAGGACAGCCAAGCTGTACATTATCAGGTAGATGCAACCACTGCAAACTACTTCTGTGCAGTATACCAAAAATATACTATAGAAACAAGACCAAAGCCATGTTGTGAAAGTTGTGAAACAAGAGATGTGTAATGTCTCTACTAGAAAAGCCAATAACATGCTATATCAATATGAAGAGAAAATAACAGCACCAAGGAAAGTACAGTAGGAAATACGTTCAACAGCTATTTTATGAATATAAGTTGGCAACTAATCAGTAAGATTACTCTAAGTAACCAAACCACAACAGCATCACTGCTGAAGATCAACAGCTCTGCTACCTCATTCTATCTGTACCCAATGAATGAAGAAGAAATCCTGGCCATCATAAAAACCTTAAAAATGAAACAATCCTTAGGAGTAGTTGGTATAACTGATAAAATAATGATAAGACGTAGTGAACTCATTGTAAAACCACTAACGCATTTATGCAATAGTTCACTGGCATCAGGGACTTTCCCTTCTTGTCTCAAAATTGCAAAATTGAAACCAATCTACAAAAAAGGAAACAAACTGAAGAAGTTGGCAATTTCAGGCCAGTTGCACTATTTTCTGGCTTCTCAAAAATTTTAGAGAATGTCTTTCACAAAAGACTTATATTCTTTATGGAAAAATATCAAATCCTATCCACCATGAGCATACAACAATGAAAACAATCAATTTTTGACAAAATAATTTAATTGGATAGATAAAAAATCTACTCACCAAGCAGCAGCAGAAAACACACATAAAAGAAGGTTGTAATTAGGCAAGGGTTTGGAGCCAGTGGCTCCTTCTTCAGACATAAGGGTTGAAGGAGAGGGAAGAGGGGTGAAGGAAAAGGATTGGAGAGGTCTAGGAAAAAGGATCGGTCTTCCCTTCTCATCCCATGCAGTAAGTCTCCCCTCACTCACAATTCTGGGTGACTTTCCCAAAATCTACCAACTGAGCTACCCAAGCACAACTCATGACCCATCCTCACAGCTTCAATTCTGCCAGTACCTCGTCTCCTATCTTCCAAACTTCACAGCAGCTCTCCTGCAAATCTGGTAGAGCACTTTCCCATGAAAGACAAAGGTCCCGAGTTTGAGTCTTGGTCCAGCACACAGATTTAATCTGCCAGGAAGTTTCAAATCAGTACACATTTCGCTGCAAAGTGAAAATTTCATTCTGGAAACATCCCCTAGGCAGTGGCCAAGCCATGTCTCTGCAATATCCTTTCTTCCAAGAGTGCTAGTTCTGCAAAGTTTG
The DNA here is from genome assembly GCF_023864275.1 of Schistocerca cancellata. Classification (NCBI taxonomy): domain Eukaryota; kingdom Metazoa; phylum Arthropoda; class Insecta; order Orthoptera; family Acrididae; genus Schistocerca; species Schistocerca cancellata. Next base: position 83,876,844 of record NC_064634.1, on the reverse strand, counting down.
CAGGAGAGCTTGTGTGGAGTTTGGAAGGTAGAAGGCAGAATTGAAGCTGTGAGGATGGGTCATGAGTCATGCATGGGTAGGTCAGTTGGTAGAACACTTGACCACAAAAGGTAAAGGTCCCAAGTTTGAATCTCAATCTGACACACAGTTTTAGTCTGCAAGGAAGTTTTTAAAAAGTAGTGTCACGGACGTAACTGAAAAAAAAAAAATTGAAGATAATGCACATATATTTTAACTTCTTGCAATGGCCGTAAGATTCTTCAGCATAAAGACAAACTAGTGGTATTTATGCAATGTACAAGGGACAACAATTATGAAAATATATCAGATGTTAAATAAATTTACCATAACTGATATACAGAAAGACAGTTAATTGTTACATATGTAACATATTAGTGTCACAGGCATAATGCATCCATTTAACTTATAGTGAAGGACTGAAATTATATACTCAAAAATGTTAAAATTTTGGTGTTGTGACATATGCATGAATAAATGAAGATTATTCAGATAACAGACAATAAATTTAGTTTAGAGGTTTTATACCACTTAAGCAAAAATTGACCCCATATGAGAATCTGTGATAGGCTCTAGTAAAGTACACACCATATGGAAATGTCAACTCCATTAATATCATCCTTTTCTGGCCATACATATTTATCCCTCAGTCTCTTAAAGAATTTTACTTTTTTTTTTTTCATTCGTCTCTGGTAACTTGTCCAACATATTTGTGCAGTAATGTCCTCATTCAGATTCAAGTTTAACATTAACCCTCTGACCAAAAAGACAGGGGAAAGGTTTTCATAATTGAAAATGATTATGAAAGAATTTATAAGTGTCTTTTCTTGAACATTCTGGTCTACAATACATTTGAAAAGGAAGATTGTGCCATTGCTCTGAGACAACAAACCTATTTTAGCTGTATATTTCCGAGTGGCAATTACAATATTTTAGTCTGACATAAACACATTATATGTTTAGTCCATGTGCTACATATAGCAGCTGAAACAATATGTCTAAAATATGACATCGTGAATATACTGATATCCTCCACAAAGAAGGTAAACAGGCACATGAAATACAAATGTTGAAGCCACTGATGTAACTTAGCATTCAAGAAAAAAAGATCTAAACAAAGATCTGATTTACATCAAATCAAATTTTGTTTATGTTTCTGCAGCAATAATGAAGTTGGAAGCCACATGTCTACCACTGGTGGAATCTTTGACAATTACTGAAGAGCTCGAAAACATTTGCAATCATTCTATGGAGATATGTAAGAGCAAGTGAATGGAATGGACAGGGTCTTGAAAGGAGGATATAAGATGAACATCAATAAAACAAGAATAATGGAATATAGTCGAACTAAATAAGGTGATGCTGAGGGAATTAGGTTAGGAAATGAGACACTTAAAGTAGTAAATGAGTTTTGCTATTTGGGGAGCAAAATAACTGATGATGGTTGAAGTAGAGAGGATATAAAACATAGACTGGCAATGGCAAGGAATGCGTTTCTGAAGAAGAGAAATTTGTTAACATCGAGTATAGATTTAAGTGTCAGGAAGTCTCTTCTGAAAGTATTTGTATGGAGTGTAGCCATATAGAAGTGAAACATGGATGATAAATAGTTTGGACAAGAAGAGAATAGAATCTTTTGAAATGTGGTGCACAGAAGAATGCTGAAGATTAGATGGGTAGATCACATAACTAATGACAAGGTATTGAATAAAATTGGGACGGAGAGAAATCTGTGGCACAACTTGACTAGAAGAAGGGATTGGTTGGTAGGACATGAATACACTAAGCAGATTCAGAAGGATGAAGGTTGCAGTAGGTACTGCCAGATGAAGAAGCTTGCACAGGATAGAGTAGCATGGAGAGCTGCATCAAATCAGTCTCTGGACTGAAGACCACAACAACACAACAACAATGGATATTACAGTGAAAGATAAGCTGAACAGAATTAGCAGAACAAATCCTGATTTTGAGATCATGAAATTCACAGAAAAATATATTTTGGTGATACTGTAAAAGACTTCCGACTTGGTCTGACTTTGTCCAAAATTTCTTCATTTAAGTAAGCAGCTGTCACATCTTGTGGCATAGAAAGGTCATTTTCCATGTATAAAAATGTTCCCTCAGATAAACTCATGAGTCTAAATGACAGAAATTTGGAGATATTGTTTATTGTGTACTGCTTAAGAAGAAAATAGAAATAAATATAGAACTGATTTTTAATATCACATATTTTTATTGTTTTACCGCCTCAAAATACATGCTACTGCAATGATACTGCCTGAATGCTTGCATGTTTTATGACTTGATAGTGCATGAAAATCCAATCTCTATTTATCACTAATCTGATTTCTGCTACATTTTATTACTTTTGTCTTACTTTGGTTTACTCTCAAGCCATATTCTGTGCTTAGTAGACTGTTCATTCCATTCAGAACGCCCTGTAATTCATTCTTGCATTCACTGAGGACAGCAAAGTGATCAGTGAATCTCATCATTGATATTTTTTCATCTTAGATTGTAATCCCACTCCTGAACCTGTCTTTTATTTGTGTCTTTCCTTCATCAATGAACAGATTGAATAGCAATGGTGAGAGACTGCAACCCTGACTTCCCTTTCTAATCCAAGCACTTCATTCTTGATTTTCCATTTTTATTGTATCTTCTTGGTACTTGTACATATTATATATTACCAGTCTTTCCCTATAGCTTACTCATATTTTTCTGAGAATTTTGAACAACTTGCACCATTTTACATTGTGAATGTTTTTTCTAGGTCAAAAATCCTATGGACATGCCTTAATTTTTCTCAAGTTTTGCTTCCATTATGAAGCACAGCATCAGAACTCTTCTCTGGTCCCTCTACCTTTCCTAAAGCCAAACTTATTGTCACCTAAAAGATCTTCAACTTTCTTTTCTATTCTTCTGAATATTGTTCTTGTCAGCAACTTAGATGTGATGCTCTTGCTATTTTTGGGATTGTGTGGATGATATTTTTCTGAAAGTCTGATGGTATGTCATCAGTCTCATAGATTCTACACATGGCCTTGAATAGTTGTTTGGCTGCCACTTCACCTAATGATTTCCGAAATTCCAAAAGAATGTTATGCTCATGTCCCTTCTGCCTTATTTAATCATAAGTCTTCTAAAGTTTGTTAACATCTGACCTTAATACTGAGTCCCCTATATCTTTGATATCAACTCCCATTTCTTTGTCTGTCACATCATAAGACAGTTCCTTCTCCTCTTGAATGTACTTTTCCACCTATCTGCTCACTCCACTGTGTTTTGCAGCAGATTTTACATTGCTTTCTTATTTCCTGCAGCCATTTTGCTTTAGCTTCCCTGCATTTCTTATTTGTTTCATTTGTAAATGACCTATTACTGCATTCCTGTTTTTTGTGAGTGTTTTCTTACTCCCTTCTTTTATCAGTCACTTACATCCAGAACAGTTTACTACTTTTTAGTGACCTTATGATTCTTTTGATTGAATTTAGTAGCCAATGATCTGAATTTCATATAATCTATCTTGCTGCTGATGTCATCTAGGGGTTCAGTATCATCTGCATTGCTGAGTTCATTCACTTTGTGCCTAATAAGGCTTCAAATTTTCCTTGCCTTGTTATTGGAATTTTTTTGGGCATAGAACATGGTTTTGCCTTTTTAAAAGAGGCTGAAGAATTTTGCAATGCTGCTTGAAGTGAAGCCTTGATTAGAGGTAGTTCTTCACATTAAAGCTCCTCTCTCTTCACAGTACAAGATACTTTGACCCAGGGGTGAGCTACCCTTTTTTCTGGAGATTCCACTGTGAATTTCCATGAGCCACTGTATAGCAAAACTGGATTCATAAAGTTATAAGAATAGTTGTAGGAAATAATTAAATTTCTCATCTAGTGTGTTTCCTTGGTAGACTTCTTCCCATGTAAATTTCTCTGATTGTGTAACCGAGTCAGCATTTACAATTCTGTGAAATTTTCCTTTTCCTTTGTAGTTAAAACTGACTGATACTTTATTGCTGCCATCTGACCTTCATGGTCCGTGATTTGTGATAAACCACCGAGCGACCACTTACACATTGAGCACCAAATGACATCTGCAATGTCACCCATTGTTGCAAGACAGCTGCTTTAAAGATAACAGCCACTCTGCATCCACTATTATGAAACATGGCCATTTGCGGCTGATGCCGCGACTATGTGACAGCACATGATGACTGTGCAGGTGCAACCTAGCACCAACCGAGCACCACCTGCAGCTCGCTAGCTATGTACGTGATCGTCACCTGTGATTGCTCTCATTCTGTTCTGACTCTGTATGCTATTCACTATGTTTACAGAACTATCATGGATTTGTCTGCCACATGACATTTCTAACATTGTTGCTGTGGTTCACAGCGTACTGTTTGAACATTAAACACACTTATTCTGCAAGTGGTGTCACGTGTTTTTATGCTGTGAGTTACTACATGTTCAGATTTATGATGGGTTCACATCCATTTCGTGAAATATAGATGTCTTTATAAATAAATTATCAACTGCTGTTTCACTTTGTTTTATTCTTGTTAAGAATACTTCTGTGTGGGTCAAACCAGAGCTGTACATCAGTATCTCCAGGATCAGAACTATCCGATACGGAATCCATGTTGAAGTTTTCACATACAATGACTTCCCAGTTATTTCTAATAAGTCTTATTAATACTCCCTCAAAATTTTAATGAAGTTTAAAACATATCCTACTTGGGCCTCATAGACTGCCAGAACAGCTACCTTGTATGTTTCCAAGTCTGTTACTGAAGTACAACATTCAAATAGCTGTATTTAATTCCCTGAAGTCCACGGTATGGGACTTTATTTCATTTTTTGAGTATGTAACCACTCCCACTTCCCTTGCATTAGGCATACGGTAATGTGAACACTAATTCAGTTTCTGTGACTTCCAGATGACGTTCTGTTATGCATAGTGTACCTGTACAAACACTTTTAGATTTTTCAGTGTCCTGCATATGAGAAGCTTAGTTTTTGTATTGAACAGGCTGCTAATGTTTTGATTGGGAAGTCAAAATACAATGCTGGTACATTAATAACTGGCGGAACTGCCAGAATGTTGAATGCAAGCATGCAAATGTGCATACATTGTGTTGTACAAGTGCCAGATGTCATTTTGTGGGATGGAGTTCCATGCCTGTTGCACTTGTTTGGTCAATACAGGGACAGCTGTAGCAACAATCTCTGACTCAGTCAGCTCTAGACTTGTGTTGTGTACACATGTGTTTTATATGTGTCTTCATCAGTTAATAAAGCATAGATATTTTATATTTATGGCCTTCTTCATTCCATATGGAGTATGTGTATCTATGTCTACACTATATAGGTGACACCTCATCAAATGTTCTTCGACTCATCTTGCTTGCAGCAACAATGGAGCCATCATGCGACATTATGGCTGAAGACCGTCAATTACAAGACAGTGTCTTATTTGGTGTTGAGTTCAGTGCTTTATAACAGCAGTGATAAATCCTACCTTTGATTAAATTTGAAAGTGACATTCTTTCATACAGTGTCAGTGGTTATAACAATGACAATCTTTTATCTCAACACTGTACCAGTTGCTGACATGTGTCTACTATGAATACCCTTCTTTCACAATCAAACAAGACAATTTTCAACAAACGAACATGGACAGACAGGGACTGATATTCGATCAACTAATCACAAATCACAAATGAGATAGCAGGTACCTTTGAAAGTGTATTTCCAAAAAAGTCATACAGAGTCCAACCTGCTAGGTCTGCAAAAAAACCATGGCTCACTAAGGGCATTATAGCTTCGTGTCAGAGAAAAAGACAACTCTACATAGCATCAAAGACTTCTAACAACCCTGCTCAGCTAAAACATTATAAACTCTACTGTAAAATTCTTGCCAAAGTAATTAAAAACTCTAAAAGTATGTGTATAGCATCTGAAATTACTAATTCTGAAAATAAAATTAAAACGATCTGGAATGTGATAAAGAGAGAAACAGGGACTGTAAACTACACCAAAGACAAAAATATTGTTTTAACTGTTGACAACTCAGAGATAACTAATAGTGAGGAAATTGCTGAAATCTTTAACCAACATTTTTTAACTGTCCCAACACAGATAGGTTGCCATGGTTCTGTAGATAAAGCTGCCTGTATAATGAAAAATAATTTTCCAGAGCCTTTAAGTCAAATAAGTGTGCCTCCCATTACTGCCAATGAAATCAAAAACATCATACAGTCTTTGAAAAATAAACATTCTGCTGGTATCGACGATATTTCAAGCAAGCTGTTGAAGGCTTGCTGTAGTGAAGTGACCGAAGTTTTGGCTCACATCTGCAACACATCCATGCAACAAGGAGTGTTTCCAGACAGAATGAAATACGCTGTTGTCAGGCCCCTGTACAAAGCAGGGGATGCTACAAATGTGTCAAACTATCGCCCTATCTCTCTATTAACAATATTTTCAAAAGTCCTAGAAAAAGCTCTGTACAACAGGATTGTGGCACACCTTGGTGACCTGAACATCATTAACAGTCAGCAGTTTGGTTTTCAAACGGGAGTTTCAATAGATAACACAATTTTCTCATTCACAAATGATGTTCTAGAGTCTATAAACAGAAAGAGGCTGCCAATTGGTGTCCTATGCGACCTATCAAAGGCGTTCGACTGTGTAGATCACCAGATACTCCTCAAGAAGGCCTGTCATTATGGAATTACAGGACCTGTAGGAAACTGGTTAAAATCGTACCTCGAAAATAGGAAGCAGAAGATTATTCTAGATGTTTCAGATAGTGTATCACAATATATAGTGGACTCTGAGTGGGGAATTGTGCAGCAGGGAGTGCCACAGGGATCAGTGCTTGGGCCCTTGCTGTTCCTCATATATGTTAATGATCTGCCTTTATCCATCAATAAGCAGTGTAAATTTACAATGTTCACTGATGATACGAGCATTGTGGTGGATAATGTGTCAACTACTGACTTAGAATCTGAGGTCAATGATATCCTTAAAGAAGTTCTGGGTTGGTTTAGTATTAACTCCCTTTCAATAAACCTGAAAAAAACCAATTTTATCCAGTTCCAGACAACCCACAAAAACCCAAAAGAAATAGTTATCACACAGAATGATCAGATGATAAAGCAAGTGTACTTATCAAAATTCCTAGGCGTATACGTGGACAGTAGGCTAAATTGGGAACATCACATTCTACAAACACTAAAACGGCTGACGTCGGCAACATTTGCTTTACGAATTTTGTCACGCTTCAATGACATTACCATCTCAAAGTCAGCTTACTTTGGCTATTTTCATTCAGTCATGTGTTATGGCATCATCTTCTGGGGCAATACACCTGCCGCAAAGAAAATCCTCACAGCACAAAAAAGAGCAATAAGAATCATTTGTGGTGTACCCCCACGAACCTCATGTCGAAATCTTTTTAAACGACTTGAAATACTGACAGCAACATCTCAGTACATATATTCACTGATGTGCTTCGTAATAAATAACCCCACTCTGTATGAAACGAATTGCCTACATCATGAACATAACACCAGAAGAAAAGAGGATTTCCACTGTGAGTTAAAGAACTTGACACTTATTCAGAAAGGGGTAAAGTACGCTGGAACGAAAATTTTCAATTCCCTACCCAACAGCATCAAAAGTATAAGGAGTAGTACATCAGTATTTAAACGTAGCTTGAAAAATTATTTACTTGAGACCTCACTTTATTCACTAGAGGAATTCTTTCAGAGAAATAAGTAAAACCCAGATTGGAAAGATGATTTTAAATTTTTTGACACTGTTTACTGTTAAACTAATGTAATAATGCCCTAATGTAAAAATTCCTGTTTTTCTCATTTCCATTTTTGGGTCACTTTTAAACCCAAAGTGGGAAGTTTTGATTACTGTTCAAGGTTAAAATAGATGAAATAATGCCCTATATATGAAACTGCTATCTTCACATTTATGTTGACTAGTTTTTAAGCTAATAAGTATGACTTTTGTGCACTGTTATTAATACTATAACAATGTCTTTATTCTATGTATTTTATTATGTACATTGACACGTTCCACATCTGAGTGACTTGCTCACATGTACAGATCTATGGAACAAGTATATATAAAAAAAAAAAAAAAATAACTAACATGTTACATCTCCCACGCTCTGTACAATGTTTCTTAACACACTCACATTGTGATATGCAGCCAATTCCTGTTGGGCCATGTGAGTACATTCTCCTGGATTTTACATCCACGTCATGGCCTCCTCATGAAAGTTCATTGATTGTCACTCTCCATCCAAATACATTGCTAAATGGACCTCAGAACTTACACCAGCTTTGTGCAGTTTAATTCAACACTCAAGCTGGCACCATTCCGTCCACAACAACCAAAAATGTGGTTCACCTTCACTGAGTGCATGTCCCACAATCACGGCATTTAAAAATTTCATCAGTTTACTGTGTCACCTCAGTGAGCTTGCTGACCTCATTAGTTATGTTATATTATGACCCCTGGTTATCAACAAATACGATGTGGGGAGAACTGCTCTCATTCAGTGTTTTGCCCAAACACCAGAACAGCAACTGCATCAAGTTAACTATGACGAATATTAAGGTATAACAACTATGGAGATGTCTTCGACAGTTAATTCATGTGACACTCATGCCATATCTACTTTCGGGACTTTGTGGATTGGGAAATTACCTCCTCAGATACAATTAGCAGTGATCTCACATGAGCATGTATCACTCAAGAAAAGATTAATTTGACTGCTTCCAACATGGACATCAATAACCAGCCACACCTTAATGCCAAGGTACAGGCATTGTTGCACAGCAGTCAGCAACTGAATGGTACTGAGTGCACATGGGCAACTCCGAAGATGATGATGTTCCATCCCACATGGGTGATGACCTTCACCAGGCCAAAACAGATGGCTGACTAGCAATGACACTCTGTCTGCTGACAAAACAATGTGACCGCACCCATGCTGGTTTCACTCATGTTTTGGCAATAAAGTTCACAACATCAAGGCATCCTGTGACTACCCAAACAGGAAGAATTATTGTTCCACCAATTCAAGTTGTCTACTGTCTCAACATCTGAGTCAGGTCCATTGCACACTGCCTTTGTACGACAGAGAACACACTTCTAACCAATATTATCTCATTTATATGGAGTCTGAGGTGTTATTCCATGTGATCTACCTGCAACAGAAAAACCTCTATCTGCCTTCCAATTCTGTCAGTGGACAATTCACACATCGAAGTGTATGGACTCCCACCTCAAACCTTAGGCTCTGGTTTAGAAGACGAATTCTCCTGGAAATTTTTAATTGCCCATATCAACAAACCATTATTGGCAGCTGACTTTCTAAGACATTTTCACTTCTCTCGTGATCTGTCTCTTGGAACTTTTGCATCAGAGCAGAGAACATTCTGTCACTAGTTTTATAAGTGCTAGATCATCCATCACACTGCCAATGGCTGTGGAACTCATCATACAAACCATCAATTCAGTTGACACATAAAACCCTATCAACAAATGTTTCAAGAGTGCATGTCATTGGCTTTGAAATTACAATGGACTAAGCAGGAATACTTCGACATAGAAGAGAAAATGATTCATTTGCACGAAGAAAACTTTACTACAAGTGATGAAATTCGCACATCAGCAGACGAGTTTGGAACCATGAGTATGTATCTGGAACACATCACTCAGGAATAGCCTCATCATTCTGCCTCTCTCATCATGAATGATTCATTGGACACAGGACAGACTGTGGCAGACATTCACACATCATAGAAGCAGCCTTCAACAGCTTCATCAGCACCCCTACAGGTCAGTCAGGTGCATTGGTATTCTGGTGCCTGTGCACTTGCCGTGTGTGTCTTCCCCACATAATCCTAGTGACCAGTTCGGACAGTGTGCTATCAGTAATAGTACAGTTCATAAAATAAACAGCACATGGGTCTGCAAGTCCAACACAAAGTGGGTAAAAAATGGTTCAAATGGCTCTGAGCACTATGGGACTTAACATCTTAGGGCATCAGTCCCCTAGAACTTAGAACTACTTAAACATAACTAACCTACGCACATCACACGCATCCATGCCCGAGGCAGGATTCGAACCTGCGACTGTAGCAGTCACGCGGTTCCGGACTGAAGTGCCTAGAACCGCACGGCCACCACGGCTGGCAAAGTGGGTAAACTGGCTCCTGATAGACCATATGGGTTAAGATGGTCATAGAGGAGTTGATACCACTATGGTACCACTTTCCTAGAGAGGCATGCAAACCAAAACGTACAACCTTCAGTGGTAATTAACATCTCACCAGGAACCATCAGTGGTTCTGCCTGAGAAGCAGGAATTGTGGAAGGTCTGGCCGAGATGGTTTAATTGAACATCATTTACCATGACATTTTATTAACACAGTTATTGTAAATTTATATAACTGTACTTAGTACAATTCTTGTTTTAATAGTGGAAAATATTAAAGAGAGAAAAAAGAACAATTGGGCAATAGTTTAAAACAGTAAAACAAATCCATGCAAGAAACTGGAAGTAAATAATCATTTCCTATTGGTCAGAGCCACCTTTAGCTTCAGGACAAGACCATAGATCTAAATAAAAACACAAAATCACGCACCTGCCGAACATAAAAAGAACTAAATTACAGCAGTTAATACTCAAGTAAAACCTCCAAGTGCTCACTCTTCACTTTATATGCATTCCCTCACCGATTTCAAAACCAGAACTGGCCAAGTAGCCAAGACTGTGAAGATAAAACAATGCCAAAGACCTCAAAATAAGAATTGAGTGTAACAGGTGAGCTGCACTGGCTCAGGAGTTGTTGCAGGCTGGGATTTTTAGACAGTCTGATAGTCCTTGGTACCCATTCAGCTCATATCCAAGAAGGATGATACTTTCAGACTATACAGTGATTATTGGGTGCTCAACTCCCGCACAATTGTGGACAGTTACCCTGTCCCAAAATGTAGTACTTTGCACATTATTTGGTAGGTGTCTCAGTTTTCAGTGTGTTGGACCCTAAGAAAGCATATTTACAGATCCCTATGAACCCTGAGGACATTCCAAAGACAGCTATCATCACCTGATTCAGACTGTACGATTCTTTATATGTCATATGGACTTAAAATACAGCACAAACCTGGCAAAGATTTATAGGCAGTGCTCTTTTTAAATTTCTCTTCTGCTACTCTTAATTGTATGACATTTTGGTTTTCTCTAGTTTGTGAGAGGAACACAAAGAGCATCTCAAACTAGTTTTAAGAACTTAATGCACACTTGGCATCATCATCAACAGTGATACATGTCTGTTGAGATAGTCTAAAGTTACCTTTCTGGGTCATTTGGTTTCCTGTGACTGTACTTGGCATACACCTTAGTGTGCCAAATTCATTTGTCATCTGCATGACCACAGACCTTCCATGACTTACGATTCCTCAGTACAGTAAATTTTTATCGTAGAAACCTGCCTAATGCAGCCACCACACAGGCACCTCTTACAGGCACATTAAAAGGCAAGCAAACCTCAGGAAAAAAAAAAAAAAAAAAAAAAAAAAAAAAAACTGTTAACTGTACTCCACAGATTTAACAAGCATTTGACAAAATCAAGGACTGCCTTTTCCAGGCTATAACTCTGGCTACCCACTACCTACTGACCAACTCACTACAATCAAGGATGCAAATTGTTTTGTGATTAGTGCTGTCCTCCAACAGTCAATAGCAGGCACACAACAACCACAGTGTTTCTTTTCCAAAAAGCTGAAAAACTCACAGCATTAGTGTTCGGCCTACGACAGAGAACTAATTTTGTGTGTACAAAGCAAATGGCACTTTAAAGATGACCTTTGACAGTTACATGGATCATGATGCTCTAGTGGATTCTATTTGAAATTCTGCAAAAGACTTTTGTCCTTGTGCTTCCGCCATTTGGACTTCATTGCACAATTCACAACAGATGTCTGAATCTGCATGGCACATACAATACTTTGCTGATAAACGTTCTTTCAATTGATATTGATTTTGGTAAACTTGGAGGTCCCGTAGTTACAGGAACTTCTGTATAACAACACATCAGGATAGTGCATTAAAAGTGCAATGCCTCCAGTTATTCAAAACCACTGTCATTTACTGGAACCATGCACCATGAGATGAACCGTTTTCGATCAACTGCATAGACTTTCACGCCCAGAGATTTGTACAATACGAAACGTGTCACTGACCACTTTGTCTAGCCTAACATCAAGAATGGCTGTAAGTCTTGGACTCAAGCATGCACTGCCTGCCAGCCTTCCAAAATGTGGCATGCACAACCATGATACCAGTGTTACACTACCCCTAAGGGCCATTGATAGCACATCCACTTGGATTTTGTTGGTCCACTTCGTGACTCAAATGGGTACTGATATATTTTTTCAGTGACTGATAGAGTAGCACAGTGGCTTTAGGGCACGTCAGTGTCAGACATCACTGCTGGAACAACTGCAAAAGCACTTATTAGCCAATGGATTTCTCACGTTGGTTGCCTGCCATAATAACAACAAACCAAGGCAGGCAATTCAAGTCAGCACTTTTTCAGAACTTTGTCATGTATGAGGTATCTAGCACTTTCAAACAACATGTTACCATTCACAAAGTAATGAGCTTCTAGAATTCTGACACTGTACTCTAGAAACTGCTTTCATGAGCCATGGAGGGGAAACGACATCTCTCCTCCCACAGGCTCTTCTGTGTGTGCATGCAGCTTATAAAGATCTCTGCGCATCTCTTACAGAATTCATTTATGGTGAAGCCCACACTCTTCTGTCATATTTCACCAAATTGTTATAATTGCCTATGGACAAAGAACTGCCAAAGCATGTCTGTAAATTCAAGCAACATATTGCACACTAGAGATGGGTCATTCGTGAACTAACGGGAATAGTTCACCAAGATGAACGGAACAAGCGAGGAACGAATTCTAAGGAACTGTCTTTCATAGTTCACTTTGGTCGCGGCTTTCTACTTATAGTTCCCGGGAACAGGAAATGGTCGGTCTCATTCCCGAATGGCATGTCGGCCGGTCTCGTTCCAGCCTCGGTCCCGTTCCTATCTGTCCTGGTCTTGGTCTCACTCGGCCAGACTTGTCATTCTTCGTGTGGCCACTCATCGCAGTTCCACTGACAACTGCTCATAGTTAGTTCAGTATCAATGTTTCAAACCTTTTTTGAACTCTGAATGTCTGGGTCTTTTCGTATTCTATTCACAGTCCACGACTGGTAATTAAAATGTATTTTATAATTACGTAAACTACATAAAACGTATGTGGTATATAATACATACATCTTTCCAGGTAACAAAATGGTCATATCAGCTTACTACACTGTTTCTATAAACAGCAGAAGAAATACTTGTAAAAAGGCAAGATTTTTTGTTATTACACATGTGAAGGACGTTGCCACAGCACTCACGAGTGGCCATTTTCTGTTTTCCTTTGATCCAATTTAAAAGAGCATGTTCATTGTTATGGAAGGCAGACCGACCTACAACCGAATGAAGCCCGCACTTCGCAATCGAGTGTATGGTGTCACATTTTGTAAAGAGAATATGATAACTCTTACAATATTATTTTAGTGGTACAGGGTGGCACACGAAAAATCGGCTCCGAGTACTGGACTGCTCATTGTTGCTTGCCAGTCGTCATCTATTGTTTCAAAGTTGTTTGCATTAGCTTATTTGTTATTTCTTCACTGCCTAATTATTACATGTTTATTTATTCTGCTCGTAGTGCAAATTGTGCATAATTGGTGAGCAGTCTGTACTTGGGGCCAGTTTATCATGCGCCACCTTATATTATTTCACTGCGATCAGCCACATAACACTACAGTTGGCTAAACAAGATGTTTTGCAGAATCACAAAAATTACAAGAGTGTGAGAATTCTGTTATGAATAAAAACTCTGTACTCCAGGAGGGAGGCAAGTGCCCCCTCTTGGCGCCTTCCATCTTCAGTCACCTATGATACTAATTTTAAATTTTTCATAAGAACCATATACCAAGCACAATGAATGGTGAACGAGTAAAAATGAACAGTTCCCAAAAAAGAGCAACCACCAATGAATTCATTCCCAAGGATGAATGACTTTGTCCATCTCTAATGCACACCCAAAGATACCACCACTTGTACCGTGGTAAAAATTGTTGTTTTGAAGAGCGCGCCACAGCATGTAGTGTGAAGCAGTTGCCCTCCGTTTTTGGTGGTGGCGCCGCTGTGGCAATCGCAGCTTTGATGTCTCCCTCTGGTGGGAAAGGGGAAAGGTTGCCTGTTCACATGTATTTAAGGGGCGCTATGAGCTGGCCAGGGGGTCAGTCTGGGTCAGTCTGGGTTAGTCTACTGTCAGTCTGGGAGTTGGTCTGGATCAGTCTCTCGTCCCCAGCTTGCTAGTCTGTCTCTCGTCCGAATTTGTGAGGCAGTTAGTGTCTGTCGGTCATTCGGAGTGGTAGTATGTCATTCGTTCGTATCAGCCTTTAAAGCTGGCAAAGTGTCTTTCCACTCCGCCAGTAAGAGAACTCAGCGAGTGGTCGCCCGGTTGGGGCTTAGTTCCTGCATTTGAGTTCGCGCGTTAGGCCACCAGTCTGCTCGAGTTTGCTCAGGCAATGGTCATTGGTGGTTGGATCGATTGGTTGGTCGGTCGCGCACTGAGAAGCAAGATGACTTGTCCGTCTTGAGCGTTGGCAAGTGAGGTCGCTATGTGAGTCCAGTGGGCTGCGCCATATAGCGAGGGGTAGTGGCTTCGTGGCCGACATGAGAGCAACAGGAGTCAACCCACGGCCAGTGCGAGCTGCGACGCTGTGAGTCGGGAGATCGGCGCACCTTCCTGCGTCCGTTGAAGTGGCTGGCAGTGAATGGTTCAGGAAAGCGTTTTGGGGGTGCTGCGCCAGGTCTTCGCCAGAAATCGCAGTTTATTAGAAGTTAAGTGATTGGTGATATGTTGTTTCATTTACTTGTTAAATTCTACTTGTTTTCTTGATGAGGTCACCAGCTGATTTGTTTTGGGGTCGTCCCACCATTCTTCTCCGTTTGCCTACCCACAGGAAGGTGGTTATTTATGAATTGGGTGGTCCGTTTTTCCCTTGTGGAGTAGGGGCGGGTTAGAGCAACCTGCGGTTTCAGGTTGTTCAGTAGTCTCCATATCAATCTGCTGTACGTTAATAGCTGCCTCTGTCATGTTTGTCGGATTTATTGCTTGGAGTGTAACGGCCTAATTCCTGAAACATGTTTTGATCTTGCCTATCATCTTGAGAGGCGGTATCTGTGTACTGTAGAGCATCTTAACTTGTTTGGCCCAGCCTGTAGAATTTTATATAAGATTGCATTCCATGGGCTTTTATTTAAATGGTCATTTTAGTATATAAAGTTGACACCCTTTCACCGTAAGACTTTTCTTAGAAGTTAAAATTAAGTTGCACCTTCGGTGGCAAGTTAATCTTTTAATTTTAGTGTTTTGTACAATTTACATCCCTCCTATGGGGTGCATAGGTTGTGTGCTTGTGTGTATTGTTAAAACTTTTACTTTTAAATAATCTGGTGTGTTGCAAATTTGCACCTGTGTAGTCTTTCGTAGGTTGTTGTGAGCGGTCGTGACTACTGCCGTGTCAAAAGGGAGCAATAAGGTTCTCAGCCCGAAAGCTCATAATTCAAAAATTCGTTTCCTTCTGCCTCTGAATAAATTGTAACTTGATATTTAGAGGGTGCTTTCTGCTTATAATTTTAAATCTGTTTAAAAAAAAAAAACTTTTAGGAATAAAATTTCCATTTGTTAAAAGTTATTTGATTTTGATTTCATCAGGTTACTAGCTCACTGCCTTCACCTTGCCTATCAATGTCATATGCACCACAGCTCCAGTTGAAGGCCACCAGACTCTGCCGTTAACATTCTAGGTTCTCAATCCCGAACACTCGACCAGTGATTCTCCATGCCATTCAGTTAGACATTCATTATTCCCAATTTCCTTTGAACTTTCATCTTGTCCCCCCTCTGGTCACAGGTGAGTTAACACACTGGCCTTCCGGCTGTTCCATCAAGAGAATTTATGATCCTACCACCTTGACAACATGCCACGAGGGCATTGCCCAGTGAATGGATTGTGCAACTCTATCACCTTTTTTCCAAGGAGTACCTACTACAATGTGTTGGCTACATTGAATGCATCAAGGACATTCAACAGCTCCAAATGCACATTCAGGCAGAATGGACTCATCTCCAGGATGACAACCCAACACTTTACCACCATATCCGTGCGGATGAGGATAAACTTTCTGAGACATGCCATCTCCTCGGGCACCTCCATCCTTCACCTCCTGCAGCTGTCAGTGGACATGTGCTGACCACCATCACAAGTCACCTGACACACTTGCTGCACCCACAGAAGTATTATCGGTTAGTGACACACTTGCTGCTTGCACACTGCCCCTGCCTATCAGTGCCGCTCCCGTCAGGACTTGTTTGATATATCTGTGATGAAGAATGGAGCAGTGCATCAAATCAACACAACCCCTGGGCGCACGGTGAGTCAACGCCCTTGCAGACTAAAACCTGATCATCTATGTACAGTAAAAGGTACAATTGATGAAATTCTTCAGGCAGGCATTGTATGTCCTTTGGACAGTTGCTGGGCCTCACCAGTTGGCCTTGTCCCAGAAAAAGATGAGTCTGGTCAGACTACGTGGTGATTATTGCTCCCTCAATGGTCATACCATCAGAGACAATTACTCTGTACCTAACATTCTGGATTTCATGCACTACCTCACCAGTACTATGATGTTCAATGTTGCAGACTGAAAAAATCCTTATTTACAGATCCCTATGTGCCCAGTGGATTCCCACAAGAGAGCTATGGAAAAAACAATGGAATGAGCATTTGGCGTCATTGGCCGGAAGGCCCCTTGCGGGGCAGGTCCGGCCGCCTTGGTGCAGGTCTTATTACATTCGGCACCACATTGGGCGACCTGCATGCCGGATGGGGACGAAATTATGATAAAGACAGCACAACACCCAGTCCCTGAGCAGAGAAAATCCCCAACCCAGCTGGGAATCGAACCCGGGCCTGTAGGACAGCAATCCGTCATGCTGACCACTCAGCTATCAGGGCAAACACAGGAGAGCTATAATTATGCCTTTCAGCCTGTGTGAGTTCCTCTATATGCCATACAGTCTGAAAAATGCTGCCCAAACATGGCAACAGTTTGTTGACAGTGTACTCCTCAAGTTCCCATTTTACTACATGTATCCTTAAGGCATACGAATATTGAAACTTCCTGGCAGATTAAAACTGTGTGCCGGACTGAGACTCGAACTCGGGACCTTTGCCTTTCACGGGCAAGTGCTCTACCAACTGAGCTACCCAAGCACGACTCACGCCCCATCCTCATAGCTTTACTTCTGCCAGTATCTCGTCTCCTACCTTCCAAACTTAACAGAAGCTCTCCTGCGAAACCTTGCAGAACTAGCACTCCTGAAAGAAAGGATATTGCGGAGACATGGCTTCACCACAGCCTGGGGGATGTTTCCAGAATGAGATTTACACTCTCCAGCGGAGTGTGTGCTGATATGAAACTTCCTGGCAGATTAACAACTGGGAGAACACTTGCCCATGAAAGACAAAGGTCCCGAGTTTGAGACTCGGTCCAGCACACAGTTTTAATCTGCCAGGAAGTTTCATATCAGCGCACACACTGCTGCAGAGTCAAAATCTCATTCTGCATACGAATATTCTCACCCACCTTCAGTACTCGCTCTGTACAGGTTGTTGTTGTTGTTGTTGTTGTTGTGGTCTTCAGTCCTGAGACTGGTTTGATGCAGCTCTCCGTGCTACTCCATCCTGTGCAAGCTTCTTCATCTCCCAGTACTTACTGCAACCTACGTCCTTCTGAATCTGCTTAGTGTATTCATCTCTTGGTCTCCCTCTATGATTTTTACCCTCCACACTGCCCTCCAATGCTAAATTTGTGATCCCTTGATGCCTCAGAACATGTCCTACCAACCGGTCCCTTCTTCTTGTCAAGTTGTGCCACAAACTCCTCTTCTCCCCAATTCTATTCAATACCTCGTCATTTGTTATGTGATCTACCCATCTAATCTTCAGCATTCTTCTGTAGCACCACATTTTGAAAGCTTCTATTCTCTTCTTGTCCAAATTATTTATCGTCCATGTTTCACTTCCATACATGGCTACACTCCATACAAATACTTTCAGAAACGACATCCTGACACATAAATCTATACTCAATGTTAACAAATTTCTCTTCTTCAGAAACGCTTTCCTTGCCATTGCCAGTCTACATTTTATATCCTCTCTACTTCGACCATCATCAGTTATTTAACTCCCCAAATAGCAGAACTCCTTTACTACTTTAAGTGTCTCATTTCCTAATCTAATTCCCTCAGCATCACCCGACTTAATTCAACTACATTCCATTATCCTCGTTTTGCTTTATTTGATGTTCATCTTACATCCTCCTTTCAAGACACTGTCCATTCCATTCAACTGCTCTTCCAAGTCCTTTGCTGTCTCTGACAGAATTACAATGTCATCAGCGAACCTCAAAGTTTTTATTTCTTCTCCGTGAATTTTAATACCTACTCCGAATTTTTCTTTTGTTTCCTTTACTGCTTGCTCAATATACAGATTGAATAACATCGGGGACAGGCTACAACCCTGTCTCACTCCCTTTCCAACCGCTGCTTCCCTTTCATGTCCCTCGACTCTTATAATTGCTATCTGGTTTCTGTACAAATTGTAAATAGCCTTTCGCTCCCTGTATTTTACCCCTGCCACCTTCAGAATTTGAAAGAGAGTATTCCAGTCAACATTGTCAAAAGCTTTCTCTAAGTCTACAAATGCTAGAAACGTAGGTTTGCCTTTCCTTAATCTTTCTTCTAAGATAAGTCTTAAGGTCAGTATTGCCTCACGTGTTCCAATATTTCTACAGAATCCAAACTGATCTTCCCCAAGGTTGGCTTCTACTAGTTTTTCCATTCGTCTGTAAAGAAATCGCGTTAGTATTTTGCAGCTGTGGCTTATTAAACTGATTGTTCGGTAATTTTCACATCTGTCAACACCTGCTTTCTTTGGGATTGGAATTATTATTTCTTCTTGAAGTCTGAGGGTATTTCGCCTGTCTCATACATCTTGCTCACCAGATGGTAGAGTTTTGTCAGGACTGGCTCTCCCAAGGCCGTCAGTAGTTCTAATGGAATGTTGTCTACTCCCGGGGCCTTGTTTCGACTCAGGTCTTTCAGTGCTCTGTCAAACTCTTCACGCAGTATTGTATCTCCCATTTCGTCTTCATCTACATTCTCTTCCATTTCCAGAATACTGTCCTCAAGTATGTCGCCTTGTTTAGACCCTCTATATACTCCTTCCACCTTTCTGCTTTCCCTTCTTTGCTTAGAACTGGGTTTCAATCTGAGCTCTTGATATTCATACAAGTGGTTCTCTTTTCTTCAAAGGTCTCTTTAATTTTCCTGTAGGCAGTATCCATCTTACCCCTAGTGAGGTAAGCCTCTACATCCTTACATTTGTCCTCTAGCTATCCCTGCTTAGCCATTTTGCACTTCCTGTTGATCTCATTTTTGAGACGTTTGTATTCCTTTTTGCCTGCTTCATTTACTGAATTTTTATATTTTCTCTTTTCATCAATTAAATTCAGTATTTCTTCTGTTATCCTATGGTTTCTACTAGCCCTCGTCTTTTTACCTACTTGATCCTCTGCTGCCTTCACTACTTCATCCCTCAGAACTACCCATTCTTCTTCTACTGTATTTCTTTCCCCCATTTATGACAATTGTTCCCTTATGCTCTCCCTGGAACTCTGTACAACCTCTGGTTTAATCAGTTTGTCCAGATCCCATCTTGTTAAATTCCCACCTTTTTGCAGTTTCTTCAGTTTTAATCTACAGTTCATAACCAATAGATTGTCGTCAGAGTCCACATCTGCCCCTGGAAATGTCTTACAATTTAATACGTGGTTCCTAAATCTCTGTCTTACCATTATGTAATCTATCTGATACCTTTTAGTGTCTCCAGGATTCTTCCATGTGTACAACCTTCCTTTATGATTCTTGAACCAAGAATTAGCTATGATTAAGTTATGCTCTGTGCAAAATTCTACCAGACAGCTTCCTCTTTCATTTCTTTCCCCCAATCCATATTCACCTACTATGTTTCCTTCTCTCCATTTTCCTACTCTCGAATTCCAGTCACCCATGACTATTAAATTTTCGTCTCCCTTTACTACCTGAATAATTTCTTTTATCTCATCATACATTTCATCAATTTCTTCATCATCTGCAGAGCTAGTTGGTGTAAACTTGTACTATTGTAGTAGGTGTGGGCTTCGTGTCTATCTTGGCCACAATAATGCGTTCACTATGCTGTTTGTAGTAGCTTACCCGCACTTCTATTTTTTTATCCATTATTAAACCTACTTCTGCATTACCCCTATTTGATTTTGTATTTATAACCCTGTATTCACCTGACCAAAAGTCTTGTTCCTCCTGCCACCTAACTTCACTAATTCCCATTATATCTAACTTTAACCTATCCATTTCCCTTTTTAAGTTTTCTAGCCTACCTGCCCGATTAAGGGATCTGACATTCCACGCTGCGATCTGCAGAACGCCAGTTTTCTTTCTCCTGATAACGACGTCCTCTTGAGTAGTCCCCGCCCGGAGATCCGAATGGGGGACTATTTTACCTCCGGAATATTTTACCCAAGAGGACACCATCATCATTTAACCATACAGTAAAGCTGCATGCCCTCGGGAAAAATTACGGCTGTAGTTTCCTCTTGCTTTCAGCCGTTTGCAGTACCAGCACAGCAAGGCCGTTTTGGTTAGTGTTACAAGGCCAGATCAGTCAATCATCCAGACTGTTGCCCCTGCAACTACTGAAAAGGCTGCTGCCCCTCTTCAGGAACCACATGTTTGTCTGGCCTCTCAACAGATACCCCTCCGTTGTGGTTGCACCTACGGTACGGCCATCTGTATCGCTGAGGAACGCAAGCCTCCCCACCAACGGCAAGGTCCATGGTTCATGGGGGTACAGATATCGATCCTATACTGGAAGAACCAAATCTATCATTACAGTACTTTTCTACAGCGCAGCGGCATCACTGACGAGGATGCCTCATAGTTCTAGAAGGGAGAGATTGGCACTTGGAGATTGTTAGTGTGAAGGAGTGAGTCGGTTGGGCCTGAGGGTGCCTGCAGGGCAGGTCCCAGAAGCTTGTGCTCTGTGCATCACCCGTAAGAAAGAAAGTTCATTTTGTCATGGCAGAATACTGTTAGTAGAGCTGGATCATGATTGCAAAGCACATCCCAAGTGTATAACAGTGGCAATTTTTTGAAGTCAGATTTAAATTTTGTATTGAGGGAATTGTTATATAATGAAAATGTTATTACACAGTAATGCACTGGCAGTGGTAAACTCATACAGGCTTGAGATAAATGAGTGACTGCATTTGTACAGTGACTGCAATCAGAACCAGTAGGGACATGTATGTATTTAAAGTGAAATAAAATTAACTGTGTTGTACAAAAGTGTTCACATATTACAGCCTCCTCCTTATTAATAGTGTGTTCAGAAGGGACTGAATCATAGAACATTGTAAGAGGATAGAGAGGGCATACATCTTAGGCTCATGGTCAGAACTGTAGTTATTGGCACATATACCTTGGGAGTAAGTTTGCCCTTTATGAGGGTAACCCCAAAAGTAAGGTCTCCTATTTTGTTATTTCTACAATGGTTTACATCAGTTTACAGCTCAAACATTTAGCTATTTTTTGACATAATCACCATTTCGGTCGATGCATTTTTGTAGACACTGTGGCAGTTTTTGTATTCCCATGTCATACCAGCTCGCTGCCATGCTGTTCAGAAAGTTATGAACCTCTTCTTTCACCTCGTCATTGGAGCTGAATCGCTTTCCAGCCAGATGTTCTTTTAACCTAGGGAACAGGTGATAGTCACTTGGCGCCAAGTCAGGACTATAGGGTGGGTGGGTGATTATGTTCAACTGAAACTGTTGCAGGAGAGCAATGGTTTGCTGAATGATGTGTGGGCGAGCATTGTCATGGAGAATGTGTATGCCCTTGCTCAACATTCTTCTTCTCCAGTTCTGAATTGCCCGTTTCAGTTTTTCAGAGTCTCGCAGTACCTGTCAGCATTAATTGTGGTCTCAGCGATTCAGCTCCGGCGACGAGGTGAAAGAAGAGGTTCATAACTTTCTGAACAGCATGGCGGCGAGCTGGTATGACATGGGCATACGAAAACTGCCACAGCGTCTACAAAAATGCATTGACGGAAATGGCGATTATGTCAAAAAATAGCTAAATGTTCAATCTGTAAACTGATGTAAACCATTGTAGAAATAAACAGGTGTATGTACTTATAAAAAAAATAGGAGACCTAACTTTTGGGATTACCCTCATACACGTGGTGATTTATTAAAGTCGAAGACAAAATTTTGTAACTAGCCAGGCTACAGCAAGTATTAATCATCTGTCTTCATCGAAAAAAGCAATAAACAGTAGGGGCAGTTACATTTGGCAAGTATGACAGGACTGAACTTTTTAAACGCTTTGGATGTAGATGTGGAGAGATAAATAAGACAACAAAACAGTACCGAATTGTTCAGTCTTCGGAGGCATCATAGGAAGAGTGGAATGACTGTAAGAACAGTTTTCAAGCATTTGGATATACCGTATTTACTCGAATCTAAGCCGCACTCGAATCTAAGCCGCACCTGAAAAATGAGATTCGAAATAAAGGAAAAAAAAAATTTCCCGACTGTAAGCCGCAACTGAAATTTGAGACTCGAAATTCAAGGGGAGAGAAAAGTTTTAGGCCGCACCTCCAAATCAAAACAAATTTGGTCCATTGTAATATGAGACACAATTTAGATCGAATGACGATACAGCTACAGTAGTTTGGTTCGAGTCGTTAGCTTAGCAGGTAAGCTTTACCAGGTAGCCATTGCTATGCGTCAGGCGCTCCGTCCGTATTTATACAGGTACCCTTCCTTTTTCACGTGCTTCGTCTGGTTTGAATCGATTGCTTATTTTGCTTTGATCTGATAAGTGCCGTTTTCTTTGTTATAGATGTTTACGTCACTCTAAGCTGAAAATGCATTACTGTACTGTGTCATGCATTGTTTGTCGCATTGTGATAGTGCGTGTTTACGGCCTGTCGCCGCTCGCGGCATGGCTTGCTTTTGTGCGCGCTATCGCCGCTTACAATTTAAAAAAAAAAAAAAAAAAAGAGAGGAATCGTCTCATTAGCGAAACAATGGCAAGCGACTGCTATTTGTTGTTACTTACACTGCTGCTTTCTTGGATAATGATCAACCAGAACCAAATAATAGACTACGTATGATAGAACATGTTCTGAACGAGAGTTAGGCGAAAATTTTTCTCCGTTTGAAAATCTTTGTGGCCGCTTATTTAGTACATCAAATTCTGCACAGAAATTAGTCATCTTAGATTTACAAATCTAGTCAGTTGCCGTGCTTCATTTCTGACTGTATCACTATTAGGCATAAGAATAATACGAATATAAACATGACACGATACGTATATTCTTCCGCGTTTGCTGTTGTCCCTCTAGTTTCGTAGTTTATTAGGCAGACAGGATTTAAATGAGATAGCAGCAAAATGTTTATATTTGCATTATTCTTATGGTGAAGAGAATACTGCATGTGATTCACATTTCATCAGGTTCCTATTAGCAACAATCTCTTCTCACAGGCAGGAAAAAATTCAGAACGTGGAGTTGGCCATATTGACAAACATCCCAAACAGTCTTGCCAGTCGGATTTTCGTAGTATATTGAAATTCTGCTACATTCGAAGATGAACAATACGGAATTTGTATTTACTTCGTTGGGTAATGTATGAAAATGCAGTGGTCGAAACTCGGGGCGGAGAAAAAAAGCTCGTCTTCCACCTTTTTTTTTAAATTTATTTAGTGACGCAGAGGTTTTGATGCCAGTATTTATCTTTGTGCCTACAAAGCATGTCTGTGTAGCGCTACATGTATTCGACAGCAGAATATAGCTGTGGCGGCACCTACCAACATTTTTCAGAACTTCCTCTTGCTTTGCACTCGATTCTAAGCCGCAGGCGGTTTTTTGGATTACAAAAACCGGAAAAAAAGTGCGGCTTAGATTCGAGTAAATACGGTAATGGAACAACTACTACAAGAAGGAAGAAGGATCTGGACGACAGAACGACACAAAGAATCACACAGATATCACATCACAATCAACAGCAGCCAGCAATACAGCAGCCAGCAACAGCTGAAAATAGAGAATGTAAATGTTGCACGTTGCTGTAGCCCATTAACAAAAATTACTGCTGTGGAAATAGTTTAATAGTGCAGCAGAGGCTGCCCACCCTGTTAGCCGTGCAGTCTAATGCACTGCTTTCCGGGTGGGAAGGTGTGCTGGTACCTGTTGAGTGTCGAGGTCCTGTGTGCCGGCCAGTCTGTGGATGGTTTTTAAGGCAGTTTTCCATCTGCCTCAGTGAATGTGGGCTGGTTCCCCTTATTCCACCTCAGTTACTCTATGTCAGTGATTCTCAATTACTTTATGTCAGCAATTCCTGTGCAAACACTTTCTTCATGTACGCATACACCATAATTACTCTACCACGCAAACATTGGGGCATTGGGGTTACACTCGTCTGATGTGAGATGTTCCTGGGGGAGGGGGTCCACTGGGAACCGAACCGCACAATAACCCTGGGTTCGGTGTGGGGAGGTGGTGGGGTGAGTGGACTGCTGTAGCCTGTTGACGGGTTGTGCACCACTGAGGGCTAAAGCAGGGATGAAGCCTCTCCATTGTTTCTAGGTCCCCAGTTCCACAAAATACAATACAATATAATGCAGCAAAGGCTAGGAGGTGACTAAAGCTGCGTTTGGCAAAAAAGTGATATTTCTGAAATTTTAAACATTGACAGAAATTGTGTAATATTCAGGAAACATGTTAGTAAACTTTGTAGAGGAAGAGAAAAAAACTGTTACAAATAACAGAAGTATTTGAAGAAAGGTGAAGGGAACAAAAGGGAATTATTAAATAAATGTCCAAGAAACAAGAGGAAGTGTGGGGAAAATATGGACAAAAAACTGGAGAAACAAAAGGAAGAAATTAAGTGTAAACGATAAAGAATATGGATAAGAAATTGAAGAAACACGAGGAGAATATCAAGAAAACATTTAAAATTTGGGAGGAAAGGATGTATGAGACAATATGTAAGGAGGAAAAGAATGAAGCCAAGGAAAATCAGAAACAACAGTCTGAAACAATATTGACTCAGGTGGAACAAGAAGCAGACAATGAAAATCTGAGTGCAACAGACAGTGCATGAATAAACATTGTGTTTCCAAGATGAAATTCATGAAGAAACTAAGGAAAAATGTATTGTGTATTGATTTTGAACATCAGATGTGGATACAATGTATGAATACAGATTGTGCTGAAGTGAAAACAGTGAAAGAAGAACAAGCAATATGGGTACCGATTGAACTTGAATAGCGCACGCTAATGAAGCGCAAAATACTTGTTTACCAAGTGGACAAGGGGTTAGTAAAGGAGGCACAAAGACGAATGTGTTTGCAGCAGAAGCACAAAAAAGGCCGCTAGAAACACAGAACAAGGTATTTAGCACAGGTGGATGAAACAAAGAAGAGCATGGTGAGCGTGAAAATAAATATGAAGGGTGGAGGACAAAAAGAGGGGCACAACTTCCAGTAACAAGTGTTTCAGGATTGGCCTGACCTGAAACACATTTGGGGAGGCTGCGAACAACTAGAGAAACAGACAAAAACATTTATGTAATAAAAGCAGAAAAATTAAGGGAAGAACAAGAAGGTATGTTAGAAGAAAATATCATAGTGAAAGATAAGGCAGCAATTACATCTAAATTGAGGTTAAAATATGTGAATGTGTGACCAGTGTTGGATACACATGGGGACGCATGGGGCCCCCCCCCCCCCCCCTCCCTCTCTCTTGCGGGGCTGCCTGCATTGCCATATTGCCATCTGCGCTGCCCCCACCAGTCAGCCCGCACACTATTCGTTCGTTTCTTTCGTCAGTCGACTCGACTGAATCAAGTTATCAAATAGTTGCAGTTTCCTACGTAGCACGCGCATCTGTGTCATAGTATTTTATATGTTTCGTCTGGCACATAGACAGCTACCACATACCTACGAGAAAAGTAGCGGCCATTCTAGTGATCTCTATACGTTATTCTGTCTGGTATTTGTTCGAGAAAAGTCACGAATATTCTACTGTTTTCTTGTACAGAGAACCTTCAATACATAGTGTTATAAATACGGACTACTCGCTTAACTGAACTACCATTCTTTGAAGAAGAATCACTCTTGGTGATTAAAAAGAGACCAATGGGAGAGATTCCTCAATACAAGCAAACGAGCATAAACGCCCTTAATGATCGTGATTCTCTTATGCAAGTGTTGTCTGTTTGTCCTAGATCAGACTATCCTACTCTGCTTGTCAACCTGCATCTATTGCTACAGTAGAAAGAAGTTTTTCAACATTGTGGAGTACAAAGACATGGCTGAGGTCGACAACGAAGGAGGATGGCTCAGTTATGTTGAACACTCACTCTGACATTGATTGTCCTATTGACGATGTAATTAACCAATTTGCCAGGATGAATAGGTGCATAGAATTCATCATTTAAGGAAGAGAACCACAATTGTAACTTTTTTATAGCATAAGATGGCTTTGTCTTGTATATGTGTATAATCAGTTTAAATAAAACTTTCTTAAACTTCGCTTGTGACTCGATTATTTTTTATCACGGTAAAAGTAAAGGTAGCTCAAGATATCTTTCGCACCCCCTCCTTGAGGTTTTTCTCAATCCCCCACTGTGTGCGACTAAATCATTAGTCGACTTAGGAAGTCAGGTGTGTGCCACAGCAAACAATATATATAATAAATTACTGAAATCCGGAGATATAATACCGAGTTTACCCATTAGTGGACTCAAAATAAAATGAGCTGTGGGTGAATATGGGAAAACAAGTCATTCGTGACTCTGATTGATTGACAGAGTACAATGCAGAAGCACAATGAAATGAGGTTATATGACAAAGAAAAAAGTAATATTTAGTGACAAAATGACAGTAGACAGAATACCAGGTTTTTTCCTGCAATTACCGATTAGTGGCTTGTGAACGGAAAGTAGAAGAGGAGAATTTAATAAATCCTAAGCAAAGTGATGTGTCTCCAATTAGTGCAGGAGCAGCAAATGAGTTGAAATGGAAAGAAATAAACAGCAAAATAAATGGGATTTTTAACATAGGGGTTGTAGCAGCTGGAAAGCTATTCCCATTAATTAAAAGACTCCGGGAAGTTTTTGTAAATATACCACAAATAATAACAGGCACACCATGCCACTTATAAAATTAAAACCTCATAAACCATATTTAAAGCCACATTATCCAATTCCACATGCCTGAAAAAGAAGCAGTAGAAAAAGAATTGCAAGAAATGCTGAATATAGGGCTAATAGAGATGGGTCAAAACCAGTAGAATAGGCCCTTTACTCATTGTGAAAAGAAAAAAGTAATTCACAATGTCAAAAAAGTAAGACCTTGTTGTAATAGATGTGACTGTCAGGAATGAACAGTGTCAGTAAAGCACAATTAGACTTAGATATGTTTCTCTGAAGGACAGTGGTTTATTAAACAATGATAAAGAAGTGTTGCGTGTGTAAGCTTGTGTTGTGAATTAGTTAAGGTTGGTTCGAATGTATTCAGTTACGCTGCCACTTAGACTGTTGCTTTAAAGCACAGCGATTCTTTTAGAATAGCTAGGGTGAGTTCAGCACTTATGGCACTTGTTAGGAGGTGTGGCAGGAGTGGGCAGCTATAAAGAATTTATGAGAAGAAGCTGTGGTTCACACAAAGTAAAGTGCTGTTTTATGTCAAGAGCCCATGATGTGAGGTGCTGCATTTAACTGTGGGGTGGTGCAGCAGAGAGCAGCCTGCCCATTAGGCAGATTTCAGGCAGTGCCTGAACGAGCCAACAGGAAGGGGAGAATTCAGCCAACAGGTGGATGCCTTCAGCAAGCGGAGACATCTATCCCATCAGCTACAACAGCAGGTGTGGATCAGCTGTAGACAGTTTGCTTACTTGTTGCATATGTAACGTAACGTTACACCATGGCAGCTTGTGAGGAGCGTGAGTTTGCTGCATATCACAGTGGTTAAGTGTCATCATGTGCGCAGATCCTGTGTGATATTCCTGTAGTGTCTCCCTGTGGATTTATCTGTGCAGTGCAAAGATGTGACCAAGAATATACGAAATCACTTATTTCTTATTTTTGGTATTTTTTTCTGTTTCTCTTTGCAACAGACTGAAATTTTAAATCTATGCCTTGTTCATGTTTACTGAATTAAAAAAATAAACTTTTCTATACCATGTAGAATTAGTTAAAGTTTATCAATTTATAAATTTTTTGCCATTCAAAAAAGCTTTTGTCACTTAAAATAGGCACCTGATTCGGACTATTTGGTTAAAGTAAATAACAAAGTGTGGGGTGAAGAATTTTGAGAAATATGTTTCTGTGTATTTTCCTTTCAGCAAAGACTTTCATACTTCATGACTTTTGAAATGGACTGAAGTGATATGTAAGTGGAATTTTCAATTTTGTCTTGTGGTGTGAAGAACTTTGGCGGATGTACTATTATGTATTCTCTTTCAGTGTGAAATTTTATATTTCATAAATTTGGAAATGCATTGAAACGAAATCTAATCACAATCTTCAGTTTGACCTTGTGGTGCGAAAGTTCTTGAAAAATGTGTTGCTATGTATTTATCTTTCAGCAAGGACTTTTTATATTTTATGTAATGTACATTTACAATTTGTACAAAAACCAGATGGCTGTTATAAGAGTCGAGGGGCATGAAAGGGAAGCAGTGGTTGGGAAGGGAGTGCGGCATGATTGTAGCCTATCACTGATGTTATTCAATCTGTATATTGAGCAAGCAGTAAAGGAAACAAATGAAAAATTCAGAGTAGCAATTAAAATCCATGGAGAAGAAATAAAAACGTCGAGATTCACTGACGACTTGTAATTGTGTCAGAGACAGCAAAGGACCTGGAAGAGCAGCTGAACGGAATGGACAATGTCTTGAAAGGAGGATATAAGATGAACAACAAAAGCAAAACGAGGATAATGGAATGCAGTCGAATTAAGTCGGGTGATGCTGAGGGAATTAGATTAGGAAATGAGACACTTAAAGTAGTAAGGGAGTTTTGCTATTTGGGGAGCAAAATAACTGATGATGGTTGAAGTAGATAGGACATAAAATGTAGGCTGGCAATGGCAATGAAAGTGTTTCTGAAGAAGAGAAATTTGTTAACATCGAGTATTGATTTAAGTGTCAGGAAGTCGTTTCTGAAAGTATTTGTATGGAGTGTAGCCATGTATGGAAGTGAAACGTGGACGATAAATAATTTAGACAAGAAGAGAATTGAAGCTTTCGAAATGTGGTGCTACAGAAGAATGCTGAAGATTAGATGGATAGATCAACAAAACTAATGAGGAGGTATTGAATAGAATTGGAGAGAAGAAAAATTTGTGGCACAACTTGACTAGAAGAAGGGATCGTTTGGTAGGGCATATTCTGAGGCATCAAGGGATCACCAATTTAATATTGGAGGGCAGCATGGAGGGTAACAATCATAGAGGGAGACCAAGAGATGAATACACTAGAGAGATTCAGAAGTATGTAGGTTGAAGTAGGCACTGGGAGATGAAGCAGCTTGCACAGGATAGAGTAGCATGTAGAGCTGCATCAAACCAGTCTCTGTACTGAAGACCACGACAACAACATGTAATGTTGCAGTAATCTGCAGTGTGATCTTGAATAAGTCTATACCTTATGAAACTGAATATGCCTTTGTAAATGTCGGAAAATAGTAGAGATGAATGGATGACGTAAAGGTGAATTATTAATTTGGAAAAAAGAAAAGGAAAGACCGTGCTGCCAAGCTATGGGGGAACCATTGCCAATTTCAATTACACTCAGTTAATGGGGAACTCCTTTTTTCAGTAATCGAGGAATTTTTTTACTTTTTTCTTTCACAAATCCTTGTTTCACATGGATTTTGAAAACATTTAGTTGGGGATGTAAGGGTACACACATCACACCTTTACTGGAAGGATTGAATCTACCCTTATGCTCCTTCGTTAAACCACAGTGACATTTCTGATGGGGATTCCCTGCAGTTCTAGATGGGACAGAT
Organism: Schistocerca cancellata; assembly: GCF_023864275.1. NCBI lineage: Eukaryota > Metazoa > Arthropoda > Insecta > Orthoptera > Acrididae > Schistocerca > Schistocerca cancellata. The sequence goes on along the minus strand of NC_064634.1, from coordinate 83,846,454 downwards.
TGGTGTCTGGAGATCATTGGCATGAATTAGTGACTTAGTTGAGCCTGAGCACGCTTGCAGGGCAGGTCCCGGGAGCTTGTGCTCTGTACATCATGCCTAAAAATGCATATTAGTTTTGTGATATTCCAGACTATTGTCAGTAGACCTGGAGTGTGATTGCAGAGCAGATCCCAATTGTATAAAAGTGATAATTTTGAAGTCAGATTTAAATTTTGTATTGAGGGAATTGTTACATAATCAAAATGTGATCATACAGTAATGAACTGGCAATGACAAACTCATACGGGATTGAGATAAATGAGAGACTGCATTTGTTGAGTGAGTGCAATTAGAACCAGTTACAAATATTCAAAGCAGAATAAAATTAGCTGTGTTGTAGAAAAGCGTTCATACATTATCACCTCTCCATTAATAATTGTATGTTTTGGAAGGAGCAGACTCATAGAACATTGTGGGAGAATAGATAGGAAATGCCTCATATGCTCATGGTCAGAACTTCCACATGTACTTCAGGAGTAAGTTCGCCCTCTATATCTGACTATTTAGTAATGTCTGATGCCAGAATTTTCCAACCAGCCGGACTACAGTAAGTATTAAACACTTATGTACATCCATAAGAAGCAATAAAATAGTAGGGGTGGCTTACAATTCAACTCACTTCGAACAGGTTCCCAGTGAACTGGTCGATAATGGTGCTGTGATAATCAATGACATGTGTCAACTTTGCCAAAGTGGGTTGGCTGAGAGGTGTGCCAAGTTAGAGCGTGCAATTATGATAAACCCTGTGTCTGCGTGGCGCATTGGTTAACACAACTACCTAGAAGCAGGAGATCCCAGATTTGAATGACGGTCCAACACACATTTTCACTTGTTGCTGCTGATTATGCATAAATTCCCACTACAACTGTTATCGGTAGTCCCTTTCCTTTCTCCCCCCTCAATCTCCAGTTTATATAATATGCATCACAGCTGCAGATTCTGCATGGTGTCTGTTCTTTTAAGACATTCCCAAAATGGTACAGACATCAGATCTGTACTGGAAGGATCGAATCTACCCTTATGTTCCTCTGTTACAGCACAGTGGCATTGCTGATGTGAATGCCCTATAGTTCTAGATGGGAGAGATTGGTACCTGGAGATTGTTGGTGCGAAGGAGTGAGTCAGTCAAGCCTGAGCATGCCTCCTAAAGCACAGACACCTCTCATTCATATAAATGCAAGTGACTTTTATAGGCCATGTTCTGGTTGCCTCGGGTATCTCACCCACGGCTGAGTGCATGGAGCTCATTTGCGACCTCCACCTACCACAAATTTCGCCATTTTGTAGGAATGATTAATTTCTACTGTTGCCATCTGCCCCACGCAGACCCTCCAGGCCCCTTCCCCCAAGTGATAAGGGGCAAGAACACCTCTGGCCAATGCAAATTTATGCAGATGCTGGATATTCAGCGAGCCTTCGAACACATCGAAGGATTCCTTTGCGCAGACTGTCACTTTGGCGCGTCTCATCCCCATTGAGCAACTCTCAATTACTGCAGATGTTAGTGACCTGGCCATTGGCACTTTATTGCAGTGTGTCCCAACAGCCCCTACACTTCCATTCCCACAAGCTTACACAACTGCAATGCAAATGGTCCACTTTTGTCAGAGAACTCTTAGCAATCTATGAAGCTGTGCACTATTTTTGTTAGGCATTGAAGGATGTCTCTCAGGGACGCTACCCATACACACTATCCCAACCCCCCAAAGGCGTGTGCAGTAGATGATACAGACATTTGGAGTACATTGCACAATACACAACTAATGCCCAGCATGGAAAAGGTACCAACAATGTTGTAGCTAACTACCACTCATGCCTTGGCGCTATTTTTGCACACATTGATTATGAGGAATTTGCCCAGGGACAACATAATGAGCAGCATCTTCAAGATTTACTGAATGATCCCATGATGAACCTTTGCACTGAACCCAGGCTCATACCGGGTGCAACTGGGTTACACATCACAGAATTGGTCATGTTCTCGCCGCTCAAACTTTCTGCCACTTAATCTTTGAGCAATATCACAACCTTACACATCCTGCTTGCACATGCTGAAGCATGACCACACACCGTATCACCAAGCAATTGGCTGAACATCAAGAAATACTGTAAGTTGTGGACAAAAGCACGTGTTCCCTGCCAACAAAGCAAAAACCTCTTGACGCACCCAGCCCCCTTTTGACCACTTTACCGAAGGGTCGATTCCAGTATATACTCATCTACCTTGTAGGCATCTTGCCTCTCTTAGCTGGCTACTTTTCTAACCTGCCAGTCATTGACCATGTGACACGATGGGTGGAGGTGACCCTCTTCCAGACATTACAGCAAAAACTGTTGGAAATGGTCTAGGGTCTACTTAGTTAACTCATTTCTGACGCCCCTCGTCCATCACCAAGGACCTGGACATATCGTTTGAATCATTTTTATTTCTTGAACTTCACAACTTGTGCAGCATCGCTTGCTACATAACAACTGCATATCATAGACAAAGTTGTGAGCTCGTTGACAGGTGGCACCGTAACTTCAAGTAGGCCCTAATGTGTCACGGAGGTGACTAGACTGACACCCTCCCCTGGTTTGTTCTAGGTGTGCACAGCTCATAAACGTGACCTGGAGGTCTCCCTTGCTGAGCTGCTGTATAGTGAGACATTGTCCCTCCTGGGCAATTTTGTTTTGCACAAACTTCCCTCTGTGAAAACTTCTCTGCCCTTTCTTGTTGACTGAATGAAAAGGCCCAGCTCTTGACTCAGCATACCTCTCTCCCCTCCCCTCACTCTACGCCAAAAATCTTCATCTCTAAAGAGCTTATGGACTGCAAGTATGTCATGCTTCATGATGACACAATACATGTGGCCCTTCACCTACCTTATTGGGGCCCCCATGAAGTGCTTCATCACGGTACTCACGCATTCAATATTTTGCTGCATGACAAGTTTGTAACTGTCTCTCTCAGCAGACTCAACCCAGCATACCTAGAAAATACACGATCTGGGTTTTGTCAGTTTTTATACACTGCTTTAATGTGCTGTAACCATGCACCTCACAAATTCTCACTACTGTATTAAAATACCATATTGGAGACTTTAAAGGACAGCAAAGAAGACGGGAGGCAATTTTACCAATTTCTGTAAACATTGTGTAAACTAAAGGAAATAGCTGTCTTATGTGTGACACATAGAAACAGGTAACAGAAAACTATTCATACTAAGCTTTCATGCTCTTGCTCATTCTCTAGTAGAAGCACACAGACACCCAAAAGCACATGCCCATGGCCACAGCTAGACTCACTGTGGCCACAGGCACGTGTGTTTGTCCTCTGTGTTGTTAAGTGCATGAATGTGTGCGCTTCTACTAGAAAATGCCTTTGCTCGAAAGCTGGTGTAAATAGTTTTGTGTGTGCCACACAACAGTCAGCTATAGGTGAGTGGTTACCTTTCCTTTATTTTACATATTATTCCATCCACGAATTTCCATGGTTGTTATAAATATTGTGTGTTTATGATGTCACAACACAGTAGCAGAACCCTTGAACACTGGCATTAAAGGCTACTTCTGCTTAGTGGTAGTCATAATGTACAAGGAAGTGCATGGAGAAATGACAAATGTGTACCACAGCTACTTCATGACTGTTAGTAACCATACCACCTAAGGCTAGTGGAAAAATCTATTAGCCAAAGCAGCTGTTTTGTCTAAAACAAAGAGCATTAAGAACTGATTTCTCAATATAATTTTTGAGTGCTCTGTGAGTGTGTCACACCAGATGTTCTAATAAAAAAATAAATAATAAAGAAAGTCTACAATTGCGTTCCACGAGATCCATTAAGCAGTTCAGCCATAGCTGCCAGACCCAAACTAACTTTCCAACCACAGATAACAAGGATGAATCTAGTACGAATTTGTCTTGCTTAGCTATTCACATTAGGTGATACACATTGATTCAAAGAGCAATGATATCCTGTATGTATTTTTCAAATTCATAGCCTTTTGCAGGAGTGGGGTGTAACTACTGTGCCAATATTTATAAAAAAATAATTTATGAGGCCTGATCAAACAAATGAGAATTTTGTAACTTGCAGGGTTTTCATTGACAGTTTACTGAAAGACAAATCTAAGACACTGGGCCAAGTCTGTGCAGCTTTTGTGTTGAAGGTAAAATCTGAGTTGTCCATTGGTAGGTCCTCAAAGCATTTCATCATTTATGGTATATAGATTTTTGTCATAACTACAAATGATCCTAACAAACTGAATTAATATTTAAGTTGGCACTAGCTAAATTGTTCGAAACAAAACTACAAGACATCATCAGAGGCTGTAACACACAGATAGCAAGCTGAACTGTTTCTGCATGTCCACTCAATGGTTGGTTTGCAATATCAGGTGCTGCCTAATATGAGAAGATGCTGAAAAGTAAAGCCTCCAAATTTTTTTACATGGAAGCTCTTTACTTTTAAAATGAAACAAACTTTATTGACAGTCTACAACTTTATTCTTCACACCTACATATTTGGAGCCCTCTGCCATCAGAGGGCTCTGAATTGTTACATGGTGGCGAGTAATGTTACTTATGTCAGTGTGTGAAAAACAGTCTGCTGCAATCTAGTTTCAAATTTAAAAGGTTCCTCCACACATGAAGCACTGACTTCTACAGCATGACAATGCCAGACACAAACAAGCGCTGTATCATCTGCAGAATCTGACGCCTTGGGATCACTGTCGTCAGTCATCGTCCATACAGTCCCAAATTAGTCCAAAACTTAAAGAACTTCACTTTGATATTGATGAAGCAATGCAGTCAGAGATGAAGCTCTGGCTCCGTCAACGAAGTCAAACATCCTACAGTGACAGTATCAACAAACTGACCACTTGTTGGAGAAATGTGGTCATGGCCTGTGTTAACTATGTTGAGAAATAAATACATAGACATGAAGAATAAAGCTGAACAATGTTAATAATGTGTTTTATTTAGAAAGCCTTAAGAGTTTTCACAAGCTACTGTAACTGTCTAGTGCATAGTTCCACTATCTTTGGTATGGATAGGGTTGCATTCATATGCGAGCTGAGTTGGTAACCTTTCACTCACAGCTCTGGGTGATGCTGCATTCGGCCATGAAGCTCGAGGCTGTTGCCAATAGCATCACTATGGCAGGGCAGAAGTGGGAATCCGAGGGATATCCACCCATCCCCCATGTCCTCTTATCAGTCCACAACTGTGGCTGCTTCCGTAGCTGCCTACATTGAGGGTGACCATCACCTGTGGCAGTGGGAGATCGTTTCTAGGCATGGCAGGCAGTGTTAAGACATTCCAGGCGGCTGATCGAAAGGCCTCTGTGGTCTGTCTAACAAAAAGGTTTCAGGTGTTATCTGTGGCTAATAAAAATCCTCAGCCAGATGCAGTCACTCGCCCTATTTCAAAGGGAGCCTCTCGGTCTGCAAGATCTGAGCATTCACAGAGAGTGGGATTACTGGTAGTTGGGAGCTCCAGGGCCATGTGTATAAAAAAGCACCTTAGGGATACGGCTGCCAAGAGAGGAGGAACAACAGTGTGCATAAAGGGGTGTATAATTCCTGATGTGCAACAGGTGCTTCCGGATGCCACGAAGGGCACAGAGTGTAGGCAACTGCAGTTGGTAGCTCATTTCGGAAATAATGATGCAAGTTGCTTTGAAGTGAAAGAGAGTCTCTCTAGTTTTGACTGTCTTAATTGGTAAAGACTGCCAGTCTTGCTTGTGAGATGAAGGCACTACTCTCATCTGTAGCACCATCAACAGGACCGATAGCAGAATGGCTGAGCGGAGGGTATGAATTAGAGGCTCACATGCTTCTCAGACACTGTAAGGCCCAGATTCCTCATCTTGCACAGTATGTTCATGAAGTTTCAGGTTCCATGTAATAGGTCAGGGGTGTACTACATATAGGAAGCAGATACACGAGTAGCAGAGCGTGTGTGGAGAGTGAACTGGGTAGAGGGTCTGGACTTCAGTCTCAAAGGGTACAGGACAAACACAGGATGAGGATAGACATACCAACAATCAGTATTGTAAACTGTTGAAATTGTACATAAATATCCGGAGCTGCAAATGCTAATAGAAAGTACTGAAGCTCAAATTGTTACAAGTATGGAAAGCTGAAACTTTTACAAAGGACATAATGATGTTCAGAAAGGATTGTTGCTGTACAAATCAGTTTATCTTTTAGTGAAATTAAAATAGATACTTCCTACGATTTAGTATGGGTAGAAATTATGCTTGACAATGGAAATAAATTACTAATTGATTCCCTTTCCGGATCCCATGAGTCAGATTATAAATTGTTGAACAGGTCAAAGAAAACTTTAGACTCGTTTCAAATAGGTACCCCATTCATACAATTATAGCTGGTGGTGATTTAAATCAACCCCTGATAGGTTGGCTAAAATACATATTTAAATTTGGTGGTAGGCATCAAACGTAGTCCCAAATCACTCTAAATGCTTTATCCAAATATTATTTTGAACAGTTAGTTTAGAGCCCTCTTGAAGTGTAAATGGTTGCAAAAACGTATTTGACCTCTTGGCAACAAATAATCCTGAGCAAGTAGTGAGCACTATGATGGATACAATAATTAACACTTGCTGCGGCATCGCTGCAGGTGCGCAGCTCTCCAGTGCGGCCCGGCAACGTGCGAGTGCGGGCCAGTAACACTCTGAAACAGCAGGTACCGCTCGGAGTCGATGCTCCTAAGCACACCGAGCTACAGGCTGGCATTAAGACCTTATAAGATCTGTAGGATCATATTCTACACTGACTTAATAATGACACCTTAGATGCATTACTTTTTCGTTGTCTATTTCCACATAATCGTCGTGATCCGTATTGTCAGATTCGGAACTGTCACGAAACAGATTCGGAACTGTCACGAAACAGATTCGAAAGCTGTGCTTCTACGCTATCATCACACTGCAACTCTTCTGCAGCCTCTAAATAACAAACTCTGTGGTATGCCTCGTCCTCACTAGACAGAAAATCACTGTCATCTAGTAAACTAAGTAACTTTTCCTTTGTCAGTTTAACACTTTTCCTGCTCCTTTTCACTTTGGAAGGTCCAGGTGTCGGTTCATTAACCGCCATTACGAACAATATACGTTCGATAACTGACCACACAAAACAAAAGTTTACATGCTTTGATGCTGCAACTAGACAGTAATCCGACAGCGAGTGCGGATGCTTATCAGCATCAGCCGCACTGGCTCGTGGCTTGTGACGCTTATAAGTGTCAGCTGCAGCGAAAGTGTTAATGACCAAAATGTCACTGTAGCATGACAACACCATATCCAAATCACCATGAACAAATGCAAAATATTTATTTGAAAAACCAGACAAATATTCACTTGCAGCCTGTCTAAGAGTGTCTTAAAACCTTCCAAAGTTAGTTAGTTTAGAACAGATGTGGCTTAAATTCAAAGTAACAATATTGGCAGCAAATGAGAAATTTATACCAAACAATTAAAAGACAAAGTACAGATAGCCTACCGCATGGTACACTAGGCAGGTCGGAACATTATCAGAAAAGGAGAAAAAGAAAGAAAGAAAGATTGCCAAAGTCAAAAGAATGCACAATCTCCATGACTGGTGATGGTTTACTGAAGCCAAAGCTTGGCATGGACTTCAGTGAGATATGCTTTTAGTAATTTAGCTTCTGCAACAAAATTGTTTCAAAATCTGGCAAAAAACCTATAGTCTCGTATGTAAAGTACACCAGTAGCAAGACAATCAGTACATTCACTGCATGATAGGGCGATGTCACTGAAGACAGTGCCCATATGGCACAGTTACTAAACACTTTTCTGGAATTCCTTCACCAAAGAAAACTAAGTAAATAATCCAAAATTCTAATCAGTAACCAATGCCAATAAAAATTGCTACAGTAGATATCCTTGGCATAATGAAGCAGTTTAAATCACTTGATAAAGGCAAGCCTTCTGGTTCAGATTGTATACTAAATAGTTTCCTTTCAGTGTAGAGTGGTACTGTAGCTCCATACTCATGTATCATATACAACTTCTTGCTTGACTACAGATTTGTACTTAAAGACTGTGACATTGCACAACACTGATACCCAAGAAAGGAAATAAGAGTAATCAGTTTAATTACATACCCATATTGCTAATGTTGATTAACAGTAGGATTTTGGAATATATACTGTGTTCAAACATGGAGTTCTCTAAGGAAACGATATATTGACGTGTCGTACAGGTTCTGAAAATATTGTTCTTGTGAAACACAACTAGTTCTTTATTCTCACAGAGTAACGAGTGTTATTAACAGGGGATGTCAAAAGGGACCAAACTGCCGAGGTCACCTGTAAATTTTTTAAGAAGGCTTTTGACTGTTTCTCACAAGATACCTAAAATCACATTGCTTGCCTATAGAGTATTGTCTCAGTTGTGCGACTGCATTTGTTATTTCCTGTCAGAAAGATCATTGTTCATAGTAACTGACGGAACGTTGAATAAAACTGAAGTGATACCTGGCATTCCCCACGGAAGTGCTATAGGCACTCTGCTGTTACTAATCTACATAAACAATTTAGGAGATATTATGCACAGTGCTCTTGTTTTTATTGTTTGCAGGTGATGCTGTAATTTACTGTAAAGTCATGTGATGACCAAAACCCAATTACAAAATGACAGACAATATGCGTACGTTATGAAAAATGGCAACTGATTCTAAAGAAAGGAAACTGAGGTTACCCACATGAGTATTAAAAGAAATACTAAATTTCAGTTCCATGATAAATCACACAGATCTAAAGGCTGTCAGTTTAACTATAGGAATTACAACTACGAACAGAGAGAATGTTGTGGGGAAGGCAAACCACAGACTTTTTTGGCAGAACCCTTATAAGATGCAACAGGTCTACTATACCTATACTACACTTAATTCATCCTTTGCTAGATTACTGTTGTGCAGTATGGGATCCCTACAAGATAGGATTGACAGAGGATATTGAATAAGTCTGAAGACAGGCAGTTCGTTTGGCTGTCATGGATATATGATATGTGAGTCAGGTGTGGAAATCATTAAAACAAAGGATTTTGTTGCACCAATGTCGTTTCATGAAATTCCCATAACCTTGTTTCTTCAGTCACCCAATCACACCATTGTGCATATTGTGCATGCATGCAAGTACAAGTAGCCCAGCAGACACGGTGCCACCAAATGTGTTGTTCATTTTGGTTCCTAAAATCTATCAAGATAGCAATAAAAAAAATTTGGACACGAGATGTTAGTAGGGATCGAACCCAACCCAAAGGCTGAGCAGTCTCTTGCAATGTCTTCTATGCTACGAGAACTAATATTAATCACAACTAGCGGGCCATTTTAGTTTGTATACACAACTGCCCAATTGGCTAACTTCAATGCTAATTAACTCTGAAACAGTGAAGTGTATCAATTTTTTCTTGATTATTTCTCAGCATGACCTACCCTGTTCTCCTGCGAACCTCGCAGGAGAGCTTCTGTAAAGTTTGGAAGGTAGGAGACGGATACTGGCAGAAATAAGGCTGTGAGTACCGGGCGTGAGTCGTGCTTTGGTAGCTCAGATGGTAGAGCACTTGCCCGCGAAAGGCAAAGGTCCCGAGTTCGAGTCTCGGTCGGGCACATAGTTTTAATCTGCCAGGAAGTTTCATATCAGCGCACACTCCGCTGCAGAGTGAAAATCTAATTATGCTACTGATATCTTTGCTTGCAGGGATAAAACTGCCTTTACAACAAAACAGCAATAATCACTTGAAGTCTACAGTTTTACAAGAATTAAATCTGTGCCTATGAATGAGGGAACTTGAGTTCCTCACTTAGGTGCACTGAATCACTACATTTTTTTAAGAACAATAAATTATGAATGTTTAGTTTTTCGGATGACAGCATGTAACTTGAAATGAGAGCTTAATTTATGTAAGTCATACAGGGTCTGTTAATAAGGTATAAATAACACATTTCTTTCTTCTCAAAACTTTATGTACATCAGTTTTCTACCACTTTACAATGACAATGACATTTCAAAAGAAAATCAAGAAAACACTGGGAACAATGGCTGGCACAAACTTATTACAATTTTTCAACTGTTTCAATGTAATCAATGCTGATAACTGAAAATCATCAATAATGATGAAATTCTATACTACAGTCTTCTGTATTTTTCCTCTGGACTATCAGCACCAACTACAATCACCGCAGTGTTACTGTTTGCACTCACGAGTATTAACATTAGTAAGATTTTTACAATATACACTGAATTTGGTGTGCTCTGGCCCAACATCTGTGCCATTTTCATAAATATTTATATACACATTTATGTACATTATACAGCTGCTCTCTCCGTCACTATAATACATCATCAAAATGTCGTTCTTCTAATACTTTTACTCTATTTTATTTGAAGCAATTTACAGAAAAAGCAGAATATAGCTACACAATTTTCTTCCTATAATGTATCAGTCATGGTCAATCACCCAAGAAACAGATCTCTTATTTCCACAACAATGTACAGTAATCGAAAATATATTTATCACACATTTGTACTTTCATTCAAAATACATACACACACACTTCACTGAACACATGGCCAAACAAGTGCTACAAAATTACTTAGCACAAAACATCACACAAAGCTTTAAAACAGTCTTATATTTTGTCCCTGAAGAAAACCATAATGGAACAGTTTGTTTTCTGTCAACTGGAAACATGTATGTTGCTTACTGCAATCATAAAAATATTTCCTCAGGCAGCACTGAGCGAAAGAACAAGTTATGGCAGTTTTGTTTAATGTACACACGCATTCAAAATACAAAGGAAAATGAAAGTTTATAAATCAAGATAAACAACAACATTTTAAAACTTTTTAAGGAATGTCAGTTCATAATCACCTTGATTACTTCAAAGAATTTCAACAACATTGAAGAGCAACAATGAAGTAGCATCAAATACGGACAATATTCAGTCGTGCAGAATGTCATTACACTAGAGAACGGTATTGATACAACTTGTTCCACTTTCATACCCAAAAGTATTCTGCTGTTCTCCTTGACAAATTATTACAAGATTAATCTAACATCACATCAACTTACTATAATAACTTTTTAAACTGCATGCAGTTAAGGTAACCTTTTCATTCAATTACAGTTTCTGTGTATCTGTTAAAACTGCACGCTTGTGTCTGACATAATGAACTTTGAATGTTTAACTATGATAATGAAATACTGCTACACATGCTGAAGTAGAACATATTCAGTAAAATCAAATTAATGGACTGGAAACATAATAGGCCTCTCAAACCTTTATGTGACGTCTGAAATTTACAGAATATTTAATGCAACTCCTGCACTTTACTCTCTAAACTGATTTGCAAGAAACTGTGCTCACTTATGTAGGAATTCAACAGCTACCATCAGCTTCAGAGTAATTTTCACACACCTGCTCAACACAAAAAATTTAAAATTTTTGAAGTCCTATCCAAGTTGCTTACAATAAAAGTTAAACTCTCATAATACTAATCACTGTGTTAACATCGGTCTGAACAGAGTGAAGAGTTCTGTAGCACACTCTTCAACAGTAGCATTCACATTTACGAAAATTCAGTCTTCTTCTTGGGTTACTTCCACTGCAAGGGATAACAGTTTACGTAAGTAACTTTCATAATATAAACTCTAAGAAAATTTACAAAATAAGTAGTACAATGCTTAATCACCAGACTTTTTACACATTTGTGGTCACATGTATAAAGGAAATAAAGACCGCATCACCACTACACACAGCACGTTTCTATCTACACAAAAATGTGCACAAGCACCTGCAACCCCCCACCCCCCACACACACACACGTCAAACTACTAAACTTTCCAGCACCGAAGTTTTCCTCACATTGTGATGATGTCTAACCAATATCTACAGAACTGTTTACTCTTTGGAAGAGATTCTGCACGACAGGACTGCACCAGCCTGAGACATAATGAAGTAAATGACAGCAACGAGAAGACAGGTACTAGTTGTGTACGGCAGCTGCAGCTGCAGACTGCTGCAGCCGTTCCAGTTCCTCAAGGCTCAAGACATTTGGAGTTGATGGCACAGGGGGCATATTAGGCAACTGGCCTGCACGTGCTTGGGCCAGCAACTCTGGAGAAAACCAGCGAGCCAACTGGTTACTGGTTGGGGAAGTTGACCTGTTCTGCTGAGGAATTGCACTGTTCCGTGTTACGAGCTGCTGAACTTGTTGTTGCGGCTGTTGCTGGGATGGTCGCTGCAGTCCTCCGGCCAAACGTGACTCTGCAACTGTGCCTAACACATCATTTAAAAGGTAATGTTCATATCACAAATGAAGGATGTCAGTTACAGAGAAACAAAAAATGAATGGAAAAACTACAGAAACAAACAGAATAACTGTCAGAACTATTACAAAAGATGTTCCCTTGGCACATAGGAATGTCACTGGCAAAATCTATCCTCAGACCAACTTCCACAGATACAATAAACTTCGCCAGGTAGTGATACCATCTTTGGATTACAATGAAATGAAAGATTTTACGAGGTATTTTGAAGTTCTACTGATATAGACCTTTGTAGTTCAACAGAACTTACATTTATATTAGGAAAAAATCCATTCATATCTGCACACAGTTTAGTAATCTTTACACATTTCTGTTTAGAAGTATCATTTAAAAGGAAAACAAGTGAATAAATAATGTTAAGATGAAAACCTGCCTCTTTCCTGTAGTAACTGAATAAAAAAAAGTTCTCTATTTAAACACACACACACACACACACACACACACACACACACACACACACACACACACACACCAAAATCTTAATAATAATTTGATCTATTTTATAAACCTGATGAGTGCTGAGCACTATTACTTAGTAACTGATTATATTTACTCCTTCCATTATTTACAAGATATTTTGGTAGATATCTATCAACAATTGCAAAACTGCAGCTTAATGCTCTTTATTAGGTCAACACATCAGTAAGTACACAGCACTGTTAAATCTGAGGAGTGTCAAGTCTCTTCCTGATGACATTACAGCTGGAAAAATTTTGTTTCAGGATAATAACTATTCTGGCTGGTGGTAATATAAAGGATGGAATAGTCAATATTTTGAAGTGCAGCAAAGGCTCCTCTGAAGCAAAATGGATATTCTTTTTCTTCCATTAATACCTAGCAGAATAAATTAGGAAGATACTACTTTGAAGCTTTTAGAAAATGTGTTACTGTAGCAATGAACATTCTGTTGGTCACTTCAAATGTGACTTTTTCTAGGTTTGTCACTTCAAATGCAACATTTTTCAAACATTTTATGCAATATTTTAACAGTATTAGCACTAATCTGTTTATTGATGAGCTAGTACCATCACTTGCCATTAAGTTCTCAGATTGAACAAAATTGGAATTTTGCTTATGGAACCTAATGAAGACAAAGGAACAGTAAAAGGTGGATATGCATGACAGATCATGAAAATGTTGCCCTCCAAAGAAAACACACACATGAAAAGCAGCATTAGAATGCATTTTGATGGTATACAAAGAGTTAAAGTTGGCAAGTCTTCTAGAAACTAGACTGTGGAGCATCTTGCTCAAAATACTGTAATTGTGTGATCTGACATAACATGAATAAAAATGAAACTTTCATACTGACCCAACATATTAAAAGTAAAAGATTAAATCGGAAAATGGAAAATTCTTTGTTGTTGTCTAAGAATAGAAATTAGTGCAATATTTGATCTTGCGAAGCTGTTACCAGTATGTGAATTTATCTGCATAGCACACTTTTTGCAATATTGTGATATCTTATAAATTTTTACCATGAAAGCTTTATACCCCTGTCTGCTTTGTTGTGGAAGATTGGTTAATGTGAAGACATTTCCAAAGCAACTGTTATATATATATTCATACCCAGGAAATTATTCATTTCATTTAATAAGTGTGCTACACTACTGAGTAAACATAACACTTACGGAGTAGCAAATGCCCCTTTATTACATCAATTCACCATTATGGCAAAGAGTTTTTTTTCAACTAAGGGATTAAGAAATAAGATTTCTTTCCTTCAATTGAAATAACTGTGATATACTCTTATTTTGGATGGAGCAACAGGAGTAGGTAAATACGCAATTATAGATTTTTCTCTTGCCACCTTTGCTCCCTTTGTTGCCTGTTCTGCAAGGATACATGCAGTTTATCACATGTAGTGACTGTAAAGAAGGGAGTGCAAGTATTTGTGTTGCAACAAATGCAGCAGTGAAATGTGATTAAATGGAAGAAGAAAAGTAACAAGTGGGAAACCATATGAAGAGCAGGAAAGGAAAATGTTTAAAGTGGGGGAAAAAGTTTTCAGTACTATTGTGTTCTAAGTACTCTGCTTCACATCTCTAAACTTAAACCTAACACTGCATTTCTTTACTCTAATTGTCAAAGCATTGTTTCAATAGCAATGGAACTGGAACAAAACTTTTCTTCCTGAAATTTTGTTGATTACTGACGTGTCTGATATCATGTCTGTGTATAAAATACAAGGGATTGTTAATCAAAACTTGTAGGGATGGCATATTAAGAAGCAGCAGGGATGTTATAATGAAAGCACTGGGTAATTGTGTGGTTGACCATGTGTAAATTTATTACTTTCTTTAACTCAGATGAAAGTTCTAAAAACCAAACAGATGAAAGTAATGAAGCATGGAAAATCCAAGATGGAATGTAACAATATTATGAAAAGGAAAGTTGCCACTCACCATGTAGCAGAGATGCTGAGTCCATCTGCATCTCCGCTATATGGCGAGTGGCAACTTTCCTTTTAATAATTTTGTTACAGAAGAAAGTAAACCAAAAAAGATTCGCAATCTGATACATGGCATGCATCCATGTGCCTGGTTAAAATGACGTTTTATTGACTTTTACATATGATAGTTTACTTATGAAGTGAGCCAAGACGTTGAAACTGATAACACTGAGCGGGAGGAGGGGGGGAGCGGGAGGAGGGGGGGAGCGGGAGGAGGGGGGGGAGCGGGAGGAGGGGGGGAGCGGGGAGGAGGGGGGGGAGCGGGAGGAGGGGGGAGCGGGGAGGAAGGGGGGAGCGGGAGGAGGGGGAAACATCAATGGTAGTGAATGGAACAGCTACACCTTTGACACCAGGGCAACAATATGTAGCTGATTAGAAAGAAAAAGTACTTATGTTCAACAGGATTTCTTGTACTGTTAAACAGGAGGATGGCCAGGGCCGGTGACACTGAATTTGAAGGTGTTTAAAGATGGTAATACTTTAATTACAGCAAAATTACCATATTTCTTATGATGGGAGAGTTTAAAAGCCTAAGAGTTTCAAAACTTTGAAAATTTATTTCAACATAGGTAGTTTAGAAGTAATGGTAACAACTTAAGCAACAATAGAGGTGTTTCGTCATCAATCAGCACACAACCATGACAATAGTTCGCTACCTTTTGGACAAATACAGATCTATACTATTTGGTTAGTAGTTAGACAACTACATTATTTACACTCTGCCAGAACTTTCCATGTAATTTGAATATATATTTATACTGTGTTATAATAGCTGCTGCTAAGGGCCCATTACCAAACTACTAACAATTACATACCATTCCAATAAATGTCTTTTTGCTTTGGATGTGGAGGAGGGTAAGAGCAGATGCTACATGAAGTGATTATAATGAAATGATAGTATAATCTAACTCATCAAAAGCCCTATTATGAAAATAGACAGCTATCACAATTATAACGTTGATAATGTTGTTTTCTGTGTGTTCTAGGACGAGACA
Organism: Schistocerca cancellata; assembly: GCF_023864275.1. Lineage (NCBI taxonomy): Eukaryota > Metazoa > Arthropoda > Insecta > Orthoptera > Acrididae > Schistocerca > Schistocerca cancellata. Next base: position 83,830,607 of record NC_064634.1, on the reverse strand, counting down.
AAATGAAAAACCATTAGTGGCAATGACAACCCTCATACATAGAAGTTTATTCCTCCAGCTTTATATTTCTTGGACCTGCCATCTTTGTATCCAAAAAACGTAACACTGTTTTTCAAATTTAAATTATTTTTTCCATGCCAGCTGAAGAGACTAAAGTTCAGCATGCAAATGAGTGAAATTAGTCTCCATCATCAACATTAAGACAAAGAGCCAGCCTTTTGCAATTAAATATCTTCTGTAATTACCTGGCTTTGAAGTGTTGCGCCCTGTATTATAGTTTTGGTTGGGCAAAATCTGTTGCACAGCAGGATTGATGTTTCGCTGCTGCTGCTGCGACTGCTGATAGCCTACCAGCTGAGCTTGCAGTGTTTGAGCTTGCAAGAGAACACAGTCATCAGTTGCCATGATATTTATTGTTAACCTACATATGTCTTACAACTTAAATATATAAAGTAACTTGAAAAATTGAATGTGTAATTTCATCATTTCTGATTCCAGGAAATGAGTTTTCCAAAGCACATTTGCAATTCATTTCTCACCCGAGTCACTTTATCTGTGTCAGCCTGATGCTATTATAGTTCCACTCATGGATGGTGTATGGGAAAAAACAGCTGTCTGTACATACCGTATTTACTCGAATCTAAGCCGCACTCTAATCTAAGCCACACCTGAAAAATGAGACTCTAAATCGAAGAGAGAAAAAAAAAAAAAAAAAAAAAAAAAAAAATTCCCGAATCTAAGCCGCATCTGAAATTTGAGACTCTAAATTCAAGGGGAGAGAAAAGTTTTAGGCCGCACCTCCGAATCGAAACAAAGTTGGTCCATTATAATACGAGAGACAATTTAGGTCGAATGAATGACGATACAGCTGCAGTAGTTTGGTTCAAGTTGTAAGCTTAGCAGTTAAGCTTTCGCAGGTAGCCATTGCTATGCATCAGGCGCTCTGTCCATATTTATACAGGTACCCTTTCTTTTTCATGTGCTTCGTCTAATTTGAATCGATTGCTTATTTTTCTTTGATCTGATAAGTGCCGTTCTCTTTGTTATAGGTGTTTACGTCAGTCTAAGCTGAAAATGCATTACTGTACTGTGTCATGCGTTGTTTGTCGCATTCTGATAATGAGTGTTTATGGCCAGTCGCTGCTCGCGGCATGGCTTGCTTATGTGCACAAGAGAGAGAGAGAGAGAGAGAGAGAGAGAGAGAGAGAGAGAGAGAGAGAGAGAGAGAGAGAGGGGGGGGGGGAGGGGGGGGGGGAGAACTCGTGTCATTAGCGAAACAATGGCAAGAGACTGCTATTTATTGTTACTTACACTGCTGCTTTCTGTGATAGTGATAAACAAGAACCAAATAATAGACTGTGTATGATAGATGATGTTCTGAACGAGAGTTTAGCGAAAATTTTTCTCCGTTTGAAAATCTTTGCAGACGCCTCTTCAGTACATTACATTCTGCACAGAAATTAGAGTCATCTTGGATTTAAAAATCTAGTCAATTGCCATGCTTCATTTCTGACAGTATCACTATTAGGCATAAAAATAATATGAATATAAACATGACATGATATGTGTATTCTTCCGCGTTTGCTGTTGTCTCTCTCTAGTTTCGTAGTTTATTAGGCAGGCAGGATTTAAATGAGATGATAGCAAACACGAAAGAATACATGGCAAAATGTTTATATCGTGTAATTCTTAATGTGAAGAGAATACTGCATGTGATTCACAATTCATAAAAGTCCCTATTAGCAACCATCTCTTCTCACAGGTATGAAAAAATTCAGAACATAGAGTTTCCCATATTGACAAACATACCAAACAGTCTTTCCAGTCGGATTTTCGTAGTTCATTGAAATGCTGCTACATTCGAAGATGAACAATACAAAATGTGTATTTACTTTGTTGGATAATGTATGAAAATGCAGTGGTCAAAACTCGGGGTGGAGAAAAAAGCTCGTCTTCCACCTTTTTTTTAATAAATTTATTTACTGACGCAGAGGTTTTGGTGCCAGTATTTACCTTCGCGCCTGCAAAGCATGCCTGTGTAGCGCTACATATATTCAACGGCAGAAGTTAGCGCAGAAGTTAGCTGTGTCGGCACCTACCAACATTTTTCAGAACTTCCGCACACTTTGCACTCCATTCTAAGCCGCAGGCGGTTTTTTGGATTACAAAAACCGGAAAAAAAAGTGCGGCATAGATTCAAGTAAATACGGTATTAATATAACTGAATTTCTGTAAATTTAGCTAATTAATCAGTATGCAAGGTTTACATTACACGTAGAAAAAATTGAACAATGGAAACTAAGTTGGAATATCAACCACATAAGAAAAATTTACACTGATCAGCCAGAACATTATGACCACCGACCTACTATCGATATAAACCCATCCAGGCAATAGCAGTGTCACCTGGCAAGAAATAACTGCTAGTCAGACACATGCACTTTTCATGTAGTATCAGTGAGTGTGCTGTTCGTATGTAAGAGTGGGGAGGTGGTGATTGCCCATAGGCTTGGCATGAGCATTTTGGAAATGAACAACTTGTCAAATGTTCGAGGAGTGCTGTCGTAAGTGTCTTTAACATGTGACTAAACCAATGTGAAACCACGTCCAGATGTTGGGTTGGGTGGCCATTGCTTATTACAAATGTCTGACGCTGTAGCCTGAGCAGACTGGTGAAACAGGATAGGTGGTGAACTGCTGTGGAACTAACATCAGACTTTAATGCTGTGAGTAGTACAAGTGTGTACGAACACACATTGCACCGAACCCTCCTGACAATATGCCTCCGCATCCAACAACCCATGCATGTTCCGATGTCAACACCACAACATCGACAACTACGACTGAAATGGACAGTGGCAAAGCACTGCATGGCCTGATGAATTCCAATACCTTCTTGATCATGCTGATGATAGAGCACGAACCCGTCTTCTTCCAGTGAAACGGTTCCATGGCACCTGTACTGTGGGATGGAGACAAGCTGGTGGTGGCTCCATTTTGCTCTGAGGGGACATTCAAGTGGGCATCCATGGGTACAGGGGAACTGTCACAAGGCACCCCAATGGCCAAGGAATACTGTACACTGGTTTTAGACCACATACACCCTTTCATGACAATCTTGTTTGGCAACAGCAGCGGCCAGTTTTCAACAAGCAACAATATAAAGTGCCACATCAAAAGGCCGGGAGTGTGATGGAGTGGTTCAAGGACCACAGTGGTGAGTTTCACTTGACGTGCTGGTCCCCACACTCATCAAATCTGAACCCAATATAACATCTCTAGGGATTCAAACGTGGCATCAGAGCTCACTGGCTCCCTCCCCAGAATTTCCAGGAATTAGAGTGTGTGTGTGTGTGTGTGTGTGTGTGTGTGTGTGTGTGTGTGTGTGTGTGTAGGTGGTTATGATGTCCTGGCTATTCAGTGTAGATTGCTATCACCGTAGAAAGATGACGTGTAAAGTTGCAGATAAGCACAATGGAGACAATTACCCATCAGCTTTAGGCCAAAGCCTTCTCAGGAGAGAAAATAGATACACATTCATTCACACAAGCATACATCATGCACACACAACTGCCCAAAAGCTCGGCCCAGAATGAAAATGTCATGTAGACGGAAAGCAGCAATCTTGATGGGGTTGGACAGGGGAAGGGACTGCAGGGTAAATGTGGGGGAAGAGAAGAGGGCTATTTAGTGGTGCGTACAGAGACTAGACTGCCGACAGGCACAATTTCTGGAGGCAGTGGGATGGGAAGGGGCGCTGGAAGGAAGGGGGCATTGAAAAGGGTGAGGAGCAGGGAAAGGGAAAGATGGGTAGGTGTATGGGAAAAAAAAAAAAAAAAAAAAAAAAAAAGGTGAGGAGAAAAGAACAGAGGGGGATGGAAACTATTGGGTGGAGGGTGTGAATTTCAGTAGGAGTTATAGAGGATAACTTCCATCTGGGCAGTTCAGAAAATCTGGTGTTGAGAGGAGGATCCAAATGGCTAGGGTAGTAAAGCGGCCACTGGAATCTAGGATATTATGTTCTGCTGCATGTTGTCACAGGGTGGGTTATCTAGCTCTTGTGCAAAGTTTGTAGGTAGCCATTCCATCCTAGTGGACAGCTGGTTGGTAGTCATACCAATATAAAAAGCTCTGCAGTGACTGCAGCAGAGCTAGTATATGATATGGCTGCTTTAACAGGTGGCCTGGCCTCCGATGGGGTAGGATAAGCTTGTGACAGCACTGGAATACAGAAGTGCTGGGTTGGGTGGATTGGGCAGGTACTGCACCTAGGTATTCCAGATGGATATGATCCCTTTGGCAAGGGATTGGGATTAGGAGTAGCATAGGGATGGACTAGGATGTTGCAGAGGTTGGGTGGGCAATGGAACACAACTGTAGGAGGCCAAGGGAAAATCTTGGATAGGACATCCTTTATTTCAGGGCCTCATGATATGTAATCAATGCCCTGGGAAAAGATGTGGTTCATTTGTTCCAATCTGAGGTGGTATTGAGTGACCCAGGGGTCACAACCCAGGGGTTGTAGCTGCTTCTTGATGGTGGTGGGAAGATGGGATGGGGAGGGGGGGGGGGTGGGTTGGGGGGGGGGGGGGGGAGAATGGCACATGAAATTGATTGTGTACTATGTCTGGGGGATAGTGACTGACTGTAAAAGTAGTGGTGAGACCTTCAGCATGCTAGACAAGGGAGTTCTTGTCACTGCAGTATGCCATCCATAAGTGGAAAGGCATAAGGGTGTGTATTTTTCGTGTGAAAGAGATGACAGCTGTCAAAATGCAAGTACTATTAGTGGTTGATTGGTTTAGTGTGGACAAAGGTGTTGATGTAGCAATCAGGGAAGATGTGGTCAACATCGAGAAAGGTGGCGTGCTGGGTTGAAGAGGACCACGTGAAGCAGATGGGAGATAAAACTGAATCCCTGGCTCTCCAGCATCTGGAGCAGCATTCCAGACACCACCTCCATAAAATCCCTCCCATACATTCTGGTCACCCATGGATGGCATATCTGCAGTGACAAGGACTCCCTTCCCCAATATGCTGAATGTCTCCCAAGGCCTTCACAGACAACAGGCACTATCCTCAGACCTAGCCCACAAACAGATCATCCATGCCATTTTGCCTCAACCCCCACTCTTCCCATCATCCCCAAGAAGCGACTACTATGGAGAGACCCCTTTGTCACTCAATACCACTATGGACTGGAACAAATGAATGCTATCCTTCACCAGAGTTTTGATTACATATCATCATGCCCTGAAATGAGTGACATCCTACCCATGATCCTTCCCTTGACCTTGTAAAGCTGTGTTTCATCACCTACCCAACCTCCGAAACTTCTTATTCCACCCCTATGCTACTCCCAAACCCAGCCCCTTGCTGCAGGGATCATATCCCTTTGGAAGACCTAGATGCAATACTTGCCCAATCCAACCACTCAGCACTTTCTATTCCAGTCCTGTCACAGGCTTATCCTACCCCACCAGAGGCCAGTCACCTGTAAAAGCAGCCACATCATACACAAGCTCTGCTGCAATCATTGCACAGATTTTTATATTGGTATGACTACCAACCAACTGTCCACCTGGATGAATGGCCACCAAACTGTGCCCAAGACCAAGGTAACCTAGCCTGTGGCACAACCTCCAGCGGAACATAATATGCTCTATTTCAGTGTCTGCTTTACTACCCTAGCCATTTGGATCCTCCCCTCAACAACCAGGTTTTCTGAAGTGCACATGTGGAGTTATCCTTTTAAAGTGTTCTCCATTCTCAACATTATCCCAGTCTCTATCTATGGTAACCTATTGACCCTACACCATCCTCCTAATAGTTTCCACCCCCTCTCTTCTCCTCTTCCTTTCACCCTCTCTGTGTGCTGCCTCCGCCAATGCATCCTTGTCTTTCTCATTTGCATGTCATCCTCCCCCCCCCCCCCCCTCATGCTGCACCTTTTAGCACTCTAGTTACTACATGCTCCACCAGACAGTGCTCCTCTTCCCCCCCCCCCCCCCCCAACCTGTATTATCCTCTCTCTTCCCCTTCCTCACCCGCTCCAGATTGCTGCTTCTATTCTGTGTGACAGTTGCATTCTGGTCTTCACTGCCAGAGATGGTGATCAGGTGTATTTGAGATGTGCTTGTGTATGCAAATGGTATTCCTTTTTTGAAGAAGGCTTTGGCTGAAAGATAATGTGTGTCTTTTCATTGAGCCTGTTCATAACTTGTTATCTTTATGGTTAGTAGCATTGTATCTTTCCCTTATACTGAAAAATGAATGAAAGCATCTTTTCCCTCAAGTTTAAGAAACCATCTCCCTGTAGCACAGTTTCTTTCCAGCACCCACCTTTAGTGTTTATTGGAGCCTTTACATAACAATATTGACTGAACAAATCCAATTAGATGGCATTCATTTTCAGCAAACAAATAGCTTCTATTTATATTATTCTGGGCCTGCTGCATAGTTATGTCTTCAGGACACTGTACAGGATGTCCCACATAAAACCAGTATGCCTTACATGACAGTTGAATTTAGCTGTGCGCTCCTGCATCAGTAGCTGTGAATAGCTTTTATTGCTCGCTTGTTACAAAGATGTGGCTGCCAGCATTATAACAGCGAACTGATGTGGAGTGTTACATGAAGGCAGACTTCATTAAGGAATGTGTAGAAATGTTTCAAGTGACGTATCCTGGTAGGAAACTCCCACGACCATCACTATTCAAGGTCTGTACAAGTAATGGAGGACTGTACGATCTGTTCAAAATGTGCAGTGGAATCTGCGACCAACAGTGTGGACCCCTGGAACTACAGACAGAATTCACATGGGCATTATGGGCACTTCAGTAAGGAGGTTATCATAGCAGGTTGGTGTATCTAGAGCATTGTGTCAACGTGTACTAGAAGATTATGAAATTAAAAGCCTATAGCATGAGCATAGAGCAAGAGTAGAAATTTGAGTATCAAAAAAGTTCATTATTGTTAATTGGCCGTTAACATCTACTGCAAATGGTTACTTCAACCCCCCTGCTTTACTTAACAAGGCCCGAGGCCTGGTTTATTTGTCATTGTGGATACTGGTCACAGGACAACCTACATATTCTGGATGAAGAACCTCTCCACCCTGGGAAGACAGGCGTTTGGTGTGCATTGTCGGGCACGTGCATCACTGGACTCATATTTTTCAATTACACTTAACAGTGCCTGATACTCTATGTGATCAAAAGTATCTGGACACCTGGCTAAAAATGACTTACAAGTTTGTGGCACCCTCCATCAGTAATGCTGGAATTCAGTATGGTGTTAGCCCACCCTTAGCCTTGATGACAACTTCCACTCTCGCAGGAATACGTTCAATCAGGTGGTGGAGGGTCTCTTGGGGAATGGCGGCCCATTCTTCACAGAGTGCTGCACTGAGGAGAGGTATCAATGTCAGTGAGGCCAGGCACGAAGTCGGCATACCAAAATATCCTAAAGGTTTTCTGCTGGAATCAGTCAGGACCCTGTGCAGGCCAGTCCATTGTAGATATATTATTGCCGTGTAACCACTCCGCCACAGGCAATCGCCATTCCCAAATTGCTCTTCAACAGTGGGAAGGAAGAAGGTGCTTAACACATTAATGTAGGCCTGTGCTGTGATAGTGCCACACGAAACAGTAAGGGGTGCAAGCTCCCTCCATGAAAAACACGACCACACCATAACACCACCGCCTCCAAATTTTACTGTTGGCACTACACCCACTGGCAGATGACATTCACCAGGCATTCGCCATACCCACACCCTGCCATCTGATCGCCACATTGTGTACTGTGATTCACCACTCCACACAATGTTTTTACACTGTTCAATTGTCCAATGTTTACACTCCTTACACCAAGTGAGGTGTCGTTTGGCATTTACCGGCGTGATGTGCGGCTTATGAGCGGCCGCTCGACCATGAAATCCAAGTTTTCTCACCTTCTGTCAAACTGTCATAGTACTTGCAATTGATTCTGATGCAGTGTGGAATTACTGTGTGATGGTCTGGATACATGTCTGCCTATTACAAATTATGACCCTCTTCAACTATCGGCAGTCTCTCAGTCAACATACAAGGTCAGCCTGTACGCTTTTTTGCTGTACGTGTCCCTTCACGTTTCCACTTCACTATCACATTGGAACAGTGGACCTAGGGATGTTTAGGAGTATGGAAATCTCGCACACAGATGTACGACACAAGTGACACCCAATCACGTGACAACATTTGAAGTCTGAATTCCGTGGAGTGCCCCATTCTGCTCTTTCACGATGTCTAATGACCACAGATGTCGCTGATACGGAGTACCTGGAAGTAGGTGGCAGCACAATGCACCTAATATGAAAAACTTATGGTTTTGGGGATGTCCGGATACTTTTGATCAGTGTATCTAGACACCTTTGACTCACTCTATGCACAATGAACAGATAGAAAGAAACCGTATGCAGTATTACAACAAGATGGAGCAACTGCACACACATCCAACTGAAGTATGGCCCACATCACTAATGTGTTCGGGTAGGCAGACTTGTCAGTAGAGGCCCCTGGCCTAAGAGATCCCTGGACTGTGTTCAATTTCTCTTTAAGGGGCACACTAAAGAGCGAAGTGTATGCTGACAGTTCTCGCACAATAAATGATCTTAAACAGAACATTACTAAAGAAATCATCATCATGTTTGCAGAATATCATGTTGCTGCTAATGTCACCACGCAAAGTCTGCGATGCCTGGAGTCCATGACCACCGCTTCCAGCATCTCCTATAAACGGGCAACAATATATTTTTAACAATGCTATTATCTATTCTTTTTAGTTAGTTCACTGTTGCTTGAATCTCAGGCATGAGGTATATCAGTTTTAGGTGGGACACCACGTATAACAGTAATTTATAATTCCAAGTAAGCTGGTAAGTGATTTTTTTAAATTTTACAATAGCCTCTTTGAATTGCCATTATTTTATCTGTGAATGCATGGTACATAATTTTGGTACATTATTTCTAATTATATTGGTAATTATTAACTACATTTTATTATTATACAATTTTACCTCCATCTGACAGTTTTGACTTTCATGCAATATCACTGGTTCTGTCACTGTCGTATTTGCTTGTTAGTTCCATTCTGTCAGTGTTATTGTTATAAGAATGGTTGCAGCCTTGTTTGACAGCAAAGTCGTATGGTTACATGCGGTACTGTTTATTATTGTTGTAAGGTAGGTTTTGATCTTGGCATGTCCATATAGCATCATTGGATGCTATCATTCTGATCTATCTTTGTAGATGGATTTTGGTATTCAATTTTAAATGGAATTAAACATCTCTTTCTTGTTTTTTATGTGCTATATGATCCCTAAGTTTCATACATATGTTGTTCCATCTGCTTGTTGACAGGTTTCCCAGTGATGCTGTATGGTTGTAATATTGTTTGTTCTAACCTACATCGTGTTTTGAATTTAGCAGCAAGGTTATCTCTAGTTGTCTCTAGTTGTCTTGTTTATATACATCTATCCACTTCCCCTGGTGGATAATTTCAATAGAATTCTCTATGTACTGCTTGTGTTTCAGGTCAATTTGCTCTTTTACTATTTTTTGTGGAAATTGTGTATGGCATGTATGTACATAAATTTCTGTCTCTTCCAGAATGCTCATTAGTGGTTCTTCCGGTGTTGTGTAACATTTAGATAGCTTGCTCTATTTTATCTACTGTGTGCTGTTCAGTGTTTAGGTGGTGGAAAAAGGTAGATGGTTTGTTGTCACTGTCTGTAACATGTTCTCTATATCTAAACAGAGAGGTTTCTGGCCATCTAACCTATGTAGAATTTATAGCAGTCTGCACTGAATTTTGTACATTCCTGGGTTCAATTATATTTATGACTGTTTTACGTGATTGTATGTTGTTTGGTATGCGAACTTTAAATTTGTGTTTTTTGTAGTGTGTTAATATTGTTAGATATCTTTCCTAGATATGTAGTTGGTATAAATGTAAATTTTGGTTCTGTTGATATTTCTTTAGTGTGTTACTTCTTTTCATATCTTAGACCGAGCTACTTTGGCGTGTTTATTCTACAGTTGAGTGATTATTTGTGGATTGTAATCGTTTTGTTGTGCCACATATTGCAGGATTTTTATCTCTTGTGTGGTGTCTTTTTCAAGTGGTAAGTTTATGACTCTTAATCACAGCATGAAAGTACGTGTATTTATGTGCTTTTGGGTTGCATGAATTTGCATTGAAAATTTTATCTGTTGCAGTGGGTTTATGATAAATTTCAAATGTGTGACTGAGGAAATTCATGTATCCTGGTTCTACTGTAAATTTCATTTTATAGTGCAGTGCATTCAGTGCACTGTATGTGTGTTGAATGTCTGTATCATATCCACCAATTATTAATGCAAATTCGTGCCACAAAAATACCAATATGCATAACATAATCTGACAACTAAATACAGTAGTAAGTCAGATAAGGTGATAATCATTATTCCTACAGTAACACCAATGGAACATATCTAGCAAGCAAGAACCACCAATATTGCAAGGATGTAAAAACCATCAGAGGTAAGTAAAGCGTATAATAATGAAATCCATTCTACAATTACCTATTAAATTAGAAATTATGTACAATTTACTTACAGACAATCTGACGGCAATTCAACTGAAATGTGTGTACTGAAAAATATAATAACAGCAATCAAACTTAGCAGCGTACTTTGAACTATAATTATATGAAATAATTTCTACTTTTCACAATTCCTCGACAACTTTTTCCTACAGCAAACGCCCCTCTCTCCCACCTTTTCTATTACCGGAAATAAGGCCTTACCAAAACTACATATGGCAGAAATAGAATTTTTTCCAACTTATACCATACATATCCTCAATTACACAATTCAAAGTATTTACACAAGCAAAGGCTTACTACCACACTGTCTACCTACTTACTGTTAGGAATTTGACCAGAAAATTCACTTGAGGAAACTATAAACTGGACACTACTTAATTTCATGAGGTAAAATTCTTAGAACTGCTGATATATACCCAAAAGCACAAGGAATTTAACATTAAATGAGGTTGCTTTGGCCTATAAAGAAGACCTTCATATCTAAATCTTTGAATTCAGAGTCTTTGTCACATTTTTCCTTCTCAGGTGGGCCAATTAAGGACCACACGCCAATTTCAACACCTCGTTTGCTGTTCTTTTCTTTCAGTACTCTACTCTATTCACTTCAGTTTTTTTAACACTCCTATCACAGAGTCATTCCATGTTCAGCAATTATTCCCTGAACATTGTCTGTTGTTAAGATTTTATATTATTTTTTCTAAATCTTGTTTTACTTCATGAAACAAGTTGCTTGCTGATTTTCTATCCAGAAATATTGGATTCTCTTTTTGGTTAAGCTGCTGTCTTGCATTTGAAATAAATGTCCAAAAATACACACCTTTTTCTCATTACTTCTGGTATGTTTTCTTGTTTTTTTTTTTTTCAGCTTTACTGTTCACCAGAATTTATTTATGGAAATCACACAAAATTTTAGTTAACAGGAAACTACCCTTACTTTCTGCACAATTACTTTCTTCCTTGGGGGAAAGGACAAAGGGTCAGGTAAAATTAGAATGGATGGCCAGGTCACTCTGATCCTACTATGACAGGGGATGAAGTAACTTCAGTCATTAACCAATTCACAACAGGACCACTTCATATACACGATTAACAAAACATCACTGTCATGCAACATACAACTGAAAGCAAAGCCCTCAATGATCAGTAAGCAGATTATATGTACTACAGTTTTAAAGCTATTTACTTTCTCGTCAGTCTTATAATAAAGCTATTCAATTACAGTAATATTAAATCATTATTTACCTAGTATTACAATACATATTTCCACAATTTCTGAGACAAAGGGAATTTTTGAGACTGAATATAAATGTCAAATTTTATCAAAAGCCTCTACTTTTGACAAAATACACTACATTCCAATGATTTTTGTTTTAGAAAGTGTACACAAATGACCTAGTTTGATAATCGAGCACCTTCAAGTAATAATCTAGTTAGGAATTTTTAATATTACTTTAGTAATTACATCAGGGGGTGCACAGAGTTGCTAGACTCGTGGGCCACAAACCCCTACAGACTACATAAGAATTGCATGAAAACAACAACAACAACAACAACAACAACAACAACAACTACTACTACTACTACTACTACTACTACTACTACTACTAAAAAACAGGTATTTCTGTCAACCTGTAAGCATTCACAGAAATACATAAAATTGTTGCTTATACCTGTGTGGTAAAAAGTTCTGTGCACTAATGAATAGTCTGATGATGCTCACTGACTCTGGGTATGTTATCTTTGTACTGCAGAATACACAAAAAATCCAAGACTGAACAATATCATTCCCTGCAGCCCCACATATAGCTCTTGTTATTGCAACTGCTTTGTTGTGCAAGTTCAAAAATAACTTGTCATAAGTGACATTATTCCGAATTGAGGTCCCACTAGGCCAGTGCCAGCTAGACTGGCAGGGCTCAAAAGAATTTAGATCTAGAGGAACCCTCCTTTTCCTTTCCAGAAGGGAATGGAAGATGAATTAAAAAAGTTACTAGAAGGAACAGTGAGCAGCATGTAGACGTCAGATCAATGGCATGCCATATGTGGCATACCTGAATTATGTATTCCTGAAACTGTTTTACGAACAGTTACAAACATTAATTTACCTCTTGCCCCAGGATGATTTTGTGTTACTGGTGGAGGTGGCCTGTGCATCATCATTAAGGAGTTTAACTGTTGTGTGGCCACAGCAGCTGCTACATTCTGAGGGTGTGTCACCAGTTTTGACCGTGTTGCTCCTACATTGCTACCATAACTTCCACTGCCCTGCAGAACAACATTATGTCGCTGTTGATGGATTTGTTGCTGCTGCTGTTGCTGTTGGTAGTCTATACTTGACCCGTAATGGAAATTACCATTTCCTTTCACAATTGGACGACCTGCAACATACAAAGCAGTAACAATATATCAATGAAGGACTAAATGCGTACCATCAAAATATCACGTGCTACTAAAAAAAAATAAAAAAAAAAATAAAAAAAAAATAAAATAAAATTTATTTCCCTTTGACCTAAAAGAATTTGAGAAAAATCACTCACCTGAAATTTGCTGGTTTTTAAGATATAGGGTGAAAGAAGTAATATAAATTGTGTACAAGTATCAAAGTGGGGATGAAGGGAAGTAAGAATGAAAGATCAAGAGAAGTGCCAGCACTAAAAAGCATATAAAGCAGAAATGTAGACTTTAGCCCCTTCTGTTCAATGTACATATGAAAGGTTCATGAGTGGAATTAAAATGCAGCATAATAGAACATAATTAAAAGTTTCACTGATGACACTGTGATCAGCAGTGGAAGTGAGTAAGAATTACAGGACCTGTTAAATTGACTGACTGACACAATGAACACAGTAAACTGAGTAAACAAAAGGATGACTAAAGTAATGAGGAACAGCTGAAGTCAAATTACTGAAACTTATCTAAACATACAAAGAGAAGAAATTCTGATACCTTGTAAGTAAAAAATACCGGACACAAAACATGTGCATAGCAGAAGCACAAAAGCGCAGAGAGAGCTTTCCTCATTATAAGTGAGTCTAAGTATTGACCATACACCTAACGAAGTTTCTGTGAATATAAGTCTAGGCCACAGCATTATCTGTGAGTGAGTAGTGAAGTGTGGGAAAACCAGAAGGGAGCAAAAGCTACACACCTGAGGTGTTACAGGAGTAAATTTAGTAGATATATAGGAACTGAGGTAGTTTTTCAGACTCCATGAGGAAAATAATATATGGAAAACCCTGACTAAATGAAGGTAAAGGATGACAGCACATGTGTTATGACACAAGGGAATAATTTCCAGGATACTAGAGGAAGCTGTAGAGAACAAAAAACTATAGGGGGAGACAGATGAATTTATTCAAGAAATAACTAAAAGAGTAGGCACAGGAGAGATCCACCTCAAGTAAGTCAGAAAACTGACAAATGTCTGCTCTTTTACTTCACACTGAGTATTAGTTGTGCAAGACCTCACTCTGCCATGCACAAACAACCAATGACTAACTGCCTATTAATTCATCTGGTTACCCCATTCCTCCTCTGTCATTGCGATTGCGCTTAAATGTATAAACCTGACAATTTCTGACTGCACTGCTGAGGTTTCGACTTGCCGACTGTCGCCGTCCAATGAACTACAGTTTTACTACGTGCTGGATTAATGGGACCACACAGTGGTTCAGGTTGAAAAAAAATTGGTTTTCATCATATTTTGATAGATTAAGGTTTTATTTAAGTACTCTGAAAAGGACTTTGCCGATTTTTTTTTTCAACCATTTAAAGGGCATTTTCCTACCACACTCACTTTTCTGTCACTCACTTTTTTGCATATATTTTAGATCTTTATATCCCCTACATTGCACGTTACGGATTTTTTTTCACTCCCGAGTGTGTTGGCTATCCTTGGAATGCAACGGTCGGTATTCTTTTGTTTCTGCTGTTTGTAAACAACACGCGGTTAGTTTTGTTCAAGTGTGATTGTGAGTAGTTGTTATACTTACGTTTGCAGTGCTTGCCTATGTGTGTTTTGTTGTGTTTATTAAAAATGAAACCAAAAGGCATTTTCAAGGAACGACAATTTAGAGGAAACAAGTTTAGAAAACTTTTTGTACAAGATGTTATGTCGCCTGGCAAAAATGTTTCTAATTTTAATTCTTCAACAAGTGCATCATCAAAGAAGCTCTCACCATTTCAAGAGAGTTACAATGAATTTACTGTACGTGACAAGGGGTGCAGTAACATTATTATAAATTTGAGAATATTTTCGTATGTAATTTCTAAATTTGTACAATGTAGACAGTGTGGTGAGTCGCAGAGTGTGAAAATTTGTGAGTGTGCCAGTGGGAGAAAAGGTCTAGCAATTGCTTTGGATTTGATTTGCACTAAATGCTCAGCTGTGATCTCATTTACGAGGTCTTCAAAACCAGATGCAAGTGGCCCTTATGAAATCAATATTAGATTAGTTTATGCCTTACGATCCATTGGCAAGGGCATGGCTGCAGGGAGAACATTTTGTTCAGAGATGAACTTACATCAACCACCAAATTTGAAAAACTGACTGCAATATCAGAGAAAGCTGCATTGAGGTCAGTGAAGAAAGCATGAAACTGGCTGCTAGGGAATCAGTGGAAGAAAATGATGGATGTTTGGATATTGCAGTTGCACTTGATGGAAGTTGGCAGAAAAGAGGACAAACTTCTCTGAATGGAGTAGTGACTGCCACGAGTGTAGACACCGGTAAAGTGCTAGATGAGGAGATAATGTCTAAATATTGCAAATGTTGTAAAGTCAATGAACATAAAGAACACAACTGTGTGGCTAATTTTAGAGGAACAAGTGGTGGTATGGAAGTTCATGGAGTACAACAAATATTTCATCGCTCTGTAGAAACAAGAGGCATACGGTATACCAAATATTTGGGCGATGGTGACAATAAGGCATACAACAATGTGAACAACTCTAAGCCATATGAAGATGACATCATTAGCAAAATAGAATGTGTAGGCCATGTTCAAAAACATTTGGGAAAAGGGCTGAGAAAGCTAGCTGTTGATATGAGAGGGTAAAAATTAGAAGATGGAAAATTGTTGACCAGACAGGGTCGGTTAACTAAAAAACTGAAATAGAAAACTTGCAGGTATACTATGGGCAGGCAACTAGGAGAAATAAAGAAAATCTGGAGGCAATGAAGAGAGAAGTTTGGGTCCTATTCTTCCGTAAGTCCTCTACTGGTGATAAGCCATGTCATGGATTCTGTCCATCAGGAGAAAATTCGTGGTGCAAATACAATAGGGCTCAGGCAACTCACCAGCATTCTCTTCCTGCTGCTGTTATTACAGCAATTAAACCTATTTTCAGAGACTTGGCTCATCCTGACCACCTAAGGAAATGTCTGCATGGGCAGACACCGAACCCAAATGAATGTTTCACAATGAAACTAGGAGTTCATGATGCTGTTATTACATTCAATTGTGGTAATATTGGGAAGTGTTCGGTACTGAAAAAGCTTGGAATTAATCCTGGTGATGATGATGATGAGCGTTTGGCGTCATTGGCCGGGAGGCCCCTCGCGGGGCAGGTCCGGCCGCCTTGGCGCAGGTCTTATTACATTCGGCGCCACATTGGGCGACCTGCACGCCGGATGGGGATGAAATGATGATGAACACAACACAACACCCAGTCCCTGAGCGGAGAAAATCTCCGACCCAGCCGGGAATCGAACCCGGGCCCAGAGGACGGCAATCCGTCACGCTGACCACTCAGCTACTGGGGCGGACTAATCCTGGTGAAAATATGATCACTGGGCTGCAACAGTGCAATAAAATGAGGATAGTCGATGCAGACAGGTCTGCATCTAATATGGCCAAGAAAGCAAGACAAACATCCAGGAAGGTGAAAAAGAAGCTAAAGACTTGCTAGAGGATAAAGAAGGGCCATCATATGCAGCAGGACAGTTTTAATTAACTGTAAGTAACAAATTTCAAAAGTTTTTTCTTTAAAGTCAATTTTCCGCAAATTAAAATTTTTAGTACAGGGTTATTACAAATGACTGAAGCGATTTCACAGTTCTACAATAACTTTATTATTTGAGATATTTTCACAATGCTTTGCACACACATACAAAACTCAAAAAGTTTTTTTAGGCATTCACAAATGTTCGATATGTGCCCCTTTAGTGATTCGGCAGACATCAAGCCGATAATCAAGTTCCTCCAACACTCGGCGCAGCATGTCCCAATCAATGAGTTCGAAAGAATTGTTGACGCGAGCTCGCAGTTCTGGCACGTTTCTTGGTAGAGGAGGTTTAAACACAATCCTTCACATAACCCCACAGAAAGAAATCGCATGGGGTTAAGTCGGGAGAGTGTGGAGGCCATGACATGAATTGCTGATCATGATCTCCACCACAACCGATCCATCGGTTTTCCAATCTCCTGTTTAAGAAATGCCGAACATCATGATGGAAGAGATGAAGTCGGCACTGTCGGTCTACAGTTGTCGCATGAGCCAATTTTCCAGCATGTCCACATACACGTGTCCTGTAACGTTTTTTTCGCAGAAGAAAAAGGGGCTGTAAACTTTAAACTGTGAGATTGCACAAAACACGTTAACTTTTGGTGAATTGCGAATTTGCTGCACGAATGCGTGAGGATTCTCTACCACCCAGATTCGCACATTGTGTCTGTTCACTTCACCATTAAGAAAAAATGTTTCTTCATCACTGAAAACAAGTTTCGCACTGAACGCATCCACTTCCATGAGCTGTTGCAACCGCGCCGAAAATTCAAAGCGTTTGACTTTGTCAACGGGTGTCAGGGCTTGTAGCAATTGTAAACGGTAAGGCTTCTGCTTTAGCCTTTTCCATAAGATTTTCCGAACCGTCGGCTGTGGTACGTTTAGCTCCCTGCTTGCTTTATTCGTCAACTTCTGCGGGCTACGCGTGAAACTTGCCCGCACGCATTCAACCGTTTCTTCGCTCATTGCAGGCCGACCCGTTTATTTCCCCTTACAGAGGCATCCAGAAGCTTTAAAACTGCGCATACCATTGCCGAATGGAGTTAGCAGTTGGTGGATCTTTGTTGAACTTCGTCCTGAAGTGTCGCTGCGCTGTTATGACTGACTGATGTGAGTGCATTTCAAGCACGAGATACGCTTTCTCGGCTCCTGTCGCCATTTTGTCTCACTGCGCTCTCGAGCGCTCTGGTGGCAGAAATCTGAAGTGCGGCTTCAGCCGAACAAAACTTTATGAGTTTTTCTACGTGTCTGTAGTGTGTCGTGACCATATGTCAATGAATGGAGCTACAGTGAATTTATGAAATCGCTTCAATCGTTTCTAATAGCCCTGTACATATGCCCCATTATATTAGAAACTAATATAGATAAATGAATGAAATTTTCAGAGACTCTGCATAACATAAAAAGCCACCGCTGATACTACATTCATTAATATCCCCCATTAGGAAGTTCACAAAAAATATTTCTCAAAAACTAAAGCGGGGGTGACTGTGACATGTGAACTTTTTCGAGTAGTTTAAATATTGCACCATTTCTGCGCTTGCCACGGGGCTATGAGCAATTCTGTCAGATGCCTAGCAAGTGCTGCTATCTGTTGGTCATCACTTGTACTTCTACATGAACTGTCATGGCTGCTACAGAGGTTTAGTTGAAACGTGTGTTTCTTCCCAGGAGGAAACCTGCTAACTTTTTACTGCACAACATTCAACTCACTT
This sequence comes from Schistocerca cancellata, assembly GCF_023864275.1. Taxonomy (NCBI): domain Eukaryota; kingdom Metazoa; phylum Arthropoda; class Insecta; order Orthoptera; family Acrididae; genus Schistocerca; species Schistocerca cancellata. The sequence continues at coordinate 83,812,262 of NC_064634.1, read as the reverse complement.
GCTTGTGTTTCTACAGGTAATTATATTAATAACCATGTTTGTTGGCAATCATTTAATGTTTAAAGAACTTAAATATATTCTTTTGGTGTAAAGTTATACAGACATAACCAAAATTTCGAAGGTTGATGGGGTGACTGACAGATACAGATTGTCACAAAGACACCCCACAATGTTTTTTTCTAACATTTTCTGTTTTTCCCAGTTTATTGTCAGTTGAGCCAACTATATTGAAAGTCCAGCATGCCGAGGAAATACGTGAGAAGGATTGGGAGTTGTTCTTACCGCAATTATACCGAGGAAACTCTCGCAGAAGCTGTCAAACAGGTTTTGGAGAAACTTGTATCACAGAGAAGCTTCCTGCAGGTCAGTCACTTACTCATAACCGGAATTACTATGAAAAGATGTTATTACAATGCACAATATTAATTCATCTGTTCTTCTCAGGTACAAAGTTCATAAGAACACACTGTGGCTGAAAACAAAAACAAAAGAGACCCGAAATGTTCCAGTTGCATCAGCAGTACCAGTGAGAACACCAGGTGGTCAGCAAGTTTTTACAGACAATGAGGAAATGGAATTTGCACTACATGCGGTTGCCATGTCTACATATGGATTTCCAATTACCTGTTTTGATATTCACTGCATTGCTAAGAGCTATCTGGATAGAACAGGGCGAAAAGTACCTGCTTTTGGAAATAATTTTCCTGGCAGAGATTGGGTCAAATCTTTTATGAAACATCACACAGAACTGCCAAAAATATTACCTATTCAAGGGCTTCAACTGATGAAAATGTAATTAATGATATCTTGAGAAGGAGATTGCTGGTGTACCTCCACAACAAATTTGGAACTATGATGAAACCAATCTCGTTCATGACCCAGGAAACAAAAACGTCATCACACAGCATGGATACAAGAATCCAGAGCAAATTCTAAACTCTTCAAAAGCTTCCACATCATTGATGTTTTGTGGGAATGCTGCAGGGAATCTAGCACCTTTATATATTAATTATAAAACAGAAAATATTTGGTCCACTTGGACTGAGAATGGACCAAATGAGTCTAGATATAATAGAACCAAATCTGGGTGGTTTGATCACCAGGTTTTTGAAGACTGGTTCATTTCTCTCATGTTGCATATTTTGAAGGAACAAACGGGTGGCAAAGTATTGATAGGAGATAATTTGAGCTCCCACATCAATTTGGAAGAGCTATGTCAGTGTGAGGACAACGAAATCAAATTTATAGCCCTCCCACCAAACACAACCCACCTTCTGCAACCTCTGGATGTAGCATTTTTCCGCCCTTTGAAAGGCCGTTGGAGGGAACCACTTTCTTCATGGAATATGGCAGCTTGTGGAAGCAGATGCTCACCTGTTCCCAAGGATCAGTTTGTTGGCCTGTTAAAGCAGCTTGTGGAAGCCATGGAATCGAATGTAGAAAAAAATCTGGCCTGGTTTCCGCAAAACAAATTTTTCCACTAAACAAACAGCAGTTTTGTAAAGACTTCCTAAAGCTAATCTAGAAAACAATATGGGTGATATGGCAGACCACACTGGAGAATCATTTCTTCAGGATCTGCAGAAAAGAAGGCAAGAGGAGACAAAGCCAAGAGAAAAGAAAAGACGTAAGAAGTTAACATGTTCCAGTGGGGAGGAGCATTGGAACAGCAGATGTTTTAAATGTGGAAAACAACCAAACTGAGGAAAACATGACAACGGATGCAAACAAACAAGGAAAGACGAGAATGAAGCAGAAAAGAAGGAAGAGTCAGTCAGGTGATGAAACTGATGTCAGTGAAACATCATCTATACAGGAATCCGATAATACTGATTTGGACTTTTTACATGAACAGTTGTCTGATTCTGATGAAGACGACTTCTTTGATGAAACAAACTATGTAAATCAAGAAACGTTTTCCACTGAAGAATCCAACAACACAGACTTTTCTGTTGGATGTTATGCTGTTGTCAATTTTGATGGTAATTTGATCTCAGGGAAAGTCATTGAGAGAAAGGTTGGTGGTTACATTGTCTCTATTATGGAGAGATTTAAGAACAGTTGGAAATGGCCATCAAAGCCTGACGCCATTTTTTATGATGCAGAAGTAGTTTTGTACAGCATAAACCCACCCAAACGAATAAGTGACAGAGGTTTATTTCAAGTGAATGGTGTAGATTAACAAGGCCAAGTTTATTGTCAAGTTGTTGAGATGTAATGCCTGAAACAATAGCTATTAGCATTATCAAAGCCTAGCACTTAAAATTCATTTTCATAATTTATTTGTTCATGATGTTAAAATAAAGTTTTATGGAGTTAAATTGCATCTGTATTATTTCCCAATTAGTTTTAGTATAAAAACCAGACTGTCACAAAGTCACCCCACATTGTGGGGTGACATTGTGACAGTTATTGTTAACTGTAATTAGGTCATACTTTAGTATTTAGTTTGTGCTTGTATGTTGTTATATAACAAAAGAGCGCAGTTACACAAGGTAGTAAATATATTCGAGATTGAATCATTTTTATCTGGTTCACATGAATAAAAATAAAAAAGTGTCCCTTGTTTCGATAGTGTGTCACTCTTTCATACTGTGTTTAAGACAGGTCTTCATAGAACACAATGTAGAGATTCTCGTTTCAATGTGAATATTAATGTTGATGTCAAATGTCAAGTAATATTGTAATAGAATTGAAATGTAACAACGTTGTAAGATGTTTAAAACTGTAACTGTGTGTCTGGTACATACGTAGGCAAAGTGTTAGGATATGTAGAATGCAAAACCTCGGGTGAACACCCGGTCTGTCAGAGAGCGGTAAAAGGTGGACGGCAGGTGAGTGTGGGAAAATGCACGCGGGCACTGCACTGCACAATGGGCACAGTAGTAGTTGGAGTTTGGCACTGGTTTGAGCAACACCTGCAGCGAGGAGGCTCTCCTGGAAGACGTAGCTTCACTGAGGCTTGGGTATGACGTTTCAACGCCCACACAGCATGGCAAAATTCCTTAGGCACTAAATGGAAAAGTATTGCTACGCTCAGAAGAATTAAAGTGCCAATACGTCAAGAGCCATAGCTGTGATTGTATGTGTGCTCTGTGCCTTGCCATCTTGCTGACCACCAACCACTGCATTGATAATAGTAGGTTGAAACTTTTAGTGCTGTATTCCTATGGATCAGAGAGTGAACTGTGTGTGTTTGGTGCAATAATAACCTAAATTTTACCAGAACTTTTCCATCATTTAATTATCCTCACAATTAACTTAGACATGGTCCTTTCCAAATGTTGTGCAATCCAAGTGTCCCGAAATGAAAATTAAAAATTATGTTAATAATAATTATTTGCAGAACTAGCTATATTGGAATGGTGTTTAAAGAAATGTTTTGTTAATGAAGCAGTAAATGAATAGCAAAGGTCTAACAGTCTTAAGATAACTTTAGTATTGATGTAGTAATGACATTTATTATTTCGATACAGATTTAAAGCCATTTAAATAAGCAGTAAATAAGATGAAAAGAGTAGTAACTTATACACTGGAAATCTTGAATGAATAATAAATTCAGTAATCATTTTCTTAAATACAGCGATCATAACAGTTTCATGGTCCCCCCTTCGTTCATTTGAATTCTGAAGTGTTCTAAATTGGTTTAACCAGCAAAAGTTAAAGTCAATATAAAAGTCAAAATTTATCAGTGTTTTATCTTTATCAAAACTGACATTTTGTGTGTGGCATGAAAGTTCAATTTCTAGGGTAACCTATGCCAGATTTTAATCAGATTAATAGACAGTATAAAGTTTTGTAGTAAACATTATAGTGTAGTGCTACATATTCATGATTTTTCCATATCAGTACAGAATGTGAAACTACCAGTTCAACAGATTTTCTGGTTCTAAAATTCTACTATATTATGCAGTGTTACAACTTCTTGTTTTGCATGAATATATATACCTAATTGTACAGGGAAGAAACTCAGTTAATGCCTAATTAGGCTGGCGACTGTATTATTGTCACATTGGTAGCATCTTCTGGTTTGCTTTTGATCCATCCTGACGTATGATTGCATTTTGAACTTACTTTACGTATCATTATTATTACAGAGTGGGTTAAGTCGGATTTGCCACTATTGAGGTACACGCGGTCAATATCTATGCGAAAATCCTCTCATAATGTGAACCCCGCTCACTTACCATAGCACAGGCTTTAACGAGTGCTGTGTCAGGGATTACAATAACACCAGCAAAGGATAGGGAGTTATAATCATTTTGCTCTTTTAAAATTCAGAACTAATACATTATTATGGACAATGAACAACTTTTAATTAATTAAAAGATTCTTAAAAATCTGTTAATTTACCCTGTTGCTGTTTTGGCAAATTGACATTCCAAGTAGTTGGAACTGCCTGCTGCAATTGTGATCTTGTCTGTGATATGGAGGACTGCTGCTGCGAAGTTGGTGGGTTGATAGGCAGCTGCTGCTGTAAAATCTTTTGTTGCTCTGAAAAAGAAACATTCAATTTATGAAATTCCTTAATAAAACTTAATAATGGTCATCAGGTACAATGCCGCATTTACTATGCAGTTACATGAGTAGCTCACATCTTTGATTTATGCAAGTCATATTTCACATGGCTTTGCAAAATTCTCTCTCAACAAATATTTTGACTTTGAAAGTACATTTTTTTTAACTATCCTGCAACAGCTTTTGCAAAGAAATACCCGAGTTATCTTTTGAGATAAGACTACGAAACAGTGCCAACTGCTCTCATTCTGAGAACACACACACACACACACACACACACACACACACACACACACACACACCACTCTCAAACAAATGGGATGATATTACCAAACCAAGTCTCTACTGTAAAAATGTGTTAACTGACATCGGACCCCAGTACTTATAGACTGGTACTAAACTGCAAAATATTCACAGTGGATGTGTTCTATAACGAATAATCAATAATACACCCTGCCCTCACACATGGGAACTGTAATGTAACAACAGTTTTTACACATACAGTACCCATAGTTAATTTCATTTGAAGCGTTGTGAGAACACACAAGTTTATTACTAATTATAACATAATTTGAAACTTGCCCTACTGGCTACACAGCTCTGGCACCTTCAGTTATGACTTGATACCAACACTGGCTCGATAACGCTTTATCACACAAGTGACTTCTCATTTGCTGCCTCACCCCTTCTCCCTTTGCCCTCGTACGTTTTCAGCCTTGTCAGTTTTTGCTACTAACTGATCTGCACTGTAAACAAATCTTGCACTTTGACACCCCTGGCACATCTCTTGGCTTAGCGCCTCAAGCGGTAGCTACTAAATCTGATAAGTCTGTAGAAATCTTACAGCTGGGTCGCCTTTCGGCGCACCACTCAGCTTGGTGTCCCAAGTGGCTGCTTCTATCATGTGGGCCTTAAACCAACCGTGCTTGTTACAGTTGTTATAAATTGTGCACCACTGAAAGTGGAACACTGCAATGAGTCATCGTTCCCCAGTGAACGTTAAAACTTCCCTACAATAATCAGTTCATAATACATCATTAATGCGTAAAAATACAGTCCAATATTTTAATGTAACATTACCCACATCCCAACATTTCTACTTCTCACACTTTCTCAGTAATAGTAATTGAGCACCTCCAAAAGGTTATTTATATAAATGGAAAAGGGGGACGAACTCTAGACATTATCTTGTTGAGGAAACAAAATTTATTAATACTGCACAGAGAAAGCAAGTTAAAAGTGTGTAAAACACAGAAACAGAAGACGAAAGCATGGAGAGAGTGTTTAGAGCAGTCTGTACACAGGCAATGTCAGGCAAACAGATATTCAGCAGGCAGTCTGACAGCCAAGCAATGTCAGGCACTCAACAATGCCTCTTGTTAAGACAACAGTGAAGCAAATCTGATTGTAACAAGGGTGTGTTAAACATAAAAATTTCACATCCATAAAAATACTAAGCTGCTGACAAGTACATTACCATACCTAGCTTTTCGACAAATCCCAACCAAGTTTTCAGTGTTGTTAATGTGCCTATTAATGACTATATCTCACCTATTTGGTCAGCTGTTACCCTTACACCTTAACTACTTTTGTCGTGCTACAACTTTTCATTGCCCTATTTAAAAATTACTAAGGTTTCGTTACTTTTGTGGAACTAGAGATTTCTTTTTATTCGTAAAATATTTGGTGTCAGTTTGCGAGTTGCCACTACACAAAGAATGCACTTACTTGCTGGATCACAAATCTGGAATCTTTTTCCAATTCTTGTATTTTCCTGATAAAAGTTTTTCCAAAAAAGTTGTTGAACCAAATACTGATATGACATTGGCTACATTTCTGCTGGTTTTGTTTTGCTTTAGGGTGCAAAAACAACTGGGACCATATGCGCCCAAGTCAAAACTATACAACACGAAGACAGAGGAGTTAAAACGACTACACATCAGTCCCAACTGATATAATAGAAGACAGCTAAAACCAGGCATAGGGAAGAAGGGCTAAAAAAAAGACACCAAATAGAAATAGACGTCCAAAACTAAAACTTAAATGGCCTTCGCCATATTGCTTTGGCGGATAGAAAGTAAGACGCGGTCGACAGCCCGCACGTAATTTACTAAAACAGCCGATAAACGGCAAACCCAAACAGAAATGTAAAAAGTTAAAAAATTGACATTCCATCACGAAGTGGCGAACAGTTAAAACATGAGTGCAACGCGTATGAAGTGGCAGGATAGCACCACTTGACTAAATAGGCAATGCCCAATACGCAGACGAGTTAAAATAACCTCCCTCCCTGCAGGACGGCCGAGAGGAGGTTGCACAAGCCGCTGGGAGAGGCTTAATAAGCCGGAGCTTATTCCCGTGACGGGAGGACCATTGGTGATGCCAAAGGAACACCACCTCCTGACAGACAGCAACACGGAGATCATTGGAGGGAATATAGGTACTCACGGGCTGAGGTACGAGGACTGCAGCTTTGGGAGCAGCGTCAGCAGCCTCATCTACCGGCAGACAGACATTACCAGGAACCCAGAGAAACATTACACTGGCTCCACCAAGAGTGAGCAGTTGACAGTTTTCCTGGACTCGTTGCGCTAAGTGATGGGAGTTTGAGAAGAGGACTCAACTGAAAAGGCTGTGTCATCGGATGTACTGTGTGACCTGATACAAGTTGAAGAGCTTGGCTGTAAATACTGAGGAGTGTGCCGAATGCTGATATTGAAAAAACACGGGTGCCAATGACGAAGGCTTCATGGTCTGTCCAAGAGCCATCAGTATATACAAAGGTACTATCGCGAAGGTCGTGAAATTGAAGGCAACAGACTGAGGCTGGAGTAGTGTCCTTAGGAAGCAAATGAAGGCCAAGGTCAACATAGGCCACATCACGAAGCCAAGATGGTGAAGGGTTCATAACCACTGGGAAAGGCGCAGGTAGTCTGAAGTTTAGCCACTGCAGCAAGTGCCAAAAACAGACTCCAGGAGGTAACAGAAGAAGGACGAGCCCCATACCGACGATCAAAGGAATCACTAAAGAAGGAGGCATAAGATGGGTGGCCACACATGGCAGACAAATGGCATGTATACCTGCTGAGGAGAAAGTTACGGCGGTAGGGCAGGGGCGGTTCAGCAGCCTCAGCATACAGACTCTCAATTGGGCTGGTGTGAAAGGCGCCCATGGCTTAACGGATGCCATGGTGGTAGACAGTGTTGAGGCGGTGTAAGGGGGATGGGCCTGCAGATGCATAAACAAAGCACCCATAGTCCAGTTTCAAACAGACAAGGGACCGGTACAAACATAGGAGGGTGGTTCAATCGGCACCCCAGGAAGTACCACTGAGGACATGTAGGACACTGAGGAACCACGTACAATGGTCTATCAGGTAAGATACATGGGAGGACCAAGAGTTTCCTATTGAGCATGAGCCCCAGGAATTTTGTAGTTTAAATGAACGGAAGGGTAACAGGCCCAAGTGTAAAGATGGTGGGAGAAACCACTTGTGTCGCCAGAAATTCATACAGACAGTTTCGTCAGTGGAAAAGCGAATGCCATTGTCGATGCTCAAGGACAAGAGATGATCAATGCACCACTGAAGACACCGCTCAGTAAGGCAGGTCTGTGGAGAACTGCAGTAGACGGCAGAATTGTCACCAAAAAGGGGGCCAGAGATGCCCAGTGGGAGACAAGCCACGATAGGGGTAACAGCGATAGCAAAGAAGCTGACACTTAGGGTGGAACCCTGAGGATACCAGTTCTCCAGCAGGTGTCATAGGCCTTCTCCAAATCGAACAACACGGCCACAGTCTGGAATGTCCGCAGAAAACCATTCATGATGTGCATGGACAAAGTAATGAGATGGTCAACTACACAACACAGTGCTCTAAATCCACACTGGGCATTCATCTGTAAATTTAAAGACTCTAGCCACCATACCAGCCGGGCACGAATCATACGTTCCATCACCTTGCAAACACAGTAAGTGAAACGGGGTGATAGCAACAAGAAAGGTATTTGTCCTTACTGGGCTTAGGTATGGGTATGGGAATGGAAATGACAGTGGCTTCACATCAGTGTCCGGGAAATGTGCCCTCTGCCCAGATGCGGTTGTACATGTTAAGCAGAAAGTGCTTGCCTGCAAGAGAAAATGCTGCAACATCTCAACGTGGATGGCATCTGGCCCTGGGGCGGAGGATCGGATGAACTGAGAGCATGATCTAGCTCCCTCACAGTAAAAGTGGCATTGTAGCACTCACGATGCGAAGAGAAGTGTATCGCCCAAGCCGCCTCTGCCCGTTCCAATGGAGGAAGGCAGGGTGATAGCGGGAAGAGCTCGATACTTCGGCAAAATGGCAGCCCAAGGTGTTGGAGATAGCAATAGGGTCCACGATGACATCAGCGACTGTCAGGCCGGAAATTGGGGAACGGATCTTGGTGCCAGAAAGCTGTTGGAGGTTGGCCCACACAACAGAGGAAGGTGTGGAACTGTTGAAAGAACTAGTGAATGAATGCCAGCTAGCTCTATTGCTATCCCGAAGAATGCGATGACACTTTGCACCTTCTGTTTATAATGAATGCAGTTTGCCAGTGTAGGGTGGCGGTTAAAAACATGGAGAGCTTGGCAACGCGCACAAATTGCATTGCGGCATGCCTCAGTCCACCCGGTACTGGGACACGACGTGATAAAAAGGAAGTGCGAGGAATGGAACATTGTGCAGCAGTAAGGGGAACGGTGATGTGCGAGCCCACTTGGTCTTCACAACTGGGGAAATCTTGTAAATCGAAGGTCTCCAAGGAGGAGTAAAGCCGCCAGTCAGGTTAGTAAGCTGCCATTTGGGCATGCATGCAGATGGGAAAGAAGTCAGCAAACAGAGAGCACAGGGGAAATGGTTGCTTGAGTAGGTCAGGAAGAACAGACCACTGAAGACTATGGGCAAGCTGGGCAGTGCAAAAGGATAGGTCCAAATGGGAATAGGTGTAGGAGGAGTCAGAAAGGGAAGTGGGTGCTCCAGTGTTAAGGCAGAACTGAAAGTCACTGAGTGGCAAAAATGGAGGAGGTAGCTGCCCAATAAACTGAAGAAAGTCTGCTCTAGTGACATCGAATGATTGAGGTACATAGATGGTACATAGGGAAAACGTCAGATGGGGAAGGAAAAGGTGAACTGCAACTGCTTAAATTTGGGTAGTCAGAGAAATGGATTGACTGAAGGCCACCCCATATGAGCAGCGTGACACCTCCCCGAGATGGAATGCCGAACTCAGGGCGAAATTCAAAACTAATCAGTAGCTAATGTGAAAGCTCAAAGAGGTCATGAGGGTGCAATTTCGTTTCCGAAAGGCAGAGTACAAGGGGATGCTGCGATGCTAAAAGCAGCCGTAAATCCTATTTGTGGGACTGAAGGCCACTAATGTCCCAGTGGAGGACAGTCATGAGGAGGAAGAGATGTAGGGGTGTCAACTCAACAGCTGCCGAGTGACAGCATGTGTAGAGTTGCTACTACAGTGCACGGAAGCATGAGGATCCTGCTCTATGGGGTCCGCAGAAGTATCAGCTTGCTTGTGCGGTCGGTCTGTGGAGTCCAACACTGAAAAACTGTTTGTGGAGTGCACCGGCGAGACGGAGGCCGGCCGGGCTACAGTGCCACATGGCGACACCATTGAACAGGATCTTCGAGTTGGCAAAGGAGAAGACCATTTGCCTTTGGTGGACTACTTCGAGCCTTTCTGGTTAGAGGAAGGATCGGGTGCTGTCTGGCTCAAAGGACGGAAGAAGTCTTCATGGGAAGTCTCGATGGGAGTACTACTACTGTCCTTTCCTGCCTACTGGTTGTGACCTGGTGGGCTTCCTCCCTTGAGGCGAGAGTTTGACGGTGTGTTGCACTGCGGAACAGGGGGGATGGCTATGCTACCTTGACACTGCAATTTCACAACCTCAGAGCTGAATTTGAGGTCACATGTTTGTGTGACCATGTCCTTCATGGAGTGATGGGTAACAAGAACAGAACTATAATGCCCGACAGGAGAACACAGGGTTTGTGACTAGCCAGTAATTTGCGAGCTACTGGGTAAGGCACTGTTTTCTTTACCCGAATCTCGAACAGCCCACTAAGATACATGGGACAATCCCAAGAGGAGGCGACATGGACGCCATTGCAGTTGATACAGCGGGGAGGAGGAGGCAGACAATCGCCCTCATGAGCATCCCATCCCTACCACAGGTTAGACATTTGGCTGGGTATTGGCAAGAAGTTCAGTGAGGTTGAAAGGATGACACTGAGAGCAGCACATTGGGTTTGGAATGTATGGTCAGATTGTGATCATTTCATAGCCTGCTTTGATCTTTGATAGCAGCCCCCACTCCATCAAAGGTGAGGAAAAGATTGCAGGTGGACACTGAAGAGGAATTACCTTTTTCATTACATCATGAACAGCAATGACACCCTGATTGGAGAGGTAAGATTGTATTTCGGCCTCAGTTCGACCATCGAGTAGCCTGCTGTTAATTACGCCATGGAAGAATTCAAAGTTCTATGGGCCTCGGCATGAACAGGGTAGCTGTGGAGAAGTGAGGCGGCAAGCAGCCAGTTTTCCTTGAGTATCAGAAGCAGTCTCCGAAAGTAAAGTGCCACTCCATAAATGAGAGCAGGATTTCACAGGGCCAGCAATTGCATCAACACCTTTCTGAATAATAAACAGATTTACCGTGGTGAAGGACTGACCGTCTTCAGTATGTGAGACCACGAAGAACCGCGGTGCTGCAGGAAGGTTCTTTGAATCATTAGCCTCATTATGTTTTTGTTTTGTAGACGTTGAGTGGGAAGATGATTGACTCATCACGAGAAAATCCCTGCGATTGCCAGCATCTCCGGTAGTGCGTTCCTTCCAACTGGGGGCTCCCTGCACAAGGGGGTGCACCCGCCTTAGGCGATTGTTCACGCCTCAGGTCACCTCCCGAACATCTGACAGAGGGACCTATCGGCAATCTAGGAAGTTTGCAGCTCAGGCAATCACCCCTTCCTGGGCCTGGCCTGTACCATGGAGTACGTGTGAACCTACCTGTTGGCCATGGGCTGGAAATTATGCGTTACCCTGTCACCTGTTATGCATCAGACACGTGGGCTGGCCTTCAGGAGCACACAGGGAGGAAGAAGAAAAAGAGGAACCTCAAATGCTGAATCAGAGGAACAAGAGAAGGGAAACGAAGGAGAAGCAAGTGAAAAAAACGAAGGTAAGATTGTTCTTATGTCAGTGACAGACAATTCAGAACATTCCCAATAACAACCCAGACATGGTCCCCAAGGGAGGGGAAAAAGAATAGCAAGAAGATAGACATGCAGCATGGAAAGGAAAAAATGCTGCAAAGGCTGGGGCCCCGTGGTAGCCAAGCACGAACCCGCCAAAGAGTGGCGAGCCCCCTGGGGGGCTACATTTCTGTGTTGCTTGGGAAACTCTTCCATGTGTACATCCTAATAAGATCTACAATTAATGCTTACATATCTGCCTTTGAGCAGAGTGCAATCTTTTATCACTTCTAATCCCAAGGTTTAATATCTGGTGCTACTGAAAATGGAGTGCTAAGTACTTTCAACACATTTTCTAGGCTATGTAAGTCCTGAAACTTTGTCAAAAATCTGAAGTTCAACACTGTTTTGTTGATAACCACATAATTGTAATGATAAAAAGATGTGCAAAGGTTTCCAGTACCAAGACTTTCACGAAAGCATTACTTTTATGACATTTTCATAATCATTAGATTCTGCCCTCAGAGTGTCACATTTAAGTTATTTGTTTCGTATCAGTGATACAGGCTGTGTGATATGAGAGGATATGTTAATGTGGTTAAGGCTTACTGCTTGTGCCTGCCCCTGCATGTGAGCTGGCCATCTAAACCAGGTTCTCTTCATGGGACTGAGAACCCGCAAGAGAACACCACTCCCTCAGGACATGTGGGAGAACTTCTCGAAACTGTTTGTTTTCATTTTATGGAACACTAATGGGAACAATAGAGCAAATCACAGTTTATTTTAGATGTGTTTCTAACCAAGTGAGTGTGGCAACAAGCAGCTGTGACAAAACAATTGGCTTGGCTGATCTGATTGCAGCACAGAAGTCAGCAGTGCAGAGCTGGTGAGTCTGGAAGGTTGGACAGTACCACAGAATGAGTTAAGAGGCCAAAGGCTAGCTGTTTTGCTGACAGTGAGGCACTGGTGAAAGCCCAAGGCTAACGTGCCTGGAGGAAAGGGTTCAATACCAAAATGTCCTGGTGACAACATACTACATTAAAAGCATTGTACATTCACTAAAATAGCTGAAACTGTCTACAGCTGAGCTACAGAAAATGTAAGAACTTCTCTGGAATTTACTACCATATTTGTACAAAATCTTGGTTAGAAGTAGTTTTAGTTTGAATGGGTGTTTATTATAAAGTAACAGCCACATGAGGACACTGTGACAAGTCCTGTCTGGAAAGTAAGTACCGTTTTGGAAAGAAACTTTCAGAAACTTTTTTTCAAAGCAAAATTTTTTTTTTTTACAAGAAACAACATTTCTTAAACTATTTTTCTACATAGTTGCCACCATTGTTCAGACCTTTGTCATACTGGGAAATCAATTCTCTACTCCTTCATGGAAAGATGCTACCAGTGAAGACGACCACTGCTGAACATCATTTGTCATATCATTGCTGTCTAAGCACCTTCCTCCAAAATCGTGCTTCAAGTTCGAGAGAAAGTTGTTGTCAGAAGGTGAGAGATCGAGGCTATATGGAAGATGATCCAACCGAATTGCTGAGGAAGGTTTTGATCAACAGCAGCAGAATGGGGATGTGTATTGTCATGAAGCAACACAATGCTTTGACTGAGCATTCCTTCCCTTCTTTTTTGAATTTTATGCCAAAGTTCTCTCAGTGTTTTACAGTATTATAACACACTGATGGTTCTCACCTATGAAGTAACTACACATGCAGAATGCCGTGTCTTCCAGACCACAGTGCACATAATGTTTTGAATTTTTGTTGTTTGGGGGATAGTGAGTGCCTCCACTATCTACTGTTATGATTCTACAGTGACATGACAAACTACGATTCAGCATCAGTCATAATTCCATTTAAGAATTAATCACTCTACTGGATAAGACATATCAAAGCACTGCCAAATCACTGTTTCGGACTCCAATGGGAACACAATTTGTGAAAATTCATGTGATCTGTGACCATATCAGGCAAAATAGTTTTTGAAATTTGTGGAAAATCATCACAAAGCATTCTTATTATTAACTGTCAGTTTTCACAAATTGACTTTTACTTTCTCAATCAAACCATCACTGGCAACAGAAGGTTGCCCACTCCATGCTTCTTAATAAACACTAGTTTGTCCATCAATGAATTCTCATTCTCTCATCATTTGATCAGTTATTACATATTTACCATTTATCTCTACAAGTTGTTGAATTTCAGCTGGCATAACACTGTGTTCAAAAACCATATTACAGAATGCGCTTCACTTCGGTGGGCTCAGAGATTGTCTTAAACAATTTTAACAATCACAAACAAATGTAAACACAACACAAACCAGCTGTAATGGCATCAGTGAAAGACGACGAACCAGTGTGTCGAGTGCGAATGTGTGGAACTGTGATACTAGTGCTGGGATGACGACAGACCAAAATGGTACTCATAACATGTAGGACATCAATAAGTATCTCATGACTTTGGCTACTTTATGAGCACTTGGTCAAAAGATATGCAAGAAAATAAATTATTAAACAAAATTATTTATAATATTCAGTTCAGTTGCAGTAAAGGATTCTGAATATGCAGACTATCATTTAGTTTCGGCATGTTGACATTGCAGTAGGAAATACGAGGCGATAATTTACAGCTATATAATTCAAGTTTATAAGAATTAAATGTGGTTCGATTGAAAGTACTGCAATGGCAATTAATACACCAACATGCATTTGACAAGTTTCTATGACACTCTGAACAAATGCAAAATAATGAATTAAAAGAGTAAAGCATAGATATTTAGATACTGATAAGATTTATATCCACATATATTTACAGGTATATTTATTGAATATGTAATACGTACACAAAACAATGTAAGGTAAATAATTTTCAATAAGATGGCCAACGAAAAGTAGCAGGTCTCGATTGCATTAGTTGGTCATGTGACCCACCTCTGGAGTAAGTGAGCAGAGGGGCCTTGTGGTTTTTTAGTCACTGTCCTTGGCAGAGTAAAAGTCTTTCATCAGTGTCATCTATATGGGTGAGCCTGCCAAGACTGGGCAAGTAACAAGTGATAAGTGATAAGTTGCTTAGGATGTTGCGTTGTCTACTTTTTTTAGCCACATTATAGCTGACTCCATTGGAATTGCAGGATTACGCGAATGAGTAGTACAACTGATAGTGGTGGGAGTTTATTTGATCTTTAGTGGAACTTTTGAAAACACTGCAATTTACTGGAACCATTATATATGGTGCCCTACTACTACTACTACTACTACGATTAGTTGGTGTTCAGCGCTGTTTGTTAGTTGCTCTGCACACCTTGCTTTGTTGATCATATCATTTAAATAATTGCTGCAAATCTGTTTACAATTGTATGGCTATCTTTCCGTACATGTTTCTGATTCTTTCTTCAATTAAATTGGAAAGTTTAATTAAAACCAATGCATTAGGCTACATCTTTAGCCTTTCAGATCCAGTACCGCATTTGATTTTGTTAATTACTCCGATTTTAATATATTTTAAACACTATGCTTAATTCTATGGAAAATTCACTGACTACTGTGCTAAGAGATAGCAACGCTTAATTGTTAATTGGGCTAAAAAGCAGCAGTATACAACCCACCCTTAGATATAATTTAGCCACAATTATTGCAGGTTGTGTGTTCACTCAATTATCGCATACAGCTATCAAAAGGATATCATAGAGCATGCAACTGGTTTGCTCATCCATATAATAGCACAGTGAGCATACATGGTGTCTTAACTGTGGTGTAGTAGATATGTGGAAGGTATGTTTACACCATAGATTGAATTTAATTAAACAATACACTTATTTTAAACACACACTACTTTACTGGAAGAGAGAGAGAGAGAGAGAGAGAGAGAGAGAGAGAGAGAGAGATAAAGCTACAAGTTTTTCTGTACCTGCAGATTTTGCTTCACTTCTGTTGCTTGTTGCACTGTTTTCAGGATCCTTTTCAGCTGTCATCTTCCTCAGCACAGAAGTTGGTGTAAAGGCAAGAGGTGTGGGGGATATAAGTTTTGGAGGTGCAGAATCTCCAGTCTTAACTGAATTTCCTCCTGCATTTGACAATGACGACACATTGGGAGAGAGTGACCTAAAGAAAAACATGAACACACAATTAACAGAGGTGAGTTAATATACTCGCATCAAAAAAGTTTTGCATCACCCCGGTTCCCAGAACTCGGGAAGATAGACATTGACTGTGGATATTGTATCACAGAGTCCCTTTGACTATTCAGAGATGTCACTAAACCTGCCCAAAGATGTAAGCAACCATGTATGAGCAGTGCCTATTAGATGAAAGGAGTCAGACATACCATAAGTTCCAGTCATTCCACCAGGAAGAAGGTACACAACTTGTGTTGTCTGTAGTTCAACCATGCCTAGATGGTCAATACCACAATTCGATCGTGTCTGCATTGTTACTTTGTGCCAGGAAGGCCTCTGAACAAGGGAAGGGTCCAAGTGTCTCAGAGTGAATCAAAGCGATGTTGTTCGGACATGGAGGAGATACAGAGAGACAGGAACTGTCGATGACATTCCTCACTCCGACCACCCAAGGGCTACTACTGCACTGGACGACTGCTACCTACTGATTAGGTAGGATTGGAGGAACCCTGACAGCAACGCTACCATGTTGAATAATGCTTTTCATGCAGCCACATGATGTTGTGTTACGACTCAAACTGTGTGCAATAGGCTGCATGATGCACAACGTCACTCCCGACATCAATGGTGAGGTCCATCTTTGCAACCACGGCACCATGCAGTGCAGTACAGATGGGCCCAACAACATGCGGAATGGACCGCTCAGAATTGGCATCACATTCTCTTTGTCGATGAGTGAAAATTGTCTGATTGAAGGCATATGCGACAGAGACGTGTTTGGAGGCAACCTGGTCAGGCTGAACGCCTTAGACACACTGTCCGAGTGCAACAAGGTTGACATTCCCTGCTGTTTTGCCGCTGGTGGTCATGGAAGGTGCCGTAACGGCTGCACGATATGTGAATGCCAGCCTCCGCCCGATAGTACGACCATATTGACAGCATATCGGCGAGGCCCTTTTCTTCATGGACGACAATTCACACCCCCATCATGCACATCTTGCGAAAGACTTCCTTTAGGATAACATCGCTGGACTAGAGTCGCCAGCATGTTCTCCAGACATGAACCCTATCGAATGTGCCTGGCATAGATTGAAAAGGGCTGTTTATGGATGACATGACTCACCAATCACTGAGGGATCTACGCCAAATCGCCATTGAGGAATGGGACAATCTGGACCAACGGTGCCTTGATGAACTTGTGGATAGTATGTCATGACGAATACCGGCATGCATCAATGCAAGAGGACATACTGCTTGGTATTACAGGTACCGGTGTGTACAGCAATCTGGGCCACCACCTCTGAAGGGCTCACTGTATGGTGGTATAGCATGCAATGTGTGTTTTCATAAGCAATAAAAAGGGCAGAAATGATGTTTGTGTTTATCTCTATTCCAATTTTCTGTACATATTCCAGAACCGAGGTGATGCAAAACTTTTTTTGATGTGTGTACTTCTGAGAGATGTGTACCACCAGTGTTGGCTAAACAAAGGGAGTAATTCCAAAGTGCACAAACCATTTCTTACTAATTTTCAAGAACTCTTTGACAATAACACCGGAAATAACAGTTATTAAAATGTAACACTAATTCCTGACCCAATTTGTGAAGGTGCAGTAACTTTATCCAACATATTTGATATTTAGACTTTAAATACTTGACCAAAGACAAAACATTGTGAAATCACTCTCTTTATGATTATCACACATTTCTCATCCATTGATGCCCCTCTATACTTTTCCATTTTTACAAACAACTATATGCATCAATTCTGTTCCTATGTGAATTCACAAGTGGTGTACCAACCTTCCAACCACCTTGCTCTTTGAGATGCTGTATCATTCATTTACTCAGCAACATGTTCCACAACAATTTGATGTTCAGTGCAGTCAAGTCTTTTCCAATTCGTCTTTTTACCCTAAGCCTTTTTCTTGTTTTTATGTCTCCCCTACTTATTCCTGACATACATCTCAACAACTTGTTGAGAAATCTTGGGTTTTTTTTAGTGTTTAACACATTAAAATAATGCCTCAAAGCTATAATTAAGAACTTTTAATACAGTGAATGCAAACTTTCCATTTCATACCTCACCTCAGAAGTGTAGTTCCCAAAACTATAAGCATTTCAGGTCATTTTTTACTCACCTGAGTATTTCTTTTGCTGTCCATCTAACCACTTTCTTCAACATTCAAATATAAAAACTTACTAACTGAACTTCATTCTTTTCAATTTACTGATTACACAATTTTTGTGGAGGGTATAACCAATTTTGAGGTCATCTTTGAAGTCTGCAGGATTAAGCCCTTCTATTTGATGTTGAATTTCATAGAAGTAAGAAGTACAACAGAACACTACTTGCACAACTAAAGTGGTTCAGTTATGTTGTATTATTAAGTATTCTTTTATGGATTCAATAACTTAGGAAGACACACACACACACACACACACACACACACACACACACACACACACACACACACACACACAAAATCTATGACAAGGCAAGTTTAAGAAAATAAGTACGATAATCAAGTTTTTGTAAGACCTGACATCAGGCAAAGGAGATACAGCAATCAGCATCATTAATTACAAATTTAAATAGTATTGCTTGCAATGAAGATATATAATCAATTTGTTCATTACTGGTTTGGTTGGTTAATAACCATCTTCAAATCATGCAGGATAAAGAATCAGAATCTACATACAGTGCTGGCCACACCACCATTGTTACTAAGTTTAAGCATGATGAGTGGCAAGTGATGGTGGTGTTGGCACCATTACATGTACATATTGATTCTTTACTAAGAATGATCTTAAGTTGGTTGTTAATCGACAAACCAATAATGAGCAGGTTCTGATTTTACATGTTTTACTGCTATCAAGACTTAAAAATTTCAGCAAGTCCTAACTTTTTCTTTACGTCTCTTCTCAATGCTTCCTCTAAACACTACAAGGCAGCATTCCCAAGAAGAATTTACTTGCAAGAAGACAATATCCAAAACAGAACATCTAAAAATACCTAGTATAAACTGAAGTTCATCATACCCTGCATTGCGTCAGTGTAACATGGTCTCAGCAACACAGCAAAGACAGTCCAAAAATTGACTACGTACACTGTTACAACTCTTGTTGTTGTTGTCTTCAATCGGAAGGTTGGTTGATGCAGCTTTCCACTCCACAATCTGCTGTGCAAGAGTATCCTCAAATAGCTACAGTGACCTAAACACATCTGTACCTGTTTACTTTATTCATTCCTAGGTACATCCCCCCCCCCTCCCCCCAACTTCTCTCTTAACAAATTAAATATTCCTTGATGTCTCACAGCATGTACTATAATCTATTCTTTCTTTTAGTCCAGTTGTTCAAGAATTTTATTTTTTCATCAGTTTCATTCAACACAATCTCCTAATTTATTATTCAATACATTAAACTAATCTTTACTCTTTTTCTACAGCACCACATTTGAAGAGCTTCTATTCTCTTGTTATATAAACTGATTATGAATCACATTTCACTTCCATATACAGCTACTCCAGACAAGTATCTTCAGAAAAGACTTCCTAACCCTTAAATTTCTATTAAATGTTACATTCTTTTTCAGAAAGTTTTCTTGCCATCAGCAGTCTTCATTTTATATCTTGTCTACTTCAACAATCACTTATGTTGCTACCGAAATAGCTAAATTCATCTACATCTTAATGCCATTTGCTAGCCCAATTCCAACAGCATCACCCAATTTAGTTTGACCACATTCTATTACCCTTATTTTACTTTTGCTGATGTTCATAACATCTCTTTTAACACCTTTTTCCCATTCAACTACTCTTCCAAGTCCTTAGTAGACGGGCAGCATTGCAGTGTCATTGACAAACCTTAGAAGTTTTTATTTTTTCCCTGAACTGCAATCTCTTTCAAAATTCTCCGTTTTCTCACACAGTATGCTCAATGTATTAACTGGGTAATATTGAAGCTAGGCTGCAGCCGGTCACTTCGTTCTGAACTACGGCTTCACATTCATGTCCAACTTTTAACTGCCATCCAGTTTCTGTACAAGTTTTGCTACTTTTATTTTATCCCTGTTATCTGCAGAATTTCAACAAGTGTGTTCCAGTCAAAAGCTCTCTCTGAATGTACAAATGCCACATATGTTGGTTTACTTACTTTAATGTACCTTCTACTGTAAGTCTTACGCTCGGTAGAGCCTCATCTATTCCCACATTTTTCTAGAATCCAAACTGAACTTCCCGAGAAGATGATCAACGAAGAGCTTCAAGCTGTCCCTCCATTCTTCTATACACGATGTGTGTAAGTATTTTACAACAAGCCATTAAACTGGTGGTTCAATAATATTCACAACAGTTAGTACCAGAATTAATATAATATCTCATCTTTTAAGTCACATCTGTCTCCTATCTTGCACATGAGCTTACCATCATTGGGTCTCTACGATTTCAGTAATTCTGAAGGAACATCATGTACTTCATCAAATTATTCTCATATAACAATGAAAATAATCCATTATTGATAATATAAATGGATAGATTAAAAATCTACCCACGAAGTGGCAGCAGGGGGGGGGGGGGGGGGAAGTACACACACACACACACACACACACACACACACACACACACACACACACACGGATTTAACTTTTACAAGTTTTCAGAGCCAGTGGCTCCTACTGGCAGAACTGAAGGGGATGAAGGAGGGGTGAAGGAGGGATGAAGGAGGGATGAAGGAGGGATGAAGGAGGGATGAAGAAAAAGGACTGGAGAGGTTTAGGGAACGGGTACAATTTAGGGAAGTCACCGAGAACCCCAGGTCAGAGGAGCCTTACCACACAGGATGAGAAGCAAAGACTGACAGATGGGTCTCCCTTTGATAGTGTGTGTGTGTGTGTGTGTGTGTGTGTGTGTGTGTGTGTGTGTTGTCAGTTACAGGGATGGAATAGGTGGCAGTAGGAGTGTGCAAAGGCCAAGTCTTGTAGCGGGGACTGTCATAGTGGTAGGAGCCATAGGGCAGGTATACAGGTGCAGGAGCAGCGAAGGGTCTGACAAGTATACTGTGGGGAGTGGGAGGGCGACAAAGAGCTATGGGCAAAATCTCATACTGAATGTATCTCATTTCGGGGCATGATTTTAGGAAGTCATGGCCTTGTCAAAATAGCCAATTGGTACATTCAAGACCAGGATAATACTGGGTGACAAGTGGTGTGCTCCGAAGTAGTTTTTTTGAGGGATCAGCAGTACCAGTATTGGTTGTGATGGCCCGGGAAATCTGCTTTTGAACTAGGCTGTTCGGATAAGTAAGTCCAGTGAAGGCTGAAGTGAGAGTGCATTGCTGTAAAGAGTCTGCATCTGAAAAAATACATTTGCCTCTAATGCCAAGGCTGTATTGGAGGGTAAGTTTAACATGGAAAGGATGACAACTGTCAAAATTTAAGTACTGTTGTTTGTTAGTAGGTTTGATGTGGACTGAAGTGTGTAGCTTGCCTTCGGTGAGGAAAGTGGCATTGGATTCAGAAAAGGACCATGTGAAATTTAATTGGGAGAGTCCTTCCTTCTCATACCATCCATTAAGTCTCCCCTACACAGGGTTCTGGGTAACTTTTCTGAACTGTAACCCTTTTCCTAAACCTCTACAGTCCTTTTCCTTCACCCCTCTTCTTCCCCCTTCAACTCTTCTGCCAGAAGGAGTCACTGGTTCCAGAAGTTTGTAAAAGTTAAATCCTTGTGTGTGTGTGTGTGTGTGTGTGTGTGTGTGTGTGTGTGTGTGTGTGTGTACGTGAGTGCGAGTGCGCGCGCATTAGTTTTCCCTTGCCACTGCTGCTTAGTGAGTAGACTTTAAATTGTTCTCACAGTTTCCTATCTCTTATTTTCATTTACTTCCCCTTGTATAGCCCTTCAATATGTATCTTCCTGCTTCTTCTACTTCTGCACCTGCATCCTCCACAAGCCACTGTATAGTGCATGGTGGAGGGTACCATGTACTACTGTTAGTAAATTCCTTTCCTTAAAATTAAAACTGTAAGGCCATTACAAGTAAAATGTAACATTTTCTTTATTTTGCACGTTTCACTTTACCAACACAATCATCTCCAGAATTGTGGAAATACAATGTGTTACATCACCATATAAGACAAATTAACACATTCAACTTACAACATGATACATTACATGGCCAAGGGCCACTAATTACAAGTATCAGCTTTGTATACCACTGCCATCATACATAACGGAATAAGTCGGTTGTGTCTCTCCTCTTCATCCTGTGTGGTAAGTCTTCCCTGATCCACAGTTCTGGGAGACTATCCAGAAATATACCACTTTTCCTAGACCTCTCCAGTCCTCCCCCCCCCCCCCCCTCCCCATCTTTCTGCCTGAAGGAGCCAATGGCTTTGAAAGCTTGACTAATTACAACCTTCTTTTATGTGTGTGCTCTGCTGCCACTTGCTAAGTAGACTTTTTATCTATTCAATTAAATTATTTTGTGAAAAATTGACTGTCTTTGATTTACTCCATTTCATGCTTGATGATGGTGTTACTTGTAACAAGTTGCCTTCAGCCACATAAGCCTCTGTACGAGCTTTAATTTCTCTCTTATCTACATGATCCTTCTGCAAACTGTGCAATGGTGGCAGCAGAATCACTCTGCAGTCGGCCTCAAAATCCTGGTCCTCTGAATTTCTGCACCTTTCAGTTATCCCTTATTTAGGTAATAGTGGCTTACTAGCTGACCTCTTGATAATCATACAGCTCTTTCTCTTTTCTCCAAAGTTGTGTGTAATTTTCATATAGGCAGTATCTATCCTTCCTCTCATCACTAATGTTTGTACAGCCTTGCTTTTGTCATCTAGCCATTCCTGTTTAGCCATTTTGCATTTTCTGTCTCTTTTTAGACTATGCCCTTTGGTCTGCTTCAGTTGCTGCGTTATTAATTTCCTCCTTTTCTCAAATTTATTTTCTCCTGTGTTATCCAAGGACTTAACTAGGCCTTGGCTTTTTAACTACATGAGCATCAGATGCCTTCTTAATTTAATCTCTCAAAGTCACCCATTCATTTTCTATTTTATTCATCTCACCTGCTTCAGTCCAACATTGCTTAACACTGCCTCTTAAATTCAGAATGACCTCTGGTTCTTTCAATTTATGGAAGTCCCTTCTTCTAAACTTTCTATCTTCCTGCAACTTCTTCAGTTTGAATGTGCAGTTCATAAACTGTTCCGAGTCCTCACCTACCCCTGGAAATGTTTTGCAGCTTAAAATCTGGATTTGAAACTCATCTCACCATTAAGTAATTTTTTCAGAACTTTTCCACATATACTATGTTCTTTCATGATTTTTAAACCAATTATTAGCCAAGTTTAAATTATGCTCTGTGCAAAATTGTACTCTATGGTTTTCCCTTTCAGTCCTTTCTGTCTTCTCTTCCTTTTCCTACTATGAAAGTCCAGTCACCCATCAGACTTCTGCATCTCTTAACTATCTGAATAATTGTTTTCATCTAATTGTACATTCTTTCAACTTCATTATCAGCAAATCTAGTCAGCATACGAAGTTTTACAAATTTGATCGGCGTTGGTTCTGTGTATCTTTGCTATGATAATGCTTTCACCAAGCTGTTCATAGAAATTTACAAACTATATTTTTAAAATTATGAGAAAATTGTTGGCCATTACTTACCTTCAGGATAC
The DNA here is from genome assembly GCF_023864275.1 of Schistocerca cancellata. Taxonomy (NCBI): domain Eukaryota; kingdom Metazoa; phylum Arthropoda; class Insecta; order Orthoptera; family Acrididae; genus Schistocerca; species Schistocerca cancellata. The sequence goes on along the minus strand of NC_064634.1, from coordinate 83,788,699 downwards.
TGAATTGTTAGTACTGCAAATAGTTTTTATGCTCTTAAGCTGGGATAGAATCTTTTTTTGTATTTATGTATTAATATTAAGAATTTCACCTCCTGAAGGTAAGCATTCCCAGGATGTCCACCCATAATTGTAGTTTCGTCTTGCAAATTTTTCCTTTTTAAAGTTCTGAAGTGCACAATATCACACTACATTTTTTTCAAGCTAATAGCACAGCTGCACTGTTGTACTTACTGTTGCATTTCTTGCCTCTTTCTGTAATTTTCACGCTGTTCTTCCAACTTTTTCTTTATTAAGGCTGATTGCATTATATTCTGTGTGTGAAGCTGCAATTCCCGTGGAGAAGGAACACGTGGCACCACTACAACAAGGAATTATTTGCATAAATTATGACAAAAGGAATTTCAATGCACAAAAATGTTCTTTATATGAGGTCTTTTCAAAAAATTCCAAAAGATTTGTAATTTTGTGTTGGCATCTCATTGGCATCCCTGCACATGACTGTGTTTAATGTGTAACTGCTGGAAGTTTCATTGTTGTATGTATGCTGGTTATTGTTCAGTGTTGTATTGAGCAGAAAGTTGTGTTGTATAGTTTGCTCCTCCAAATCTGCCATCTCAAAATTTGCAATGCACCTGCATTAAATTTTGCGTGAAACTTAAGAAAACCTTTATAGAGACACAGCAAATGATGCAGGAAGTCTTCTAAGCTGTAGTCAGTGTTACGAATGATTCACATGGTTTAAAAATGGCCGGACAGACGTTAAAGAGTTAAAAGATGACTTTTGTTCAGGACACCCTCAGACATCTACCAAAAACGCTCGTGGTCAGGAGCGACAATGAAATGGTGCTTGCCGATCTAAGACCAACTCTCTCCAAGAGATTGCAGAAGAATGTAACATTTCTGTTAGATCATGTAATGAAACCCTGACATAGCATCTAGGAATGAGTCATGTTTCCACCAAGTTTGTCCCAGGGCTCAGAAGTCTTGACCAGAAACATCTTCACCTCACAATTTGTAAAGAGCTTTTGGATCGAGCAAATGTGAACGAGATGCTCCTTAAGAGACTAGCTGGTGATGAGACATGGGTCTACAGTTATGCTGTTGAGACCAAGTTTCAATCTCCACAAAGATTCGGGAAAAGTTCTCCCAGACAAAAAAAAAGCTCTTCAGGTCAGATCAAATGTCAAAGCCATACTGATAGTTTTCTTTGATATTGAAGGATAAGTTTATTATGAATTCGTGCCATAGGGACAAACTGTTGATCGATGGAACTATCGGGACATGTTATGATGCCTGCGTGAAAATGTGAGAAGGAAATGTGTCCAAACAATTTATGACTCTTGCATCACCATACCTGCCAAGTTAAAAAAAAACCTCATGTAAAAAAAGAACAACTACTTTCGACACATCCAGCTTGACGAAAATACAATACTTGGATTACAAAATACAATACATACTTCAGGCTTTAAACATGATACTTCATCAGCCTATTACATACGTAAATGTGATTTCATTGATCTGTAGACGAACATGAAAATCAGAATGAAATCCATGTTTAACAGCAGCAGTCTTGGTGAATTTGTTAGGAGCATACATAATAGGACTTCCTCGATAAATTAAGCAGATACGCAACAACTGAAAAAGGCTTTACACAATAAAACTTTTTCAATGTAACAAAGGCAAGGAATAATATAATACACACTGAAAAACATGCTATTTCAACATCAAAGCCAAAGTTGTGATCTCTTTAGTTTCCTGCAAACAGTCTTGAGAATGTTTTGCCATAAAAGGGACCAGAAGCCCTGATCTTTATAAAAGAAATTAGTCCAAAGAATCATTGTCCATTGTGGATGATCTGAACTCTATTCTATTTTTCTTTGCAAGGCTGAAAACATGTTCACATTCTGCACTGCTAAGGGGGAAGGGTGAGAAATAGAAGATTATTCTAGAAATTATTATATTTAAGAAGTAAATTGGCACCAAGAATTCTTGATACTTGCATCCAACTGCAATTACTTGCAGCCTCTTTATTTGCAGCTGAAGTGTCATCTGCCTGTAGAGCTATAAACTGCCTCTGAAGATCATTCACCACCTCATCTGTAGTTTCATTTTCATCCTTGCATATCATGAGGAAACTTTCCGAAGGAAAACTAATGGAAGAAAACAGTACATTTTCAATTTTGTCAAACCTTGCAATTTGAGCATGCTCCAACATGTCATTCTTGAGTGGAAACTTTATGATTTAGTCATACACAGCACAAAAGTAGTTTCTCATTGATGAAAAGAAAAGGGATTTATCTGTATCCTGGAGATCATTCACTATGTTCAAAAACCAAATGCCAATAACTAACTCATTGTCACTTCTTTGATTTTCAATCAAGCTGTACTCTACTTGAAACAGTGAGGAGCTTTTGACAATTTTAGGTGTAATGAACTTTGTTCAAAACTGCTTTAGGAACTCCAGTGTAAGTTCTAATAAAAAGTGAACTTGTGGGGAATAAGTTTTAAGGGCAATACCAAATTTGTCAAACACACTAATAGTCACATGAAGGAAAGTTCAAAAGGCTTTGTTCAAATTTCGTGACACCTGAACATAAACATTATTCCCTCACATGTTGTAGCTGAACTCTTACCTTTTAGGATGGGTTTGTCACATTTGGAAGAATATGCTACTCTTTTAGCAGTAATTGTAGTAGCAGAATGAAGAATTCTCTTTTGATACTCTTTGGATCCACCTTGTTCAACTCTAGGTATTCTGAAAGATGTCAAGCATATGGAAATGTTTTGGGTACATAATATTACTTCCTCTAAGAAGAAAGAGAAGCAGATTGAATGAATATGGATCTCACCCACTTTAAGTTGTAATCCTCCACCACCTTTTTCAACTGCTAGATTCATCAGGTGTCAAGTGCAACCTATGATGGCAATACCTGGTTAACTTCCTTCAGAACTGCTGAAACCCCATTTTTGTGCCCTATCATAAGAGGGGCATTATTAGAGCAGAAAGCCACACAGTTTTCAGTTGTTATGTTATGGGAATTCAGCTGTGATAACATCAGGTTACATGTATTTCGCCCTGCTGTGCCCCCATCTTAAGCTGGTATGGACAGCACAGTGCTGACTACTCTTTCCCCACAAAATATCAGAGGCCCTTAACAACTTCAGATGATGCATTTTTTGCAGTTTTATTTACAATGCACATCATTTTTGTGTGACCAAAGCTATGTTTCTTTGCAACTTCTGATGTGGAACCATCATCTTAAAGAACCAGCATGACCAGCCGCACTTAAGGGTACATTGTGATCTTCCTTTCATGTAAAATAACTTACATGTTTACCGCACATGATTACTTAAATCTTTTCTTCCATCATGCGGACCATTAATATCACACCCACACATAGCGCAAAAGGCAAATTTTCCTCCCTTTTTTGATTTTAGTGTGCACAGAAAATCAACAGATTATGGTTCTTTAAATGCCTAGAAGTACTGTTTCTTGTTGCATTTATTCATGAATCCTACAACAGGAATATAGAGTATGAGAATGCCCGAGGAATGTTCTGATATGTACTTAAACATCAAAAGAAACCTGTATCATTGAATGTCACATAAAATAACAACACACACAAGGCAGTGAAACACATGTCAAAGCACACTCAGCCTTAAACCGTTAAAGAAACATGACACCAACCCTTTGAATGAAGAACATGCGCATGGTAAGAGGAGGAGGAGGAGGAAGAGGAAGGAGGAGGAAAGAATGGAAAAATGTAATTAGTCCTCATATGGTCAAAGAATATGAGTTTAATCACGACAAGCGAATGGAGCAGAACAAAGGATTTGCACAGCAGAACCTGCGGACATGTATGACTCACATGGCAAAATTATTATCCTGGCTTTGAATTCAATCCCAATGATGACACACACATCACGTAGTGAAGAGTACCAACCACATCAAAGAATGAGTTATCGACTATCTTAGACTTGCCTTCGACCCATGGAAACAAAACAATCAATCTAACGGAAGTGGGGTGATGATCGAATGTTAATGTTTCAAATTTTTGTCTGCGAAGTTTTAAGATGACACTGTCTATCCATAAACCATAAAATGTCACCATTTCTGTAAATTTGATGAATAAACTGTAAAAGTTGGTGGGTTTGCATCACGATAACGCACCCGCACATTCATCCCTGTCGGTGCACGGCTATTGCACAAAAAATGAAATCACTGTGTTGCCTCATCCTCTTGTCTCCAGACCTGGCACCTGTGGACTTTTTTATTTCCAAGTTGAAAACCCCATTGGAAGGACAGATTTGCAACGACATAAGAAAATTCGCAGATGGGGCTTTGCATGATCCAGCAAGAAGCATGTCAAGACAGCTTCCAAAAGTGGAAATGGCACTGGGAGCAATGTATCAATTGTGGTGGACAGTATTTCTAAGGAGACTATGCACAATAAGTAAAAGATAAGTGCAGAAAAATATTGCAGACAAAGTTCCAGAATTTTTTGAACAGACCTCATATGCCTATTACCACATTACATTAAATGCAACTTCAAGTTCTTGGGCATCGCAAAATTCTGTCAACGTGAGAAGTGAAGTCAATCTTTCATGAAATATGAAGTTTAATGGCGTGCACACCTGCCTTTTCTTGCTCTGAATTCAACTACTGTAGTCCCATAATACATTTCCACTTAAATATATACAAACTTTAAATGCAAAACTATTTGCTATTTCACACTGCTCACATTCACTGCAACTGATTTAACTACTGAAAGACCCACATTTTAATGATATGAAGAGGAGTGTGTAAAAAATACATAAAAGGAACTATTTTACCATTAATAACAGGACAGTTTAATCTCTAAGATAGTGCACACCTACTTTAGAACACTTAACTAAAAACTTCACAGCTTCTTACCTGGAGGTTGAACAGTGAGTGTATTTGTTTTTACTGTCATACTGGGGGATATTAGTGAAGACCCCTGACAGTATGCTGCATGTACAGAACGGAATAAACTTAATTTAGTTAGTGAGAACATGCAGAGATTACACACATTACGTTTTATTCAAGTAAGGTACCTCTGATCTATTACTCCAAAGCATTTAAACCAAACTCAACTGTTATTTACCATTGTTTAAAGGTGAAGGTATTCTAATTTGCTGCTGCTGATGCTGTTGCTGCTGCTGCTGAAGCATCATCTGATGAAGCAACTCAGGAGCTTGACCAGCATGCAAATGAGGAGATGCAGTGCGATGAACTATACCTACAAAATTTAAGTAATTTCATTGTAAGTTGTAACATTACCTATACAGGGTGTATACGTGGACAAAGAAAAAAAATTCCCGGATTTCCTGGTTAAAAATAATTCCTCTCCTGGGTGAAAACATACTTTTTCCCTGTTAACTGACAGTACACTTTCTCTATGAACTGTACAACTTATCCATCCTTTGAATGGTTATGGTTTTATACATGGGCATAGAATTTCCCGGTGCTTTAGAAAACAAAACACAAGGGAGGGGAGGAACATTTTGGAAAGATCTTTGATGTGCAGTAACACACACGCTGCATATTTTCGTATTACGAAAGTATGAAGTCGAATTCCACCAAACACCGCATGTTACTTTCCGAAGCATTGAAATCGAGATTGCGATGCACTTTTGTAAGCCAGTCATGCTCATGTCACGCGATTTTCACTAGCCGATGATACCAGGTATTCAGTGCTTATGACACGTGATGAAGTCAGCCAATAGCAACATCACTGATAAGTAGTGCGAACACACAAACAGAGAATGTTAATGGTTTAAATTAATATACAAAGTGTTGCTACAAGAAAAGTAAAGCTTTCACTTATAATATTGGTCTATAAGATTAATATGCTGGAAGAGAAGCTAAGCTAAGCTTTCACATATAATGTTGGTCTTTTATGCGCGTATTAAAATTTAAGATATATCACACAAATGTGCCATTAAAATTTTTAATAACGACATAAATGTGTTCTTCTGGGCTAGAAATTAATCTAAATGGCTCGTCATCAAAGAGTTTATTTTTAAATGAGAGTCAAACGCGCTCTGATTTAAGAAATTCATCGTACATTCTCGTACGTAGTTCAACTTGCGTAAAAGGAAATTTTCTTTGATAGTAACACTTTTCAAACCACCATTCGGAATATTTTCCCGTGACCTGTTAGAAATAGGTTCGTTTCTGCAGTTTCCAGAAAGCGCCAGATGACAGGCGTCACTGCGCTTGCGCAGCTACGATGTCGTAGGGAGCCGTATGTCTGTACGTGTAAAACATTAAAAGATCTTACATTAGGTCATAAAAGAAACAAGACATTCGAACCTGCGGCTGCTTAGACAGCCACATTTCTGTAGCCAGAAGAGGGAGAAGGTACTACTAAATGGTGCATGCTCATGATTTCACTTGTAACTGCTTAAACGATCTAATGTGAAAAGTTGTGACGTCACGCTCATCGGAGGCAATTTGTTGTTACGAATCACTGCATATTCTTCCAAAAGCCTTTGACAAATTTTGCTGTTGGCAGACGCTTGTATGAGCACTTTGTTTTGTTGCTGTATATGGTGCATTTACTTTGCAGTTTAAGTTTTATTTTAGTTTTTTCACTCGTTCATGTTTTATTGCTGAAGTGTTATTCTGCAGCAGCGGGATACACTAATATTCTTTGTTAGAGTATCGCTTCTTACAAGTCAAAATTACAAAATTTGACTGAAAACAATGAAAAATTCGCAGAATTCTAAAATATTCCCTCGTTTTTCCTGTTTTTCTCCCGGATGAAAAAATTCCCGGATTTTTCCTGGATCTCCCAGTTCTCCTGGGTCGTATACACCCTGCTATAAAACACAAGACACAAAGCTCATACTCTTAACAAAACATTTTAGAACCTAAATTTTGCAGCTGATGTGTTTAATTGAAATACATTTACAAATCAATGTTTATTTTCCTCCCTTGAGGTGATGTGCTTGCTGACAACAGCATGCAATCATTTAAGCAAACAACAACAGTACACTGCGTGGCCCAAACAGGATACTTGTCAGCAGAACAAATTTGAAGTGCTACCTGCTAAAGCAAGGAAATTAAAATTCCAAATATCCTGTTGCCAATACCATCAATATTCCAACAAAACAAACCTGCCAACTAAATGTAAAAATATCTGGCATCTGTGTCTGTTAACCGAAAACTTCTGAAATAGGAAACCATAAAATTTAGATCATCATCATCATCTAACAATGGTAAATCCAGAATGGAATAACAATACGGAAAAAATGAATTGCTACTCGCCACCTAAAGGCGGCACTGAGTTGCAGACAGGCACAGCAGGATGGGAAAAACACGCACGCACGCACGCAGAGAGAGAGAGAGAGAGAGAGAGAGAGAGAGAGAGAGAGAGAGAGAGCCTATGGGTAAGGTACTGGGGCACAGTGCCCAGAAAAAGTGGTTGTGCGAGGGTGTGTTTTCTACTTTGGAAAAAAGACTGCCTGAAAGCTTATTAATGTGCCTGTCTGCAACCAAACGCCACTTCTATGTGGAGCATTACTCATTTAACTACAACTGGAAGGAAATTACGGTTGTTGCCTCCCGCAACTGTTTGTAGGCTTTATATGTTAGTTTTATTTTATCCACTAGCAGACTGACAATTTTATGTACAAAATAAATACACACTATTCTGATGTTGCCTCAACTATAGCAAAGCAAAAATTAACAGAAAGTCCAGTTTGGAACATCAAAACACAAGGAACAGATAACACATTAAGTTGCACACATGTACAATTAAAAGACATTTACAGAGAAGCTTTTGGCCACAGCCTTTCAGAAGAAGAAGAAGAAGAAGAAGAAGAAGAAGAAGAAGAAATACAAACACATTCATTCACACAAGAAAGCACACCTTGTGCACACATGACCAACTCTGACCAGAATGGCATTCTGTTCTGAGCTGCGAAGTTGGCTGTACTGCGTACGAGGTGTGCTTGCTTGTGTGAATGAATATATGTGTGTATTTCTCTTCTTCTGATGATGGCTGTGGCTGAAGAGCTTACATGCAAAGAATGTTAATTGCACATGTCTGCAACTTGACATCTCATCTTTATGGTAAGTAGCAATCTATCTCTTCCTTACAATGTTAGAGTAGGAATAAATTCAGTTTTGCCAAATTCTTTCATTTGTACCTTCATGTTGAGATGGTGTCAGGTGTCTTTCAAATGCCTTAATGTATCAAAAACTAATGCATGTTGAAAATAAATGTAAAGATCAGTTGAAATGGGAGAAAGTGAGGGGAACAACTTATTTCTGTTATACAATTTGTGGCTTACTGTAGAACATCCGATTCAGGAGGAGGTCAAGTGGATGCTACAACATGTACACAAGTTGTTAATAATTTATTAAAATTTGAACATGGTAAATACCTAACTTTCTAAACAAGGAGTGTTCACGTGGATGACATGAAATTGATGCTGTTGCTGACAATGTTTAGCACTTCATTACTGAATGATAGTTTCACAACGGAGTTAAATTCTTTAACTGATTCGAAGTTCAGAATAAACGTTCTATTTGCATGCAGCTGGAGCTGTACTACAACAATACTGCCATTCTAAGCAATAACTGGAACTGATCTCTGATTACACAGAGAATTACGCTCTTACTCTGACAGGGCAGGCCTTTTTCACCTGAGCACTGGTTCACCAATATCGTTATCTATATTTCAGTGAAATCCTGAATTAATGAACCCACTTTTAAGGAAATCCTACTTTTATGTATATTTCCTTCGGTCCTGGCAAAACTCCAATACGAACAATGTTATCCCTTCCCACTTGTATTGAACCATGCTTTAGGAAACAGTCCACTTTTAGAGAATAAATGTGAAACATTCTGCAAACTGAAATCCATTTTTATGCAATTCCTAACATATCAGAATGAGTTTCAGATTTCTTTCCATTCCATAGAGGTTGTATTTTGTGTCCTGCGACACATTAAATGGTAAGCTATTCAGTCAGTTGACATGTATTTAAACCGTAGTCACTAACTACTTCCCTAGTAGTGATACGGGCATATGTTTTTAACGAATCAGAAACTTATTTTCATATGACATGTCACTTTATTGGATGTCGCAGTAGCTGAGCTTACAAATCACAGGAAGTATAAATGTTCATCGAAGCGCTGAAGTTACCAGTTTTACTTTCATGAAGATATAGCAATCCAAAAGCAGAAAGCTTACAGTTCAGCAAAAGCTGCCGTGCATCTGAAATGCCCATGACAAACTTAACATAAGTCTTCAAGTCTATCTTTATTGAAATGGTTGCGGGACCATAGCTGTTTAGTATAAAATGCCTAATTAGAACACCTTAAGCTATCTAAATTTCCTGTTATTTTATTTGAGCAACCAGTTCCAGTGCTACATTATACCATCTTCAGGCCCCCTGACTTACATGATCCCATCTCTGGTCCTATCAAAATACGGGCCAGCAGTCATTGAATCTTATTCTTAGCTTTTTTGACACAGTGATCTTTCGATTATCACTTGCTGACCTATGGTGATTAAATGTACAGCACACGGTATTGTTAATTTTGTAATTAAATAGCACTTTTATCAGCTAAACTTTCTTGAATTATGCTTCTGGTCACACCTGTGTACTGTAGCAAAATCATCATTTGGGAAACCCCTGTTTGAAGGTAAGTATTTGGGTTCCCAGAGATTCATTAAAAAGGGGTTTTACCATACTTAATAGTCAACCCAGTTCATGATGCATGTTGCAGGCTGAACATCTGTGTTTCCAGGGGCAACAAAAATTTCACTGTCAGTGTTTCATAGAATTACTGATCGAACATAAAAATTTAAAATGCTGTCATAAATTGTTAACTAAGAGAGACTCTTACATTAAAGGTTTGAACAGTAAGTCAAATATTACAGTAAGAAACTGAGTATATTTCTTTAGGCAGCATACTGACGATGCAAGAACTACTCTGAATATGTTCCTCTAGTATATGAGAATGGGAGCACTTAGTAACTCCAAACCTTTTCTTGCTCACATGATAAATATTTAATGAACTCATTTGTAAAGTAATCAGAAGATTTTAGCTGTTATATACACGGGAGTCAGATTTTTTGTGGAATCAGATGTTTGTTTACTGGGTGTGTGTGTGAGGTGGAGGTGGTGGTGGCAGGGGGGCGGCGCAGAGGCAGCACTAAATGCTTAACCTGATATCTGAATCCAGCACCTTTATTTTTAATTCTTTCAATGCTTTTTGTGTGTGAAAAAATGGGCAACTGTCAGAAGTAACATTTGATTAAATGAGGATCAAAATCCAGACCATTTATTTACTAGTCTCACTAAAACACTGTACCTGTTTAAAGATAAAATATTAACACGAGAATTGTCAGTGGCTGACCTTGAAGATTAGTTTGGATTCCTGAGAAATGTAGGAATACAACAGGCAATACTCACCCTAGGTTTTAAGAAAGGCAAGCTTATGTTTATAGCATTTTTTTGAGACAGGTTTTGAGAATTTAGTCTACTTGAAATTCTGGAAGTAGTTAAGGATAAAATACAGGGAACAAAAGGTTTGTAGTTGTACAGAAACCAGGTAACAGTCTAAAGCCACAGGACATGAAAAGGTAGCAGTTGCTGAGAGCAGAGACACTCACTCAAGGTTTTAGCCTATCCTCAAATGTTATTCAAGCTACACATTGAAGAAGCAGTAAAGGAAAACCAAGGAGAAATTTGAATAGTGCATTTAAGTTCAGGGAAAAGTAATTAGTCAAGGTATGCTGATACCATTTTAATTCTGTCAGAAATCAAAGGGCTTGGAAAAAAGCAACTGAATGGAAAAGGACAGTGTCTTGGGAAGACAGTATAAAGGAAGTATTAACAAGCTAATGGAATGTAATCTAATTCAATCAGGGGATTTTGAAAGAATTACGTTAGAAAATAATACACAAAGTAGCAAGTGAGTTGCTATTTGGGCAGTGAAGCAATTAATGATAGCTGAAGTGAGAGGATATAAAACAGAGAATGGTGGGGGGAAAACTATGCCACAGATTAACTTGTAAAGTTCGAATATAAATGTCACAAAGTCTCTTGTGAAGGTGGTAGTACTACTACAATGCTTTCTTCCCAGTGGCAGGTCTTCACATGATGGGAATGTCTTATCTCCTGCCAATCTCTTAACATCCGTAGACTCCACTTCCACTTCACTCACCACCTTTTACCTTCCTTTCATTATTCTTCTACACACTAATCCTTCAAAGGCATTAACGATCAAACAAACCCACAGCAACATTCAACCACACCAATTACTCTTTCTTTATCTTTTAACTTGTGATAGTAGTCTTCTTTCCTCTATTTCTTCCTGCACTACATCATTAGTAACTAAATGCGAACTGATGTTTTCAATCCTCCTCCACATCCACAAATGCTTCCAGTCTCTTTTCAATGCCCACGTTTCAGCTCCAAAGAGCCACATTCCCGAAAAAACATTTTGCTAACCTTTACCTGAGCTCTTTAACTTTTTTTTTCCCTACTAACACTTTCTTAGCTAGCCTTCAAGCTTTGGCATCCTGGTGGCTCCTTAGCTCTTCCATTATTAGGCTTCCTAGGTCCCAGTAAACTGCCACTTGCTGATTTTAATTTGGTGTACCTTAATATAAAACATTTTACCTTCTAGGCCAATCACAGTGAACTTTCCTTTTGCTTATTGATCTCCATACTCTATTCTCCATTTATATCTCTCAGGCCCTATGACAACTCCTGTTCGCCTCCACTTGTAGCAGCAGATGGGCTGCGCTGACTGAAAACTGGCAAACAGCAAAGTTCCTGTCGGCCGAGGTACCACTGCATCTCCCCCGCAGCACCCTAGCTAGTCACTTTTGCAGCAGGCAGACCTTCGAATGCCACACTTTCTGAGCGGCCATACGGACCGAACTGTCGCTCTCGCAATCTCTGCTCCCGCTTCGATTAGGCAGCATCTCCGGGCCGAGCTCTACGCATCTCGTCCTGCACGAAGCCCCACGGCTGGCATTTTCAGCTGCCGCACGTCACCAGAGTTTGCGCTAACGGCAAGATTTTGCATCCGCATCCAGTCTCCACGTTTTCCTGCAGACCAGTTAATGAGAGACGTCTTACAGTGTCTTCTGCATTACCTTGCCAAGCTGTGTTTTTCGGGACACTCGACTGCAGCTGTACAAAGTCTGACGCCAGACGCACAGTTCGTCACCCCGGTATCAGCATCTGAATTACTGACAGCAGCGTAGATTACTTCAGTACAGTGAAGTTCGATGAGTGCCAGAAGTACCAGGTGTGTATATTACTGTTTCACCCCTGGGTATTTTGGCACTCTCATCACCAAGTGCGCCACTGAAATGAGTCTTCTTCCCAACTACCAGCTCCCCTGACCGCCAGGCAAGCCCATATTACTCTGAAACTTTGCCCCTTTCCCCACGGATGTGTAAGACAGACTGACGGGCATCACTCCAGCGAAACTTGTGTTACTGTCCCCCTTCTTGGCACTTTTCTTCTTGCACCACCAATGTTATGTTGAACATAATACTGTGAACTGTTTATAGTTCCCTGTTCAAATTCTCCACTACGAGAGAAGACCTTTTGATTAAGAGTTTGTAACCCATTAAACTTTGCAGTAGTTAGCTTTTAGAAGTATATCTCTCAAATCAGCTCACACGACTCTTTCAGTATGCCTTACTTGGCTTGCTTCTAAAAACATGTGTCTTCAACCCTTCTAGTACCACTGGGGTCAATATGACCCCCAGTTGCTTGTACACAATGACATAATGTTCAGTCTTACATTTACAACACATTAAAATTTATTTATGGGCTATGCACTGAGTACCACTGGGGTCACAATGACCCCAATCTAAATTTTTGTTTTGTTTCTTGAACGTAACATTATGGAAACAATGACAAATGTTACATTGAACAGATGTTATACGAAACACCTGCAATAATGAAACTAACATTTCCCACTCACTGCTGAAATACAAGAAATTTTGAATGAAGAAGAGGAATTAGGAGATATACCATCTGATAACAATGAAGAGATTGAGGCTATTATTTCTGGAAGTAGTGAATCAACTGAAGATTCTGATGGTGCTGGAGATTTGGAAACTCCACTTCCTGAAGTTGCTGACATCTCAAATCAGAATGTTAAGTATATATAATCCACCATATGTTTGCAAAAACTTTCATTAAAGTACTAATAGTAATCATATGTAAATACATATGTAAAATAGTAATCCAATTTTTTCAGGTAGAGAATGGAAATGAAACATGGGGAAAAATCCTGTTATATTACATGGGAGACAACCAGCACAAAATATATTGAAGATAGCTCCAGGCCCACGAGGCATACTAAAATATAAATAATGTGTGACTAGCACCTCCCATAGGGTAGACCATTCGCCAGCCTTTCGATCTGACACCACTTCAGCGACTTGTGTGTCGATGGGGATGAAGTGATGATGATGATGATGATGATGATGATGATGATGGACAGCACAACACCCAGTCCCTGAGTGGAGAAAATCTCCGACCCAGCCGGGAATCAAACCCGGGCCCTTAGGATTGACATTCTGTCGTGCTGACCACTCAGCTACCAGGGGTGAACACGAGGCATACTGTAAGGAACGTAAATCCTGTGCAGTTAGCATTTGAATTATTTATTATGGCCAGTATTTTCAAGATTATTTTGAAGTCAACCAACAAAGAAAGTAACATTACTTTCGGTCACAAATGGACAGATCTCAAGAGAGAAGCAACTGGTAACTCATAGGGGTAGGTGTCCATTTCGCCACTACATCCCCTCAAAAGCTGGAAAGTATGGTATGAAGATATGGGCTGCATGTGACAGCACTAATTACTATATCACACACCTGCAGATGTACACAGGAAAGGGTGAAGGCCAGCCTAGAGAAATAAATCAGAGAGAAAGGGTAATGTTAGAACTGACAGAACATTTATCTGGGAGTGGTAGAAATATCACAACAGATAATTTCTTTACAAGCTTTGAGTTGGCAAAGGAACTAGAATGAAAACAAGTAACTCTGCTAGGAACACTAAGTAAAAGTTATCGTGGACTACCTGCAGAATTTATCGAAGCAAGGGGAAGAACTGCAGCTTCAGGTCTCTTCAGATTCCAGGGATCAGCTACAATAGTCTCCTATTGCCCAAAAAAGGGCAAGATAGTGACATTGCTGAATACTAATTTCAGAGAGGAAATAGGTAACGGTGAAGCAGTAAAACCTATTATAATACTAGACTATAATGCAACTAAATCAGGTGTAGAGAACAGAAAAGTTAGTCCGGACTTACAGCACAAAATGTATGACACCGTAGCTATTTTATAGTATTTTGGATATTAGTGCCCTAAATGCTTTCATAAATTGGCTGGACTTAAAACATGACGAATACAAAAACCAACTACAAAAGAGAATTTCTTCTGAAACTGGGAACAAGTCTAGTACAGAAAAACAGAAGTTGGCATAGCGAAGCTTCTCTTTCTCGTCCTTCTCCTTCAGCAAAAGTGCATACAGGGGCAAAACGTGGATGGTACTCCCTAAGTGAATGTTCAGTGGACAGAAAACATTCAGAAATTTGCAGAAGATGCTTTTCTTTTGTCTGTAAACAACATTCAGAGATACTTTGTTTTAAATGTAAGGATCTATAAGATCGAGGTTTAAGACAATATCTTTAAGTGCTTATATACATAGTTTACCTGGTTTCAGTCAGTAATGCATGCTTTTATGTCAGTTCATTAAAATAAATAAAATTCTGCCAATATATCTCATGTTAATTACTTGGCGTCATATTGACCCCAGCGGTACTCAGTGTCACAAAAAAGTTCTGGTAGTAGGAGGGTTAAGAACATAAAAGGGAACCTTTAAATTGTTCCTTCAGCCCAAATCTCACAGAAACAGCGTGGCGGGGATGTGACATGGTTTTGGTGGACACGTGTGTCATTGTGGATTGTGTCATGTCCGTTTGCAGACATGAGTGGCAGAGATGTTCAAGTGGAGCACTGCTGTTTTCATTAATTTGAAGTCATCCGCAGTGGCTAAAAAACTCTCTATGTAGATGAAAAAGCTACATCCATTTCTGTTGATGGCTTCTCTGTAAGACTTTTTGTGAAGTGCATGTTCTCTGCTTTACACACACTGTAGATTTTGAGGAAATTACTGGGTAAAAAAATTTTGCAGCATTTTATAATCCTGACATCAGAACTTGATAGCGAACTGGTTTTATTTTCGTTATCTCCCCATAGTTACTTTGATACTTTTGAAATAAGAATCACCAGGCATATTTTGAAAAGTTCGCAATGAAGAATGTCATCAAGGACCAGATTATGTATGGTGGGTTTTAGGACATAGGCTGCTATGTGCTAGATATAACGAACATATTGAAATTGTTTTGAACAGTGGAAGGAGAGTTATACCTCTTTCCAGCCCCAAGTAAATAAGTGATATATTGACATTTGGCCCCGAAGAAATATGACGCGCAATGCTTTATGTTATAGCTGCACGTTACGTGGATTTTTGGCTCTTGTTTCTCTTTCATATGTGGTTTATGGAGTCAGTTACAATCACATTTTACATTAGTATTGCATTATGAGTTATTTTCATTTTAAAACTAGAGGCACACAATGGCAGATCCAGCAGCAAAGTTGGTTATATCCTGGATACGTAAATTTTTCTTGTTTAAACTAAGTTTAATTCACAGAACATTCACCAACTCTTTTTGTGCACATATAGTTGAACAAATGGTGTTTGTTAGGGCGACCAATGACTGAGAAATGGAATTTCTCCATTGATATACAAGTATCTAGTGTACTGTGTTCTGGATGTTTTATGCCTACCTATTTTATGCTTTCATATTTGGGCTTAGATGCAGGCAATGTATGTGAGATAAAATGTCTTTTGCATATTTACACATTTGTTACATAGTTCCTCATGTTATCTTTGACAAAATAGCACTATCTTTTTTATTTTACTCAATAAACAATGTCAAATCTGTGCAGTTACAATGTTGTGCTGCGGAACACATTTTTCTGTGTTACTCTTTGCAGAAATAGAAACCTTATTTTGAGGAAGTACAACAAGACATGTTTAAAACAATGTTTACTGCAACACAAATCTGCACAAGCAGTGCAGGGAGATACGGAAAAATTTATCACTATTCCGGTTGTAATCCCATTAACCATGTACACTCATCACTACATTTTCTGTCCCTAATCAATGGATTTTTCCAGACAGGTGAACAAATTCACTATTCACTTTGCACTTGCTCACAGAAAATCTGTTTTTCAGCTGGGATATACTGTCACGTGTCAAGTAAGGCTTTCTTCTCCGTACTTTATAGTGGCAGATTTTTATCACACGAGATACAGAAAACATATGTTATCTAGTGCCAGATTTCTTTTCCCAGTACCCCTTAACTTCTTTGCAAAGCTTTGACAAATCCATAGTTGCTGGATGTTTTGACTTTTCCTTTCCCTTTATGCAGTAGGGTTGTCAGTTGAAATGTGTAGCCTGGCATACTGTTACTCTGAACGTGTAGTATCAGTGCATCCCACAGTCTAGTGCACTAAAATGCCCGAAATCCTCTGGTTCCATCTTGCAGAAAAAGACTACTGTCCTTGACACTGGCAATGACAAATCCAGTTTTCTGCGTGAAAGGATATTTTGTTACTCTCTGTAAGGGTAAAATCTTTATCGCAGGGTATGAAACTATGTCCTGTAATGAGACGTTTTGATCTACAGCAGTGAAATATTTACTAATGAGATTTTGGAAAAATGTCCTAACATTCTAATATCTCTCACAAAATCAGTAGGTAGGACGTGCAAATGAAAAACTTATGAAAAATAGGAATTATGACAAACATTCCACATCTGTTGCTTTCCTCTGAATGCTGTCCTTCACTTTGTCTAACACAATACAGAAACACTTTTGAGACATTCTATAAAAAGACTGGAAATGTTGAGGATGTAACTTCAGTTCTTCATTACGTCCAATATGCCATATTTCTTTCTTTTTTTCCTCAAAGGCTGTACCCAATATCTTCTTCTCTGCTCAACATTTACGAGTTACAAAAGGTGCAGTGCATCACTATCTCCATGTAACAAGACATTCTGGTCTATTCACAGTACAACCATCCCACATCCCTTTGTCACCATCAGTTCAGTGTGAATTCAGCATGTCCTGTTCACACCACTTAACTGACTCGCCACTGTCGGGCATCTGTGCTACATCTTTTCTGTATAAACTGAGCCTCAGACCTAATAACATTTGAACAGCTAAGTGTAGACAACAAACCATTCAGACAGGAGAATAGAAGTTTCTGGAATTTAGATTGAGTAATGAAGTACGGAACTGAAACAAGGAAAAAAAAGAAATTGATGACAACCTAATGAGAGGAGGAACACAGTGACAGCCTAAGGCATCTAGTAACAGCTCATTTGGTGAAGGTGTGAAATGTGGGGGACAAAAATTGTAGAGAGATACCAATCTTTTGCTACAGCAAGAAGGTTCAAAATAATATAAACTGTTGCTATGCAGCAATGAAGAGACTTTAGCAATGTGTACAAAATAATATAAACTGTTGCTATGCAGCAATGAAGAGACTTTAGCAATGTGCACAATCAAATCAGTGTTTGGAATGAAGTTAACAACAGCCTTACATGGGTTGAACTGGCAAGGTGTACACTTTATCAGGTGAAACACAAAACTTGAAACATGAATACAGAGTTTTTTTGACTACGAGCATCTACTTACTAGCTAAGTCATTAAAACATTATTATAGCTTGTACAAAAACTGAACCTGCTGCATCTCAAACATACACAATTTTGTAAAATATTCTTTGCTAGGACAGATATAAACACGAAAATAATAGAGGCACAAATCACAGAAAACAGTTTCTCACCTTGCTGCATTTGCATCTTTAATATGCTCAAGAGAACCTCCCTGTGACGATGTTGCATGGCTGGATTTTGCAGCTGTTGAACTAAGTGGTGTGATGTTATTTCACCATACCTCAAACCTGGAAGTTGCAAGAAATGGAGTATATCAGAGTAAGGTGCAAATTTTTCTAATGCTGTAAAGTGGTAGAAGGAGACTTTAAACATCACCAAAACAATACCTTCCAAGATATTCCAACACATACAACATTAAATGAATATGTAATAAAATTTAAAGTTTAAAATTAGAAGGAATTTGAAGTGAAAATAAAACAAAAAGCCATTGATGATTAATCTAAGTTAATTTGTACACCAACCACCCAATAGTGACCAACGACACAGCTGTTAAATACTGTGCACAGCTACTTATCCTTTCAAACATAATATTCATCCTGGACATCAGAAGATGGGACAGACAAGGGTTTCAGCACCCAACCATCAATGAGTTCATTAATGGTAGTGCAAAGTTTACTAAAAAAATTCACTCTGATATGAAGTTTGATTTTTAGCTGCCACACACTCAACTGATTTACAATCTGCCCTTAATATCCGCATCAGGTGTGTGAAATATAGGTTACATACAACGTATGTAAACATATTTCAGGCAGAAAACTGTGGCAGTCACAGGTTAGTGATGCAAACTAAATGTTAAATTTCCTCACGTTAATTTGTCATTAGGAGAACTATTCCTACATGCTATTTCATATTTTTTGTTTGGGGTTTTAGAGTGCAAAACATCCAAGGTCATAAGCACCCAGTACATAACCATAGAATGCTGGGACTGCGAGTGTAAAAAACTGTGGCGAGATCCAATACAAAAAGGAAGAAAAAACAAATCTAAAACATCAAGACGTTACAGAAGAGTATCTAAAAGACATTGACAAGACACCAGAGTCACCAGGTAGAAATCAAATCTCTTGTCATATTACCGCTTTTTAATGCGAGCCACAGCTCGCACATCATCCACTAAAATGTCCGGGAAAGCGGGCAGCAGCCCGACACAGAGGTAATTGGCTAAAATAGGAGCAGAGGATCAGGAAATGTGACCATTAATGGCTGGCTACAGAAAGGACAGCTGGGTGCAGGGTTGCCACTCAAGTGGAGGTGACTAAAGCAGCAGTGCCTTATTTGCAACCGAGCTAACATTACTTCCTCACGCCGAGATGGCCGGGAAAAAGTCAAGTTGACCAGGCTGTTGGGAAGAGGTTTGACTTCTGAGTTTGTTCCCATGAAGGGAGCACCTATGGTCATGCCAAAGTGACGTGATACGCTGATAGAGAAAAGTACAAATATCTTGCAAGGGAACAGAGTAAGAGGCAGGCCGACCGAGATGGACTGCGGCCTTGGCTGAAGCATCAGCAGCGTCATTCCCAGGCACATCAACATGGCCAGGAACCCACATGAACATCACTTAGGCTCCCCCATTCAGGAACAAATGGAGGCAGTCCTGGATCCGTCGTATGATGGGGTGGACTGGATCGGGATCATCTAGACTGAAGGGCACTTAGGGAGTCAGAGCAGATCACACAGCGAGTGAGCTGGTGCCTCCGGACATAGTGAACAGCCTGATAGAGGGCAAAAAGCTCTGCCATAAACATTGTGCACTGGTTGAGAAGCCGGTATTGAAACTTATCAGCCCCGACGACAAAAGCACAGCCAACACCATGGGCGGACTTGGAACCATCAGTGTACAAAAATATGCGATCGGCAAGTTGTGAGCGAAGTTTGAGAAATTTGCAACGATAGGTCAGCTCGGGAGTCGAATCCTTCGGGAACGAGCTGAGGTCAAAACGAACACAAACCTGTGTCTGAAGCCAAGATGCTGGAGGGCTCTCCTCCATTCAGAAAGTGGCAAAGCAGGTGAACAAAGCGGACACTGGGAGGCTGCGGGAAGAAATGTACATCTCGTACTGGAGGTCAAGAATGTCGTCAAAGGTTGGGTGATCCGGCATGTAAGAAAGCCGACACGCATACCTACTGAGTAGGAGGTCGCGCTGGTATGACAGTGGTAGTTCACCGGCTTCTGCGTAGAGACTCAACAGTGCTGGTACGGAAAGCACCAGTGGCGAGACGGATCCCCAAATGGTGTATTGTATTTAGACGTCTTAACATAGATAGCCGTGCAGAGGAGTAGATAACGCATCCATAATCAAACTTCGAGCGGACAAGAGATTGATACAGGCGGAGGAGGACAGTCCGGTCAGCTCCCCAAGGGGCACCATTCAATACACAAAGTACACTGAGAGACCGGGTGCAGTGTGAAACCAGGTAGGACATGTGGGGAGACCAACTGAGTTTCCTACCGAATGTAAGCCATAAGAACTTCGCTGCATCCACGAACAGGAGAGCATTTTGGCCTAGTCGCAAGGATGGTGGAAGAAACGCCTTGTACTGCCAGAAGTTGACGCAAGCTGATTTGGCAGCAGAAAAGCGGAAACCATTTGTGACACTCCACGAACAGAGGTGGTCCAGATAACGCTGGAGACAGCATTGCAGGTGGCACGTCTGCTGGGAGCTGCAATAAATAGCAAAGTAGTCAACAAAAAGAGAGCCGGAAATGCCAGCTGGAAGGCAGTCCATAATGGGGTTGACGGCTATGGCAAAGAGGACGACACTCAGAGCCCTGAGGCACCCCATTCTCCTGTGAAAAGGTGTGGGGTAAGGAGGAACCTACATGTACCCGGAAAACTTAGTCTGTTAAAAATTCACAGATGAAAGTGGGAAGACGACCGCGTAGGCCCCATGTGTGCATAGTACGTAGAATGCCTGTCAGCCAACAGGTATCATAGGCTCTCTCCAAATCAAAGAAAATAGCCACTGTTTGTCGCTTCTGCAGAAAATTATTCATAATGAATGTCGACAGGATGACAAGATAATCAACCGCTGAGCGACGCTTTCGGAACCGACACTGAAGATTAGTGAGTAAATGGTGTGACTCAAGCCACCACACTAATCGACCATTGATCATGCGTTCCATCACCTTACAAATGCTGCTGGTAAGGGAAATTGGATGATAGCTGGAAGGAAGAGATTTATCTTTACCAGGCTTAAGTAGGCGAACAGTAATAGCTTCATGCCAAAGTGTGGGAAATACGTCAGTCCAAATATGGTTGTAGGTATCGAGGAGAAAGCGTTTTCCCCGCAGGAGGAAGATTCTGCAGCATGAGGATGTGGATTGTATTGGGCCCAAGAGCAGAAGACCTGGATGAGGAGAGAGCACACTCGAGCTCCCTCATAGTAAAAGGAGTATTGTAGCATTCTCGATTCAGAGAGAGGAAAGAGGTTGCATGAGCCGTCTCCGCCTGTTTCCGAAGAAGGAAGGCAGGATGGTAGTGGGTAGAGCTCGAAACCTCCACAAAGTACCGGCCCAAAGCATTTGAAACATCGACAGGGTCGACTGACTTTTTCCGCCACAGTCAGACCAGGAATCGGGGAGTAGGCAGTAGTCCCGGAAAGCCAGCACAGGTCACCCGAAACGAGAGAGGACGGAGTAAATCTGTTGAACGAGCTGGTGAAGGAAACCCAGCATGCTTTCTTGCTTTCCTTAATATTGAGGTGGCACTGCGCATGTAGTTGCTTATAGCGGATGCAGTTTGTTAACGTAGGGCGACGGTGAAAGACACGAAGCACATGTCAGACATGAATCACATTGCCGCACTCCAAAGTCCATCAAGGCCGAGAGAATAACGTCCAAGAGGTGCTCGACCTCATCATCACAGCTGGGAAACGACTGTTTGTCAAAGACTGCCAAGGAGAAATATAGCCTCCAGTCAGCAAGAGAGAATTTCCAATAAGCGGGTTGCTGTGGCAGGGTACGACTGTACAGGTGAGTCACACAAGGGAAGTGGTCACTCGAGTAAGTATAGGAAAGAGTACACCACTCGAGACGTCGAGCGAGCTGCGCAAAGCAGAGCGAGAGGTCTAAGTGGGAATAAGTCTGCGTGGAATCAGAGATACATGGCTTCGCCAGTGTTAAGGCACACAAGATTAAGATGATTAAGAAGATCCACCAAAAGAGAACCTCTCGGGCAGGCGACAGGCGAGCCCCAAAGAGGGTGCATCCCTGCTACAAATGACACATTTGGCTGCGTTTTTGCACGACGTGCTGGTATGATTGAACTGGTGGCATTTATAATACTGTAACGGATTGGGATGTTAAGGGCACACACAGATGACTTCATAGCCTGCCTTTATCTTGGTAGAAAGCATTAACCGATCGAAAGTCAGGAACAATGTGTGAGTGTGCACCAAATCGGCAGCTTCCTTCTCCATAACTCTATGAACAGCAGTAACGCCCTGATGCGATAGATAATTAGTTATTTCGTCCTCCATCAAACCATCCAACAGCCGGGCGTAGATAACACTGCGGGACGAGTTAAGTGTCCTGTCAGCCTCCACTTTTATCGGATCTTCATGGAGGATTTGGGCCTTGAGTAGTTTCTGGGCCTGGAGAGCACTATCAAGTTCCAAAAGCAGAGTACCATTGTGCAGATGAGAGCATGACTTCACAGGGCCAGCGATGCCATCCACGCCTTTCTGTATAACAAAGGGGTTAACAGTAGCAAAAGTCTGGTTTTCGTCTAAACCTGAGACTACTAAATATTGAGGCGCAACAGGAAGAGACATTGAGGCAGGAGCCTCATTCCACTTTCGTTTATGGGAAACACACTGAGAAAAAGAAGGGAAGTCAGTCATTGGGAAGAAGTCCCCCACAATTGCCAGCGTCCTTCCAGCAGCCAGGAGCCCTCCAAAGCGGAGCCCCCCGCCTTAGGTGACTGTCCTCACCTTCGGTCACACCTCCCGAACGACAGACGAAGGGAACAACTGGCAGAGAAGGAAGGTAACAGCTCAGGCAATCACCCCTCCCTGTGCCTGGCGTGTACCAGGGGGTTCGTGCGGGCCCTTAAAGTTGTGGGCTTTCAAATGACTACGCACCCTCTGACTCAAAGTTGCAATATTAAAAGTTTTGGCTGGTTTCGTTGTCTAGGGGCTGGGATATGTACTTGCTGCATTACAGGCCAAATACCACTGAGTCTACAGTATGCGATAAGAATCCACACATGAATCTAATGGTCGAAGGTTTCTATCACTCGGCAATTGCGAATTATGAAAGTAACATGTAAATTTATACATGGAAGATTGCAATTAAATAAAATCTGTAGGTACTATCTTAACGACTTTAAATGATGAGTACGATAGAAGAAGTACTTTTGAGAATGCGGAATATTTCTGCAAAACACTTATTGGTGTCTATGGTCCCAGCAATTATATAAAATATAAATGAGTAACAGGGAAACAATAGATTCCTACTGCACGTAATTAGTTATGAACAACATAGCTCGTGAGATATTCACTTCTAAATGCACACACGTCTTCACTGCAGAAGCCACAGAAATCTCACAAGTGCACAAGTCGGCACTCCGAAGTATATCTATCTGCCGTGACCACGCACAAACTGCTCCAGGGTCCAAGTCTTTCCGCAGACAGTGCGTCTGTCGCATCCAACACTTCCCATGTCCAGTGCTGTCCTCTCCAGCACTTCCCAACTACCCCCGTGTCCTCTCTCGAAACAATGCCCCTCCCCCCACTTCCATACAGTCTCACCATTAACGAGCGCTGTGATTGGCTAGAGCACTCCCTCAATGTCTCGAAGTGAACGTACACTCACAAACATATTTAAGCACATACGAAACACTGGATTTACATTTAAACACTTGAAATTAAGTAAATATTCCTATGGCTGGACCATAAACAAGCTCTAACACACAATATTAAATACATAAACAAATTAAACAAACATATATCAAAGGAACAGCAACAAAAGGTGGGCCAGTAGCTTAATGCCTGTGCTTTCTAAAACATAGTAAATATTTAACCAATTTCTTCATGAATAGTATACAGGGTAATCCATTGATAGTGACTGGGCCAAATATCTCACGAAATAAGTATCAAACGAAAAAACTACGAAGAATGAAACCAGATGGTGCTATGGTTCGCCCACTAGATGGGGCTGCCATAGGTCAAACGGATATCAACAGCATTTTTTTTTAACTATGAACCTCCATTTTTTATTACATATTCGTGTAGTACATAAAGAAACATGAATGTTTCAGTTGGACCACTTTTTTCGCTTTGTGATAGATGGCACTGGAATAGTCACAAACGTGTAAGTATGTGGTATCACCTACCATTCCACCAGTGTGGACGGTATTTGCTTCCTGATACGTTACCCGTGTTAAAATAGACCGTTTACCAATTACGGAAAAGGTTGATACAGTGTTGATGTATGGCTATTGTGATGAAAATGTCCCCCGGGCGTGTGCTATGTATGCTGCTCGGTATCCTGGATGACATCATCCAAGTGTCCGGACCATTCGCTGGATAGTTACGTTATTTAAGGAAACAGGAAGTGTTCAGCTACATGTGAAACGTCAACCATGACCAGCAAGTAATGATGATGCCCAAGTAGGTGTTTTAGCTGCCGTCGCAGCTAATCCGTACATCAGTAGCAGACAAATTGCGCGAGAATCTGGAATCGCAAAAATGTTGATGTTGAGAATGCTACATCAACATCGACTGCGCCCGTACCATATTTCTACACACCAGGAATTGCATGGCGACAACTTTGAACATCATGTACAGTTCTGCCACTGGGCACAAGAGAAATTATGGGACGATAACAAGTTTTTGCATGCATTCTATTTAGCGACGAAGCGTCATTCACCCACAGCGGTAACGTAAACTGGCATAATATGCACTATTGGGCAACGGAAAATCAACGACGGCTGCAACAAGTGGAACATCAGTGACCTCTGAGAGTTAATGTATGGTGCGGCATTATGAGAGGAAGGATAATTGGCTCCCATTTTATCGATGGCAATCTAAATCGTGCAATGTATGCTGATTTCCTACATAATGTTCTACCAATGTTACTACAAGATGCTTCACTTCAAAACAGAATGGCGATGTACTTCCAACATGTTCGATGTCCGGCACATAGCTCGTGCGCGGTTGAAGCGGTATTGAATAGCATATTTCATGACAGGTGGATTGGTCGTCTAAGCACCCTACCATGGCCCGCACGTTAACAGGATCTGACATCCCAGGATTTCTTTCTGTGGGGTAAGTTGAAGGATATTTGCTATTGTGATCCACTGACAACGCCTGACAACATGTATCAGCACATTGTCAATGCATGTGCGAACATTACGGAAGGCAAACTACTCGCTGTTGAGAGGAATGTCGTTACACGTATTGCCAAACGCATTGAGGTTGACGGACATAATTTTGAGCATTTATTGCAGTAATGTGTATTTACAGGTAATCACGCTGTAACAGCATGCATTCTCAGAAATGATAAGTTCACAAAGGTACATGTATCACATTGGAACAACCAAAATAAAATGTTCAAACGTACCTATGTTCTGTATTTTAATTTAAAAATCTACCTGTTAACAACTGTTCATCTAAAATTGTGGGCCATACGTTTGTGACTATTACCGCACTATCTATCACAAAGCGAAAAAAGTGGACCACTAAAACATTTGTATTTTTTACGTACTACACGAATATGTAATAAAAAAATGGGGGTTCCTATTTAAAAAAACGCAGTTGATATCCGTTTGACCTATGTCAGCGCCATCTAGCGGGCCAACCATAGCGCCATCTGGTTTCCTCCTTCAAGCTAGATAAGTTTCGTTCTTTGTAGTTTTTTCATTTGATGCTTATTTTGTGAGATATTTGGCCCGGTCACGATCAATGGACTACCCTGTATATTGGATATAAACGAAGACATAGA
Source organism: Schistocerca cancellata (assembly GCF_023864275.1). Taxonomy (NCBI): domain Eukaryota; kingdom Metazoa; phylum Arthropoda; class Insecta; order Orthoptera; family Acrididae; genus Schistocerca; species Schistocerca cancellata. The sequence continues at coordinate 83,762,934 of NC_064634.1, read as the reverse complement.
TGAATAAATATATTTATAAGCATGCTGCAACCTTTTTTTCGTGTAACTGTGGAGTACTTATGGCCTGCCACTATCGATAGTAATCTGCCACTTTTACCTCCAATAACTCATGTACTATTCAAGTTACATGCCTGTAATTACATGCCTGTAATTACATGCCTGTAATTACATGCCTGTAATTACATGCCTGTAATTACATGCCTGTAATTACATGCCTGTAATTACATGCCTGTAATTACATGCCTGTAATACATACCAATTTAGGTTTACACTAATAGCTTTCTAAAGACATGCCCATCGACGAAATTGGATGAAGCACTTAAATTTTGGAAATCTGATTACACAATCAGAGTCATTGTGCAAATAATAGTAATGTACATGTTCCTTTTTGAAGTACCATGATTCATCTGGCTACTATTAATGTCTATATGAAGTGTGAAATGCCTGCACTTAAGGTTTCACGAAGTCTGTCATCTTTGGCACTCCCGACATAGGCATCCCCTTCATCGACACAAAGCACTGTCCTCATCACAGCGGAATTCCCAGCCACACGGCGAGACCGGCCGTTGTGCGGCATCACACGGTTGCTAAGCTAACGTCCCACACCACATGGTCGCAGCCAGACTGCGGCTTTGACAAATGTCCTGTGCGGCCACGCCAACTTAGAATATTTTCAGGGTGTCACAATTCGCCTGTTACCTCACAATGCCAATCCGGAGCTGGCAATTACCCATCTCCTGCTGTGTGTCAAACACATGGGTGGCCATCAGGTACACACAGGGAGGAGAAGAAAAGGTAAGGAGGAAAGAAAGAATGGCCTCAAACACTGCAGCGGAGGAAGGAGGGGAGAGAGCGATACAGGGAAAGGACAGTATAGGGAAGGAGCAGTACAAGAGAGAAGAGTCCTACAAGTAAACCAACACAAATGAGCTTCAAGAGCCCATGGAGGCACGAAACATCTTCCCAAGAGAGGGGAAAAGGACAAAATAAGAGGAGACAAGCAGCACTGAAAGAGAAGCAGTGCTGCAAGGGCTGGGGCCCCGTGGGCACCAAGGACGCACGCACCATAGAGCCGGGTGCCCCCCGGTGTGTGTGTGTGTGTGTGTGTGTGTGTGTGTGTGTGTGTGTGTGTGTGTGTGGGGGGGGGGGGGGGGGGGAGGAATGGACAACTTTAAGCAATATATTTTATTTATGCCCCACACTTACTAAAGCTTGAGAGTTCCAGCATCAAACTGGTTACTCCATTCATAGTTCATTTGCATGCAGCACATTAAAAGTCAAAGAATGGTTACATGATTCATGATTTCATCCTGACAATTACAATGAACTAGACTCGAGCCTTTCAATAAGTAAAGTTAGGCACAACTTTTACTCTCTTGCTTTTATCACCATCAATTAATTGAACTTCACATAATTTCAGAGAGAGAGAGAGAGAGAGAGAGAGAGAGAGATAGAGAGATATGTAGCTGCAATTTCCCAATTTCCTCTGAGCACCAGCATTACTATGGATGGTGTATTAGATTAATATTTTTACTGTACCATTTTTAATTTTAACTGGATATTTATTAACAGTGATAACTGAAGACCTTTACATTCTCAATTTTCTGCTCTTTCTAACTTACTACTTGCAGTATTCGGTAACAGTCCTAGAATTATTGCTATGGCTATTGTCCTACAATATTTTGCTTTCCATTCCCACATGGCTACATTGTCCCAGCTGACGATACTGTGCTGGCACTGCAACTCATCACAGAGCAGGCAAGGAAAGAAAGGAGGCAAGGAGTGGGAGAGAGTTGGCGAAAGGTGGCCAATGGCTGGGAGGTAGAGGCAGCAAGTACACAGGGTAGGAATGTGTATCCTCTGAACTCAATCTGATCACAGGCAGGACCTGTGCAGAATGCACAATAATACGTGAGGGGGAAATAAAACATAGGAAGATGTTGACTGCATGGAGATGGGCGTGAGTGCAGAACTAGAGGTTAGAGTCCTTGGGCAGGTGTGGGGTGGTGGATCTGGGGCAGGTGCTGGTGAAGATTTGAGGCATGGAGTAGTATAAGATTAAAGGAAGTTCTACATGAATAACTATGTAATTATGAAGAACTCGTGCTAGAGGAAGGATATATGCAGCCAGAGTTCTTAAATAACCACTGAGATCAATCATTTTGCATTCAGTGGAGTGTTCCACCACTGGGTGGTCAATTCTGTGTCTTGTCCCCACATTCAATTCCACCTGTCTCCCGAACTTCATTCAGTGTACAATCACCGTCTTCTTCCTCTGCTACTCCACTGACCCCTCCCCCCCCTCCCCTCCCCCCCTCCTCCTCCTCCTCCTCCTCCTCCTCCTAAGTATCCACAAGCACACATCATTGTGCACTGCACAAAACTCGGCCACCACCAGTCTCCTTCGGGTATCAAAACTATTTATACTAGCCTACACAGCAATGTTGTTACTGCATTTCCAAGGAAAATAAAAACCACCTTGTGTCAACTATAAAGTACATTATATAATTGACAGCAGAATGCACTGATATTGTTAATTATGTAAAGTATATTACCATAAGAAATTTGCCATTCAAGCTGTTTATGATACATGAATATTATCAGATCACTTAAGTCTGACGTTAAAGATTTGTCAGCTGCTTTTGGCATTTCTAAAATAGTATGTTTCTCCCAAATACTTACAACCTGTGAGGCACCACATGCAGAAAATATATCTGGAGGATTCCTCTGGGAGCTATAAATGTCCTCATTCTGTTTAAATCATACCATGGAAAAAATCCAATATTATGAAAAGAATAGTTGCTACTCAATATAGCAGGGATGCTGAGTCAGCAGCCAGAGACTGTTTGCAGGTGCGCATCTCTCTCTCTCTCTCTCTCTCTCTCTCTCTCTCTCTCTCTCTCTCTCTGTGTGTGTGTGTGTGTGTGTGTGTGTGTGTGTGTGTGTGTGTGTGTGTTGTGTTGTGTTGTGTTGTGTTTGTTTCTGTTTGGCCAAAAACAGTCTCTGTTGTGCCTATCTGTGACTCACCATGTTTACATGTTTATCAATGGCAATGTCTGATCAAGAAAGTGAGATGTTATCTTTATCTCTTCCATTATTCATATTCCACTGAGTATTTCATTAGCGCACTTTTTTTTCTTTTACATTTCTGATATCAGTGGCACAGCAGAACGTGTGCTACAACCAAACACAGGTTTTTAGGATATTAATTACACATAGATGTTTTTATACCACTTACAGACAAACAGTTGGTGACAAGGTTCACATCATTTGATGAAAAAACTGCAGAGAAACATGCACCAACCTTGTAATATTGCTTTGGCTTCAGGCCTCTGCAGAAGTTCATGGCTGGGCTGAGCATTATTCACCATAACTTGAAGCTCTGGAGGTAGAGGTGACAGTGAAGGAGGAACTGCAGGAAGTACCGGGTGTACAGGAGGCGGCACGGTGAAATGCCCCATGTGAGACGGCACAGCTTGCTGCTGTTGCTGTCTCTGAGCCAACTGCACATGCTGATTTGCTGCTATCAGTTTTGACAGCATCTCCTGCTGCTGTTGCTGTTGACGCTGTTGCTGCAATGTGCATTCAATTTGTCAGTTTGGATTTACAATTTTAGTATGAAGGGAGTAGTTTATTTAGCTTATCACCGTCTAAACAATTGTTATCTTTAATGTACATGATGTTTACTACAGTTTCCCACCAACTGCACAGAAACAATACAATTTCTAATCAGACAAAGGAACATGTTGGTTTTAGAAGTAGATATAGCACAATTCCAGTGAAATTACAAAATAGAAAAAATGAGTGAAAGACCAGTTTGCCAGGGAAAAAAAAAGTTAAAGGAAGGGAGCTGAAGCTATTGCCTCTTTGAGGAAGGTCTGTTGTGGGGAACCAACAGTAAGGCTGTACAATAATAACAAGACATCTTAAATGAAACAGAGAAATACGGCATCTATGCACTGTGGAGAAATGCAGGACTACGGAGGAAACCAGGGGACATGAGGTTAAGGAAAAATTAACATTAAAGAACAGGATAATTGAAACTGTGGACAACTGTAAATATCCCAGTAGTGTGATACTGAAGAATCAAGGATGAGGTAGCTATCAGCAAAAGGGTACAATAAAATGATGCATCTTCTCAGTGTGTGGTGGGTTCAGTTTGGGGAAGAGTGGTACCAATGAGGTTTAAAGAAGCCCTGAGCAAGATGTACTTTCACCCACATTGACAGAGCATCAGAGACCTTCACAATGACTAGAGGTGACTAGAATCCATGTCAGTGATATGAAATTCCTAAGTAGTATGTTATGGAAAACAAGGCGAGACAGTGAGAAATGAAGATGGTAGGGAGGAAACTGGAGCAGAAAAGTTAGATAATCGAGTTGCAAAGAGCATGTTAACATAGTTTGGACATGTTAAGAGAATGAAACACACACACACACACACACACACACACACACACACACACACACACACACACAGACAGACAGACAGAGAGAGAGAGAGAGAGATAGAGAGATCCTGGCAGATTTAAACTGCACCAGACCAACTCAGGACCTTTGCCTTTTGCAGCAAAGTTTGGTTGTTCTGTTTTAGGGCACAAAAACAAATAGGGTCATATGCACTCACATCAGAACTGCAGAACATGAAAAGAAAGAGGAGTTAAAAACGACTACACATTAATCCCAATCTATGGAAGAGGTGACAGCTAAAACAGGGATGTGGAGAGAAAAAATACACCATAGAGAAACGGACGTCCTGAGCTAAAAATTAAATGGCCTTCTCCAAACTGCTACGATGGATAAAGAGTAAAATGGAGTTGACAGATGCAGTGTCATTCACTAACACATCCGGTAACTCAGACGGCAAACAAATGAGAATGTGAGTGGTTAAAAAAAAGGAAATGGTGGACCAGCAAAGGTGGAGCGCAATGAGTACAAAGGGTGGGGGAGCCCCACTTAATAAATGGCAACAGCTAAAAAGACATTGCCCTATATGATCTTCTCATGGTGAGACAGCCAAGTGAAGGTCGTCCAACCCACTGGGAGAGGCTTAATAACCCAGAGCTTGTTCCTGTGAAGGGAGAATCAGTGGTAATGCTGAACTGACACCATCTGTTGACAGATGGCAACACTTAGATCATCGGAGGGAATGTAAGAACTAGCGGACTGAGGTATGAAGACTGCAGCCTTGGCGGCAACACCATCAGTGGCTCCGTTTTCTGCCAGACCAACGTAACCACGAACCCACAAACACCACAGTGGCTCCGTGAGTCAGCAAGTGACAGCTTCTCTAGCCCCATTGCACTGAAGGATGGACAGTGTACAGCACAAAGACGCTTTGAAGGGCACAGAGAGTCAGAGCAGATGACGCAATTAGAAAGACTATCACTGGATGACTCTGTGGCCTGATACAGGGCAAAGAGCTCTGCTGTAAATACTGAGCAGTGTTCCAGAAGCCAATACTGAAAAACGTTTGTTCCAATGACGAAGCCACACCCAACACCAGCCAGTTGGAGAGCCGTCAGTGTACACAAAGGTACTAACGTGAAGATCTGTGTGAAGGTCGTGAAACTGAAGATGATAGAGTGAGGATAGAGTGAGGCTGGAGTAGTGTCCGCAGGTAGTGAATGAAGGTCAATGTGAACACGGGCTGCCACACAAAGCAAAGGTGGTGAAGGGTTTCACCCACTGGGAAAGCTGTAGGTACTGTGAAGTGTAGATGTAAGGTGGCTATAATTTCGCACCTTACAAGCACTGATCTACATACCTTGCCGTGAATTAAAACCAGAATTAGGTATCACTTGATAGGTTGTACATCACATATATGATGATTTAAAGAAGACTGACTGTTACATATACCTTGTAAATAGTTGTTAACGCTTACAGCATAAGAGGTGATGGAGTGTTATCAAAACAGCCTTATGAATGATTGCCTATACTAGTAGAGGTTGGAACGCCAGTGGAAATTAAACGGCACGCCTAACTCAAGCCCTGGGTGGAAAACCCCGCACAGGTATGTTGGTCCTGCTTAACACAGTAAGTAACCCAAGACGGATGGTTAGGGCACCTGAGCGCTGAAGCAAAACACTGCAGCGACTGGCTGGCTGTTTTACCGAGGCCAGTAGGATAACCGGATACTACTTCGGAAACTCAAAGTCTTGGACGCAGCAGAGAGGAACAAGGGGGCGTTAACTTTGAAATCACACAGAATGGGTTATTTCCAAGGATTTCACACTGAGAAGCGTACCATTGTATGAATTCCTAATTAATGGGTGTAGGTATTTCCTCATTAACTTTCCACACTGGACAACAAAAGACTAAAATATGGTTGGTCAGTGTTCGGAATAATCTGTAGAGAGGGACAATATTCCGTGGTTTCGAGAATATGATTCGCCTTCTGCTTTTACGAGGGAGGGTAGCCAAGCTTTTCTGGGAAACCAGCGGTGGATGAAAGAGGTCTTCCGTTTTTTGCGCTCGTGTGTGACGGTCACTTCAGTATCAGCTTTGTTGCTACAGAGGGACTTGCTGTCTTTGCTTTTAGGAGATTTTACAGTTAGAATGGTTAGGCACTGTACTGATGCAAACTTATATGATTCTGGACTTCGCCTCCGTGTAGGGAGTTGGCGTAGAGTGCGCGGCGTTCAGTGATTGAGAGCACTACTACTGTCGATGCTCACATAGAGACATTATCTGAATTCTGTCCTTGTGGCTGGGAGTTAGTGTGTCTGTACAACACAGAGAGGAGAAGACAGTATTAGATTATACTAGTCAGAGGACCACTTTCTGCCGTCATAGTGTTTGAACGAGTTGTTTTTATATTTTGTGGCTCGAATAATTCTGTCGTCACAGACATGAACGAGAAGCATCACCGACGCACCAGACACAGTACATACCGTGACATTGCTAATTGCTTCAGCTTATTAGGGCTATAAAGCAAAACAGCTGAGATCACATAACTTATTTCCACTGAGGTTGAACACCACTGTAGATCATCTTTGAAACTAATGTCTTCTAGTGCTTGGTACGTACGTGATGTCAGTCATCTCGCGTTATTTATATTAGATAGCGTAATCATAAAAAAGTGACACATTTTGGCAACTGATCACTAATATTAATTTTGAAACTCATTTGTGTCTAAGTGAACTAGACATTAATATACATACGTTTGTAACATATGAAGGGGTTTTAATCTACAATAAATATATAAGCAGAAACAGCATTTATGATTTTGTAGTTACTAGTTCCCTTTATCATTCATTTATGTTTATATTGTAATTTTTATGTTAAAGAACAAGGAGGAGGAGGAGGAGGAGGAGGAGGTAGTATCACCATAAAGAGATCCTAAACTCTGATTCAGGGGGTAGTCAGACAGGGTCAAATCTTCATTTTCGCATTTAGTATTTTCTATTGTGCACATTCATTTTACACCTGCCTGGAGTAGCATCTTGGATATGGCTTACCCTACCAGGATCCTACTTTGAGTATCCTGATAGTAGCCATAAAGTGGTTTGAAACCTTGGAAATTTTCAGAAAATTTTTTCCCCATTTGTAATGTTTAGGTGTTATTGATAGTGATCACCAGCTTGCTTGTATAGTTTGCAGCGGTAAAGTCATGCGATAACATTAAAAGTAATATTTGTGCGTATTATTGTATTTCTTTTCAGAGGCATTGCACTTCAGCCCACTGGCGGCAATTTATTGATATTTATGTTGTGTCATTTGTCATCTTATTTTGTTTGTATTGTAGTAACACTGCTAGTTCACGATGTTGTCATTAGTTTGGCTTGTTTGTTGTTTATATTTTATGTTACATGCCCGTTACATAATAAATGTGGGTAGTGTAAATTGTGTGTACTTTTAAAAGAACTTATCAGGGATCACTCCATGATAACTAGGGCGAAAGTGACTAAAGCACAACACATCACTGTTTGCAACAACATGGAAATGGCAGATACAATGGATAGTCAAGAAAGTGTATGGGACGAGTTAGCTTTGTTAGCAGCACAAGGAACAGGAGAGGAGAATACTGATCCAAGAGAACTTTTTGAGGATGATAGACACAGTCATGCCCGTGGTGGGCAATTTGATAGTGAAGATTAGGAACAGTGACACACTGATGCAATCTTAAAGATACGGGACTATAATGTAGGGAGTCCAAGTGAATGCCTAACAACTAATAATCGTGATAGCTTGCCGTCAGTGACTATCACGAGGCAGCATCTCAGGAGTGCATGGTGATGACTTTCTTGAATACCAAGAATGGAAAATGGTAGAAGATCACCTAAGAGTAGAGGAAGTCACAATAGGAGAGAAGATTTAGATAAAGCAAGTGTGTTGGACATCCTTTTATACCTAAAAGCAATGGGAAGTAAAATTCAGAAGGTCAGCTCAGAAATGGGAAATAAAATTCAAAACCGTGTCGAGATTCAGTCAATAAAACATGCAAAGACGGAAGTGAAAAATGAGGTATTGACACATGAAAGAAAACTAGAATGAGAGATTGCGGAGGTCAGAAGAGCTGCGAATGAGCCGAGATTACTAGCGAGGGGGTGCAAAGTGGATTGCTCTTGAAACATTAGCGAAGACAGAAAATATGACAAAGATAGGTAGAAGTGCATTAACGAAGTTACAGAGGCGCTTGAAACAAGTAGAAATAACACAGCTGCAAAAAGACAGAAATTGCACGAAGTAAGGCATTGACCGAAGAGCTCTCACTATTTAAACAAAACATAGAAATCTAAATTATGCGATTATCTCAGGAAGTCAGGTCGCAACCTAGTCAAAAATCACATCTCAGAAAAGAAATAGTAGGCGATTTGGAAATAACAGAAACCGAAAGAGACAGTTCAAATTCAGTACAATCATGTCAAAGCCGAGACGATATTGGAATGTGCTCTAATGTAAGAGTTGCTCGCCAACTACAGACAAAGTTTATCTGCACAGCAACAAAATATCGCTAGAGATATGGCGCATGCGTCTACACTGGGCACGACTGGGTCGCAAATTGCAAATACTGAGAACAGCAATGAGATATTTCATATGCATACCTGTTACCCAATAATGCGCACCATGGGACATTTTCCAATGATGAAAACATGACGGAGTAGAAGAGAGGATGCCCAAGGTAACAGTAGACAGGAAATGTTAGCACCAAGTGAGAATGTGGTAGGTCGAGTGGTAAGAAATTCTAATGAAATTTTGGATTTTAAACATTTTATCTCTGTACGAAAATTCCAGCATTACAAAGATGAGGGTAATGTTTTTACACCCAAAAACTTTCACTGGACAATTTGAGTTATCATTACCTCTTCACTGGCCTCTGATGTACAAACTGGACTCCATATGTTCACATATAGAGGGAACATCGGCCAAATGCATGCAGAACATTGCAAAAACAAGCACATCATATGAAGAGTTTCGTAGCGCATTTTTAAACAAATACTGGTACAAGGAGACACAAGACAGGATCAAACAGGAAATAATGATGAGCAGAGGCTTGGAGAGTTCAGGGTTCCGTAGTCTGGTGAAGTATTTCGGAAACTTGACCAAGAAAAATCTGTATTTGGATGACCCATGCACACCTGCTGAGATCATAAGATTGTGTTACATGAAGTTGCCAATTTCCTACCAGAAAATGCTCGTCGGCCGATGTGGAAGTGATGAAGGATTCAAGGGTACCCTAAGAGATGGAGTTCGCTTTCAATGAGCATCAGGTGCGAGAAAAACGTAGGCAGAGAGAGGGCAAAGTGAAAGAAGGGAGAACAACAGAGGAAATAATAGAGGCTATAATTGGCAAAACAATGTAAATTGGCCACCTCACCAAAACATGGACCATAGGTATCTTAGTGGGAACAACATACAGTGAAAGAACTATGGTACGGAATATGCGCAACAAAATGAACGAAGGTGGGAGCCACAAGGTAATTGCGTATCATGGGGTGATAATAGATAAACTTGTGAACAGTTTGATCAAGGATAGGGTGGAATGAATAATAACAGGAATCGGGAACAATCAATCAAAATTAGACCACCTATCCCTGGGAGAGTATGACAAAATGAAGTAGACTGAACAATGACTAGGCCAGACTATGGGCACTAGTGAAAATGCAACCGTAAACCATCTCGCAAGCAATAACATAATTATAGAATGAGGACATGAGGGAGATATTACTTGATGAAAATGAAACATTACCTAAACAGGAAACCTATCTGGTGGTAAAAGTACAAATTGGAGGAATTATGGGTACTGCTGTAATAGATAGTGCAAGAAAACTCTCAGCTATTTCCGATAGACTGTTCACTAAATGCAATGATTCAGTTAATCCACCGATGCTTCCAATGCAAAAACAACAGTATGAGGTGCGTTACTGGCACAATAATGTTATTTATTTGGTGTGAGTTGGAAAGGGTACAGAAACATCACAACAAACACGTCTAGATTTTGAATGCCAAGGACACCAGATGACTGCAAATCTGTTCATAATACAGAAATTAACAGCTGATATAACAATCGGTGTAGATTTTCTTTTAGTGCAGAAAGCTAACATTGATCTAGGAAGAGGTGAGTTAATGTTACGGAGAGGAGAAAAATAAAAATCAGATTTGATGAGAAGGTAATAAAAGTTCCAATACCAGCGAGCTGTTTACAACTTCAATTCACAGACACACACACAGTTCAGAGGGAGGAGTGAAGAAAAAAAATAATGAGAATGGAGCAGATTTCAAGTCATAACGTGAGCAGATTAATGAAATTAACAGTAAGATTAATTCGAAACTTGAGAATCTGGAAAACATAGATAATATGAACACACAACGGTTGGAGTTTGCACTCAAAAATAATGCAGAGATCATCTTACCGAAAACCGGATGCATTAAGGGGTATCAATATAAATTTGAGGTAAAGAAACAGACCATTTCGGGTACCTCCTTATGCCATCCTATGGTCATACCAGGAAAGGGTTCTAGGTGAACTACGAAGAATGGAGGACAAAGGTGTAATTGAGGCAGCGAGATCTGAGTATACTAGTCCACTATGCATAGTAGACAAAAAGGACGGTGGAATTCGACTGGTGTTAGACTCGCACCAAATAAATAACATTATTGTGCCAGTAACGGATCGCCCTGAAAGGCTTGAGGAGCACCTTCAAAGATTTCATGGGGTTTTGGTGTTTCCCTCACTTTATTTGTGATCGAGCTTTTGGCAGATAGAGCTTGATACTGACTGCTGAAAACACACTGCATTTATTGCCTTCGGAAGGTGTTTTCATTTCAAAAGGCTCCCTTTTGGATTGAATATATCTTCAGCTGCATTTATCAGGGGTCTTAGCAAAGTATTGAGTGAAGAGTTAAAAGAGAAGATCATGTGTTATGTAGACAATATATTGATAGCAAAAAATACCTGGGAGAAACAAACTCTTAGAGGAAGTGTTAGGTAGTTTGAAAAGGTATGGGGTGCATGCAAATATTGGCAAGTCTTTTTGGGAGCAGTAGTGTTAGCTTTCTGGGACACGAGGTAACAGGAGAAGGAATTAGTCCAGACCCAGGGAGGATGGCAGCAATTGCAAAGTTTACCACTCCTACAAACAGAAAACAACCGAGAGGGTCTCTAGGGGTAATAAATTTCTATAAAAAGTTTATATATGTGGAAAAATTAGTTAGTCCCAGACTCTGCCAATTGACAGGAAAAGGAACCCCCTTGGTGTGGGATGAGTGTGCAGAATGAGAATTCAATAATTTGAAGGCAGCACTTATCAATGCTCCTATTTTATCATATACTGACTTATCACAGGATTTTTGTATGGCCACTGAGTGCGAAGACGGTTTGGGAGTTATGTAGTTTCAGGAGTTTGAACAAGACAGAAAATTAGTACACAGAACAATCGCCTTTGGTAGCAGGGTACTATCAAAAAGTGAAAGTAATTACTCTGTTACCAAACTTGAAGCCCTTGCAATAGTATTGTTGTTGTTGTGGTCTTCAGTCCTGAGACTGGTTTGATGCAGCTCTCCATGCTACTCTATCCTGTGCAAGCTCCTTCATCTCCCAGTACCTACTGCAACCTACATCCTTCTGAATCTGCTTAGTGTATTCATCTCTTGGTCTCCCCCTACGATTTTTACCCTCCACGCTGCCCTCCAATGCTAAATTTGTGATCCCTTCATGCCTCAACACATGTCCTACTAACCGATCCCTTCTTCTAGTCAAGCTGTGCCACAAACTTGTCTTCTCCCTAATCCTATTCAATACCTCCTCATTAGTTACGTCATCTACCCACCTAATCTTCAACATTCTTCTGTAGCACCACATTTCGAAAGCTTCTATTCTCTTCTTGTCTAAACTATTTATTGTCCATGTTTCAGTTCCATACATGGCTACACTCCATACAAATACTTTCAGAAACGACTTCCTGACACTTAAATCTATACTCGATGTTAACAAAATTCTCTTCTTCAGAAATGCTTTCCTTGCCATTGCCAGTCTACATTTTATGTTCTCTCCACTTCGACCATCATCGGTTATTTTGCTCCCCAAATAGCAAAACTTCTTTACTACTTTCAGTGCCTCATTTCCTAATCTAATTCCCTCAGCATCACCCGACTTAATTCGACTACATTCCATTATCCTCGTTTTGATTTTGTTGATGTTCATCTTATATCCTCCTTTCAAGACACTATCCGTTCCGTTCAACTGCTCTTCCAAGTCCTTTGCTGTCTCAGACAGAATTACAATGTCATCGGCAAACCTCAAAGTTTATATTTCTTCTCCCTGGATTTTAATACCTACGCCAAATTTTTCTTTTGTTTCCTTTAGTGCTTGCTCAATATACAGATTGAATAACATCGGGGAGAGGCTACAACCCTGTCTCACTCCTTTCCCAACCACTGCTTCCCTTTCATGCCCCTCGACTCTTATAACTGCCATCTGGTTTCTGTACAAATTGTAAATAGCCTTTCGCTCCCTGTATTTTACCCCTGCCACCTTTAGAATTTGAAAAAGATTATTCCAGTCAACATTGTCAAAAGCTTTCTCTAAGTCTACAAGTGCTAGAAATGTAGGTTTGCCTTTCCTAAATCTAACTTCTAAAATAAGTCGTAGGGTCAGTATTGCCTCACGTGTTCCAACATTTCTACGGAATCCAAACTGATCTTCCCCGAGGTCGGCTTCTACCAGTTTTTCCATTCGTCTGTAAATAATCTGTGTTAATATTTTGCAGCTGTGACTTATTAAACTTGTAGTTCAGTAATTTTCACATCTGTCAACACCTGCTTTCTTTGGGATTGGAATTATTATATTCTTCTTGAAGTCTGAGGGTATTTCGCCTGTCTCATACATCTTGCTCACCAGATGGTAGAGTTTTGTCAGGACTAGCTCTCCCAAGGCCGTCAGTAGTTCTAATGGAATTTTGTCTACTCCTGGGCCCTTGTTTCGACTCAGGTCTTTCAGTGCTCTGTCAAACTCTTCACGCAGTATCGTATCTCCTATATCATCTCCATATACATCCTCTTCCATTTCCATAATATTGTCCTCAAGTACATCGCCCTTGTATAGACCCTCTATATACTCCTTCCACCTTTCTGCTTTCCTTTCTTTGCTTCGAACTGGGTTTCCATCTGAGCTCTTGATATTTATACAAGTGGCTCTCTTTTCTCCAAAGGTCTCTCTAATTTTCCTGTAGGCAGTATCTATCTTACCCCCTAGCGAGATAAGCTTCTACATCCTTACATTTGTCCTCTAGCTATGCCTGCTTAGCCATTTTGCACTTCCTGTCAATCTCATTTTTGAGACGATTTTATACCTTTTTGCCTGCTTCATTTACTGCATTTTTATATTTTCTCCTTTCATCAATTAAATTCAATATTTCTGATGTGGTTATAATAGAAGGAAACATTCCACGAAGGAAAAATATACCTAAAAACAAAGATGATGTGACTTACCAAATGAAAGTGCTGGCAGGTCGACAGACACAGAAACGAACACAAACATACACACAAAATCCAAGCTTTCGCAACAAACTGTTGCCTCATGAGGAAAGAGGGAAGGAGAGGGAAAGACGAAAGGATGTGGGTTTTAAGGGAGAGGGTAAGGAGTCATTCCAGTCCCGGGAGCGGAAAGACTTACCTTAGGGGGGAAAAAGGACGGGTATACACTCGCGCACACACACACATATCCATCCACACATATACAGACACAAGCAGATGTCTGCTTGTGTCTGTATATGTGTGGATGGATATGTGTGTGTGTGCGCGAGTGTATACCCGTCCTTTTTCCCCCCTAAGGTAAGTCTTTCCGCTCCCGGGACTGGAATGACTCCTTACCCTCTCCCTTAAAACCCACATCCTTTCGTCTTTCCCTCTCCTTCCCTCTTTCCTGATGAGGCAACAGTTTGTTGCGAAAGCTTGGATTTTGTGTGTATGTTTGTGTTCGTTTCTGTGTCTGTCGACCTGCCAGCACTTTCATTTGGTAAGTCACATCATCTTTGTTTTTAGGTAAATTCAATATTTCTTCTGTTACCCAAGGATTTCTACTAGCCCTCGTCTTTTTACCTACTTGATCCTCTGCTGCCTTCACTACTTCATCCCTCAGAGCTACCCATTCTTCTTCTACTGTATTTTTTTCCCATGTTCTTGTCAATTGTTCCCTTATGCTGTCCCTGAAACTCTGTACAACTTCTGGTTTAACCAGTTTGTCCAGATCCCATCTTCTTAAATTCCCACCATTTTGCAGTTTCTTCAGTTTTAGTCTACAGTTCATAACCAATAGATTGTGGTCAGAGTCCCCATCTGCACCTGGAAATGTCCTACAATTTAAAACCTGGTTTCTAAATATGTCTTACCATTATATAATCTATCTGATAGCTTCTAGTATCTCCAGGATTCTTCCATGTATACAACCTTTTATGATTCTTGAACCAAGTGTTAGCTATGATTAAGTTATGCTCTGTGCAAAACTCTACCAGGCAGCTTCCTCTCATTTCTTACCCCCAATCCATATTCCCTACTATGTCTCCTTCGCTCCCTTTCCCTACTCTCGAATTCCAGTCACCCATGACTATTAAATTTTCGTCTCCCTTCACTACCTGAATAGTATGGGGATTTAAAAAGTTTGGAAACTTCCTGTTCAGTACAAAAACAAAAGCCTACACAGACCATAGGGCCCTAGAATTTCTCCTAACAGCCAAACTTCCACATGGAAGACTAGCGAGATGGGTAGCTGTGCTTTAAGAATACCGATTTTCAACAGTCTATGTGCATGGTCTGACAAACGTCATTGCTGATGCCTTGTTCCGCTCACCTATTGGTGTAACAGAAGAGAGAGAGCTGAAGCATTAGATCAAGAGCACTTTTCGTTGTTCTACCTCTAAAGTGTTGCATTTGAAAACTTCTCACTGTAACAATGTGGATTATCCAGAATGAGCAGGACAAGGAACCAGATTTAGTCAAAATAAAGGAAAAGCGAAGGATCGGATGCAGGCCCACAGAAGACAGCACTACCTCTTGAGAAAAGGTATTCTGTTTTACAGGGCAAACATTAATGATTAGTTGTGGGTGGTATATATACGAAGTGAGTTAATAAATAAGCTTATATGGCATACGCACTTAAGTTACGCACACTAAAGTCCATGAAAATGTTTTCTGAAAATGACGAGTGTCTGCTAGTTTAAAAACACAGAGAAATGTATAAGGAAAGTACTAGCTATCTGTAAAAACTGCCGAAAGGCAAAATCCATAACTGTAGGAACCCAGCCTCCTTTATACCCAATTATTCCTGAGAAACTAAGGCACATGGCAGCGACAGATTTAATGGAACCATTACTCAACGTACTGAGAGGCCATCAATGTCATTGGTAGTACTGGAGCCTACATCCAAATATGTGACATTGACACCACTATAAAGGGCGGCTGGTGCAACTGAGTAGAGCCTTGTGCACAGACTTCATAAACCAAGTGGAAACTTTAGATTGTATTATCTCAGATAATGGACCTCAATATAAATCTGAGGTATGGAAAAGAAAGTATAAAATAAAGCCCATATTTATTAGTAGATTTCATACAAGTTTGAACCCTGTTGAGAGAATAATGAAAGATTTGGATAATTTATGTAGACTATACTGTGGAAAAAATCATGCTAGCTGGGACGTATTTCTTAAAGATTTTCAGGATGTGATAAATGAGCTCCCCCACAGTACCACATTGATGCCATGTATGATGGTTCTAAAGAATAGGGACCCTCCAAATAAAATTCGAGGACTGATCGATTTTCCACAAAGGACACGCTAACAAGATAAAGTCATAGTTGAGGAGGCTTTGTGCAATATTTGGGTCACTGGAGAGAAGCGCAAGAGGTGTGCAGACCAAAAGTTGCATGTAAGGGAATTTGTAGTTGGACAAAAAGACTTAGTTAAGTCTTATAGGTTGTCCAACAAGCAACTGAAGCTACGTCAAAAGTTCAAGAGATACAGCGGCCCGCTGCATATAAGGAGACTAGTGCATTCACATGCGGTTGAAATTGAGTCTGTGACATCAGGAAAATCTTTGAAACCATCATGTAAGCCATCTCGAGCCATTTATAGAATAATTAGGAAGAATTAAAGAGAGCTTGTATGGCGAAAGTAAAGTATATTGTATATAGTTAGCAATTAGGTTATTGCACTGACGGGATATGTAGATGTATCAATATTTTCTGTGCTATTATGTTAAAAGAGGTACTACAGTGCATAGAAGGGTATGATGTTCAGAGAGAAAATTAGGGTAGGTTTTTTGTGTAGACTATAGCTATGAGCACAGCAAGCTGAGTGTACAATTTAAAGGGTGTCTGGAGTTTTAAGATGTGCTATCTGACCATGAAGGAAGAAGGTAAAAATGAGAAATGTGTGATACTGCAAAAATCAATAATAATAAATAAATAAATAAATAAATAATTGTAAAGATGTGTGAATAGGTAAGTTTGTTACCCAACTGATGTGGAACGTATTAGCAGAGAACATCAGCATTTTGAAAATATTTTAGAACTACTTCATGAAATGAGTGTGTATTTTTCATGTTTAGCAGTGGAATCACAAATGAGTGACTCGCTAGTAGCATTTTGCACTGACTCACAGGTGTGTCGTCCAAATATTATTTGTCTCGATTCAGAGAAACAGGAGTTCACTATGTGACCTAGTCCATGTGGCTACGCGAGAGCGCACCGTTATTTGTATATGGAAGTGTTGTATTTATGCTGTTCAGAGAGACAGAAGAATTGTGTACATGGTGGCCAGTTCTGCGGAATACCATATAAGCACACCGAAATGATGCTCGAGTGTCTTAGCATCATAAAATGAATGTGTAATAAGGGGATATAGACATGTAAAAATTAATAAAGGAAGGTACAAAATGCTATACGTTCAAAGCACGACATCGTGTTGACTTTATAAAATGTACTAGAATCTTTATATTTTCATGTACCACTAACAAAATAGAATGTAACTTTAGCAACATAAAAGGAAGAGTTAACAGCAGATAAATGTAATAGCAGCAGCTCCGGAGAAAGGACAGTGACAGAAGGTTATTACTGAGTAAAAACATGAAATAAGGTATGTGACAGTGTGATTAAAGAAGCTATCAGTAATTTTGTACTAAACTTGCTATGTAGTATGTGATTGTCGACAGGAAGCAAGTCTAAGCATGAAATGAAGAAGAGGTCCGCCTAATCATTCATTTGTGTATGTTTGTGCAGACGTGCACTTTCTTGTTCACAGATATTCACAACAAAACCAAGAGGCACGAGATTGGACGATCTTATGTTACCCAACGACAGTTTAGTACTTTGAATAGGGTTTTAGTTAGGCTAGTATAAACGTCCTACTGGCCAGTAGTTTAACATGTAGTATTTTCAATTATTAACATTGGGATGTGGTGGTGATCATAATTCTACTGTTATGTTTATTTTTTTGTAGATATACAGGTGCCAACAGATATTTAATAATTAAATTACATAGGTTGAGGAATATGTTCTTTCATAATTAACAATAACTTTGTACATGAAATACTGATCCGAATAATACAAGTAAATAAGTGAGTGTGTTGGCTGATTGTACAACTACAACAATAAATGTAAAGATAAATGAATATATATAATTTGTGTGTTATGTTTGTACAGTATTTGTGTAAATTGGAAACTAATTGTGTGTAATAGTGGGTACAGGTTTCACAAACAGAAACTTTTATGACAAACACTGGAAGCAACAACGTGATGTGTGGATGGAATGAGAGGGTAACGGCACAGCTGCAGAGAAAAGCTGAAGCAAGGGATGCCACCGGTAAGCCTAAGCCATGTCGAGGGCTTGGGCAATCCGCAGTAGACCCGCTGGGTCAGGTCAAATGGCCACTGATGACTTCTCCACTTTTGTATTATACAATGGAGACGAGATAAGCAAAGTGCACACACGATACAGTCAGTTAATCCTACAGCGCAACTACTAATAGCTGTACGAAACTGTGAACTCTACTTGCTTTTCTTCTGCTGTTCTCTACCAGACAGAGACTGATAAACATCATAACTTGTAGCAGTCAGTCATCTGGCACTGACTTCTGAGGAAGTACACTTGTAACCTAACGGGATCAACAATGGGCTGAGGGTCCAAAGACTGACTTGCAAAGCCACCATGACCAATATCTAACAAGTTGTTAAACCAATCTTCACTTCCTAAACTCAACAAAAACTGTAGCTTCATTCCTCGTACACAAATGAAGATGAAAGTGTGTTGTGAAATCCGAATCAATGTGTGACTCTTAAAAAAAAAATTAACAAAAATAAAAGTGCATAATTTGATGAATATTGAACAGTTACACCCACAAACTAACAGTTTCTGATATATTAATCTTTTTTTTTAACATCTTGTACTTATTTCTCGGGGTAGTCTTAAGTAAATATTAAGTAAATATTTGTGTATACATTCACGTAAAATTATTTTTTCTCATTCTCCTTGATAATGACGAGGGTTTTAACATGTTTAATATTTTACATTTTATACACTGTGAACAAGAACATTAGTTTAAATTGCTGGTCGATCTGAATTCTTATTACAAATATTAGTTGTCACAGTAAATGTAAATGCAGTTTGTCAAATAATGCTTTGGAACATAAGATTTTTTAAATGTTTAAAGAGAATACACATTAGGGAAACACTAGACTTGGACAATCAGTTTGCGATTTTTTTTTTAATGCAAGCTGAGAGCATGAACATGACCAAGCGATATTATACAGGATTTTTCACAGAATCTTATGTAATTGTGTAATGACCAACAGATAACGTCTAGAATAACTGGCGTAACTGCTCATTTTGCATATTAATGGCTAGATGATGCCCTCTTATTCTTATTAGTTCACTTGTACAGACAATTGATGGTTATATTATTTTGTAATGGATAAAATAATACTAGAAGAATTACCCCATCCTAATACCAAGGAGTTCATTAGGTGGGCGGGTTGTAAAGTGGCTATAATTTCACATCTTACAAGCACCCATCTACATAACTTGCCACAATTTGAAACCAGAATAGGTATCATCCAATAGGTTGTACATTGTATATATGACAATTTAAAGAAGACTGACTTTGTCACATACACCTTGTAAGTAGTTAACACTTATTGCTTGAGAGGTGATGGAGAGTGTATTATCAAAATGGCATTATGAGCGAGTGCCTGTACTAGTAGAGGTTGAAACGCCAGCGGAATTTAAACGCCACGCGTAACTCAAGCCCTGGGTGGGAAACCCTGCACAGGTGTATTGGGTTACTTACTCTGTTAAGCAGGAGCAAGATGGATGGGCTGGGCACCTGAGTGCTGAAGCACAATACAGCAGTGGCCCGCCGGTATTGTAGCAAGGCCAGTAGGATAACCAAATACTACTTCGGAAACTCAAAGTCTTGGATGCACCAGAGAGAAACGAGGAAGCGTTAAATCTGAAATCATGCAGGGTGGGTTATTTAAGAGGATTTTTACTCTTAGAAGCGTACCATTGTATGAATTCCAAATTGACAGATATAGGTATTTCCTCGCAGACTTTCTGCACTAGACAACAAAAGACTAAAATATGGTTGTCGGCGTTCAGAAGAATCTGTAGAGAGGGACATTATTCCATGGTTTCAAGAATATGATTCACCTTCTGCTTTTACAAGCTTTGCAGGGAAGCCAGCGGTGGATGAAAGAGGTCTTCCATTTTATGCTACAGAGGAACTTGCTGTCTTTGCTTTCATGAGATTTTATAGTTAGAATGGTTAGGCACTGTACTGATGCGAACTTTTACTATTCTGGATTTCACCTCCGGGTAGGGAGTAGTCGTTGAGTACACAGCTTTCCGTGATTGAGAGCACTACTACTGTCGATACTCACATAGAGACGTTATCTGAATTCCGGCCTTGGGGCTGGGAGTTTGTGTTTCTTGTCTGTAGAACACAGAGAGGAGGAGACAGTATTAGATTATACTAGTCAGAGGACCGCTTATTGCTGTACCAGTGTCTGACTGAGTTGTTTTTATATTCTGTGGCTGGAATAGTTCTGTCGTCACAGACGTGTACAAGAAGCAACACACTGACGCACCAGGCACAGTACATATGGTGATATTGCTAATTGCTTCAGCTTATTAGGGCTATAAAGCTAAACATAACTTATTTCCACTGAGGCTGCACACACCTGTAGATCATCTTTGAAAGTAGTGTCTTCTAGTGTTTGGTACGTAGATGTCAGTCATCTCGCATTATTTATATTAGATCGGGTAGCCATAAAAAGGGACAGATTTGGGCAATAGATCACTAATATTAATTAGGAAATTCATTTGTGTATCTAGGTCCATTGGACATTTATACTTTAACATTTTAATATATAAAGGGGTTGTAATCTACACTCATGCTTATAAATTAAGGACAATCGCAGAATGTGGCACTACACAAAACTGGTGCTAATAGCATAGGCACGTAGGGAACACACACGGCACGGGTCTGTAAGTCCACGGTATTGGTAATAAGTTGAGAAAACCATCCCAAAACATATGCTACAAGACGCCACTGTTTCCTATGCATACCCCGACATCAATATGGGATATGATCACCATGCACAAGTACACAGGCCACACAACGGGTTGGCATACTCTGGATCAAGGTGGTCAAGCAGCTGCTGGTGTATAGCCTCCCATTCTTGCACCAGTGCCTGTCTGAGCTCCTGAAGTGTCATAGGGGTTTGAAGACCTGCAGTGATAAGTCAACCTCGAGCATCCCAGACATGCTCGATGGGGTTTAGGTCTGGCGAACAGGCAGGCCACTCCATTGCCTGATATCTTCTGTTTCAAAGTAGTACTCCACGATGGCAGTGCAGTGGGGCTGAGCGTTATCATTAATCAGTAGGAAGGTGGGACCCACTGTACCCCTGAAAAGGCAGACATATTGGTGCAAAATGATGTCCCGGTACTCCTGACCTGTTACACTTCCTCTGTCAAAGACATTCAGGGGTGTGCGTGCGCCAATCATAATCCTACCCACACCATCAAACCACGACCTCCATACAGGTCCTTTTCAAGGACATAAGGGGTTGGTATCTGGTTCCTGGTTCACGTCAGATGAAAACCTGGTGAGAATCACTGTTTAGACTATACCTGGACTCTTCTGTGAGCATAATCTGGGACCACTGTTTGAATGACCATGTACTGTGTTTTGACACCAGGCTTTACGGGCTCTCCTGTGACCAGGGGTCAGTGGAATGCACCTTGCAGGTCTCTGGGCGAATAAACCTTGTCTGTTAAGTCGTCTGTAGACTGCGTATCTGGAGAAAACTGTTCCAATGGCTGCAGTAAGGTACTGAGCAAGGCTACCTGCAGTACTCAAGAGGCCGTCAGCAGGCACTGATGGTGAGATATCGGTCTTGTTGTGTTGTACACTGTGGACGTTCCGTAGTGCAGCACCTGGACATGCTTCCTGTCTGCTGGAATCGCTGCTATTAACTTGAGATCACACTTTGTGGCACACAGAGGGCCCATGCTACGACCTGCTGTGTTTGAGCAGCCTCCAGTCGCCCTAATATTCTACCCCTCATAACGTCATCCATGTGTGTTCTTTGAGCCATTTTCAACACACAGTCACCGTTAGCATGTCTGAAAACATCTGTACACTTACTTGTTGCACTGTACCCTGACATGCACCAACACACCTCTGCGTATGTGGACTGCTGCCAGCACCACCGTGCGACAACCGCAGGTCAAATGCACTGAATGGTCATACCCCGAGGTGATTTAAATTCGCCAACTGTCCACCAGAGCATTATTTCACCATGTATCAGCATTATCATTAATTTATGAGCATGAGTGTACAATAAATGTGGAAGTAGAAACAGCATTTATCATTTTGAAGTTACTGGTTTTCTTAATCATTTATTTATGTATAAGTTGTAATTTATATGTTGAAGAGCACGGAGGAGATAATATCACCATTAAGAGATCCTAAGCTCTGCTCCAGGGGGGGCAGTCAGACAGGGCCAAATCTTCATTTTCGTGTTCAGTATTTTCTGTTGCGCACATTCATTTTACACCCGCCTGGAGTATCATCTTGGAAAGCTGCCGGAGCAAGAGCTGAAAGCGAACACCAAGAGTCAACAGATAAGAGGGACATGCCCATACTGGCAATCAAAGGTGTCATTGAAGGAGGCATAGGATGGATGGTCATGCATGGCAGACTAACAGTGTGCATATCTCCTGAGGATAAAATCACAGCAGTAGGACAGCAGTAGTTTGGTGGCTTCTGCATACAGACACTCAACCACGCTAGTGTAAAAGGTGTCGTGATGGTGGATAGTGTTGAGATGACGTAATATGGACGGACGCACAAATGCATAAACGAAACACCAATTACTCTAGTTTCGAAGGGACAAGGGAATGGTGCAAACTGAGGAGGGTGGTTCGGTCTGCTCCCCAGGAAGTACCACTGAGGACACCTAGGACACAGAGACAGCGTACAACAGGCTACCAGGTAAGACATGCAGGACGACCAAGGAAGTTTCCTACTGAGCATGATCCCCAGGAATTCTATAGTTTCTAAAATCAGAAGGCCAACAGGCCCAACATATAAAGATGGTGGAAGAAACCGATTGCGCCACCAGAAATTCATACAGAAGGCTTTGTCAGTGGAAAAGTGAAAGCCACTGTCGATGCTTCATGAGTAGAGACGATCAGGACATCACCGAAGATAACACTCAATGAGACAGGTCCATGGAGAACTGTAACAGATGGCAAAATCGTCAACGAAAATGAAGCTGGATATGCCCTGCAGGAGACAGGCCATTACAGGGTTAATAGCAACACTAAATTTGACGACACTCACGACGGAACCCTGAGGCACTCAGTTTTCCTGGATAAAGGTGTCAGACACCGGAAAACCCACACGTAAATTGCAAACTTTGTCTTTTAAAAATACCTGAAGAAAACAGGGCAGGCGGCCATGGAAACCTCATGTGTAGAGAGTACAGAGGATACCAGCCCTCCAGCAGATGTCTTAGGTTTTCTCGAAATTGAAGAACACAGCCACAGTCTGATATTTCAACAGAAAACCATTTATGAAGTGGGTGGACAAACTGATAAGACAGTCAACTGCAGAATGGCATCCTCTAAATACACACTGTGCAGTGGTTAGTAAATTGTGAGAGACTAGCCACCATACCGGCCGGGCATGAATCATACACATCACCCTGCAAACACAGTGGTCAGGGAAATGGGGTGGTAGCTACAAGAAAGGTGTTTGTCCTTATCGGGCTTAGGTACACATATACAGTAGCTTCTCACTTTCAGGCAAGTGCTCCACCAACAGCTACTGAAGCACTACTCACGACCAAGCCCCACTGCTTCAATTCTGCCAGTACCTAGACGCCTACCTTCCAAACTTCACAGAAAATCTTCTGCGAACTTTGCAGAACTGGCAAAGGTCCTGGGTTTGAGTCTTGGTCTGACACACAGTTTTAAACTGCCAGGGAGTTTGATATTAGTGCACATACTGCTGCAGAGTTAAAATTTCATTCGGGGGTAAATGATATTGAAAAACTTGTAGCTACAGCACAGATCATAATTCATAGGAAAGTTTAGAGGTGGTCTTTATCCAGCAGTAGATGTAGAATGACTGACTAGAAATTTATTCACTGATCACTTGAAAACACTGGAAGAAAAAGAAAAAACTTTCTAACACAATGTATAGAAAACTAGAAATTAGAAATTAGGTATCATTAATGTGAGCAAAAGTTACTTGTGTGAAAGTAAACTCTTAAGACAATTCATAGCTACAATACGCAGGAATCACTGTACAGGCATGAAATTACATTCATAAGCCATTAAAGACATTTTGATGCATCAACAGTGTGTGTTCTAGTATCATCCCATACAAAGTAACAGTACATCTTTTCATTAGTTGTTTATTCTCTGAACGAAAGGTTTTACTATTTTGTTCACTTAGATCTCAGAAGTTGTTTGGTTGATGATCACTACAATAATTCATGTTCCACAAATTGCAAACCATGATGTTTTCGTATGTGCAGGCCCTTTATTTAACTGGTGGTGATTTTCAGGACTCCAATCTACATCTATACTCTGCAAACCAATGTGAGGTTCATGGCAGAGGATACATCCTGTTGTACCACTATTAGGGTTTCTTTCATTCCATTCACGTACTCGGCATGAGAAGAATAATTGATTGATTGACTGAATAAATGCGTCTGTGCATGCAATGATTATTCTAATTTTATCCTCACGATACCTATGTAAGCAATATGTAGGAGGTTTTAGTATATTTCTCAAGTCATCATTTAAGGCCGGTTCTTGAAACTTTGTTAATAGACTTTCTTGGTATAGTTTACAGTAACTCTGACACACTCGCATGGATCAAACAAACCTTTGACCATTTGTGTTACCTTTGTCTGTATATGTATCCTCATTAGTCGTATTTGGTACAGGTCTCTCACACTTAAACAATGGAAAATCCGGGATGGAATGTAACAAAACGAGAGAAGGAAAGTTGCTACTTACCATATAGCAGAGATGCTGAGTCGCGATAAAGCACAATAAAAAGACTCACACAATCATAGCTTTAGGCCATTAAAGCCTTTGTCAGCAGTACACACACACACACACACACACACACACACACACACACACACACACACACACACACACACACACACACCCATCTGCAGTCTCAGAGAGCTGAAACTGCAGACGTACGTACGTACGTACGTACGTACGTACGTACGTACGTACGTGTGTGTGTGTGTGTGTGTGTGTGTGTGTGTGTGTGTGTGTGTGTGTGTGTGTTTGGGCACGCGCGCGCGTGTGCAAGTTGAGCGTGCGTGAGTTTGCGTGTGCATGTCAACTGCTGACAAAGGCCTTAATGGCCGAAAGCTATGATTGTGTGAATCTTTTTATTGTGCCTATCGCGACTCAGCATCTCCGCTATATGATGAGTAGCAACTTTCCTTCTCTCGTATTGTTACATTCTCTCACACTTAAGCAACATTCAAGTTCTGGTCACACAACTGATTTGTAAGCAATATCCTTTGTAGACTTATTGCTTTGTACGAGTTGGCTGATTCCAATAGTGACTCCTTGATATTATAGTCAGAGCATACATTTTTTGTTTTGTGATGTGCACAGTTTTACATTTCTGAAAATTTTAACCAAATTGCCAATCTCTGAACCACTTTGAAATCTTATCAAGATCTGTCTAAATATTGATGCAGCTTCTTTCAGTCAGTACATCACAGGTAACTGCATCATCTGCAAGAAGTCTGAGATTACTATTAATATTTCCTGCAGGGTCACTGATATACAATATGGACAACAGGCATCCCAACATTCTTCCCTGGGGCACACATCAAGTTACTTCTACGTCTGATGATGAATCTGGTCAAGGTAATACACATTGCGCCCCCCCCCCCCCCCCCACCATCAAAAAGTCCTCAATCCAGCAATAAATTTCAACTTCTTCCCCATATGAGCATACTCTTGACAGTTGACAGTAAGCATAGGTGGGGTACTGAGTCAAATGGTTTTCGGAACTCAAGGAATACTGCATCTACCCAACTGCCTTGACACAAAGCTTTCAGTATGTCATGTGAGTAAAGTGAGACAGTTTTCACATGGTCAATGTTTTTGGAATCCAATGTTTAAGTTTCTGCGAGCTCATATATCCCAATAAATGCAGCCAAGGTTCATTATAAAAATGGCACTTTACAATGAATGTCTCATCCCATGTAGGTCATTCTGGTACCAGTGACCAGCACGAGTGTGTCAACTGGTCAATGAAAGCACTTCTGTTCCTTTTGAAGGTTTCAGTAAGTTTGTGCTCAACTTTGTTACTGATTCACCGATCTTAGGTACTAAAAGTGTGGAAAGTTACTCAGCTTTCTTTCAAAAACCATTCGTAACATGTTTAGCTTATTCTAAGACTGATATTCCACCTGCCACATTTAACAACGGAGCAATGTATCTTTCAGTGATTGGTGTCTGCCCATAGGAGTATATGTTCCTACAACAATAGAGACCACCCATTTGTGTCTGTGAAACACATTATATGTTATTACATAATTTATTTTAAGGGAGTATTACACGAACACCTGTCACTAAAACTGTTTCCCGCCAGACTGAGGCCATTAGCTTTGTCAAATATGGGCAGCACTTTCACTAATAAAGCTGTATAGGCACATGTGACCCGTCCAACAACTTTAGCCTCTCTCTCTCTCTCTCTCTCTGCTACTTGAATTTAAAGTGTTACTGTCTAGTGCAAACATTTCATAGCAATACACAGGTGGAGAATTGAAGACATCTGGGAAAGCTTAGTGTTTATCAAGCTTTCACTGTAGATCAATGTAATTATCTGCTTTACAGTAGATTCCATATTAAAATTGGGTAAACAATAAATAAAAATTTAATGTGTGATTCACTGTGCCAAGTGAGAGAACTTGAACCTTTAAATGTCCAGACATATTAAAGATCTGTGTGCTGAACCAGGACTATAACCCTGTCGAGTGCACAGTTTTAATTTGTCGGGACCGTCCGTATCAGCACACTATTCACCGCAAAGCGAAAAATTTATTATGAGTACTTTAAGCTTTTCCTTTGCGGGGAAATAACCTACCTCCTGAGCATTCCTCGAGCATTAGAAGATTGATTTTTAACAGTACCTATCCTTCGTACTCAATAGCTACTCTTACTTACATGTTGGACTACCAGTCCTTAGAGAGAGAAAGATAGACAGAGAGACAGAGATAGAGAGAGAGAGAGAGAGAGAGAGAGAGAATCAATAGCAGAAAAACTTTATAGAAAACCGGTTTCAAACAAACTTGGGCACACAGTTCTCTCTAGTTCAATTCAGCAAAGATTTCTGGCAGTGGTACTTCTGTTTTTTAACACAGACAAATTGTAATTTCTATTTTAGTAAGGCCTCATGAAGATACTTCTTAAATATGTAATTTAGAAACATCTACTGATGCACGATGTTCTTAAGCAAGAATCATATTAGTTATTTCCTGTAAGCAATAATTATAAATGTACTATCAATTAAAAACATAGAATTGTATGTAAACACTGCAACGAAGAGAACGAGTCTTTTACTTAGTAGCTGCATCTGCTATTATCAAAATCTGATTGGTTGACTGCCACTTAAAACTATACCCTTCTCTTTCACAGGTATTACCAACGGAAGTATTCAAGCTCGACTTATAACCTGTTTTACAGCTCACCAAGACAGAGAGTGAAGCTCTGAAAAGATATGTGAATTGTGCCTGAATCAGCTAGTGTGCAAGTGAATTGTCAACTATGGCACACCGTCTTTTGATTGAGTGCTGGTTGTGCACACTGTTTTAACCTGCTAGTTTCATAATGAGAGGCACACAACTTATACACTGACAATTAACTAATTTATTACCTGTTGGACTTGAAGCAATTTCATAACCAAATCCTTGGGGATTTGCATCTGCTGTTGCTGCTGAGAGATGTTAGTAGTTTGCTTGTTTTGGGAGTTAGTATTCTCCAGGCCTCCTACCATATTCACAGAATGATCAGGAATTGATGTCTGGCGACTTACTTGCCTATTTTGTTGTGAGTTTTTCAGCATCTGCAACCAGAATAAATTATCTTATTAATAACATGGTACCTTCTATATACGATGTTTCATATACCACCTCTAAAATCATAGTTTTAATGTCTGCCAACAGTTGTGTACATTATTTATCATAAAGGAGAGGATAATTTGGTGAACTTGATGGAATGAACATTATTATATACAGAACAGGGAAATAATGAGCTTCATTGCAAAAACTTTATGCTACAACACAACTTCTTATAAAACTATATAATGTGTAAAACCTTATTTCTGAACAAATAACTACTGTATCATTGGAAGCTTGCTAGAAGTCAAGATTTACTTTCGAAGGCTTTAAACATGCCAAGGGCAATAGAGACCGAACTAAAGCAACCAGACAGGTTTATGGAGTTATACTATATAAAGTGCTCTTAGTTTGCATTACATTTCATGCGAAAATTGACATCCAATGTATTCTAAACTTCAGAAATTCTAATAAACTTTAACTACATCCCTACAATATACATGAAAATTTATCAACTAATATGATCCTCAGTGACCTGAATATCCAAACAATCAAAATTAAAAATCAGTTTGCATTAATAACATTTATGAAAATTAAACACACAGATATGGTGCGCATAATGGCATGAAAGTACGAAAAGGACGGAATGGCTAACAGTACTTACCTTAGTGTGGTGGCCTTCCAATACTGCCAATACACATTTAAAAATGTGAACATTATGTCACTTCTGTAACTAGAAGTTCCTTTTTCCAGAAAGAAAGGGATACGTTTGGAAAATACAAAAAAGAGGAGCAGTTCACTGTATCTTTGTAATTTTGTATACGTATGACATCAATACAAGACCCACAGATGAGGCTTTACGAAAAGCTCTCCATGTTACTGATGACATGTCAAATAGTATTTAAAACATGGGTTTGGTAGAAAAGTCATGGCATGGTTGGCTGGAAGACCCCCAAAGAGCATGTTCAGCCTACTAATTGGAATGTTTTTTTCTATCGTGTGTGATGTTTCTGTTGGATGATGAAACCCAGTGCTGGAACATAGCCTGCTCCTCTCTAAGTGGACCACAGAGGGCTTTAATGTCACAACTGATGGATGAATCACCAGCAGTATTACATGCTCCCTCTCCCTGCGAGTCTATGGGAAATTGAATTTAATGCAGCACACTGGTGCTAAGACTGGCAATCAGATACTGTCAACGCCATTCCTTGCCTTTGCCAGAATGGCAAAGGAAAGCAGCCAACACCACGACATACCCAAGCAGTTACCCATCCTAGCACTGGCCACACCTGATTTTGCTTAACTTCAGTCATCTGATGAGAAACAGTGTTAAGCAAGCCAAGGCTGTTGGCAAGGGTTAGGGGTGAAGTGCATAACGTGACAACCAATGAAAATGATAAACGTGTAATTCTGAGTTAAGATAGATTACATTTTAAGTAAAGGTGGTTAAATTATCACTATTTTGCATAATGAGAATATGGTAGACCAAGTGTCCAAATAATCGAGACTTGTCAATGGAATGAAACAGTCACAATTGTGACGTTACAGCTCCCAAATTTATGGCCATCATAACCACAAGGCACATAGCACCATTAAAATTCTGTCCCTTAGTTAACATAAAATTTGTTATTTGGGTTTAGACTTTTGGAAGTTGAATAATTTATACCTCTATTGTATGAAGCTTCACATCACAAATGGGGATTCTTCTTGCAAGTTTTATTATTGCAACACTGTAATATCTTGGGAGAAATAAAAATAAAGTCAACTGCACTAATCACTTGCCCTATAGTGCAGGTGTTCAATAACAGAAAGGTACATACATACAGAACTGCAACAGGATAGCTACACATTTCTTCCCTGAGCATACCTGCAGGGGGGGGGGGGGGGGGGGGGGAGGCGCAGAGATACAGCTATGAGAGGGAATACACCAAGTTTAAGAACAGGAACACAGCAATAGAGTGAGATCATCCAAATGCAGGCATGGGTAGTGTGGTATGTTTAACATTTAGAACAGGATTTTGGGACTGATGGGATACACTGGAGGGAGACAGGTACAAGAACAGTCAAAGATTCATTAACTCATGTCTATTTACTAAACTGAAGATGCCAAAGTGAAGTAATGAGAAGCTTGAGGATGTGGAATAAACATGATGGAAATAAGAGCCAAAGATAAGTGGAGGATAAGGATTAACAATGACAAACAAAATGAGTTACTGAATGTAGGATTTAATGGAAGGACAATTCTACCCGTACAATACAAAAGGCTGTTTGGGAGGGTGGAGTGAGGAGGAGCCTGATAGTCTAGATTGTAAGGCAGCCAATAATGTTAGTGGAAACAAGGCCCTGTGTATATACTGTGTGGCAACAAGGATTCTGTTGCTGATATTAAAGTGTGTGCTTCTAAACCAGTTTACCATGGAAAATTCAAATATGTAAACAAAAGAAAATCATTGTCAGGGATACTTTTTATGTTTTTATTTATACACACACAGGACACACACACACACACACACACACACACACACACACACACACACACACACAGGGGACACACACACACACACACACACACACACACACACACACACACACACACAGGGGACACACACACACACACACACACACACACACACACACACACACAGGGGGACACACACACACACACACACACACACACACACACACACAGGGGGACACACACACACAGGGGGACACACACATACAGGGGGACACACACACACAGGGACACACACACACACACACACACACACACACACACACACACACACACACAGGGGGACACACACACACAGGGGGACACACACACACAGGGGGACACACACACACAGGGGGACACACACACACAGGGGGACACACACACACAGGGGGACACACACACACAGGGGGACACACACACACAGGGGGACACACACACACACACACACACACACACACACAGGGACACACACACACACACACACACACACACACAGGGGGACACACACACACAGGGGGACACACACACACACACACACACACAGGGGGACACACACACACAGGGGGACACACACACACACACACACACACACACACACACACACAGGGGGACACACACACACACACACACACACACACAGGGGGACACACACACACACACACACACACACACACACACAGGGACACACACACACACACACACACACACAGGGGGACACACACACACAGGGGGACACACACACACACACACAGGGGGACACACACACACAGGGGGACACACACACACACACACAGGGGGACACACACACACACACACACAGGGGGACACACACACACACACAGGGGGACACACACACACACACAGGGGGACACACACACACACACAGGGGGACACACACACACACACACAGGGGGACACACACACACACACACACAGGGGGACACACACACACACACACACAGGGGGACACACACACACACACACAGGGGGACACACACACACACACACAGGGGGACACACACACACACACACAGGGGGCCACACACACACACAGGGGGACACACACACACACACAGGGGGACACACACACACACACAGGGGGACACACACACACACACAGGGGGCCACACACACACACACACACAGGGGGACACACACACACACACACAGGGGGACACACACACACACACAGGGGGACACACACACACACACAGGGGGACACACACACACACACAGGGGGACACACACACACACACACACACACACACACACACACACACACAGGGGGACACACACACACACACACACAGGGGGACACACACACACACACACACACACACAGGGGGACACACACACACACACACACACACACAGGGGGACACACACACACACACACACACAGGGGGACACACACACACACACACACACAGGGACACACACACACACACACACACACAGGGGGACACACACACAGGGGGACACACACACAGGGGGACACACACACAGGGGGACACACACACACACAGGGGGACACACACACACACACACACAGGGGGACACACACACACACAGGGGGACACACACACACACAGGGGGACACACACACACACAGGGGGACACACACACACACACACACAGGGGGACACACACACACACACAGGGGGACACACACACACACAGGGGGACACACACACACACAGGGGGACACACACACACACAGGGGGACACACACACACACACACACACACACACACACACACACACACACACACACACACACAGGGGGACAGACACACACACACACACACACACACACACACACACAGGGACACACACACACACACACACACACACAGGGGGACACACACACACACAGGGACACTAGAGAAATATGGGTATGCTGCCACAACCAGTAGAGATGGAATGTGATAATTTTTTGTTCAACAGCAGGTGGGAAGAATCAGATGTCATTGGGTTATACTTGCCACACCTATGTCATTAAGACCACCTGCAATAGTTGATTAATTGCAACAGCCGGTCACTGCTTCAACACTAAACCTTCACACTTCCCAGACGCAGGTGCATCAAGTTTCCAACAGTGGTGTTAGCCGTAATTTGTGTCAATGTTAATGAGCGGGAGTTTTGGCTGACAAGTAAACATCTGTCATATTACTGAACACAGTTGAACTACTAAGTTCCTGTGTTTAAAGATTTAGCCTGGTACTGAAAGTAAATGGATTGCTTTTGTGTATACATTTCTCTAATTCTCTATAGGTGTATTACTGAAGAGGTATTCTTAAATTTTCAGAAAAGCCACATATTCGTGGATGTCGATATAAGCCATACAACTTCTTCTACATCTAAGGGAAGTCAGAAACAGGAAGAAAATTTCAGCAGTCGTAAAGAAAGCATAAAAACATTACTTTGGAGTAAAGGTAGGAGACCAAGCTTAAGAATGGGTACCACATTTATGTTGTTCTACATGTGGAACTAATTAATTGGTGGAAAGGTAAAGAGAATGTGGCATTGTTCGCTGTGCCCACGGTGTTGAGAGCCCAAGGACCACGTTAATGATTGTTATTTCTGTCTAACAAAAATTCTGGGTTTTACAAACAAATCGAAGAGGCACATTGTTTACCCGGATATGCCTTCAGTGAGAAGGCCAGTGCAGCATTCTGACAGCCCTCCAGTACCTTCAAGAGCTCCAGGTCAAATTAGGAGCAACATTGAAGTAAGTAGTACTAAAGGAATCACAGATGATCCTTTATACCATTCCACAAGCGAGTCATCGCCACCTTCGTTAACACAAGCAGATTTAAATGATTTAGTACGTGATCTAGGACTAAGTAAACGAAAGGTGCAGCTACTTGGCTCAAGATTACAAGAGTACAATCTACTCCACCAAAGTTCGAAAATCAGTGTGCTCAGGCACAGAGAACACACCTTCATTTCCTATTTTGCAACTGACGGAGCACTGACATTTTGCAATGACGTTGCTGGCCTAATGAAAGTGCTGAACTTCACCTATATTTCACAGGAGTGGAGACTTTTTATAGATGCGTCGAAAACACAAGTCTCAAGGGTGCTTTGCTCCATAGTGGAAATAAAATACCCTCTGTTCCAGTAGCTTATGCCAGCTTGACCAAAGCTAATTACGAATTCAAACAAAGGATGCTAAATTCATTACACTACAATGAATACAAATGGAAAATATGTGCAGATTTCGAAATAATTGCTATGGTACTGGGAATGCAAAAAGGCTACATGAAGTATGCCCGTTTTCTTTGCAAGTTGGATAGTCGAGACAGAAATTCTCACTACATGGAAAAGAAACGGTCTAGATGGAAGTGGAAAGTTGGTGAAAATGTACAACGTGAAAGTCTGGTAGCTCCTGAAGATTTACTACTTCCACTGCTTCACATCAAACTTGGCCTAATGAAATGATTTGTAAAAGCCTTGGAAGCAATGGGCAGCGGGTTTGCATATCTAGCTACCAGATTCCCCCTTATTTCAGCTGCAAAAATAAATGAAGGTGTATTTGTGGGCCCACAAATCAAGGAACTGCAGAAAGATGCAAATTTTGAAGCACATTTAACTGACAAAGGAAAGACAGAATGGGACTGTTTGAAAATGTGTCAGAAAACTTCCTCGGAAGAAGAGCTACTAACTACAAAGCAATGGTGAATAACATGATCAAAGCATATCGATATATCTGGGGGTGAAATATGTCATTGAAGGTACATTTGATGGACTCATCTGGTTTACTTCAGAGAGAGTAGTTGTGACATATCGAATGAACATTCTGATAGATTCCATGAAGATGTTTCTACCGTAGAAAGGTGTTATGAAGGAAGGGGTACCTTCCATGAGGTGTGACGAAGTAATAAGACTTATTTTCTTTGCAAGATGTGGCAACCCTGCAGGCTTGCGTAGGCACAATATCTTTGACCTTGGTCTATAAGCTGCTGCTAGTCCAAACAGTACATCGATTCAAGTGCTCAGTCGTCAGTTGTGCTGTAATAAATTAATACGCGTTTGTCTCTCTAGTCACGGAAATGGAACTGCATAATATTGCGCAATGGTATGCCATTTCTTTTTTGGGTTAAATTGGGTGAAACTGCAACGACAACTTACGGTAAGCTTCAGAAGGCTTTTGGGGAGGATGATATGTCAAGAGCTCAAATTTTTCGTTGGCATAAAATGTTTAGTGAAGGCAGAACAAATGTTGAAGATGAAGGCTGCAGCAGACAACCATCGCGGACGGATGTCAACTTGGCCAGGGTGCGTGAACTTATACGATCTGATCGAAGACTATCCGTGAAAATGAATACAGAAGAGCTGAACATCAATCGAGAAACGGTTCCTCTAATAATAACTGAAGATCTTGGTATGAGAAAGATTTGTGCAAAAATTGTCCCCAAAAATCTCACACCACAACAGCGAGAAACTTTGAAAAATGTGGCAGCCAATCTGTTAGAGCAAACGGAAATCAATCCAGAATTATTGAGCCGTGTTATCACTGGTCATGAAAGTTTGGTTTTTTTCAGTGCGATCCAGAGACAAAGAGCCACAGCTCAATTTCACCTCATGTTTGCTGCACTACATCAGAAACAGAAATAAGAAATAAAATTGCAGTTACTCAAAGTATCCCTGACAGAAAAAACTAGAAACAGTTTTGAATTCAGCACTAAGTCCAACTAGAATCACCATGTATTTTTTCAGAAATAGAAAAAAGCTTTTTTTTGTAGAACAGTGTAATCTGTTCAAATTTAGTGAAAGGTAGACATTCAGAATACATTTCATATGGCGGGCCTGTTTATGGTGGTAGATAACTGGCTGGGCCATCAACACAGCAATTTGAAGTTTCACTAACTGAAGTACAAGACAAGCTGCAGTTCCTTTAGATCCTACAAACATTCGTCATACACTTGTTTCAATACGGGAGAAAGTGTAAAGAATATGGCAGATGTTCACATCAGGTAATTAATGTTAAAAAATGCATCATCAGATAATCAAGATTACGGTGACAAGTCTTCATGGATACATTAAAAGCAAATGTGACATGTTTAGACAAACTTTTGGAAAGGAGTAAACCTCAAAGCGTTTAACACTGAGAATGACAAAAGCTTCTGAGTGCCACCAACCCTTACTGGTCAGAACTCTAGGACATGCCATTTCACTGGTGATGTATTACAAACGCCATAATGTGCAAGGAAACTACAGAGATAATCAAGTGGAATGATAAATTCGTTATGATGGAATATGTTTTGCTGCTGTAACAGCCACTGGTTAAACTTCTCTGTACACAGAAGTGCTACTATCATTTGATTAAGTGGAGTCTAGAATATAATCAATTTCTACTCATCTTTCAATTTCATTACCTTCGGACTCTGCTATAAAACTCATTACAGTGCTCTACCATCTGAGCTACCGAAGCACGACTCACGCCCGGTCCTCACAGCTTTACTTCTGCCAGTATCTCATCTCCTACCTTCCAAACTTTACAGAAGCTCTTCTGTAAACCTTGCAGAACTAGCACTCCTGGAATTTAAGACCCATTTCAGTACCTGTATCATGACCTGCACACAACCAGGCTCTTTAGATACAGGGACACACAATAATCAGCTCAGATTCTTCAGCATATGTTTTGGTATCACATCACTGTCACATGCAACTTAAGTGAGCATTTGTGGTACTCTCAGGCAAAATAGTGGTCAAATTTACTGCTAACACAGTTCTACGTGTACAGTAATAAAATCAACAAGCAGAGTTCCAGGCTTAATTTCTACAGTATAATCTCTGTTGAAAAGAAAATCAGCTAAATTTCAAAGCTGCATTTCATAGTGGTTAATTTGACAGATTCCACAGTTCTCATGTTACGGTTTCAGTCAACCACGTTGAACTGAGAGCTGCTCAGTTTATTCTTTATAACTTTGTAGTTGCAATAATGCCCATGTGTGCACACACGGGTGTGCCACTTATCAGTAAGTTACAACTTGTATTCACATAACTATGTTTAAGCAAAAAGGTTACTTACTTTCAGAATGGCTCAAATATATATAACACCACTTCCATCTATCCTTGTAGCTGCCTTAACATTATGGCATTTGTAATCATGAAAAATTAATGTTGGCTTCTAATGATTTGACATTAAGGGCGCTGGCATCTAGAGGCATCCTGATCTGTCATAACTGTTTACAAATTTTTGTATTACCTGTTACGGAGAATGACCACATTCATTACACTCTAATACTGTAACAAATATGTAATGAATGATGTCGGACCTACAGAAATCTAATCTTTAGTGCAACTGAAAAATTTCGAAAGTATAATGTTTATGCCAGACAAAGATCCAATGCAAAGCGAACCCTCAAAATTCAAAACACTGCTAGCTGTTCATGGCTATTCATAGATAACAATGCTAAGAAACTGCACACATAGAAGCTCTTAGGCAAATTTTTAAGTGTTTGTATATCTATAAGGAATGCATTCACAGCAATTTTTATGCCCCTGGCCTATTTTTGAACCTAGGGAACAGAAACTGATAGCTTTCAGACAGAAGTCTTGGGACCATACTTCTAACATATTACGATCTCAAGAGATTTAGAGAAAATGATTTTTTTGCTTTCTGACCATAAGACTCAAAACATAGAAAACTGCTTTGTTGTCAGAAGTTGAAATCATTTCTGTGAAGATTGTTCCCTGCTCTACAATCTGGGACAAAACCTGACAACTTATGAACCACTCTTTACCAATAGCAGCAGGTATAGATTTACACAGTACAGAACTAATAAACCACATACATTTGGCAGTTAGTACATGTGGACACCAAATATATGCTGAACAGATTTCAATACCTGGGAAAGAATGAACATTCAAACCCTTTCCAAGCTTATGGCACCATTCCTTAGAAGCTTAAGGAATTTGGAAACAGCCATTTTTTCACGTCTTGACACCTGGCCAATACACTGAATAGTTAAGGTGTAAGTCTAGTGGGTACAATGAACAATTCAAAAAGAAGAGAACCACATCAATATGAAATTCAAAACCATCGTTATTTGAAACTACCACAATGAAGCATGTAGACATAACCTTGCCCACTTATGAAGCCAAGAAAAATTTCCTGTATTCAGTACACTACATCTACATGTTCATGTAAGACTGGGAATGATTTGAAATTTCTTCCAGAAACTGAAGAATTTGACGATAAAAATAAATATAGAATTGATATCTGGGACAGATGGCTTCCAAATTTTCAGAGAAAGCAGCATCTGGGAGGTATAAAACACAAGTTTTTTTACAACACATTAGAATTTCCCAGTATAAGTGTGTGGGTCATTAAACAGAGCTGTTAAAGTGAAGTTATGAACTGTAAACAGTTTCTGCAGAATCTCAGTTGAGCAATAAGACAAATGGAAAACAGGTGTCAAAACAGAGGTAATGGAGGACTAACTAACACTAACTACATACATTAAGGGAATATCCAGCCCCTTATTAAAGCTAACAGTAACAAATGCTCTTTAACAAAGCTGGTCACATCACTGCCACATTCAGGTACTTCTGTATTTGAGAAGAGTAACTTTAGCATAAAGAACATTTGCCACTCAGGTTGAACAATTTATTACTGGAAAGAGTGCTGACTGTGTCTGTCCAAACAGTACACACGCAAGACCCTTGTACTCCAGTTTACTGAAGCACAGCTGCAACAAACAACTGCAATAAGATTTAAAAGGGAGTCATATTTACTCTGCTTCCTATCTGCTGAAAGTAACACGTATTTCTTAGTATGCAATATCCCGTAGCTACCACAATCTTCTCTGTAGACTCATGTCAGCTGCTGACGATAGCTCTTGGTTGGCTATTTAAAATTATTACGTATTGGAGACAAATTTTGAAAAGTATGATATCTGCTATATCCTTGAGTAGCTGGATACTGGTGCAAGTCAGAAAAACAAGAGAGAAATAATGACGATGAATGTGGGGAGACGGCCTGTGGACAGGACTCAAAACCCAAGCTAGAGTGTAGCAACAGGTCCGATCCAACACAAAAGTAGGTCGATAGCAACCTATGCAACAACGAAGTGCAACAAGCTTTCGACACAACCCTTTCAACAGGTCAAGTACAAGCCACAATACAAATTGAGACCAAAGAGGAAAACCAACGCCAAAGAGAAGTCTTCGATGAGTAGTCATTAGTATGGTGGAAATAGGAACGAATGCTGTCAGACGAAGTACAAGACTTACACAGAGGCTGAGACGCGGCGGTGTTTGTGCTGGCCACAAGGGAGACTACTGGCAGGTGTATTCATGTGATGAGACTGGTGTACTCACTAGGTGAGCACAGCACTGTGGCAAGACTGTCCTGTATCATCCATCAAGGTCTATTTGCTTCGGTGGGCATTCCACTTTTGCACAGCCCGATACCAAAATATTAGCTTTTGCCTATGGTTCTCTATGAGGGGACTTCAAAAAGTGATTTACATATTATGGCAGGACAAGTAATTTAATGCTGCACTAAACTGTCTTCTGAACATAGTCGCAAAGCCTCCATAAATGACAGAAAGTTCTAAATCTCACTTCCATCACTCGTCACAGAGCCAGTCAAGAACTGCTGTGCAAGCGACTTACTCATTGGAAAATCTTTCCCCAGATATCCTCTTAGCTTGTTTGAAAGATGGAAATCCATGGTTGCGAGATATCCCTTCCTGATCAGCATCACCTATATACAGGGTTATTACAAATGATTGAAGCGATTTCATAGTTCTACAATAACTTTATTATTTGAGATATTTTCACAATGCTTTGCACACACATACAAAAACTCAAAAAGTTTTTTTAAAACATCCACAAATGTTCGATATGTGCCCCTTTAGTGATTCAGCAGACATCAAGCCGATAATCAAGTTCCTCCCACACTCAGCGCAGCATGTCCTCACCAATGAGTTCGAAAGCATCGTTGATGCGAGCTCGCAGTTCTGGCACGTTTCTTGGTAGAGGAGGTTTAAACACTGAATCTTTCACATAACCCCACAGAAAGAAATCACGTGGGGTTAAGTCGGGAGAGCGTGGAGGCCATGACATGAATTGCTGATCATGATCTCCACCACGACCGATCCATCGGTTTTCCAATCTCCTGTTTAAGAAATGCCGAACATCGTGATGGAAGTGCGGTGGAGCACCATCCTGTTGAAAGATGAAGTCGGCGCTGTCAGTCTCCAGTTGTGGCATGAGCCAATTTTCCAGCATGTCCACATACACGTGTCCTGTAACGTTTTTTTCGCAGAAGAAAAAGGGGCCGTAAACTTTAAACCGTGAGATTGCACAAAACACGTTAACTTTTGGTGAATTGTGAATTTGCTGCATGAATGCGTGAGGATTCTCTACCGCCCAGATTCGCACATTGTGTCTGTTCACTTCACCATTAAGAAAAAATGTTCTTCATCACTGAAAACAAGTTTCGCACTGAACGCATCCTCTTCCACGAGTTGTTGCAACCGCGCCGAAAATTGATTTTGTCATCGGGTGTCAGGGCTTGTAGCAATTGTAAACGGTAAGGCTTCTGCTTTAGCCTTTTCCGTAAGATTTTCCAAACCGTCGGCTGTGGTACGTTTAGCTCCCTGCTTGCTTTATTTGTCGACTTCCGCAGGCTATGCGTGAAACTTGCCCGCACGCGTTCAACCGTTTCTTCGCTCACTGCAGGCCAACCCGTTTATTTCCCCTTACAGAGGCATCCAGACACTTTAAACTGCACATACCATCGCCGAATGGAGTTAGCAGTTGGTGGATCTTTGTTGAACTTCGTCCTGATGTGTCGTTGCGCTGTTATGACTGACTGATGTGAGTGCATTTCAAGCACGACATACGCTTTCTCGCCTCCTGTCGCCATTTTGTCTCACTGCGCTCTCGAGTGCTCTGGTGGCAGAAACCTGAAGTGCGGCTTCATCCGAACAAAACTTTATGAGTTTTTCTACGTATCTGTAGTGTGTCGTGACCATATGTCAATGAATGGAGCTACAGTGAATTTATGAAATCGCTTCAATCATTTGTAATAGCCCTGTATATGTGGCCTTTATTAAGCTGCTTGCACCATTTCACTACTGCTGGACAAAACTGCATTATACCAGTGTACTGGCAGAATTTCACAGTGAATCTGTCCATTTTAGACATTTTGCCCCCAACAACCTTACTTTCCTGCATACTTCAACTTTAAGTTTGCAGTCGTAACGCCACTTTGCCTGCACACTTCATGAAACTCTGAACATTGAAATTTTACTATCTTCTGATGATATGACACTTCTTGTGCAATATTCCTCACGTGGGATGATGTGTGTAGTTTTTTTTTAAAGCCCTACATAATTCCTCTGCAAACCAGGGCCTTCTTAGTTTCATGAACTTAAGTTTAGATTTCACCTATTTGCAACAAATAGAAAATGAAGGCATTACAGTATGGGATTTGATTGTAACTGCGATTCTCCTTTGCACGTATTTGGTGCACAGTGTTTTTGAACTAAGGGCACTGACATTTCAGGTTAAGTAAGGATGATAAGCTGGGGCTCTATGGGGCTGTTATGAACACACATTATATTATTTTTAGAACAGCAAGTAGAGTGCAACACTAATTGACATAAATGTGTATAGCAAAACACACACAATTTTAGAGAATAATTAAACAAAAATTTCTTATCAGTTACCTAGATTTAACAGTGGATTATTTAAAATATCCGATGTTTAGCGCTCAACAGGCATCACCTTAAGATCGTTATTTACAATAACTTGTTCATAAGGAAAACAAAATTAATGAATTTTGGTTACGAACCTCAATAAGAAAAATGCATGCTTCATGAAGATAAATTCTTTTCTATTAAACTCTAATAAAAACAATCTTCTTATACATGCCAAGCATACCAATCAATGCTGTAAATGGGAAAATAGAAAAATACTGCAAAGCCATATTATGTTACATGCACTACACAACTAACACCAACTACAAAAGTATCAAACATGAACAATCACAGATAATTTGTAATCTAATACATGAACCACAAAGGAATCTGAAGTAAAAAGAGATTCTCTTCCTGGATTAACAACCTACTGCATCAGCAAAAATACTAAACTAGAATTGTGTAAGTATGCAGACTACTTTCTATCAGTACAACAACTACTGACCCAAAGCTACTTCCCAAAAATTTAGTAACTCCATTACTTTTTTCTCTTTGCATCTCTCTGACCTTTGCCTCAGTTCAGAGGTGATGCTCTTATTCAAGTCATTATA
Source organism: Schistocerca cancellata (assembly GCF_023864275.1). NCBI lineage: Eukaryota > Metazoa > Arthropoda > Insecta > Orthoptera > Acrididae > Schistocerca > Schistocerca cancellata. The sequence continues at coordinate 83,721,057 of NC_064634.1, read as the reverse complement.
TTAATGCACTTAACGCACATCATTAAATTATGAAAAAAAGAATGGAATGTACCTGGCACGAAAGTTCTTGCCCTGTACAATCTAACATTCTTATGTGTTGACTTCGACAGCCGGCCTGCCACCCATTCTCTCTGAAGCACAGTGCAGCCTGACAACTTATTGTCTAGGATAAGGCATTAGTGCAAGACTTTTCACCTACAATCTCTGTTCATAGGAGAGTTATAGCATATCTAAGTGAGAATGAACTATTAACTTCTATTTTCCTTACTTTCTATCCCATTTAATCCCATAACTACTATGATTACTGCAGTTACTGAGACATTACTTCAAAAGCTGCAGGAGATTGTGTACTTGCGAACTATTGGTAAAAAGAAAGAAACAAACGAATTTTGAGGCGCTTACATTTTCTGCGGCAGTGACCTCATCACTAACTTAATGTAAAAAAAACCTGTGAGTGTTTAGCTCAGCAAGAGAAAGGAAAGCATGGAAAACCAATACAATTACAAGTGTATAATGAAAAGAGTATCGTCAATAACTCACCAGATAATTGAGGCACTGAGTCATTGATATGTACATAAACAAGACTGAACTGTCAAATTTTCTTTGTACGAATTTTTAATAGTATGCTTTCAGGTGTTCTGAGGTTTTTCCCCCATTTTATACACAATATTTTGAAGACTAGTTCAGCCATCATCTTTAAGTGCTGCGAGTTTTGCTGTTATGTATACTTACTGCCTGAACAATTCACAGCACCAGAAGACTGCTAGGTCGGTCTTCTAAATACTGCACATAAAATGGAAACAAAAACTCAGCAGTATACCTGGAAGCACACTCTTAAGACTGATAATGTTGCTAACTTTCAGGAAAGTACTCCTTCAAAGCTACACACACACACACACACACACACACACACACACACACACACACCCCTACATAGCTCAATGTCCTTGGCCTCCCAATTATGTCAGCACTGCAGCTCAACTGAATGGCAAAGCCAGGCCAATATAGCCAAGCAGGTCATATGTGCCAGCATATGCACGAGTGCTTTAGAGCTCTGAAGAAAGATTGATGCATTAGGTAGCAAGGTTTCCAGTCTCGTCTGTGCACCTATCTATGACTCGGTGCCTCGACTCATTACTTGTTACATTTACTCCTTCCATTATCTACATTCCACCACATACTTTTGATTACCATAATTATAAGAAAGTATTTGAAAGTTACTTCTATTTAGAGATTAAAAGCAGAAAGAAGTTAACATTATATGATACAGGAAACTGACAAATGCCTTTTCAAAATGAGAAGGGGAAAAGGCTTGCTGTGAACAAATGGAAGTGACAGTACGAAGAATTATTCCTGCATATGAAATGATTTTTCAGGAAATCAAGCAAAATGTCAACAGATGTGAAGACAAAACAATTTTTCTTCTTTATTATTTCCACTTCTCTTATTTTGTTAGATCTGACTGCAACAACAAAATCTAAGCTGCCTACACCACTGTGTTTACTCATGCATTTACTAAGTATAAATTTTTAATTTGTTTACACTGAGAAAGTTGAGATTTACTGCCTAAACATTTCAAAACAGTTATTAGCAAGTTGCATACTGATCTTTTCCTGTAATAATGAAACAATACAATGAACTATTCTATTTAAAAATGATTGCTTTATAATTTGATCTTTCTGGTAATATTTCTGGTTGTTGTGGCATTGCTGCTACAATTATGTCAGGCGATAAATTTTGTGAAGTTCAAATTCTCAAACTTGATTTTCGCTGTTAAACTTAATTCCTATGGCTCAAAAATTTAATTAAATCTCAATGTTTTATTTACAAGGATGACAAAAGGTGTATTATGTGACATAAGTACTCATCCAAGCAGTGGTCAAGCAGAAGTTTATTAACCATTTGAAACAGCAAACACTGAAACCCAGTGATCATGCACACTTTACCTGAGTAAAATGTAACTGTTGTATATTCGAGGGAAGTGGACCATTTGGTGCTGTCGCAGGTATCACCTTCCCATCAGTAATCTGAGCAAGCTGTAATTGAAACGAATGGCACAAAATGTTGCGAAGCAAATCAAAATGCAATTCCGCTACATGCCTATGGGAACTGGCTACTTACTACACTTAACACTGCTACTTCAAATATACTTTTCTAAAAGCCATTTACTAAGAGTTGTATGTTAGATCACAAGCAAAATTTATGTTTAATACAAGAAAAACTAGAATTATTATTTTCAAAGGTATTCTAATATGTGCTACCTAGCACTATATTACACGCAGTAATTCACTGTCAGTATTATTAAATTCTTAATTACACTGGTCTTGAAATCCCATTTAACAAAGCAGCAACAAAATACTTTTCTTATACTTTACTGTTCTACTGATCTTTGTATCCCCACTTTCCAAAGTTAATACTATTCAATTACGCTACTACATTGTTTAAGTACTCAGTTATCTCAAGAGAAGTTCTACTATTCCTGCATCATGCCTGGTGAAGGAAAGACTTGTGCTACAAATCTTAGCATACATTTTTAATACATTTTAATTCTGGATTTTTAGTTCAATGATTAACATTGCACAAGGACATGGCTTTTAAAAATGTATATTTCTGAACATAACAATTACTGGATACCATATATCTGACTACAGGGCATAGGAACATCAGCACTAAAATTATGTGAATTTTCCCAAAATGAGTTGCTTCTATGATACTATTCTGGGGGAAGCATAGCATAGAAAACTACACATGGTGAAACTGTACTACCACTGTTAACATGTAAAAAGGAATATTTAAGGTATATACTTACCAATTTATTGAATGCCGATAAATCTTCTTCCTTTTTTGTATTTGAATTCACAGTCGCATTCTGGCTTTCCGTTGAATTTATTCCTTGCCTTATTTTTGCTTCTAGTTCTTCAACACTATGAATTTTCCCAGCCACTTCTGAAACAATGTTTAATTTAATAAGTAACTTACATATGCATCAAGGAAAGGGATAATCATTCTTATTCTCTCTACTATTTCACATCAATGATCAGGCTCTCCAATACCTTCAGTAACATTCATTTACAAAGGGCCAAGACAGAATAAGGCTTATCACATAAATGCTGCCTAATAATAAATAAAATACAGCGAAGGCAACTACTCACCTATGGTGGGTTGATGCGTGGAACACAGAAACGTAATGGAGGTCCAAAAGTAAAAAGTAAATGGCCTTCGCCATATTGCTGCGGTGGATAAAAACTAAAGCGCAATCGACAGCCCATGCATCTTTCACTAAAATGGCTGATAAATCAGGCGGCAAACCCAAGCTGGAATGTAAATGGTTAAAAAAAGGGCATTCCAGCAGGAAGTGGCAGACAGTTAAAGTTTGTGTGCAATGTGGACAAGATGGATAGCGCCACTGAACAAATGATGGCTAAAATGGCAGTGCCCAATATGCAGGTGAGTTAAAATAATCTCCTCCTGGTTGGAGGGCCAACAGAAGCTTGTCCAAGCCACTGGGAGAGGCTTAATAAACTGAAGCTTGTTCCTGCAAAGGGAGGACCATAGGCGATGCCAAAGGGACACCACTACCTGACAAGACACAGATCAGAGGGAAAATAGGTACTCATGGGATGAGGTATGAAGACTGCAGCCTTAGCAGCAGGGTCAGCAGCCTCCTTTCCTGGCATACCGACATGACCCGGTAACCACAAAAACATGACACTGGCTCCACCAACAGAGAGCAAGTGACAGGTTTCCTGGACCCACTGCACTAAGGGATAGACAGTGTACAGCACACAGACTTTGAAGGGTACTGAGCGAGTCTGAGAAGAGGGGACAATTGGAAAGGCTGTGTCGCTGGATGTACTCCATGGCATGATACAAGGCAAAGAGCTCGGCTGTACTAAGGAGTGCGCCTGAAGCAGATATCGAATGACATGGGTGCCAATGACGAAGGCACACCCAACCCCATGGTCAGTCCGAGAGCCATCAATGTATATAAAGGTACTATCTCGAAGTTCCATGCGAAGGCTGTGAAACTGGAGGCGATAAACCAAGGCTGGAGTAGTGTCCTTAGAAAGTGGGTGAAGATCAAGGTTAATATAGGCCACTTCACAAAGCTAAGGTGGTTAAGGGTTCACACCCACTGGGCAAGTTGTAGGTAGTGTGAAGTTAGGCTGCCACAGTAAGTGGCAAAAGTGAACTCCAGGAGGTAACAGAAGGGGGACGAGCACCATACTGACGATCAAAGGAATCGTCACATGAGGAGGCATAGGATGGATGGCTACGCATGGCAGACAAATGGTATGCATATCTGCTGAGGAGAAAGTCACGGCGGTAGGACAGTGGTAGTTCAACAGCTTCAGCATACAGACTCTCAACTGGGCTGGTGTAAAAGGCACCCATGGCCAAACAGATGCCATGATTGTGAATAGTGTGGAGACGGCGTATGATGGATGGGCATGCAGACACACAAACAAAGCACCCATAGTCTAGTTTCAAACAGACAAGGGACTAGTATAAATGGAGGAGGGTGGTTCGATCGGCACCCAAGGAAGTACCAGTGAGGACATGAAGGAGACTGAGGAACCATGTGCAACGGATTGCCAGGTAAGATACATGGGAGGACCAAGAGTTTCCTACTCAGCACGAGACCCAGAAATGTCAGTTTCAACGAACGAAAGCACAACAGGCCCAAGATGTAGAGGTGGTGGTAGAAACCATTTGTGCCGCCAGAAATTCATACAGTCAATTTTGTCAGTGGAAGAGCGAAAGCCATTGTCAATGTTCCAGGAGTAAAGATGATCAAGACAGCGCTGAAGATGACGCTCAGTGAGACAGGTCCATGGAGAACTGCAACAGATGGCAAAAAGTCAACGAAAAGAGAGCCGGAGACGCCCAGTGGGAGACAGGCCATTACACGGTTAATGGAGATAAAGCGGACGAATCTCAGCACGGAACCCTGAGGCTCACCATTTTCCTGGATAAAGGTGTCAGACAAGACAAAGAGCACGCGCGCACGCCCGCACACCCGCACACCCGCGCACACGCGCACACACGCACACGCGCACACACGCACACACGCACACACGCACACACGCACACACACTGAGAACTCAGGTCTTGTAAAAATGATTGAAGAAAACAGGGCAGGCGCCCACAGAAGCCCCACGTGTAAGGAGTATGGAGGATATCAGTTCTCCAGCAGGTGTCATAAGCCTTCTCCAAATTGACCACCACTGCCACAGTCTGGGATTTCGCAGAAAACCATTCATGACATGGGTGGACAAAGTAACGAGCGATCAACTGCAGAACGCCGTGCACGAAATTCACACTGTGCATTCATCAGTAAATGGTGAGACTCTAGCCAGCACACCAGCCGGGCATGAACCATACATTCCATCACCTTAGAAACACAGCTGGTCAGAGAGATGGGGCGGCAGCTAGAAGGATGGTTTTTGTCCTAACCAGGCTTAGGTATGGGTATGATGGTGGATTCACATCAGTGTCCGGGAAATGTGCCCTCTGTCCAAATGTGGTTGTACGTGTTAAGCAGAGAGTGCTTGCCTGCAAGAGAAAGAGGCTGCAACATCTCAACGTAGATGGCATCTTGCCCTGGGGCAGAGGATCGGGACGAACTGAGAGCACGATTAGCTACCTCACAGTAAAGGCGGCATAGTAGCACTCACGATGTGAAAAAGAGAATGGTATCGCCCAAGCTGCCTCTGCCCGTTTCCAATAGAGGAAGGCAGGGTGACAGTGGGAACAGCTCAAAACTTCGGCAAAATGGCGGCCCAAGGTGTTGGAGATAGTGTGGTAGGAGCGCTGCTATTTTCTACATACATAAATGATCTGGCAGATAGGGTGAGTAGCAGTCTGCAGCTGCTTGCAGATGATGCAGTTCCTTTAGATCCTATAAACATTTGTCATACACTTGTTTCAATACGGGAGAAAGTGTAAAGAATATGGCAGATGTTCACATCAGGTAATTAATGTTAAAAAATGCATCATCAGACTGCAGGATCATACAATGTGACGATTTGTAGTTGGTGTGATGTAGGGCAGCATGCTCTGGAAGTAGAAGAATTTTGCTGCTGTGGGGATGTATAAATATGCTAGTACACCATTCCCAGGTGTTGTGGTCATGTATACACATGCCACTTTCATTTTCCTACACTGTTATCGACATCTTGATGCATCCCGAGCCACCAAACTCTTGTTGCTGCTGATGAGTTACTTCCACATCACTGAATATGAAAGCTTCCAGTATTTATCACACAACATATGTGCCTCATTGCATGCTATTACCATCAGAAAACCTTGTTTTGATATCTTCAATTGTTTATGAGATATGGCAATTAACATAACCACAATTTGCAATGCGCAAGGATGTGAATGAGCTTGTATCACGCTATCGTACTTCAGATATAAAAACCAGTAACTTGTGAAGAAAATGACAGTTCAGCTTTCAATTTTAAACATGATTTTGGTATCTGGTCTACAGTTCATTCACGGCAAAGTACAAGCTAAAAAACAACCATATGTGAAAATTCTGAGCGATGTTTTACTTAATTTGATTCAAGGGCAGTATGACAATGAGAAGAAACTCAGTTCTCTCCCAAGTGAAGATTTGATACTGTAAGATGTACAAACACATTCATTTTTTAACCAATATTTTTCGAAAAACCGGGTAATCCTTTATCACTTGGAACGCTGTCTCTCAGCACAGGCACCAGCATTTGGTGAGGAGCACAGATTACAAAGAGCTTGTCTGTAGCAGCAGAAAGGTTAAAGCAGATAAGTAGGAAAAACACACCCATAACATTAGAATACAGCATTAGAATTGTGATACCTGGCACTGTCACACAGATTAAATATCTACGTGTCACACTGCAAAGGAGTATGAAATGGAAGAAGGCTGAAGGACTGTAGCAGGTAAGACGGTCAACTTCGTTTTACTGGGAGAATTTGAGTGAAGTGTGATGCATTTGTAATGGAAACCGTATATAGGACATTAGCGTGACCCATTCTTAAGTACTGCTCGAATGTTTGGGATCAACACTGGATCAGATTATAAGAAGACCTCAAACCTGTTCAAAGATGGGCTGCTAGATCTGTTACTGCTAAGTTCAAACAACATGCAAGTATTATGAGATGCTTCGGCAACTCAAACGAGAATCCCTGGAGCAAAGGTGACAGATGTTTCTGAGGAACACTTGAAAAAGATCTTAGAGACTGCAGAATGATTCTATTGCCACCAACATACATTTCACATAACGACAACAAAGGCAAGACGTGAGAAATTAGAGCTAATATGGAGGCATTTTGATAGTAATTTTCCTCTCACTCTGTGTGGGTGGAACGGGAATTGAAATGACAAGTAGTGGTACAGGTTACCCTCTGCCACACAGCATACGGTGGCTTGCCGACTATGGAAGGATATGTGCGAGTGGTTTCCTTTCCCTTATTTTACTTACTGGGACACACGCACCTCCCTCCATTACTTAAACAATTAAATATTATGAGTTTAGATTAACGAATGTGGAGACAGGAAATTACGGGAACAACTGAAATAGCACATAGCTTCACTGCAATTTGCATTTATTGTAACACTTTATAACAGATCAAGAAAAAGTCATGTTACACTTGACAGATAGTAACACTAGAACAATAATAAACACCTGACTCAGTTTTCTGCACTTTAGTTAAAGTTCAACAGGGGAACACTAAGTTCTCGCATAAATATAAATATGCGCTTGGGTACTTTAAAGAACTGGTTATGAAACAGTCACTTATAACATCAAGGCAGGCATGCTCCACGTAAAGAGAAAATAATTAGCAAGTTTACACATTGACTAGAAATTAAAATGAATAACAGGAAAGTACACCGCCCACAACACCTAATATATATATATATATATATATATATATATATATATATATATATATATATATATATATATATATATATATATAATAGAGGGAAACATTCCACGTGGGAAAAATATATTTAAAAAGAAAGATGATGAGACTTACCAAACAAAAGCGCTGGAAGGTCTTACCCTCTCCTTCCCTCCTGACGAGGCAACCATTGGTTGCGAAAGCTAGATTTTGTGTGTATGTTTGTGTTTGTCTGTGTGTCTATCGACCTGCCAGCGCTTTTGTTTGGTAAGTCTCATCATCTTTCTTTTTAAATATATATATATATATATATATATATATATATATATATATAAAAACAAAGATGATGTGACTTACCAAATGAAAGTGCTGGCAGGTCGACAGACACACAAACAAACACAAACATACACACAAAATTCAAGCTTTCGCAACCAACGGTTGCCTCGTCAGGAAAGAGGGAAAGAGAAGGAAAGACAAAAGGTTATGGGTTTTAAGGGAGAGGGTAAGGAGTCATCCAATCCCGGGAGCGGAAAGACTTACCTTAGGGGGAAAAAAGGACAGGTATACACTCGCACACACACACATATCCATCCACACATACACAGACACAAGCAGACATTTGTAAAGGCAAAGAGTTTGGGCAGAGATGTCAGTCGGGACGGAAGTACAGAGGCAAAGATGATGTTGAAAGACAGGTGAGGTATGAGCGGCAGCAGATTGAAATTAGAAATTAGCGGAGATTGAGGCCTGGCGGATAGCGAGAAGAGAGGATATGCTGAAGGGCAAGTTCCCATCTCCGGAGTTCTGACAGGTTGGTGTTAGTGGGAAGTATCCAGATAACCCGGACGGTGTAACACTGTGCCAAGATGTGCTGGCCGTGCACCAAGACATGTTTAGCCACAGGGTGATCCTCATTACCAACAAACACTGTCTGCCTGTGTCCATTCATGCGAATGGACAGTTTGTTGCTGGTCATTCCCACATAGAATGCATCACAGTGTAGGCAGGTCAGTTGGTAGATCACGTGGGTGCTTTCACACGTGGCTCTGCCTTTGATTGTGTACACCTTCCGGGTTACAGGACTGGAGTAGGTGGTGGTGGGAGGGTGCATGGGACAGGTTTTACACCGGGGGCGGTTACAAGGGTAGGAGCCAGAGGGTAGGGAAGGTGGTTTGGGGATTTCATAGGGATGAACCAAGAGGTTACGAAGGTTAGGTGGACGGCGGAAAGACACTCTTGGTGGAGTGGGGAGGATTTCATGAAGGATGGATCTCATTTCAGGGCAGGATTTGAGGAAGTCATATCCCTGCTGGAGAGCCACATTCAGAATCTGATCCAGTCCCGGAAAGTATCCTGTCACAAGTGGGGCACTTTTGTGGTTCTTCTGTGGGAGGTTCTGGGTTTGAGAGGATGAGGAAGTGGCTCTGGTTATTTGCTTCTGTACCAGGTTGGGAGGGTAGTTGCGGGATGCGAAAGCTGTTGTCAGGTTGTTGGTGTAATGCCTCAGGGATTCCGGACTGGAGCAGATTCGTTTGCCACGAAGACCTAGGCTGTAGGGAAGGGACCGTTTGATGTGGAATGGGTGGCAGCTGTCGTAATGGAGGTACTGTTGCTTGTTGGTGGGTTTGATGTGGACGGACGTGTGAAGCTGCCCATTGGACAGGTGAAGGTCAACATCAAGGAAAGTGGCATGGGATTTGGAGTGGGACCAGGTGAATCTGATGGAACCAAAGGAGTTGAGGTTGGAGAGGAAATTCTGGAGTTCTTCTTCACTGTGAGTCCAGATCATGAAGATGTCATCAATAAATCTGTACCAAACTTTAGGTTGGCAGGCCTATCCGCCAGGCCTCAATCTCCGCTAATTTCTAATTTCAATCTGCGGCCACTCATACCTCACCTGTCTTTCAACATCATCTTTGCCTCTGTACTTCCGTCCCGACTGACATCTCTGCCCAAACTCTTTGCCTTTACAAATGTCTGCTTGTGTCTGTGTATGTGTGGATGGATATGTGTGTGTGTGCGCGCGAGTGTATACCTGTCCTTTTTCCCCCCTAAGGTAAGTCTTTCCGCTCCCGGGATTGGAATGACTCCTTACCCTCTCCCTTAAAACCCATATCCTTTTGTCTTTCCTTCTCTTTCCCTCTTTCCTGACGAGGCAACCGTTGGTTGCGAAAGCTTGAATTTTGTGTGTGTTTGTGTTTGTCGACCTGCCAGCACTTTCATATTCCACGTGGGAAAAATATATTTAAAAAGAAAGATGATGAGACTTACCCAACAAAAGCGCTGGCAGGTCGATAGACACACAAACAAACACAAACATACACACAAAACTCTAGCTTTCGCAACCAACGGTTGCCTCGACAGGAAAGAGGGAAGGAGAGGGAAAGACAAAAGGATTGGGTTTTAAGGGAGAGGGTAAGGAGTCATTCCAATCCCGGGAGCGGAAAGACTTACCTTAGGGGGAAAAAAGGACAGGTTTACACTCGCACACACACACACATATCCATCCACACATACACAGACACAAGCAGACATTTGTAAAGGCAAAGAGTTTGGGCAGAGATGTCAGTCGGGACGGAAGTATGGGCAAAGATGATGTTGAAAGACAGGTGAGGTATGAGCGGCGGCAGATTGAAATTAGCGGAGATTGAGGCCTGGCGGATAGCGAGAAGAGAGGATATGCTGAAGGGCAAGTTCCCATCTCCGGAGTTCTGACAGGTTGGTGTTAGTGGGAAGTATCCAGATAACCCGGACGGTGTAACACTGTGCCAAGATGTGCTGGCCGTGCACCAAGGCATGTTTAGCCACAGGGTGATCCTCATTACCAACAAACACTGTCTGCCTGTGTCCATTCATGCGAATGGACAGTTTGTTGCTGGTCATTCCCACATAGAACGCTTCACAGTGTAGGCAGGTCAGTTGGTAAATCACGTGGGTGCTTTCACACGTGGCTCTGCCTTTGATCGTGTACACCTTCCGGGTTACAGGACTGGAATAGGTGGTGGTGGGAGGGTGCATGGGACAGGTTTTACACCGGGGGCGGTTACAGGGGTAGGAGCCAGAGGGTAGGGAAGGTGGTTTGGGGATTTCATAGGGATGAACTAAGAGGTTACGAAGGTTAGGTGGACGGCGGAAAGACACTCTTGGTGGAGTGGGGAGGATTTCATGAAGGATGGATCTCATTTCAGGGCAGGATTTGAGGAAGTCGTATCCCTGCTGGAGAGCCACATTCAGAATCTGATCCAGTCCCGGAAAGTATCCTGTCACAAGTGGGGCACTTTTGGGGTTCTTCTGTGGAAGGTTCCGGGTTTGAGGAGATGAGGAAGTGGCTCTGGTTATTTGCTTCTGTACCAGGTCGGGAGGGTAGTTACGGGATGCAAAAGCTGTTTTCAGGTTGTTGGTGTAATGGTTCAAGGATTCCGGACTGGAGCAGATTCGTTTGCCACGAAGACCTAGGCTGTAGGGAAGGGACCGTTTGATGTGGAATGGGTGGCAGCTGTCATAATGGAGGTACTGTTGCTTGTTGGTGGGTTTGATGTGGACGGACGTGTGAAGCTGGCCATTGGACAGGTGGAGGTCAACGTCATCAAAGACACCAACCACTTTCTCGAACGCCTGGAATCCCTACCCAGTCTGTTACCCCCGGAAACCATCCTTGTAACCATTGATGCCACTTCCTTATACACAAATATTCCGCATGTCCAGGGCCTCGCTGCGATGGAGCACTTCCTTTCACGCCGATCACCTGCCGTCCTACCAAAAACCTCTTTCCTCATTACCTTAGCCAGCTTCATCCTGACCCACAACTTCTTCACTTTTGAAGGCCAGACATACCAACAATTAAAGGGAACAGCCATGGGTACCAGGATGGCCCCCTCGTACGCCAACCTATTCATGGGTCGCTTAGAGGAAGCCTTCTTGGTTACCCAGGCCTGCCAACCCAAAGTTTGGTACAGATTTATTGATGACATTTTCATGATCTGGACTCACAGTGAAGAAGAACTCCAGAATTTCCTCTCCAACCTCAACTCCTTTGGTTCCATCAGATTCACCTGGTCCTACTCTAAATCCCATGCCACTTTCCTTGACGTTGACCTCCACCTGTCCAATGGCCAGCTTCACACGTCCGTCCACATCAAACCCACCAACAAGCAACAGTACCTCCATTATGACAGCTGCCACCCATTCCACATCAAACGGTCCCTTCCCTACAGCCTAGGTCTTCGTGGCAAACGAATCTGCTCCAGTCCGGAATCCTTGAACCATTACACCAACAACCTGAAAACAGCTTTTGCATCCCGTAACTACCCTCCCGACCTGGTACAGAAGCAAATAACCAGAGCCACTTCCTCATCTCCTCAAACCCGGAACCTTCCACAGAAGAACCCCAAAAGTGCCCCACTTGTGACAGGATACTTTCCGGGACTGGATCAGATTCTGAATGTGGCTCTCCAGCAGGGATACGACTTCCTCAAATCCTGCCCTGAAATGAGATCCATCCTTCATGAAATCCTCCCCACTCCACCAAGAGTGTCTTTCCGCCGTCCACCTAACCTTCGTAACCTCTTAGTTCATCCCTATGAAATCCCCAAACCACCTTCCCTACCCTCTGGCTCCTACCCCTGTAACCGCCCCCGGTGTAAAACCTGTCCCATGCACCCTCCCACCACCACCTATTCCAGTCCTGTAACCCGGAAGGTGTACACGATCAAAGGCAGAGCCACGTGTGAAAGCACCCACGTGATTTACCAACTGACCTGCCTACACTGTGAAGCGTTCTATGTGGGAATGACCAGCAACAAACTGTCCATTCGCATGAATGGACACAGGCAGACAGTGTTTGTTGGTAATGAGGATCACCCTATGGCTAAACATGCCTTGGTGCACGGCCAGCACATCTTGGCACAGTGTTACACCGTCCGGGTTATCTGGATACTTCCCACTAACACCAACCTGTCAGAACTCCGGAGATGGGAACTTGCCCTTCATCATATCCTCTCTTCTCACTATCCGCCAGGCCTCAACCTCCGCTAATTTCAATCTGCCGCCGCTCATACCTCACCTGTCTTTCAACATCATCTTTGCCCATACTTCCGTCCCGACTGACATCTCTGCCCAAACTCTTTGCCTTTACAAATGTCTGCTTGTGTCTGTGTATGTGTGGATGGATATGTGTGTGTGTGCGAGTGTAAACCTGTCCTTTTTTCCCCCTAAGGTAAGTCTTTCCGCTCCCGGGATTGGAATGACTCCTTACCCTCTCCCTTAAAACCCAATCCTTTTGTCTTTCCTTCTCCTTCCCTCTTTCCTGACGAGGCAACCGTTGGTTGCGAAAGCTAGAGTTTTGTGTGTATGATTGTGTTTATTTGTGTGTCTATCGACTTGCCAGCGCTTTTGTTGGGTAAGTCTCATCATCTTTCTTTTTAAATATATTTTTCCCTCGTGGAATGTTTCCCTCTATTATATATATATATATATATATATAAAGATGATGAGACTTACCCAACAAAAGCGCTGGCAGGTCGATAGACACACAAAAACACAAACATACACACAAAAATCTAGCTTTCGCAACCAACGGTTGCCTCGTCAGGAAAGAGGGAAGGAGAAGGGAAGACAAAAGGATATGGGTTTTAAGGGAGAGGGTAAGGAGTCATACCAATCCCGGGAGCGGAAAGACTTACCTTAGGGGGAAAGAAGGACAGGTATACACTCGCACACACACACATATCCATCCGCATATACACAGACACAAGCAGACATTTGTAAAGGCAAAGAGCGGATATATATATATCTCCGCTAATTTCTAATTTCAATCTGCCGCCGCTCATACCTCACCTGTCTTTCAACATCATCTTTGCCTCTGTACTTCCGTCCCGACTGACATCTCTGCCCAAACTCTTTGCCTTTACAAATGTCTGCTTGTGTCTGTGTATATGCGGATGGATGTGTGTGTGTGTGTGTGTGTGTGTGTGTGTGTGTGTGTGTGTGTGTGTGCGCGCGCGAGTGTATACCTGTCCTTTATCCCCCTAAGGTAAGTCTTTCCGCTCCCGGGATTAGAATGACTCCTTACCCTCTCCCTTAAAACCCATATCCTTTTGTCTTCCCTTCTCCTTCCCTCTTTCCTGACGAGGCAACCGTTGGTTGCGAAAGCTAGATTTTTGTGTGTATGTTTGTGTGTCTATCGACCTGCCAGCACTTTTGTTTGGTAAGTCTCATCATCTTTCTTTTTAATTATATTTTTCCCACGTGGAATGTTTCCCTCTATTATATATATATATATATATATATATATATATATATATATATATATATATATAATAGAAGGAAACATTCCATGAAGGAAAAATATACTGAAAACAAAGATGATGTGACTTACCAAATGAAAGTGCTGGCAGGTCGACAGACACACAAACGAACACAAACATACACACAAAATTCAAGCTTTCGCAACAAACTGTTGCCTCATCAGGAAAGAGGGAAGGAGAGGGAAAGACGAAAGGATGTGGGTTTTAAGGGAGAGGGTAAGGAGTCATTCCAGTCCCGGGAGCGGAAAGACTTACCTTAGGGGGGAAAAAGGACAGGTATACACTCGCGCACACACACACACACATATCCATCCACACATATATACAGACACAAGCAGTCTGCTTGTGTCTGTATATGTGTGGATGGATATGTGTGTGTGCGAGTGTATACCCGTCCTTTTTTCCCCCTAAGGGAAGTCTTTCCGCTCCCGGGACTGGAATGACTCCTTACCCTCTCCCTTAAAACCCACATCCTTTCGTCTTTCCCTCTCCTTCCCTCTTTCCTGATGAGGCAACAGTTTGTTGCGAAAGCTTGAATTTTGTGTGTATGTTTGTGTTCGTTTGTGTGTCTGTCGACCTGCCAGCACTTTCATTTGGTAAGTCACATCATCTTTGTTTTTAAGTATATTTTTCCTTCGTGGAATGTTTCCTTCTATATATATAATAGAGGGAAACATTCCACGTGGGAAAAATATATTTAAAAAGAAAGATGATGAGACTTACCCAACAAAAGCGCTGGCAGGTCGATAGACACACAAATAAACACAAACATACACACAAAACTCTAGCTTTCGCAACCAACGGTTGCCTCGTCAGGAAAGAGGGAAGGAGAAGGAAAGACAACAGGATTGGTTTTTAAGGGAGAGGGTAAGGAGTCATTCCAATCCCGGGAGCGGAAAGACTTACCTTAGGGGGAAAAAGGGACAGGTTTACACTCGCACACACACACATATCCATCCACACATACACAGACACAAGCAGACATTTGTAAAGGGTTTACACTCGCACACACACACATATCCATCCACACATACACAGACACAAGCAGACATTTGTAAAGGCCCTTTACAAATGTCTGCTTGTGTCTGTGTATGTGTGGATGGATGTGTGTGTGTGTGCGCGAGTGTAAACCTGTCCCTTTTTCCCCCTAAGGTAAGTCTTTCCGCTCCCGGGATAGGAATGACTCCTTACCCTCTCCCTTAAAACCCAATCCTTTTGTCTTTCCTTCTCCTTCCCTCTTTCCTGACGAGGCAACCGTTGGTTGCGAAAGCTAGAGTTTTGTGTGTATGTTTGTGTTTATTTGTGTGTCTATCGACCTGCCAGCGCTTTTGTTGGGTAAGTCTCATCATCTTTCTTTTTATATATATATGTTTCCCCTCTATTATATATATATATATATATATATATATATATAAAATAGAGGGGAAACATTCCACGTGGGAAATATATATATATAGCCTCTGTATATGTCTGCTTGTGTCTGTATATGTGTGGATGGATGTGTGCACGCGCGCGCACGGGCACGAGCGTATACACGTCCTTTTTTCCCCCCTAAGGTAAGTCTTTCTGCTCCCAGAATTGGAATGACTCCTTACCCTCTCCCTTAAAACCCACATCCCTTCGTCTTTCCCTCTCCTTCCCTCTTTCCTGAAGAAGCAACCGCTGGTTGTGAAAGCAGAATTTTGTGTGTATGTTTGTGTGTCTATCGACGTGCCAGCACTTTCGTTTGGTAAGTCACATCATCTTTGTTTTTAGCTATATTTTTCCCGCGTGGAATGTTTCCCTATAAATAGAATGAGACTTACCAAACAAAAGCGCTGGCAGGTCGATAGACACACAAACAAACAAACACAAACACACACAAAATTCAAGCTTTCGCAACAAACAGTTGCTTCGTCAGGAAAGAGGGAAGGAGAGGGAAAGACGAAAGGATGTGGGTTTTAAGGGAGAGGGTAAGGAGTCATTCCAATCCCGGGAGCGGAAAGACTTACCTTAGGGGGAAAAAAGGACAGGTACACACACACACACACACACACACACACACACACACACACACACACACACACCCCGAACCGCACATACACAGACACAAGCAGACATTTGTAAATGCAAAGAGTTTCGGCAGAGATGTCAGTCAAGGCAAAAGTACAGAGGCAAAGATGTTGTTGAAAGACAGGTGAGGTATGAGCGGCGGCAACTTTAAATTAGCGGCGGTTGAGGCCTGGTGGATAACGAGAAAAGAGGATATACTGAAGGGCAAGTTGCCATTTCTGGAGTTCTGACAGGTTGGTGTTAGTGGGAAGTATCCAGATAACCCGGACAGTGTACCACTGTGCCAAGATGTGCTGGCCATGCACCAAGGCATGTTTAGCCACAGGGCGATCCTCATTACTAACAAACACTGTCTGCCTGTGTCCATTCATGCGAATGGACAGTCTGTTGCTGGTCATTCCCACATAGGAAGCTTCACAGCGTACGCAGGTCAGTTGGTAAATCACGTGGGTGCTTTCACACGTGGCTCTGCCTTTGATCGTGTACACCTTCCGGGTTACAGGACTGGAGTAGGTGGTGGTGGGAGGATGCATGGGACAGGTTTTACACCGGGGGCAGTTACAAGGGTAGGAGCCAGAGTGTAGGGAAGGTGGTTTGGTATTTCATAGGGATGAACTAAGAGGTTACGAAGGTTAGGTGGACGGCGGAAAGACAATCTTGGTGGAGTGAGGAGGATTTCATGAAGGATGGATCTCACTTCACGGCAGGATTTGAGGAAGTCTTATCCCTGCTGGAGAGCCACGTTCAGAGTCTGATCCAGTCCCGGAAAGTATCCTGTCACAAGTGGAGCACTTTTGTGGTTCTTCTGTGGGAGGTTCTGGGCTTGAGGGGATGAGGAAGTGGCTCTGGTTATTTGCTTCTGTACCATGTCAGGAGGGTAGTTGCGGGATGCGAAAGCTGTTATCAGGTTGTTGGTGTAATGGTTCAGGGATTCCGGACTGGAGCAGGTTCGTTTGCCACGAAGACCTAGGCTGTAGGGAAGGGACCGTTTGATGTGGAATGGGTGGCAGCTGTCATACTGGAGGTACTGTTGCTTGTTGGTGGGTTTGATGTGGACGGACGTGTGAAGCCGGCCATTGGACAGGTGGAGGTCAACGTCAAGGAAAGTGGCATGGGATTTGGAGTAGGACCAGATGAATCTGATGGAACCAAAGGAGTTGAGGTTGGAGAGG
Organism: Schistocerca cancellata; assembly: GCF_023864275.1. Classification (NCBI taxonomy): domain Eukaryota; kingdom Metazoa; phylum Arthropoda; class Insecta; order Orthoptera; family Acrididae; genus Schistocerca; species Schistocerca cancellata. The sequence continues at coordinate 83,703,638 of NC_064634.1, read as the reverse complement.
AAATTCTGGAGTTGTTCTTCACTGTGAGTCCAGATCATGAAGATGTCATCAATAAATCTGTACCAAACTTTGGGTTGGCAGGCCTGGGTAACCAAGAAGGCTTCCTCTAAGCGACCCATGAATAGGTTGGCATACGAGGGGGCCATCCTGGTACCCATTGTTGTTCCCTGTAATTGTTGGTAAGTGTGGCCTTCAAAAGTGAAGTAGTTGTGGGTCAGGATGAAGCTGGCTAAGGTAATGAGGAAAGAGGTTTTAGGTAGAGTAGCAGGTGATGGGCATGAAAGGAGGTGCTCCATCGCAGCGAGGCCCTGGACGTGCGGAATATTTGTGTATAAGAAAGTGGCATCAATGGTTACAAGGATGGTTTCCGGGGTAACAGATTGGGTAAGGATTCCAGGCATTCGAGAAAGTGGTTGGTGTCTCTGATGAAGGATGGGAGACTGCATGTAATGGGTTGTAGGTGTTGATCTACGTAGGCAGAGATACGTTCTGTGGGGGCTTGGTAACCAGCTACAATGGGGCGGCCGGGATGATTGGGTTTGTGAATTTTAGGAAGAAGGTAGGGGTGCAGGGTGTCGGTGGGGTCAGGAGGTTGTGGAGTCAGGTGAAAGGTTTTGTAGGGGGCATAGGGTTCTGAGGATTCCTTGAAGCTCTGCCTGGACATCAGGAATGGGATTACCTTGGCAAACTTTGTATGTGGTGTCTGAAAGCTGACGCAGTCCCTTAGCCACGTACTGCTGACGATCAAGTACCACAGTCATGGAACCCTTGTCCGCCGGAAGAATGACGATGGATCGGTCAGCCTTCAGATCATGGATAGCCTGGGCTTCAGCAGTGGTGATGTTGGGAGTAGGATTAAAGTTTTTTAAGAAGGATTGAGAGGCAAGGCTGGAAGTCAGAAATTCCTGGAAGGTTTGGAGAGGGTGATTTTGAGGAAGAGGAGGTGGGTCCTGCTGTGACGGAGGACAGAACTGTTCCAGGCAGGGTTCAATTTGGGTAGTGTCTTGGGAAGTTGGATCATTAGGAGTAGGATTAGGATCATTTTTCTTCATGGCAAAGTGATATTTCCAGCATATGTATCCCCACAATGAATTAAGGACCTTGCCGTTGATGGTGTGTGCCTCAGCGATACAGATAGCCATACCGTAGGTGTGATCACAATGCAGGGGTACCTGTTGAGAGGTCAGACAAACATGTGGTTCCTGAAGAGGGGCAGCAGTCTTTTCAGTAGTTGCAGGGGCAACAGTCTGGATGATTGATTTGGCCTTGTAACACTAACCAAATTGGCCTTGCTGTGTTGGTACTGCAAACGGCTGAAAGCAAGGGGAAACTACAACCGTAATTTTTGCTGAGGGCATGCAGCTTTACTGTTTGGTTGAACGATGATGGTGTCCTCTTGTGTAAAATATTCCAGAGGTAAAATAGTACCCCCATTCGGATCTCCGGGCGGGGACTACTCAGGAGGACGTTGTTATCAGGAGAAGGAAAACTGGCATTCTCCAGATTGGAGCATGCAATGTCAGATCCCTTAATAGGGCAGGTAGGTTAGAAAATTTAGAAAGGGAAATGGATAGGTTAAAGTTAGATATAGTGGGAATTAGCGAAGTTCAGTGGCAGGAGGAACACTGACTTCTGGTCAGTTGACTACAGGGTTATAAATACAAAATCAAACAGGGGTAATGCAGGAAAAAGTTTAATAATGAATTTTTAAAAAATAGGAGTGTGGGTAAGCTACTACAACCAGCATAGTGAATGCATTATTGAGGCCAAGACTGAAACGAAGCCCACACTTATCACAATAATACAAGCTTATATGCCAACTAGCTCAGCAGACGAAGAGATTGATGAAATGTATGATAAGATAAAAGAAATTATTCAGATAGTGAAGGGAGACTAAAATTTAATAGTCATGGGTGACTGGGATTCGATAGTAGGAAAAGGAAGAGAAGGAAACGTAGTAGGCGAATATGGAATGGAGGTAAGAAATGAAAGAGGAAGCCATCTGGAACAATTTTGCACAGAGCATAACTTAATCATAGCTAACAATGGATTCAAGAATCATAAAAGAAGGTTGTATACATGGAATAATCCTGGAGATACTAGAAGCTATCAGATAGATTATATAATGGTAAGACATATTTAGAAACCAAGTTTTAAACTGTAGGACATTTCCAGGTGCAGATGGGACTGACCACAATCTATTGGTTATGAACTGTAGACTAAAACTGAAGAAACTGCAAAATGGTGAGAATTTAAGAAGATGGGACATGGATAAACTGAAAGGACCAGAGGTTGTAGAGAGTTTCAGGGAGAACATTAGTGAACGATTGACAGGAATGGGGGAAAGAAACACAGTAGAAGAAGAATGGGTAGCTTTGAGGGATGAAATAGCCAGCAGAGGATCAAGTAGTAAAAAGATGAGGGCTAGTAGAAATCCTTGGGTAACAGAAGATACATTGAATTTAATTGTTGAAAGAAGAAAATATAAAAATGCAGTAAATGAAGCAGGCAAATAGGTATAAAATCGTCTCAAAAATGAGATCGACAGAAAGTGCAAAATGGCTAAGCAAGGATGGCTAGAGGACAAATGTAAGGATGTAGAGGCATATCTCACTAGGGGGTAAGATAGATACTGCCTACAATAAAATTAGAGAGACCTTTGGAGAGGAAAAGAACCACTTTGATGAATATCAAGAGTTCAGATGGAAACCCAGTTCTAAGCAAAAAAGTGAAAGCAGAGAGGTGGAAGGAGTATATGGAGTCTATACAAGGGCGATGTACTTGAGGACAAAATTATGGAAATGGAAGATGACGTAGATGAAGATGAAATGGGAGATACGATCCTGCGTGAAGAGTTTGACAAAGCACTGGAAGATCTGAGTTGAAACAAGGCCCCAAGAGTAGACAACATTCCATTAGAACTACTGATAGCCTTGGGACAGCCAGCCCTGACAGAACTCCACCATCTGGTGAGTAAGACGTACGAGACAGGCGAAATACCCTCAGACTTCAAGAAGAATTTAATCATTCCAATCCCAAAAAAAGCAGGTGTTGACAGATGTGAAAATTACTGAACTATCAGTTTAGTAAGCCACAGCAGCAAAATACTAACGCAAATTCTTTACAGATGAATAGAAAAACACTAGAAGCAATACTGACCCTATGACTTATCTTTGAGCCTAGATTAAGGAAAGGCAAACCTACGTTTCTAGCGTTTGTGGACTTAGAGAAAGCTTTTGACAATGTTGACTGGAATACTCTCTTTCAAATTCTAAAGGTGGCAGGGGTAAAATACAGGGAGCGAAAGGCTATTTACAATTTGTACAGAAACCAGATGGCAGTTATAAGAGTCGAGGGGCATGAAAGGGAAGCACTGGTTGGGAAAGGGGGTGACAGAGGATTGTACCCCATCCCCGATGTTATTCTATCTGTATATTGAGCAAGCCGGAAAGGAAAATAAGGAAAATTCGGAGCAGGAATTACAATCTATGGAGAAGAAATTAAAACTTTGAGGTTCGCCGCTGACACTGTAATTCTGTCAGAGACAGCAAAGGACCTGGAAGAGCAGTTGAAGGGAATGGACAGTGTCTTGAAAGGAGGATGTAAGATTAACATCAACAAAAGCAAAATGAGGATAATGGAATGTAGTCTAATTAAGTCGGGTATGCTGAGGGAATTTGATTAGGAAATGAGACACTTGAAGTAGTAGAAGAGTTTTGCTATTTGGGGAGCAAAATAACTGATGATGGTTGAAGTAGAGAGGATGTAAAATATAGACTGGCACTGGCAATGGCAAGGAAAGCATTTCTGAAGAGGAGAAATTTGTTAACATCAAGTATAGATTGAAATGTCAGGAAGTCGTTTCTGAAAGTGTGTGTGTGGAGTGTAGCCACGTATGGAAGTGAAACATGGACAATAAATAGTTTAGACAAGAAGAAAATATAAGTTTTCAAAATGTGGTGCTACAGAAGAATGCTGAAGATTAGATGGGTAGATGACATAACTAATGAGGAGGTATTGAATAGAATTGGGGAGAAGAGGAGTTTGTGGCACAACTTGACAAGTAGAAGAGACCGGTTGGTAGGACATGTTCTGAGGCATCAAGGGATCACAAATTTAGCATTGGAGGGCAGCGTGGAGGGTAAAAATCATAGAGGGAGACCAAGAGATGAATACACTAAGCAGATTCAGAAGGACGTAGGTTGCAGTAGGTATTGGGAGATGAAGCTTGCACAGGATGGAATAGCATGGAGAGCTGCATCAAACCAGTCTCTGGACTGAAAACAACAACAACATATAAATACATATACATGTATAAGCACAATTAAAAACTGGTGGAAAAACAATAAATTGGAAATTGACAAAACTATACTCAAAGGAGCCATACTCCATCTGAACAGCCCAAAAATGGCTACTTAATGGCTACCTGGAGTAACAAATTAAGAATAGCACTCTTATAGACTGACTAGAATACAGGAATAAACAGCACATACATGGTTTCTGACGGCCGACAAACTGTGTTGGGCTATTGAGCAGTGATTAATTTAAAATAGCCACAAATATGCTAACCAGGTTAGCAGTTTATTCAAATAACCCATTAGTATCGTTTAAGAAACTACAGTTAATTAGAACCACTCTCACTGATGTCAAGTAACAATATATTTTAGATATCAAGTCTAGAACAGCAGAAGTTGAAATGATGAAAATAAGTATCTTTTTGCAGCATCCACATTTTCAGGAGGCCATCTGGAAGTAGCAGTTTACTCCTAACAGCAAATCTATGTAACTGAAACCCTTTAGAACCACAATCTGGCTCAGGAAAGGACATCGCTCTTACCAATCTGTTTTGTTGGCAGTATGTAATAATGATGGAAATTTCTGGATGGATCAATACATAAAATAAGTGTAAGACAACAACACACCTATTGTGTATTTGTGTGTAGTGCATCACCATGTAACATGAAACGGTATCCCTGGAAAAAACACACACACACACACACACACACACACACACACACACACACACACACTTTTTTAAGTGTTCCTGTGTTCCACACAGCAGTCTACTGTGAGTGGTTGCCATTGTCTTATTTCACATTTTTTGGCATTTGTTTTACATAATTGCTTTCTAAGACAGAGCAAGCAAGTAATGGTTTGTGACAAAGTGGGCCATTTCATTAAATACAACATTGTGGACCATTTCATTATATACTAATCTTCAAACTTTATTTAAGATAGTATTAAAAAGTGAATTATGTATCTTAGTGTTCCCTATAGTGGGCATTACTAGATTTAAAAAAGAGAATTTGCAAATGTTTCCCTAGTTGCACGACTAACATATTCAAAGTTATGTCATAACCAAAGGCTGTGAAACTGCACTAAGGAGGAACTACCTGCCCCTGAAAATTCATAATGAAGACTAATCTACTTAAAAATTTTATCAAGTTGTCCATTTCTGTCTACCATCTTCTCTCAATGGAACTACCCATGTCAAACTTATTTGTGACAGCATTAGTATAATAGCATCTCCTCATTTCTTTTTAACACAGCGATATACTACTTTGAGTAAGAAATGTAACTACCTTAAAATTATATTAGAGTTTATACAGAGGAAACTTACCCAATTCTCTGATGTTAGAGGTCTTCGCACTTGCTGAAGTATCACCTTGTGGCCTTCTCTGCAACATCTCAAGCAGTGATGACTTCTGTGTATTGTCAGAGTCTGTGCCGACATTAAGATTTTGCTGGGTAACTGTACTTTCAGCTGGTGATATAGGAGTGAAGTACGTGTCTGACTCACTCAAGGGTGGTATAACTATTGCCGGCTCAGTTATATCTGGAACAGGTATTGAACATTTAGAACATAAAATATCACCGAAGATCATTTCACAGGGAAGAGCATATACAAATATATTTCAAAACTAGATATCTGAATTACGGATGAAACTTATTTTTGATGACATTAGCTTAGGTACTTTAACTGATGAAATCAAGGTTGTAGCTCAGACATTGTTCATAAGCAGTGGATGTCATACTGAGTCATCCAGTCAGGCTTTAATGACTGACACATGGCAGTTAAAGCTTTTATTCCATTCATAAGATGTCCTCAGTGGCTCTCTAGGAAAATCACTCCTTCAAAATTGGGTGCAAAACTGAGTACTGATATAGCATACTTCTAAGATGTAGCAACAAAGATAAAGGAAATACAAGCACAAAAACTCAGCAAGGGGATGATATGGAGATGTGTGTGGCTTTGTATCTCACCAATCTTGACCATGAACAGATTTTTCTGGGCCACTCCAACCAACTCTGGTACTGCAAAAACGTCTGGAAAACAAGGAAGTACTGAATGTCCCACTACTTGGTACTATTTTGGTCTAGAGATCATCAACTGAATTGTTTTGCAGATATTCTAGCAACACCAAATAAAAAAAAGCTTTTGCATACTCTGCAACATGACAGTCCTGACCATGAACTTGGGAGATTTGAAAACAGAAATTCTCTAGAACACATACTTCGCTTCTGCCACCCACTGTATCATAACTTGTACTGTCACTCACATTTTCAGGGTTTTTATATTCCCACACAATACCAACAATCAATTCTTCCACAGCATAATCAGAATTGATATGTCTTAGTCTACAGCCACTTTTTTTTGTTTTACCTCCTGGCAACCAATTTCAGTACATGGTACCATACTCAAGCCTTTATATGGCCAAAAAATTGCAGAACATAATGATAACACTGTAAGAAATTTACAACTCTTTTCTGTACATTGGGAATCACATGGTATAGTATACACTCTTAAAATGTTTATGCAGCCATTATGATTGCTTCCCAAATAGGTGTGTTAAATACTAACTTAATGTAAATGCAGAGCCTTAAAAAGATGCAAATTGTGGCCTACAGTGGTACAAGTGCCTGTGAGTACAGGTTTTTCATTCTTAAAAAAAATCAGCCAAAATAAGAGATACCTAAAACGTATTAAAATAGCACAAATTTGAAACTTAAGAAATTACATAATAAAACAAAGAATAAAAGATGCCCACTACTTTATAGATAGAAAATGTGTGTAGTCATATTTACATCTACCATTTGCATACGGTTTGTAACACTCTAATTGTCAATCTGACCACTGATCTTTCTGTCGAGCAAATGGGGTTGGCATAAAACTGGAATAATCTATCACATTACTTGAATTAATCATACAATGCAAGACAGAATAATTTTGAAATATTGGATGAGGCCACTAAGGGAACACTGACTAACATCTTGGAGAAGTGGAAGTCTACAGGGCAGATAAGTTACTCAATGATAAAACAGTGGAAGAGGAAAGAGCTAATGCCAGGACTGTTTACTAAATGGTTACAAGTTAACATCAGATTTACTGAATACACAGTTGATTCACAATTTACTGATCTTTTAGTTAATACCCTCCTCCCAGCTTTTAATCTTTGAGTATACTTACATAGTTTCATTTGTTTCTCCTAGCCCTAAGCTTCTCCCTTTGTACAGAAAACCTCATGCTGTAGAATGTGCACGGCTACTGATGCGTAATTCTGTGAATACATCAGTTACGCATATGTGCACACGGTATCAACTGCCACAAGCAAATACAGAAAATATTTTGAGTCGCCTATATTATTGTGTGTGTAATTTGGACACCCTGTATTCGACATCCACTCAGGAAACAAATGTGACAACTGCATGTCGGGGCCAAGGGTCTACCTATACATTTTACAGTTGGACTATTACAGACAAAAATACTTTGTAAATTTTTCTTACATTGTTATTGTAACTAAATACTGGTACTGGTCACGGAAACCAGCTGCCAATAGGCAAAACAACAAAAGTTTTGACTACAGACAACCATTTTTCTGATTTATATTTTGACTGAGTTTTGTCAACTTCTTGAAAGTTAGGGATTCTGCACTGCAAAGCTTGACCTCAAAATGTTGTTGCAAAGAAAAGTTCAGCTAAATACAGAACACACACACACACACACACACACACACACACACACACACACACACACACACACACACACACACACAAAACAACCTATATAACTTGGCATCCACTGAATAGCTATTTAAAATCTTTGAGTACACTGGAGAGGATATATTTGTACAATTTGGTGAAGAAGTTAATCAGGTAAGTTACCTATCTAAGTAAGATTTACTGAGGAAGCAACTGACAACTGTCAAAAGCGGCAAACATTTGAAGACATTGGGGGTTCAGACCTGAAAAGTTTCCCTCTTACTATATTGGTGTCTCAAACTAGTACTCCAGTACGATAAATTCATCAGTATTCCAAAATACTGACAGTTACTTCTACATGAACCGAACCAACAACAAAAACCAGCAATGCAACGAAGTCATTGCCAGAGAATGACTTCTTTCACTGACAGCCTCACATGCCTAAATCCTACTCACCACTGATTAAATTATTAAGGAGCTCATCTTGAATGGAGGAACACCTACTTTCTGCTTGTCTGTTAACAGGGCTCTCCCGCCGAAACCACTGGCTGAATCTTGATCCACCAGAGCTGTCATTTACAGCACCATTCTGTAAACGGTAAACACCAAGTATTAGGACACACACACACACACACACACACACACACACACAAACTTTCAACAAACTGTCTTTTGTTTCCTAATTACTCAGCGTGTCACAAATTATTTTCATAAGTACAGTAATTCGAGATAAATTAATGGTAAGTTAATATTTAAACTTTATAGAACTATAAACAGATGACATAAAACTGAAAAATAACTGCATCAGCAGTGGACAACCAACCATTAAACTGCTTACAGAAAATACAAAGCTGAAAGTAGTTAACATTACTACTTACTGCCAGCAAGCCAGGTACAGAATCACTTTTGAGGAAGTCATCAAGATTGAAGTCAAGACCTTGATGCTGGTGAGAAAAACTACTGTTGTTCGACTGGGGAAGCTGATCTGCTGGAAGACCAGAATCCTGGTCTGACGGCAGATCTGGTGAAAGTGGCCCCTTCTCAGGCAATGGCCTCTCAGGTGATCGAGGAGTCTCTTCAGCAATAGGCGAATGAGACACTGTTGGCTGTGGCTGTGCGACTGCCCCACTGCGGTTTCCAGGTGGTGTTGGAGTCCTGCGTGATGAAGCTGAACTTTGTCCGGCACTTACAGGAGGTGATGGTTCTGAAAGTTTTCTTCCACTTGAACGGTTACCTGCAAGATATGTAAATATTTTAAAATTTTTGTCGATGCTGACTTGCAAAGCACTTAGATGCAATGTTTTAGAAATGTTGAATAAGCATTCAAAATTGTCTATCTGTATAAAACCTTGAGAAAAATTGAACAATGGAAAATTCACAATGGAATGTAACAATATTCTTAAAAACACATTACACCCACATTTCCGCATATGTCATTGGACAGACCATAAGCGCACACTTTTTGGACCAAGCGACAGTGTGGAATGGAGTCTAACGCCTTTTGAAAGTCCAGATATATGGCATCAACCTGGGAGCTGGAATCTGCAACCTGTTGTATATCATGCACAAGAGAGCCAGCTATGCCTCGCATGACCGCTGGTTCCTAAAACCGTGCTGGTTTCTGCAGATGAGCTTCTCAGAGTCTACAAAGGTCATTATGTCTGAACACAAAATATGTGCCATGATTCTACAAAAATCAATATCAGTGAAATTGGACGGTAATTGTGAGCATTTGATTTTCTACCCTTTTTATAGGTTGCTATGACCTGGACCTTCTTCCAGTCCCATGGAACTTTCCGCTGTTCCAATGATCTCTGATGGATAAGAATGGTGCTATATATGTAGTATAGTCAACATAAAATCTTACGGGGATACCATCTGGGCCACATGCCTTCTTGGCATCTATGGATCTTAACTATTTTACAATCCCTGATACAATAAACCCTATGTCAGGCATCCTTGCATTTTTCGATAATTTAATGGGGGATTGGTGCTGCAGTCTTCAACAGTAAATGAGTTTTTGAAAGCTAGATTTAGAATTTCAGCTTTCTGTTTATCGTCGTGCATTACATTACCCGTACTGTCAGCAAGAGAAGGTACTGAATTATATGTTGCATTCATAGATTTTATGTATGACCAAAATTTTTTGGGGTTATTTTTAGAATCTGCAGAAAAAAATGATATTCAGCTTGATGGGGAGTGAAACAAGGGCATGTCTTCAACTCTTCACTTCTGTAGAGGAAAGTTAGCTGGATAGGAAGAGTATGCCAATGAAATCACAAAGCAGCTAGCAAGGTATTCTGTAAGAACTGATGAATTGGTACAAAGGCTAACCTATACGGCAAGACCCGGTAGGGCCGTTTGTTGTTGGCAGCCAACAAGACCACGGAGCTTGGCTCACAGCTGAGATGAAGATATATACATCTCCGGGGAGGAGAGAGAGAGAGAGAGAGAGAGAGAGAGAGAGAGAGAGAGAGTATTCCTAGCTTGCCTGCCTGCCTGCCTGCCTGCCTTCCTTCCTTCCTTCCTTCCTTCCTTCCTTCCTTCCTTCGGTTAGACAGCAAGCCTTAGTACAAGATCACTTAAAAGTTAAGAGTCTTTTGGCTCGTATCAGTTGTGTTCTTTGGATCAAATCTCTGGTTTGTTTTCCCTTTGGTTGCTGGGTTGTGCTCTTGCACCGTGTCTCCCTGTTTAAAATATTTATAAGGCGGCAAGTATGGAAGGGACAGTCACCAGGGACGAGGAAAGAAATTGTTGGAGGAAACGTGTTGTCAAATGCCTGTGGTCAGTGTCCTGACCAATTCACTCTGAAGGAACTGTCGCAACAGGATTGACTGATTATGATTCATCCACTCATCAAGTGGCGGCATGAGAACACACATGTAACAGGTATTATGTAAGCAAGTTTTTTGGGCCATTGGCTCCTTCTGGCAGAAGAGTTGAAGGGGAAAGAAGAGGGGTGAAGGATGAATGGTGAGGTTTAGGAAAAGCAGTACGGTTCGGGAAATTCACTCAGAACTGTGGGTCAGAGGAGACTTACTGGAAGGGATGAGAACTCCTGACCCAGGGTTCTGGGTGACTTTACCAAACTCTACCCCTTTTCAAAAACCGTACCAGTCCTTTTCCTTCATCCTCTTCCTTCCCTCCCTCTCTTTCTTTCACTCCCTCCCTCCCCCCCTTTTCTCTCTTGCTCTCCCCCCCGCCCCCCCAAGACGGAGCCACTGGGTCCGAACACTTACATACATAATATATATCTGTTCTCCTGCCACCGCTTAGTGAGTGTTTTTAACTATACAATTACATTATTTTTCTAAAATTTATTATTTTCTTTGATTATGATTAGCTGATTTCGGTGCACTTAAAGGGTGCCTCTTCACTGTTGTTGAATTGTGTTTTGTACTCTAGTTTGGCAGTGGGCTCTGTTGTTACTGCCCTGCCCTCTGAGAATCTTCCAGAGTTGTGAATGCGTTTTCTGTGAAGATTGGATCTGTTCTTACGGTGGTCTGTCTTGCTTAGAGAAACTGTTTGACCCTTCCAACTCTGTCTTCACTGAGTGCCCTGTGTTACTTTCCTGGAAAGTAGCTTAATTGTGTTCCCAGGTGTGGTAATTATTTTGATAATCTTTTACCATTTGGTTTTAAGGTACCTGCAGTAGTGGAGTTACTTTCAATGTGGCAAACCTCCCCTCTTAGTACCTTCTTGTGACATGATCCACAACATTATTACTATCAGCATTCGCAGGAATGTGATAGCAATTGCAGGTGCTACTGGTGCTGCCATGATGATCACCATCACCATCACCATCTAATCATCATGATGAAAAAGTTTATTTTCTCACACATTATGTCTGGTTCAAAATGGAAAGTGATGCGGACCTTCATCAAGCGTGACTTCCTTTTAACTGTACGGTATATGTTATATTGCATTTAGGAACTTTCGGGTAATTGAACATGTATCAATAATTACGGATTTCTGTAGTTGTATATATAAGTTTGGATGTAGCTGTATTGCATTGATGTACTCGTGGATTTTGTGTGGTATGACTCCTGTTGTTGATAGTATAATCGGTATGTCAACTTTATCCTGATGCCACATGTCTTTGACTTCCTCAGCCAGTTAGATGTATTTTTCAATTTTTTCTCCTGTTTTCTTCTGAATATTTGCTGTATTGGGTATGGATATTTCGATTAGTTGTGTTAATTTCTTCTTTTTATTGGTGAGTATGATGTCAGGTTTGTTATGTGGTGTTTTATCTGTTATAATGGTTCTGTTCCAGTATAATTTGTATTCATCATTCTCCAGTACATTTTGTGGTGCATACTTGTATGTGGGAACGTGTTGTTTTATTAGTTTATGTTTTATGGCAAGTTGTTGATGTATTATTTTTGCTACATTGTCATGTCTTCTGGGGTATTCTGTATTTGCTAGTATTGTACATCTACTTGTGATGTGATCTACTGTTTCTATTTGTTTGTTTGCAAAGTCTGCATTTATCTGTTGTGGTATTGGGATCTTTACTAATATGCTTGCTGTAATATCTGGTATTTATTGTTTGATCCTGTATCGCAATCATGAATCCTTCCATCTCACTGTATATATTGCCTTTTCTTAGCCATGTGTTTGATGCGTCTTGATCGATGTGTGGCTGTGTTAGATGATACGGGTGCTTGCCATGTAGTGTTTTCTTTTTCCAATTTACTTTCTTTGTATCTGTTTATGTTATGTGATCTAGAGGGTTGTAGAAGTGGTTATGAAATTGCAGTGGTGTAGCCGATGTATTTATATGAGTGATTGCTTTGCGTATTTTGCTAGTTTCTGCTCGTTCTAGAAAGAATTTTCTTAAATTGTCTACCTGTCCATAATGTAGGTTTTTTATGTCGATAAATCCCCTTCCTCCCCTCCTTTCTGCTGAATGTGAATCTTTCTGTTGCTGAATGTATGTGATGTATTCTATATTTGTGGCATTGTGATCGTGTAAGTGTACTGAGTGCTTCTAGGTCTGTGTTACTCCATTTCACTACGCCAAATGAGTAGGTCAATATTGGTATAGCATAAGTATTTATAGCTTTTGTCTTGTTTCTTGCTGTCAATTATGTTTTCAGTATTTTTGTTAGTCTTTGTCTATATTTTTCTTTTAGTTCTTCTTTAATATTTGTATTACCTATTCCTATTTTTTGTCTGTATCCTAGATATTTATAGGCATATGTTTTTTCCATCGCTTCTATGGAGTCACTGGTTATTCAATATGTAATCTTGTTTAGTGTGTTTTCCCTTGACTGTGCTATTTTTCTTACATTTGTCTGTTCCAAAAGCCGTATTTATGTCATTGCTGAATACTTCTGTTATCTTTAGTAATTGGTTGAGTTGTTGATTGGTCGCTGCAAGTAGTTTTAGATCATCCATGTATAGCAAATGTGTGATTTTGTGTGGGTATGTTCCAGTAATATTGTATCCATAATTTGTATTATTTAGCATGTTGGATAGTGGGTCCAGAGCAAGGCAGAACCAGAAAGGACTTAATGAGTCTCCTTGGTATATTCCACACTTAATCTGTATTGGCTGTGATGCATCATCATCATCATCATCATCATCATCATCAACATCATCATCATCAACACTTCGCCGTCCGCATGTCTCGTACAAATTTATTCGCTTGGCGCTGGATTACTTTGCTTGTCACTGGCCGCTTGTCACCTTTCCGTTGATGACGAGCTTCAAACACACTGACTGCGCACTGACCGCGCACTTATATTTTCTGAAATCCTCTATTTTTCCATATCGTTTCACAAACTCAAATTTTCTTTTCAAGTAACTTCTCTGCAAGTTCTACACTGTTGTAATAATTATCCTTGCAGAGGTGATGCCACTTTCCATCAGAAGGTGTCAAATAGTTCCGTCACTGTTTTTGTTAAAGGCTGTCCGTGCCAGAATATATCTTTAATGAGGAAATGTATCCCGTACTCTAATCACACAGCATCCAAATGAGTATGCCATATTTTGTAATTTTCGACGGATTGCTAACTTTAAAATTTAACCGTCCACGCCCACGGTATCATTCCTTCATCAGGGCGTATATGTGGACAAGGAAAAAATTTCCGAATTTTTCCCAGTTAAAAATGCACTTTTTCCCAGATGAAAAAACACTTTTTCAGTGTTAAGTGACAGTGTATTTTCCCTTGGAACTGCAAAACTTATCAGACCTTTGAATGGTTATGGTTTTGTACACGGGAGTCAAATTTCCCGGCACTTTAGAAAACGAAACTTAGGGAAAAAAAAGACACATTTTGGAAATACCTTTGATGTGCAGCAACATGTACACTGCGTATTTTTGTATTACGGAAGTATACATTGGAATTCCACCAAACACCGCATGTTACTTTCCGAATAATTGAAATCGAGATTGCGATGCACTTTTGTAAGCCAGTCATAGCTGATGTCACGTGATCTCACCAACAGATGACAGCGGATATTCAGAGCATAAGACACGTGATGTAGTCAGCTAACAGCAACATCACTGTTAAGTAGCATGAACACACAAACATGGAAAGTTAATAGTTTAAATAAATATACATAGTGTTGTAACAAATTGGTCTCTTAGGTTAATAAGCTGCAAGAGAAGCTAAGCTAAGCTTTCGCATCTAATGTTTATCTTTTTGGCGCGTGTGTAAGATATATCACACAAATGTGCAGTAAAATATTTAATAATGACATAAATGTCTGATATTCAAGGTTTGAAATTCTTCTAAAAGGCTTGCCATCATAGAGTTTATTTTTAAATGAGAGTCAAACGCTCTTTAAGAAATTCATGGTACATTCTCGCACATAGTTCAACTTATGTAAAAGGATATTTACTTTGAAAGTAACTCTTTTCAAACAACCATTTGCAATATTTTACTGCAACCTGTAAGAAATGGGTTAATTTCAGCAGTTGCCAGAGAGCGCAAATAACAGACGACACCGAGCTTTGCGCAGCTACCATGACTTAGGAAGCCCGTATGTACGTACATGTAAAACATTAAAAGATCATACATTATGTCATAAAAGAAACAAGACATCAGAGGATACTGCAAGAGCATCCGAATTAGTGAAAATATGCACGTTGAAAGTGCATTCTTGAAGTGCACATTCATATGTCCAGATTCCCAAAGAAGTAGACCTCAATCTGATATTAAGCTTTTCAGTGTAGTTTTCGGGATGTAAATTTTCTTAGAGCACCAGTACTGGATTATATCATGTTTGGTTCTTTATTGTGGCATAATGCCACACATGCTAGAAGATGGGAACGTGCACTTGAAATACAGCAAACAGTTGAAACTAGCCAGTACTGTGGAATTAAACATTTCATTTCAAATACATTGGCTGCCTCTGCGGAAAAGGTTAATAGAAGTCAAATGTCTTCAGCAAACAAACAAAAGTAACTTCATTGTTCTGCAAGGTGATTAATGCTTGACTGTCATAAAGGTGGAAATAAAACAAAATCTGAAATATTACATATTTTAGCCTTCTGTAATTATGTGAATATATTTTAATTCACTTGATAGCTCCCAGCCACAGATATCCATTTTGTTTTCATTTGATGTGAGAGTAAACGAAGGGGAGACAGCAAGATCACTAAACGTAAACACTGGTCACGTGGAGACTACCCGCTATAATTCAGACTACTCTGTGCATCAGCCTCGGATCTACGATATTTGGCGAACCGGGTCAATACTAAAAAACCTAATTTTCAAAAATATGTTCATCTTGTAGCGCACATCTTTCTGAAAAGTCTGAAACATAAAACGTATGTGTTTGAGGGAATGTAAGACATGCTATTTGGTCTTAAGTGTGGCAAAGTGCAGTGCCACACCTCTTCATACAGCATTCTTCTATAGCACGTCACTGTATTTCCCTCTGTGGAATTGAAACGTGTATATTTTGTAATGGATGCCATCAAACCTACACAGGACAGTGGAAATTGAAATGTCCTGTGGTGCCTCTCCTGCTCCCAGTCGGACCGTTTGACAGCCTGCCCCCTCTTAAAAAATCTCGCAATAGCGAATGGGATTATTTGTAATCGGGAGAACAAGGACTCTTCAGAAAATTTGCACTCTTTATTGTCTATTAGCTAATAACTTGCTGTTTTGTGTGACCTAAAATTAAATATAGAATACATAAAACCAATGAAGACAAGAGACAAGCAAGAAAGTACATATTTCTTCAAGCCTGAGCTCCTAGCATTTTTCTCTCTCTAATCTTGCTATAGCTTTACATGGTGTGCTTTCCTTTCTGTGAAAGAATCTATTACCTCATCAAAGTTTGTCAAACGTTTTGCTATATGAAAAACCAAAATGTCGTTATCTAATAATGAAAAAGCTGCCAATACAAATAATATCCAAAACTGGTGTGCTTTCTCGATCTGATTATGTTTATTTTGTCACTGTCTGCTGGATAAAATAAAATAGGTCTTTCTAATATTGCAGCAATTTTGTAACACACAACAAATAAACGAGACAGTTTTGGCACAAATGGTCATTTTTATAACACGACAAAACATAATTCATAAAGTGCAAATATCAAATGCCTATAAGGCCTACTACAAGCAGAAAGCTTTATGTCAGGAAATAGTTTCACATTTCATTCATACGCACCAGTTTCTCAAGCACGAGATCGAAAAGCAGTATTACGAAATTTTTATATAAATTTGGAATAGTCTTATTCTTCCTTAATTTGTGTGATGTCCCCATATCTTCTCCTTCCATGTTTTAGCAAACAATCTTGTCATCAAGAATTCTGTACTGTAGCTATTCCTGCCGTTAAAATTTGTTTTCGTACAACACGTTTTCCACGTTACTTCCAGAATTGAAATTAAGCGGCTCCTAGCTGTGGACTGTCCAACTGGTCCTTACTAGTGTAGCGATATGGCCAAAAATTTTCTGTCGAAGTTTCATTTTCGTGAATACGCCGAGAATATAATACGTAATCTTTCTTACCAGTTATTCCTGTTAGTCGTTTATTTCCACTCTGGTAGTCTCAATCTATGAATTTCACTAGTAATTATAACAATGCTGAACATTTGCAAACCCTATCAACCACATAATCGGACAGCGATTAGTGTTCATCCGTTCGGCTTTACTCTGCTCAGCTCGTACAGCCCTGTCCCCTTTTGCCTGCGGAAAGTTTATTTCTAGATGCGACGAGGATTCTCCTGACAGACACATCAAGTACACTCTGCAAGCATTCAAAAATCAAATTATGATTCATTCAGAAATCAATTAAAATGTGGCCATAAACCTACAGGGATGCATTTCAAAATCATATGAATAATCAATAAGACCAATGTGTGCTGGATGATAGGGGCTTTGTGAAACAAGTTTTTTCCCCACAAGAATATGAATTTGGCGCCCCATTTTCCCGGTAGCACCTAGCTGCTTGCACAGCCAACAGCCACATTCCTGTAGCCGGAAGTGTGAGAATCTACTACCCAAACGCGACTCAACTGTGCATGCACATGAGCCTGCTCGTAACTGCTAAAATGCATCTAATGTAAACAGTTGTGACTTCACACTCATCGGAGGCAATTTGTTGTTATGACGCATTGCTTAGTCTTCCTAAAGCCTTTGACACATTTGGCTGTTGGCACATGCTTGCACGAGCACTGTGTGTCATCGTTGTATATGGCGCATTTCCTTTGCAATTTAAGTTATTTTCGTTTTTCTTTTGTTTATGTTTTATTGTTGAAGTATTATTCTGCAGCTGCAGTATGGGGATACAGTAATATCTTTTGGTAGAGTATTGGTTCTTACCAGTCAAAATTACAAAAATTTAACTGAAAACTAAAACAATGAAAAATTCCCACATTTTTCCTGGTTTTCTCCCAGATGAAAAAAATTCCTGGGTTTTTCCTGGTTCTCCCGGTTGTCCTGGGTCCTATACACCCTGTTCATCAATTGAGATGTTTTGACTTAGATTAAACGTTTCTTTAAGCTTTTTGGAAAAATAATCAATTACGAATTGCACTTTGACAAGCCGGTCGGCACTATCCAGTTTATTTTTGCTGTCGGAAATGTAAAAATTATAATGTGTGTCTGAATCGGTTGTGGGACACGGTTTTGCGAAATATCGGTGTGTCTATCAATGGATTCGTTGACCAATAATCTTTGATCCTTGCTTTTCTTACAATTCCCATAAAGATAGCAAGCCCAAACCATTTTCTAAGTTTGGGTCCCATAACATCGACAAATTTGGCGTTTTTTAAATCCAGTTTCCTTCTATTGCAATTTTGACTATAGTACTTTTTGGTTTCGTTGCTAATATATTAAAATAGATCGTTCCCAATATATAACTGTATGATATCCTCAATGCTCTGCCTATCTTTGGGAAATATGTTTGGACCCGGGGATCCTTCAAATTTATTACTGGTCCTCGGTAAATCAAAATCTGACCATTGTGCATTGTCTTCTTTGTCTGATTCAGCCGAATCAGATGGCAATCGCAGCGTTCGCCAAATTCTTCTTGGACGTATTCCACTGTCTTCCTATGATTCTGCTTCACTTTCATTTTTTTGATATCCAACGTCTTCTTCCCAATCAATCAAGTCGTCCAGAACATCAAAAAGACGTCCGCACAGTCATCGTAAATAATCCTACTTTCTTTTTCATCTGCCATGATGAAAGGGCACAAGTACTTGTAAAAACAGAATACTTGTTGACGTGTGTAACTTATTGTTACCTACACAAAACACCAACACAGAATGCAAAAGATACTAATGTGCTGTCACCAGCCACTGCACGATACTATGCAGACAACATCACTGTGGTGTTGCCAGCCGTTGAGCGCTATTTCGTGCACAACACCAGCGTGGCATTGCCGGATGGCATAGTGTTAATGTGCTCTTTTATATTTTAGTCCGATCTGGCCGTGTCTGTTAGTATACCAGATGTGCTGCTGGAGAGCAGTGAAATTTCCTACATTGGCACCCAATTTGGTCTGTGTGTGTCTTGTACTGGTATCTGATGGTTAAATTATTAATAGAATCACGATTTAAATCCAGAAAGAAAGTTCAAAATAGTTATTTAAAGTCTACTTAAAATATGTTTGTGCCTTGATTATATCAATATACTTATTCTTGGTTCTTGCCAGTGTTTGAATTTTACTATTCTTGAAATTCTTAGTTTTGACTATTAATCACCATTTGCTGGCTGCGGTTTTACCTTATTCTGGATTGCTTGTTGAGGCAGTTATCTGGTGAAAGTGTGTTATTGTACTAATTGACCTGTTTGTAGGAATCTTCTTGTCACATGACACTGATTTTACGAGCGACCTATTGTTGCCCGATGGTTCAGCTACTGTTTCTGCCGTCTGTGTGCAACTGGCTCAGCCTGAGAAGAATGAGTATACCGGCAGTACGGTATTACTGGCCGGCATTTGAGATTTGCTGCTGCTATTACCTCAGGTAATTTCTGCATAAGTCTTTTCTTCAATGGTTTGTATGGGCCTAATTCTTTTCAGTTTGCTTATTTTTTTTGCCTTTTGGCTTTGATCTACATCTACATCCATACTCTGCAAGCCACCTGACAGTGTGTGGCGGAGGGTACATTGAATCCCTCTATCGGTTCTCCCTTCTATTCCAGTCTCGTATTGTTCCTGGAAAGAAGGATTGTCAGTATGCCTCTGTGTGGGCTCTAGTCTCTCTGATTTTATCCTCATGGTCTCTTCGCGAGATATATGTAGGAGGGAGCAATATACTGCTTGACTCCTCGGTGAAGATATGTTCTCGGAACTTCAACAAAAGCCCGTACCGAGCTACTGAGTCTCTCCTTCAGAGTCTTCCACTGGAGTTTATCTGTCATCTCCATTACGCTTTCGCAATTACTAAATGATCCTGTAACGAAGCGCGCTACTCTCCGTTGGATATTCTCTATCTCTTCTATCAACCCTATCTGTACGGATCCCACACTGGTGATCAATATTCAAGCAGTGGGCGAACAAGTGTACTGTAACCAACTTCCTTTGTTTTCGGATTGCATTTCCTTAGGATTCTGCCAAAGAATCCCAGTCTGGCATCTGCTTTACCGACGATCATCTTTATATGATCATTCCATTTTAAATCACTCCTAATGCGTACGCCCAGATAATTTACGGAATTAAATGCTTCCAATTGCTGACCTGCTATATTGTAGCCAAATGACAAAGGATCTTTCTTTCTATGTATTCACAGCACATTACACTTGTCTACATTGAGATTCAATTGCCATTCCCTGCACCATGCGTCAATTCGCTGCAGATCCTCCTGCATTTCATTTCAATACAATTTTCCACTGTTACAATCTCTCGATATACCACAGCATCATCCGCAGAAAGCCTCAGTGAACTTCCGATGTTTTCCACGAGATCATTTATGTATATTGTGAATAGCAATGGTCCTACGACACTCCCCTGTGGCACACCTGCAATCACTCTTACTTCTGAAGACTTCTCTCCATTGAGAATGACATGCTGCCTTCTGTTATCTAGGAACTCTTCAATCCAATCACACAATTGGTCTGATAGTCCATACGCTCTTACTTTCTTCATTAAACGACTGTGGGGAACTGTATCGAACGCCTTGCGGAAGTCAAGAAACATGGCATCTACCTGGGAACCCGTGTCTATGGCCCTCTGAGTCTCGTGGATGAATAGCACGAGCTGGGTTTCACACTATCGTCTTCTTCGAAACCCATGCTGATTCCTACAGAGTAGATTTCTAGTCTCCAGGAAAGTCATACTCTAACATAATACGTGTTCCAGAATTCTTTTGGTGTCTTTTTCCCTAGTCAGCTGGATCTTTTGCTGGCCTGTGTATTTGCTTAAATTTGTCAGCTCTCTAAGGAATCTGTTAAAAAGTTGAAAACCATTGTGTTAGCCTGAGACATTTGAGGTATTACATTTGTTTAAACATTTTGCCATCATTGTTATTGGTTAAGCCATTGTGCTCCCTGGGGCCAAGCCCTTCAATGAATTCCTGATAAACTGACTTTCTGGAGCTCAAGTGATAAGAATGGTCTGCGAAAGATGTGGTTTGAACTGCTACAGTGCTTGTTGGCAATCCTGAACAGCTGGTAAAAGGTCTTCGGTTCACTGCACCCAACAGCTGGAGGGGACTTGTAGAAAGGGGAACAGCAGTTCCTATGACGTGGATGATCATGTCATATGCTTTGCATAACATCAGTACAATATGACAGAGGTGGCGAATGTAGCAGCAGAGGCATACAGACCAGTTGGTTTTGTGAAGTGCCGAACTTCGTAGTCGGTCTGTCTGTGTCAGCCAACAGCAAGGGAACACCCAGGGGTCACTGGAAAGTGATCACTGCCAAAGAGGTTGTCGTGTAGTGATCCACATAGCAAAGCCAAAGATTAGGGGACAAGACTGTTAGATCAACAGCTGAAAAGGTACCAATGGGTGGCACTTAAGTAGGCAGAACCATAATTGAAGTGCACAGGTCATGTCTGTGAGAAGCTGGTCATTTACCTGTAGAAGGCTTCTGCCAGACAAAGTGTGGTTCCATGGGAGATGGTGTGTGTTGAAGTCCCCAAAAAGGAGAAAAAGAGAGGGAGTGGGGAAGTTGTCCAATTAATGTGATCAATTCAACATAATTGGTCTGCCTGGGGGTAGATAAATTTTGCAAATGGGAATTGATGCCTTTTGCTCTTGCACCGCTATTGCCTTCAACGAGGTACAAAGGGAAATCCATTCATTCACTGACGACATCTCTATGAATCGAAGTACATAGCTCTCCAGATACTTTCTTGAGAACAGTATGGTTCTGGCAGAACACACAATTACCATAGAGCATTAGAGAATGTTCATCAGTTAATGCTTTTCTTTGAAAGCAATGCAAACCACAAAATAGGAAGCAAGGTGGTTTAGTACTGTCAGGTGACAGCAGTACCCCTTAGAGTAACACTGACTGCGTGACTGGTGGCCAGGTTACGTGTGAAGGCACCATGAGGATCCGTTATGTCAGAAGATCACTGCCTGCCACCAGTGGGGATGGAACCATCTCCACAAACATTGGCTCAGAATTCAACTGAGGGGAGGTCTGATGACTGGGGGCACTTAAGGAGCCTTGTACCAATCCTCCTCCTCCTCCTCCTCCTCCTCCTCTGCCGCAGATTTGATGGGAAAGGTTTGTTGAAGGGGCTATCTGCACTGAGCACAGGGACAGATGAACAGACAGCCTGCAACCCACAGGCCAAAGCTCCTTCAGTCATCATCTGCTGTAATGCCTCCAGTCCGAGGGATTGCCTCCCAAGAGGGATCCTGAGAGAGTCTTGTCCCTGGTGGATAATGAAGGAGAATGCTTCTCCGTCTGGATGTGAGAAGTAGTTCCTGAAGATACTGTGGGAACATCCAACGAGGAGCAGCTTTTCCAAAACCCCTATTGTGCACACAACAGCTTCAGTCCAATGTTTGCTACGTGCACATTGCTGCTCACCACTTAAAGGCTGTAGGTGTGGCAGTGATCATTTGACACTCAAGGGACAGAAAATGGGTCATTTCTGATGAGTCATGGTACAGTGATGTCAGGGTATGAGTACATCGGCAACCAGGAGGCAATGCATTCAACTTTTCAATAGGGTACCATACAGACAGGTAGTAGTAGTCTATTGCAGATAATATACACACGGGATGAAATTGTGCTCCCTGATAACTCTGCCATTGTCTCGGAACGCCACCGACAATGCAGAAACCTTCTATACAATAATTTGTAAATCTAGTGCGCCCTGCAGATTTTTGCGAATAGATTAATGCACCATTCCATTGTTGTATATCAGAACAGATATTTCCTCAGCTCAGTAACATGAGGGTTCTATGTGGTCCTGCGGGGTTGTCTGCTCATAATCCTAACTGTGATCCCTAAAGATGTGCTTTCCTTGACTCACACTACCCTACTCCAAGCTGTGGGCAGTAGTTGAGTGGTCTGATCGGGGTAGTTTCTGTATGTTTCTGCTGCCTAATTTAGTGCCACAATACATCACGATTGTTATTGCAGTATTTAGATGCTTCACCTGTAAGTATGTGCAATTCAACTGCTACTGAGTGTGTGTAATATTTATCCAGTATTCAGTGCAACAACATGATACACTTATTCAGTTCAATGATGCCTGTAGCTATGAAGTTTAGTGTGAAATTGGCATGCAAGTCATACACTGAGTTGCACCAGATATATTTTCTTACAAGGAACAGTTTTCATTTCTTACTCTTTCCAGATTTTTGTGAAGCACTCTTTCTTGTTGGTCTTCCGAGACTGCCATCGTCACAAAAATCTCCAAATCCTCCAAGGTCTATTTTATCATTCTGTGAAGTTGGTCCACCTGAAATGAAATGGGCACTGATTATTCTTTTATCATTTCAGGGTACATGAAGTAAATCAGGGCCTCACATACCATTTAATTCTTTAATACACACTACTAAATTGTCACAGAAGAGTACCTGAGAACCACTCTGGTTCTTCTTCTTTGCTGTCACTGTAAGCTCTCCTCTTGTCATTGTAACGGTTCCTTTCCCCCCTGGACTTGTCTTTATCACGATCAAAATCTCTTCCAAATGATCGACGGTCAAACCTGAAATTAAACTTCTATGAAACAAACTTTAGAATGAACAGCAATACAATACCAAATTTTGTAATAAAAACTCCAAAGGAATGTAAAGCCCCTTTCACACTGGAAACAGTGTGTACTAGCATCAATTACCTAGTGTTCACTATGATTCACTGTGTGTGTGTGTGTGTGTGTGTGTGTGTGTGTGTGTGTGTGTGTGTGTGTACACAAGCATTTACACTACAGGGAACTGAAGACAACTCGAGAAACATTACCTATGAGCTCTGTATTACTATTTTGCACTAACAATAAACACACAGGATACAGCACTCAAATTAGAAGAATGCTGCAAAACATATTCAGAGAGGATTATTTTGCATGGTGAGTGAACTATTTTAGACGAAGTGAGCAAACTGGTATGGGAATGGAAGAATCTACTTTTCTCAGTTTGCAGTATGTAAACATGAAATGCGTGGATCTTGTGTACTTAACACTAAAACGCTACTCCAGCATTCCTTTACATTAGTCTGAACTTTATACATATGTCTCTTGACACTTTTCACTGGTTTCTCATTACAACTGAGGATGAAATTTAAAAGGACACCAATTATAAAAATTAACGTAACTGGAAGAGGGGCTAGCATTTGTACTCTTATTACTAGCAACTGGAAAGCTTTAGGTGATCATTTCCCATTTCAGTACCTGCTAAATAAAATAGTTTGCGATACCTTGTATGACGTGTGAAGCACTTACATGATTTTATTTAAATATGTGTAAGGAATAGGTGACTAAAATATTATTAATGAAATTATAAATATGACCTGTCAGATAAAATCTGCTGCACAGCTTGTTAGAGAGCAGATGGTGTGGTTGAGGGTAAATTATTTTTATTTTAGTTTCTTTCATTACATCAATATTTAACAATGATTTACCCCACCACAACGGAGGGGTATCTGTTGAGAGGCCAGACAAACGTGTGGTTCCTGAAGAGGGGCAGCAGCCTTTTCAGTAGTTGCAGGGGCAACAGTCTGGATGATTGACTGATCTGGCCTTGTAACATTAACCAAAACGGCCTTGCTGTGCTGGTACTGCGAACGGCTGAAAGCAAGGGGAAACTACAGCCGTAATTTTTCCCGAGGACATGCAGCTCTACTGTATGATTAAATGATGATGGCGTCCTCTTGGGTAAAATATTCCGGAGGTAAAATAGTCCCCCATTCGGATCTCCGGGCGGGGACTACTCAAGAGGACGTCGTTATCAGGAGAAAGAAAACTGGCGTTCTACGGATCGGAGCTTGGAATGTCAGATCACTTAATCGGGCAGGTAGGTTAGAAAATTTAAAAAGGGAGATGGATAGGTTAAAGTTAGATATAGTGGGAATTAGTGAAGTTCGGTGGCAGGAGGAACAAGACTTTTGGTCAGGTGATTACAGGGTTATAAATACAAAATCAAATAGGGGTAATGCAGGAGTAGGTTTAATAATGAATAAAAAATAGGAGTGCGGGTTAGCTACTACAAACAGCATAGTGAACGCATTATTGTGGCCAAGATAGACACAAAGCCCATGCCTACTACAGTAGTACAAGTTTATATGCCAACTAGCTCTGCAGATGATGAAGAAATAGATGAAATGTATGACGAGATAAAAGAAATTATTGAGATAGTGAAGGGAGACGAAAATTTAATAGTGATGGGTGATTGGAATTCGTCAGTAGGAAGAGGGAGAGAAGGAAACATAGTAGGTGAATATGGATTGGGGGGAAGGAATGAAAGAGGAAGCCGCCTTGTAGAATTTTGCACAGAGCATAACTTAATCATAGCTAACACTTGGTTCAAGAATCATGAAAGGAGGCTGTATACATGGAAGAAGCCTGGAGATACTGACAGGTTTCAGATAGATTATATAATGGTAAGACAGAGATTTAGGAACCAGGTATTAAATTGTTAGACATTTCCTGGGGCAGATGTAGATTCTGACCACAATCTATTGGTTATGGACTGCAGATTGAAACTGAAGAAACTGCAAAAAGGTGGGAATTTAAGGAGATGGGACCTGGATAAACTGAAAGAACCAGAGGTTGTAGAGAGTTTCAGGGAGAGCATTAGGGAACAATTGACAGGAATGGGGGAAAGAAATACAGTAGAAGAAGAATGGGTAGCTCTGAGGGATGAAGTGGTGAAGGCAGCAGACGATCAAGTAGGTAAAAAGACGCGGGCTAATAGAAATCCTTGGGTAACAGAAGAAATATTGAATTTAATTGATGAAAGGAGAAAATATAAAAATGCAGTAAATGAAGCAGGCAAAAAGGAATATAAACGTCTCAAAAATGAAATCGACAGGAAGTGCAAAATGGCTAAGCAGGGATGGCTAGAGGACAAATGTAAGGATGTAGAGGCTTGTCTCACTAGGGGTAAGATAGATACTGCCTACAGGAAAATTAAAGAGACCTTTAGAGAGAAGAGGAGCACTTGTATGAATATCAAGAGCTCAGATGGCAACTCAGTTCTAAGCAACGAAGTGAAAGCAGAAAGGTGGAAGGAGTATATAGAGGGTTTATACAAGGGCGATGTACTTGAGGACAATATTATGGAAATGGAAGAGGATGTAGATGAAGATGAAATGGGAGATAAGATACTGCGTGAAGAGTTTGACAGAGCACTGAAAGACCTAGAGCACTGAAAGACCTGAGTCGAAACAAGGCCCCGGGAGTAGACAACATTCCATTAGAACTACTGATGGCCTCAGGAGAGCCAGTCATGACAAAACTCTACTATCTGGTGAGCACGATGTATGAGACAGGCAAAATACCCTCAGACTTTAAGAAGAAATAATAATTCCAATCCCAAAGAAAGCAGGTGTTGACAGATGTGAAAGTTACCGAAGTATCAGTTTAATAAGTCACAGCTGCAAAATACTAACGCGAATTCTTTACAGACGAATGGAAAAACTGGTAGAAGCCGACCTCGGGGAAGATCAGTTTGGATTCCGTAGAAATGTTGGAACACGTGAGGCAATACTGACCTTACGACTTATCTTAGAAGAAAGATTAAGAAAAGGCAAACCTACATTTCTAGCATTTGTAGACTTAGAGAAAGCTTTTGACAATGTTGACTGGAATACTCTCTTTCAAATTCTGAAGGTGGCAGGGGTAAAATACAGGGAGCGAAAGGCTATTTACAATTTGTACAGAAACCAGATGGCAGTTATAAGAGTCGAGGGGCATGAAAGGGAAGCAGTGGTTGGGAAAGGAGTGAGACAGGGTTGTAGCCTCTCCCCGATGTTATTCAATCTGTATATTGAGCAAGCAGTAAAGGAAACAAAAGAAAAATTTGGAGTAGGTATTAAAATTCATGGAGAAGTAAAAACTTTGAGGTTCGCCGATGACATTGTAATTCTGTCAGAGACAGCAAAGGATTTGGAAGAGCAGTTGAACGGAATGGACAGTGTCTTGAAAGGAGGATATAAGATGAACATCAACAAAAGCAAAACGAGGATAATGGAATGTAGTCAAATTAAGTCGGGTGATGCTGAGGGAATTAGATTAGGAAATGAGACACTTAAAGTAGTAAAGGAGTTTTGCTATTTAGGGAGTAAAATAACCGATGATGGTCGAAGTAGAGAGGATATAAAATGTAGACTGGCAATGGCAAGGAAAGCGTTTCTGAAGAAGAGAAATTTGTTAACATCGAATATAGATTTAGGTGTCAGGAAGTCGTTTCTGAAAGTATTTGTATGGAGTGTAGCCATGTATGGAAGTGAGACATGGACGATAACTAGTTTGGACAAGAAGAGAAT
The DNA here is from genome assembly GCF_023864275.1 of Schistocerca cancellata. NCBI lineage: Eukaryota > Metazoa > Arthropoda > Insecta > Orthoptera > Acrididae > Schistocerca > Schistocerca cancellata. The sequence continues at coordinate 83,676,300 of NC_064634.1, read as the reverse complement.
AGAAGCTTTCGAAATGTGGTGCTACAGAAGAATGCTGAAGATAAGGTGGGTAGATCACGTAACTAATGAGGAGGTATTGAATAGGATTGGGGAGAAGAGAAGTTTGTGGCACAACTTGACTAGAAGAAGGGATCGGTTGGTAGGACATGTTCTGAGGCATCGAGGGATCACAAATTTAGCATTGGAGGGCAGCGTGGAGGGTAAAAATCGTAGAGGGAGACCAAGAGATCAATACACTAAGCAGATTCAGAAGGATGTATGTTGCAGTAGGTACTGGGAGATGAAGAAGCTTGCACAGGATAGAGTAGCATGGAGAGCTGCATCAAACCAGTCTCAGGACTGAAGACCACAACAACAACAACCCCACCATGTAACTACCCTTACCATGAAAATAAGCAATAAGAATGATTAGGTCTTTTGTATGCTTTTACTTTTAATCAGTTAATAGCCACATACTGAGACTACTTTACTTTCAAGGGAACTTATTGCACTTCATTTAAAAAAAATGAATTATAACAAATCTTGTGCTTATTCACTCTGTCCCTACCTCATACAAGCATCTAATAAATTTTTCTTTTATCTCCCATCACCAACATGACATCCGAGTGCTCCAGCAGTTTTCTATTAATCATTTCCTTTCCTTTGGCATTTGTTCAGTCAATCTGAATCACATATGGTATCCATGTTCTTTTACCAGCAATATTACACTGTCTTCGGACAATTCCCTCTCTCAGAACTGATAACAAGACAAGATAGCAGAGAGGAGCTTTCTGTGCTACTAACACAGCAGCATAGAAGACGCGAACCTCCTTTGATGGTTCATTAGATGATCACCAACCAGTGAAACACGAGTTAACAGAAGTGAATGGGAATCTAACGCGGCAATGCTGCTTGCTCACACGTCCCTAGCTTCTACACCATGGGATTCTTGTTCACTGGCGCATGCTTGCTTCAATTTAAATGAGGATTAAGAGTAGCAACTAATCTGTAATGACAGGAAGAAATGACAGTATGTCACAGTTTTATAATGTGACAGACAATTTATCATGAGTTAGTTTTAATAATTTAATGCTGAACAATTTTATGCAACTTGCAGGACAAACAAAATTTTGAGACAAGCTATCAATTATACACAAGCTGTAATACTGCTCTATAGAATACAGAATGAAAAGGAAGCTAATTCCAATATCTTCAAAATTTAGAATACAAGACTTAAAAAATGTTCACCATAAACTAACTACCACTGGCTAAATTTCACAGCATACCTCTCGTCTCTTGAAGATGTACTATTTCGCTGAAAGCCAAACTCACTGGAACTCTGGTCTTGCTCTTTATCTAAACGGAAGTCCCAGACATCTCTAGTGACAATACGACCACTGCCAATTCGTCTTGACTGCACTTCACGGTGGCTTGGATCCCTACAAATGATTTTACATTTTAAACAAGTTTACATTAAGGAAACATGAACCACCTTTTTTTTTCTTTTCAGCAAAATATTTTCACAATACTTGCAAACAACAAATGTATTGCCAGTGATATGTATATCAGACCTACAAGATTTTGTATCTTGCAACAAACACTAAGGTACAATCATCATCATCATCAGTTTACACTTCGCAGGAAAAAATTAGTGAAAATTAGTTGCAATATAAACCGCAGCATCAGAATGGCACAAATATTCAGACATTTCCTTATATGGAAAACTGTTTGAGGTAGCAAGGAAAATGTGGCAAAATTTCACTGTCTCGCCACTTCACTCACTACTTCCCTGTTGGAGTAAATCTCAACTTTCCTACTTGTCCTGTTGATTCCTGCGATTAATGTTCTCACCTTTACATCAGTTTTTTAGTTTCACAGTTTAATGGGAGTTGGAATAGAAATCTGACATTTTCACATTTTTATTCCATTATAAGATATGCAATTTTCTTTATTAAATACTATGTACATTGCAAACTTTATGAAGTATTTTATTCCTGTTTTTTAAAAGTCTGCACCTGTTAAAATGTTAAAAATATTATGTCCATTACTTAACATCAAATGAATTCACTAACTTTCATATGGAAAGCTGTGGATTGCAGTATTACAAAGGCAACATTACGCTGCTCTTATTGATAGGACTGTTGAAAACAGCTTTCCATAATATAAACTCAAGCTGTATGTAGAAGTTCTAAGAATTCTGTTGGTACACTGACCAGTGTGGATACCCAAAAGATAATCTACTTTCAGATTGTACAAAACATTGTTATGAATGTTAAAGAACGAAGCAGAACATCTTTGAGAGGAACTATGTAGGAATGAGTGGTGGAATGGGGGCTTCTGCACCTACTGAAATTTTTGGTTGACCCACAAATGAAAATAGTGTTACTTTAAGTTCCTAGGTGATGTGGCGGACTTTAAAGCATACAACAGTGTAGTTGCAGTTTTCTGGTGAAATTCTTATCACAAAACTGAAATAAGTTCATCACATCCACAAGATAATGGGCACTATGCTGAGGAAGTTGAAACTAAGTCAGAGAAACAAGAAACTGTACAATGATGAAACCGTATGGGCCGTACTGTCAGACAGAATTTATGAATACTATGGGATGTCTATTAGGAATAACTGTAATTTGTTCAGAATGAAGTAGGCAATATGGGCTACCTTCTTCCATAAACTTGACACAAACTAATATACCAACTTTGCCTTCCCCAATTAGATTCATGGTGCAAGTATATCAATGGCCAATACTCAAATACTTCATATGGCCATGAACATTTGGTCTCAGAAACAGTCAAAGAAGTCAAAGCCCATTTACAGAGATCTGGCACATCCTGAAAGTGTCTACACAGGCAGACTGAATCCAAATGAGTCCATCTCATATGGAATCACATGTCGGAAAAATGTTTTTGTGGTTAGGAAGACACTTGATGCTTTTAATGATAGCAATATTGGTAGGGTGAAAGTGCTACCGCATACAGGAATTGTGTGTGGAGTGAACTGCATCAGAACTTGAAGGTTCACATTGATAAAGCACAGTATGCAGCAGAAATGGCCACCAAGGAGTCGAGAACACAGAACAGAATTTAATTACAATGCAATGTCTGAAAGACCAGAGAGAGAGAGAGAGAGAGAGAGAGAGAGAGAGAGAGAGAGAGAGAGAGAGAAACATTCCACGTGGGAAAAATATATCTAAAAACAAAGGTGATGTGATTTACCAAAAGAAAGCGCTGGCAGGTCGATAGACACACAAACAAACACAAACATACACACAAAATTCTAGCTTTCGCAACCAACGGCTGCTTCATCAGGAAAGAGGGAAGGAGAGGGAAAGACGAAAGGATATGGGTTTTAAGGTAGAGGGTAAGGAGTCATTCCAATCCCGGGAGCGGAAAGACTTACCTCAGGGGGAAAAAGGGACAGGTATACTCGCGCGCTATACTGGTGTATAGAATGTTCTGTGTCCATGTGAGAAAGCTTAAATCGGCTGTTCGATGACTTTCACAGTTCATGATAGGTGCATGGATCATTGCTATCATGTGAGGCTACAACAGCCAGAACAATCGGCAGTAGCAGAATACTGCTTAAGCAAGGGACAAAGTATAAATTTGAGAAAACTGTGATGGTTGCCAACACTTCCAAAAACTGGGACAGTGTTGATAAAGGGCAATTGCAATTAGGTTGGCAGATAATTTGATTAATAGACACAATGGGTTTCTTTTTAGCAAGACGTGGAACACTGTACTGTCCCACATCAAAACTTAATGTTCTCAGTGCAGCCAGTCCGAGTGTTGGAAAATTGTCTGAGTGCGATATATTGTTGCCGCCGGTGTTCTACTAAGGGTGGCACCACATGCCCAGTCTTTCAGAGCAGCAATAGTGATGGGCAGTGTATGTGCCTTGTACAATACGGAGGCCTATCTATGATGTCAACTTGCAGCTTTGCCACTCAGTACTCAGAGGGACTTGACAGCACAAGCAGTTTCTCCTGAAAACGGCAAACTTCAGGGCACAACTTGGGGTAGTCTTAACGCTGGTGGACAATCTAGTTCAGATGTGAATTTTAAAATTGTTTGAACAATCTAATTCAGTTCCTCCGGTCCTGGATGGTACAGAGTAACGAGGAGAAAGCTGCTCTGTGGCTAGACAGTGGGACTTTGGGAGGTGGTGGGTGACTGGAAAGATAAGGCACAGGAAATCTGTTTTTGTACAAGGTTGGGAGGGTAATTATGGTCTGTGCAGGCCTCACTAAGACCCTCTGTAGATTTCGAGAGGGACTGCTCGTTGCTTCAGATTTTACAGCCACGGGTGCTAGGCTGTATCGAAGGGACTTCCTAGTATCGAATGGGTGCAGCTGTCAAAGTGGAGGTATTGCTGGTGACTGATATGGTTTATATGGACAGAGGTACTGATGTAGCCCTCTTTGAGGTGGAGGTCAACATTGACAAAGGTTTCTTGTTGGTTTGAGTAGGACTAGGTGAAGAGAATGGAGGCAAAGATGTTGAGGTTCTGGAGGAATGTGGATATAGTGTCCTCACCCTTGAACCAGGTCACAAAGATGTCATCAGTGAATCCAAACCAGGTGAGAGGGTTTGGGAAGGATTCCTCTAGATGTCCCATTAATAGGTTGGCATATGAAGGTGCCATGTGGACAGCCACTGCTGAACCCCAGATTTGTTTGTATGTAATACCTTCAAAGGAGAGCTAATTGTGGGTGAAGATATAGTTGGTCATGGTGACCAGTAAAGAGGTTGTTGGTCTGAAATCTATGGGGCAATGGGAAAGGCAGTGTTCATGGGCATTAGGAATGTTAGCGTAAAGGGAGGTGGCATGAATAGTGACAGCAGGGTACCATGTGGTAAAGGAACAGGAACTGCAGAGAGTTGGCGGAGGAAATGTTATATTTTATATAGGAGGGTAAGGTTGTGGGTAATAGGCTAAAGATGTTGGTCTAAGAGAGCAGAGTGTCTCATGGGGCACAGTCAGCCACAATGGTGCATCCTGGGTAGTTGGATTTATGGAATTTAAGACGCATGTAGAAGGAAGGAGCATGGGGAGTGGCAGGGTTTGTAGATGGATGAATTTGACAGCTGGCAGAGTTCTTCTGCCAGGTAATCCTTGTGGTTCAAAACAGTGGTTGAGCCTTTGTAAGCAGCTACGATTTTAAGTTTAGGTTCAGTTTTTAGATGGTGGATTGTGGTTCTTTCTGAGGATATAAAGTTAGTACGCATATTGAGGAATTTGGGAAATGATAGTGAGGTGAGGTTGGAGTTAAGATATTCTGGAAAGTTAACAAGTGGTGATATGGGGGCAGTGGGGTTGGATCACAATAGTTCGAGGAGTGAACTGAGCCAGGTAGCCTTTTTCCCTTTCACTATCAGCGTACTCCTCAGATTCCATTTTGTTTTCCCTCACTTCATCCTTCGTGATTTTTACAATGTGTTAGTGATTTTTGCCATTTTTTAAACATATTCTATGTTATTTAAATATTTTGTGTTTTTAACCACCACAATGGATACTTGCTTCATCTGTGTCAATACAGAAAATTTTCCTTATCCCTCGCTGGAACCCAGTCCCATATACTGTACCTGCGTCGTCGTTGGTTCATGGAATTCCCAAAATGTCTTTACCATTAAATTACCCATCTCTGGTTGCCACCTTTCCTTCTGCAGTGACCAATCTGTTCAGATTATGCCAATCTTTAACCCTCACCAAGTCCCACAAAACCATAGCAATCAGGCCCAAACCACCTCGCAACATCATCTCTCCATCCACAAATTGTCCTGTTATGCAATCCAAAATTCCTGGATCCCATAACACACACCCACTTTTGTCCTCCAGGAACTACAGCAGCATGTACAATGCCACCACAAAACCTCTCCATCCTGTTCACTTCCTACTCCCCCTTGGACTACCACCACTATCCTCCACCTTTACAATCGATGACTGACCCTTGGTCACTCATAGCTGACAAACCCTGTCTCGCAGACTTACATTACCCCACCCTCAAAAACTCACGCCCATCATCTCACAGAATCCAAAACCCAAACAGACCCAACGCACGGTCATGATTCCTCCAAAAGCCTTACCGGTGTAGAAGTATCATTCCTTCCGAAGGCCTAACATTTTGCTCCACTCCCAAAATCCACCATGCAGGACTTATTTCTGCTTCTCCTGCTCCTACAGTGAAAAACTTCACTACCAACCCTACTACTCACACCGTACCCAAAGCCAATGCTGAACCCTGCCTCACTCTTCATTCCTCCAGTCAACAGTGATCTGCCCCACTACCGCCAAGTCACTCCCCATGAACTTTACAGAATTTCTTTCCCCAAATCCCAAACACACATTCTAAGCTTACATCTCTAGAGAGAACCATAATCCACCATCTAAAAATTGATCCCAAACTTATAACCCTACCTGCTGACACGGGCTCCACCACTGTTCTGAACCACAAGGATTACCTGTCAGAAGGACTCTGCCAGCTGTCAAATTCATCCACCTACGAACACTGCCAGTGAGCCCATTATAGAAATCCAGTCTCTCCTCAAATCCTTAAGCCTATCTCAGAACCTCTCCCCAGAGTCCACCCTCTCATCACCCCTACTACTGCCCACACTCTTACCTTCTACAAGCTTCATAAACTCCATAAACCCCAACATCCAGAAAGCACCTTTGTGGCTGGTTACTGTGCCCCCTGAGACACACTGCTCTTTTAGACCAAGATCTTTAGCCTATTACTCACCACCTACCCTCCTATATAAAACATACCAACAATTTTCTCCACTGACTCCACAGTTCCTGTTCCTTTACCATATGGTGCCCTACTTGTCACTATTGGTGCCACCGCCCTTTACACTAACATCCCTAATGCCCATGGCATTATCGCTATTTAACACTACCTTTCCCTACACCCCACAAATCCCAAACTGACAACCTCCTTCCTAGTCACCATGACCAACTATATCTTCACCCACAATTACTTCTCCTTTGAAGTTATTACCTACCTACAAACAAATCGGATACAGCTATTGGCACCCACATGGTGCCAACCTATTCATGGGCCATCTAGAGGAATCCTTCCTAAACATCGAGAATCCCAAACCCTATCACCTAGTCCAGATTCACTAATGTGACATCTCTGTGACCTGGAGTGAGGGTGATGACACCGTATACACACTCCTCCAGAACCTCAGTACCTTCTCCTCCATTCAGTTCACCTCGTCCTCCACAAACCAACAAGACACCACTTCAAAGAGGGCAACATCAGTACCTCTATCCGTATCAAACCTACCAACCACCAGCAATACCTCCACTTCGACAGCTGCACCCCTTCCTTACCAAGTACCACCTTCCATACAGCCTAGCCACCTGTGGCTGTCAAATCTGTAGTGACGAGCAGTCCCTCTCAAAATATACAGAGGATCTCTCTGAGGCCTGCACAGACAGTAATTACCCTACCAATCTTGTACAAAAACATATCTGTGCTGTATCATTCCAGTCACCCACTACCTCCCAAAGTCTCACCATCTAGCCACAGCGAAGCATTCCCCTGGTTACTCCGAAAAACCCAGGACTGGAGCAACTGAACCACATGCTCAGCCTAAGAGTCTACTACATCTCGCCATGCCCAGAAATGAGGAATGTTCTACCCAATACCATTTCCACCCCTCCCACAGTGGTATTCTGCTGCCCACTGAACCTACGCAATATCATTGTCCATACCTACACAACTTTGCTCCCAACCCCTTGCCTGATGGCTCATATCCCTGTAATAGACCTAGACACAAGACCTGTCCTATACAACCTCCCAGCACCATCTACTCCATTCCTGTCACAAACATCACCTATTCCCTAAAAGGCAGGGCTACCTCTGAAACCAGTCATGTGATTCACCAGCTAGGCTGCAACCACTGATGCATTATACGTGGGCATGACAACCAACAAGCTGGGTGTCTGCGTGAATGGCTACCAACAAACTGTTGCTAAGAAACAGCTGGACCAGGACTACCGTATCGCCGAGTATGCTACCCAACACGACATTCTCGATTTCAGTGACTGCTTCACAGCCTCTGCCCTCTGGTTTGTTCCCCCGACACCAGCTTTTCTGAATTACACAGGTGGGAATTCTCCCTGCAATAAATCCTACATTCCCGTAACTCTCCTGGCCTCAACCTTTGTCAGTCATTTTCCTTACCAATCTCACCACTTCCCTGTTCCCATTCCAGGACTACACAGCCCTCTATTTCGCCAATGCACCCTCTGTCTTTACTTCTCTCCTTTTCCACTAACCCCCCCCCCCCCCGACCCAACTACACCTAGCTGCCCTACATCTCTCCACCTCATTCCTGTATGCTCCCACAGCAGCACTTTACCATCTCCTACCCCTACCTGCTGTTCCTCCCCACCGCACCAGCCTTCTCCTTACCCTCACTACCCAGCTGCCTCTCCCACCACGTGTTTCTGCTCGCAGTCTGGCTTCAGCTACCAGAGACTGATCAGTATCTGACAAAGCCCTGGTTGGCCGGAAGCTCACTTTCTGACAGTCTTTTGTTGTGTGCATATGCAACTCTCCTCATAATATGGTTACATTCTATCATGGATTTTCCATTGTTTAAACACTTATGTAGGTAGCTTTTTATACAAAACCTAGTAGAGAAAGTTAATTCGTCCCCACAACAATCTGGAATTTACAAGGGGAGTTTTGGTTAGCTTAATGGCACACAGTTCAAACTAGTAGACAGACACTATACGGTATGTTGTTATCTCCAAATAGCAGCCAGAACGTAAGAGCAACTATTGTTTTGCTACTTGGACTTTGAACTGATTTATGTTTTGATGTACCACAATTAACAGAAGTCTTGTCTGGAAACAATTAATAGAATTTTCACAAACCTTTCACGCTCTGACTTATTTGTAGGGCTTTCAGATCGACGGCCAATGGTTTGTTGAGCTGGTGCAACATAGCAACCCGAGTTAAAACTACGGCGCTGAGGACTTAGAATAATACCATCTTGCTCTTTCCGAATTCGTTCCCTTGGATCACCAGATCTACGCTGTAAGGGAGAAACAGAAACATGAGAAATATGTATACTTCACAGAATATTTACATTATTTACTCGAGAAATCTTAATATACTAAGGTTTGGAGAGAGAAAAATAGACAGTAATCTGTAGGAATTATGGGAGCCATTCGCAGTAATAATTATTCTTCTGCTGAACTGACTGCTTTCTTCAACTAAATTTAAGAAATATCTTCCTTGTCACTTACATTACAAGAAGAAACATTGAAGACCACATTTGTGTATGGCACACTACTTGATATTGTTTTAATTACTGACCTGTTCATAGTACTTAAGAACATTTCTATTCATAAAAATAATTGAAATTTGTATGAAGTATATACAATTAGTTCAGGTACACAGTCAATTCAAAATTAAGAAGTTAAATGAATAAAGATTTATCATGTATTAACTATTCCAAAGCCATGAATCCATTGATTTGCAAGGTAACTGCTCCCTTCCTTAAGGAATCCTTGGTTAACACCCAAGATAATTTATGAAAGGAGAAAATATAACAAAGCCTTAAATGAAGCAAGCTAAAGGGAATACAACAGACCTCTAAAGAAGCTGAGATTGAATGAAAGAGAAAAACTGCAAAGCAGGAATTACTAGATGAGACATTGGAAGCTGTTAAGCATGCATGACCAAGGGGAACATGCACTGCCTATAGAAAAATGAAAGCAGTCTTTGGAGGAAAGTAAATATGAGCGGTGGAAAAATCCAAATGAAAGAAAACTGAAGTGAGAGGAAGATCTTCATAAGAGAAATGAAGAGTGGTGTGCAAAAAATTTATTAGAAATTTCCTGTCTGTGGAAAAAGTAGATAGTATTGTATTAATTGGCAAGTTGTACAACACTGCCAAGATTCATTATGTTCCTACAGGTTACTAGTGAACAGAATCCTAAAAACCTGAACTACTGTTACAATCATCAGCTATGAACTTATCACTTCCTTACACAGTTCAGCTAAAACAAATCTAATGAAACTAAATTCAAATAATCACACAGTTTGTTCTCTATATGAATTAGTTTTTACTCATCTCTCTTCCTCATTAATAAAATATGAAAATTTCAAGTAATGTCACACACAATCTTATCCTATCTCAAAACTTTCAGAACAGTGACAAGTTGTGGTCACATTGCACATTTGTTTCCCCCCTGCTTTCTCTAAGTTTTTACATTCCTCTTTTAGGTTTCACTTCTAGATATACTGACACCACACACAAATCTATTTAAATTGCTTTTCATAAGCACTTTGTTTTTCAAACCAGACATATCACCGCCTTACTATTCGTACTGAGAAAAACTTACAAGCCACTTGGTAGAGCTTACATATTTTTTGTTTTACATCAAAGCTATCTGCCGTCATCTTTTGCATAAGTCATAAAAAAATTATTTTTCAATGTTATATATCTATATGTGTGTGCAAAACATTATGCTGCTCTTTCTATGGCAGTTGCAAATGTTTTATTTTTATGGATCTTTATTTTTGTCATGTTATAATTCCATTATTTGCCATTTAAATGGCAGTATTGTTACTAATCAATGCTGCATTAAAGTAGCAATGTGCTTCAGTATGTATGGGTAATATTTCCTGCTGTAGGTATTTCTGCACAATGTTCCATCATTATGCTTCTAATATTTTACACTTTTTGAAATTCCATTTATGGCTATTTGAATAAGAAGATATCATCAATTTGTTCTTACATTACTGTATGAAACTACTGCATACACTAGGGAATAAAATATGATTTTTAACTTGCAACAAAACCTCTATTCTCACAGTGCAGCTGGCTATTTGACAGCCATGCAATGTCATACTTAAGGCTGTAGTTTGTATAGAGCATGCTATGACTATAGCCTGTCCCCAATGTTATTGATGGCACATTAAGCAGAAAATGGGAACCAAGAAGGAACTTTGAAACTAGATTAAAGCTCGGGGAGATGAGAGAGTTTTGTGGTTGCTGATGGCACTGTATTTCTGTCAGACTTTAAAGAGCAGCTGAAGATGCTACAGGTTACAAGAAAGATAAAGAGGTTACAAGAAGAAGAGGTTACAAGAAAGATAAAGGTAAAATGAGGGTAACTGGACGCAGTCTGTTTCAGGTGAAGCTGAGGGAATGAAATCAGGAAATGAGGCTAAGTTTAGTAGACCAGTATTGCTATACAGGAACAACAAGATGAATTATGGCCGAAGTTGAGAAGATAAAAACTGAAGACTCAATAGTGCAAGGAAAGCATTTCTGACATGAATTTGTTAACATCAAATATAAACTTAGGTTTTTGTCTTTTCTGACAGTGTCTATTTGGAGTAGCTCTGTATCAAAGTGGAATGTGGACAATGAATAGTTCAGAGAAGAAAGGGCTTAGAAGTTTGGGAAATACAGTGCTATAGAAGGAAGATCAAGATAATATGTTTCAGATGACGAATTACTATTAGGGAGGAATGTTATTTATGGCTAAACTTGACAGACAACTTGCTGCCAGGAGATCCTAGACAACACAGGAATCATCTATTTGTTATGCAAGTGTACTACAAAGTAAAATGTTCTACATATAATAATTTAAACAGGTGAAGTGAGAAATTTATTTACATATGAAGTTTTAACATGTTCCAAATATTATTATTATTATTATTATTATTATTATTATTATTATTATTATTATTATTATTATTATTATTATTATTTCCATTTTTCTCTGACCTTAGGTCTGGTTAAAAATGGAAAGTGATGCGGACCTTCATCAAGCGTGACTTCCTTTTAACTGTATGGTATATGTTACATTGTATTTAGGAACTTTCGGGTTATTGAACACTTATCAATAATTACGGATTTCTGTAGTTGTATATATACGTTTGGATGTAGCTGTATTGCATTGATGTACTGGTGAATATTGTGAGGTATGACTCCTGTAGTTGATAGTATAATTGGGATAATGTCGACTTTATCCTGATGCCACATGTCCTTGACTTCCTCAGCCAGTTGGATGTATTTTTCAATTTTTTCCCCTGTTTTCTTCTGTATATTTGTTGTGTTGGGTATGGATATTTCAATTAGTTGTGTTAATTTCTTCTTTTTATTGGTGAGTATGATGTCAGGTTTGTTATGTGGTGTTGTTTTATCTGTTATAATCGTTCTGTTCCAGTATAATTTGTATTCATCATTCTCCAGTACATTTTGTGGTGTGTACTTGTATGTGGGAACGTGTTGTTTTATTAGTTTATGTTTTATGGCAAGTTGTTGATGTATTATTTTTGCTACATTGTCATGTCTTCTGGGGTATTCTGTATTTGCTAGTATTGTACATCCACTTGTGATGTGATTTATTGATTCTATTTGTTTGCAAAGTCTGCATTTATCTGTTGTGGTATTGGGATCTTTACTAATATGCTTGCTGTAATATCTGGTATTTATTGTTTGATCCTGTATCGCAATCATGAATCCTTCCATCTCACTGTATATATTGCCTTTTCTTAGCCATGTGTTTGATGCGTCTTGATCGATGTGTGGCTGTGTTAGATGATACGGGTGCTTGCCATGTAGTGTTTTCTTTTTCCAATTTACTTTCTTTGTATCTGTTTATGTTATGTGATCTAGAGGGTTGTAGAAGTGGTTATGAAATTGCAGTGGTGTAGCCGATGTATTTATATGAGTGATTGCTTTGTGTATTTTGCTAGTTTCTGCTCGTTCTAGAAAGAATTTTCTTAAATTGTCTACCTGTCCATAAGGTAGGTTTTTTATGTTGACGAATCCCCTTCCTCCTTCCTTTCTGCTGAATGTGAATCTTTCTGTTGCTGAATGTATGTGATGTATTCTAGATTTGTGGCATTGTGATCAAGTGTATTGAGTGCTTCTAGGTCTGTGTTACTCCATTTCACTACGCCAAATAAGTAGGTCAATATTGGTATAGCATAAGTATTTATAGCTTTTGTCTTGTTTCTTGCTGTCAATTCTGTTTTCAGTATTTTGTTAGTCTGTCTATATTTTCTTTTAGTTCTTCTTTAATATTTGTATTATCTATTCCTATTTTTTGTCTGTATCCTAGATATTTATAGGCATATGTTTTTTCCATCGCTTCTATGGAGTCACTGTGGTTATTCAATATGTAATCTTGTTTAGTGTGTTTTCCCTTGACTGTGCTATTTTTCTTACATTTGTCTGTTCCAAAAGCCATATTTATATCATTGCTGAATACTTTTGTTATCTTTAGTAATTGGTTGAGTTGTTGATTGGTCGCTGCAAGTAGTTTTAGATCATCCATGTACAGCAAATGTGTGATTTTGTGTGGGTATGTTCCAGTAATATTATATCCATAATTTGTATTATTTAGCATGTTGGATAGTGGGTTCAGAGCAAGGCAAAACCAGAAAAGACTTAGTGAGTCTCCTTGGTATATTCCATGCTTAATCTGTATTGGCTGTGATGTGATATTTGAATTTGTTTGGATATTAAGTGTGGTTTTCCAATTTTTCATTACTATGTTTTGTAACTATCAGTTTAGGATCTACTCTGTATATTTCCAATATTTGTAGTAACCATGAGTGGGGTACACTATAAAAAGCTTTTTGGTAATCAATGTATGCGTAGTGTAGCGACCTGCGTTTAGTTTTAGCTTGATATATCACCTCTGCATCTATTATTAGTTGCTCTTTACATCCCCGTGCTCCTTTGCAACAGCCTTTTTGTTCTTCATTTATAATTTTGTTCTGTGTTGTATGTGTCATTAATTTCTTCTTTGTGTGGTTGGTTCTCATCTCTGCCTAGTGAGTATATTTAGTGTAGTGAGTGCTCCTATATAAACCAGTAGTTTTAACTCTTCCATAGTTGTATTTTCATTTATTTTGTTGTGTATGATGTGTGTTGATAGTAGTTGTTGTTGATTCGACTTGTGGGTTATTTGGTGGTCTATGCAAGAATGGTCTAATGTCTGTATTTGTGTCTTTGTATTCTATATATGTCAGCTGAAATTTTTCTTCTGTATCTAACGTGTGTCACTTCGTGTTCTGTTTGTGCTTGTTCTGGTGGTGGTCTAAATATTTCATTTTCCTCTGATTGTTTAATTGATGCCTGCTGTTCTTTGTTTGTTTGCTCTGGAATGTTTTAGTCCATTACTGTATTTTCTTCTTCTTCTTCTGATTGCACATTATTTTGTTCCAGTATTTGTTGTACTTGTTGTTTGATGTTTTCTAATTCTGACTGGGGTATCCTGTTATATTTGATTATTACACGGATCTGATCAGCTAGTCGTTCTATTAAAAATTTTAATTCTGGGTATCTGGTAATAAATGTTGTGTATACTTGTGATCTGTATCCAGTTGTGTTGGTTCCTAGGTTTGTTGCTTGGTAATAACAGAACACGAGGTGTCTGTTAGCTTCATCTGACCATCTCATCCTCTGTCTGTTTTCCTTCTAGGGTTGTTGCAGGAAGCATATCCCACAGAACACCTCTATTTTGATTTCAATCATTTTCGATTTGGCTAACAGTGTCATTACCATTGTGGGCGGGCATAGGGTTCAAGCGTCGTCCCTGACCATGACGGCATTTGTCCGAGGCTTCTTTAGTTCTGTCCTGAACCAAAGAATCACACTAAAAGGGGGGTTAGCCCTATTAATGGTTTGTTCGTTTCGTCGCCTTTTACGACTGGCAGAACATACCGGAGGCCTGTTCTTTTCCCTGGCCTCCCACAGGGTTTATTATTATTATTCTTTCTTTCTTTCTTTCCTCAGACGTTATGTCCGGTCAAAAATGGAAAGTGACGCGGACCTTGATCAAGCGTGACTTCCTTTTAACTGTACAGTATATGTTATATTGCATTTAGAAACTTTCGGGTGATTGAACATGTATCAATAATTATGGATTTCTGTAGTTTATATATAAAAACAAAGATGATTAGACTTACCAAACAGAAGCGCTGGCAGGTCAATAGACACAAACACAAACATACACACAAAATTCTGCTTTCACAACCAGTGGTTGCTTCGTCAGGAAAGAGGGAAGGAGGGAAGGAGAGAGAAAGAACCTAACCCAACCTAACCTAAAAAAAAAGGACGGGCACACACACACACACACACACACACACACACACACACACACACACACACACACACACACACACACACACACACACACAAGCAGACATATTCAAAGGCAAAGAGTTGGGGTAGAGATGTCAGTCGAGGCGGAAGTGCAGAGGCAAAGATGATGATGATGAATGACAGGTGAGGTATGAGTGGCAGCAATTTGAAATTAGCGGAGATTGAGGCCTGGTGGATAATGGGAAAAGAGGATATATTGAAGGGCAAGTTCCCATCTCCGGAGTTCGGATAGGTTGGTGTTAGTGGGAAGTATCCAGATAACCTGGACGGCGTAACACTGTGCCAAGATGTGCTGGCCGTGCACCAAGGCATGTTTAGCCACAGGGTGATCCTCATTACCAACAAACACTGTCTGCCTGTGTCCATTCATGCGAATGGACAGTTTGTTGCTGGTCATTCCCACATAAAATGCGTCGTAGTGTAGGCAGGTCAGTTGGTAAATCACGTGGGCGCTTTCACACGTGGCTCTGCCTTTGATCGTGTACACCTTCCGGGTTACAGGACTGGAGTAGGTGGTGGTGGTGGTGGTGGTGGTGGTGGTGGTGGGAGGGTGCATGGGACAGGTTTTACACTGGGGGCAGTTACAAGGGTAGGAGCCAGAGTGTAGGGAAGGTGGTTTGGGGATTTCATAGGAATGAACTAAGAGGTTACGAAGGTTAGGTGGACGGCGGAAAGAAATCTTGGTGGAGTGGGGAGGATTTCATGAAGGATGGATCTCATTTCAGGGCAGGATTTGAGGAAGTCGTATCCCTGCTGGAGAGCCACATTCAGAGTCTGATCCAGTCCCGGAAAATATCCTGTCACAAGTGGAGCACTTTTGTGGTGGTTCTGTGGGAGGTTCTGGGCTTGAGGGGATGAGGAAGTGGCTCTGGTTATTTGCTTCTGTACCATGTCGGGAGGGTAGTTGCGGGATGCGAAAGCTGTTATCAGGTTGTTGGTGTAATGGTTCAGGGATTCCAGACTACAACAGATTCGTTTGCCACGAAGACCTAGGCTGTAGGGAAGGGACCGTTTGATGTGGAATGAGTGGCAGCTGTCATACTGGAGGTACTGTTGCTTGTTGGTGGGTTTGATGTGGACGGACGTGTGAAGCTGGCCATTGGACAGGTGAAGGTCAACGTCAAGGAAAGTGGCATGGGATTTGGAGTAGGACCAGATGAATCTGATGGAACCAAAGGAGTTGAGGTTGGAGAGGAAATTCTGGAGTTTTTCTTCACTGTGAGTCCAGATCATGAAGATGTCATCAATAAATCTGTACCAAACTTTGGGTTGGCAGGCCTGGGTAACCAAGAAGGCTTCCTCTAAGCGACCCATGAATAGGTTGGCATACGAGGGGGCCATCCTGGTACCCATGGCTGCTCCCTTTAATTGTTGGTATGTCTGGCCTTCAAAAGTGAAGTAGTTGTGGGTCAGGATGAAGCTGGCTAAGGTAATGAGGAAAGAGGTTTTAGGTAGGGTGGCAGGTGATTGGCGTGAAAGGAAGTGCTCCATCGCAGCGAGGCCCTGGACGTGCGGGATATTTGTGTATAAGAAAGTGGCATCAATGGTTACAAGGATGGTTTCCGGGGTAACTGATTGTGTAAGGATTCCAGGCGTTCGAGAAAGTGGTTGGTGTCTTTGATGAAGGATGGGAGACTGCATGTAATGGGTTGAAGGTGTTGATCTACGTAGGCAGAGATACGTTCTGTGGGGGCTTGGTAACCATCTACAATGGGGCGGCCGGGATGATTGGGTTTGTGAATTTTGGGAAGAAGGTAGAAGGTAGGGGTGCGGGGTGTCTGTGGGGTCAGGAGGTTGTGGAGTCAGGTGAAAGGTTTTGTAGGGGGCATAGGGTTCTGAGGATTCCTTGAAGGTCTGCCTGGACATCAGGAATGGGATTACCTTGGCAAACTTTGTATGTGGTGTCGTCTGAAAGCCGACGGAGTCCCTCAGCCACATACTCCCGACGATCAAGTACCACGGTCGTGGAACCCTTGTCCGCCGGAAGAATGAGAATGGATCGGTCAGCCTTCAGATCACAGATAGCCTGGGCTTCAGCAGTGGTGATGTTGGGAGTAGGATTAAGGTTTTTTTAAGAAGGATTGAGAGGCAAGGCTGGAAGTCAGAAATTCCTGGAAGGTTTGGAGAGGGTGATTTTGAGGAAGAGGAGGTGGGTCCTGCTGTGACAGAGGACGGAACTGTTCCAGGCAGGGTTCAATTTGGGTAGTGTCTTGGGAAGTTGGATCATTAGGAGTAGGATTAGGATCATTTTTCTTCGTGGCAAAGTGATACTTCCAGCAGAGAGTACGAGTGTAGGATAGTAAATCTTTGACGAGGGCTGTTTGGTTGAATCTGGGAGTGGGGCTGAAGGTGAGGCCTTTGGATAGGACTGAGGTTTCGGATTGGGAGAGAGATTTGGAGGAAAGGTTAACTACTGAATTAGGGTGTTGTGGTTCCAGATTGTGTTGATTGGAATTTTGAGGTTTTGGAGGGAGTGGAGCTGGAAGTGGGAGATTGAGTAGATGGGAGAGACTGGGTTTGTGTGCAATGAGAGGTGGTTGAGGTTTGCTGGAAAGGTTGTGAAGGGTGAGTGAGTTTCCTTTCCGGAGGTGGGAAACCAGGAGATTGGATAGTTTGAGGTGGAGGGTGGCATGCTGTTCTAATTTGTGATTGGCCTGTAGGAGGATGCTCTGAACAGCCAGTGTGGATGTGGGAGAGGAAAGATTGAGGACTTTTATTAAGCACCCACGTGATTTACCAACTGACCTGCCTACGCTGTGAAGCTTTCTGTGTGGGAATGACCAGCAACGGACTGTCCATTCGCATGAATGGACACAGGCAGACAGTGTTTGTTGGTAATGAGGATCACCCTGTGGCTAAACATGCCTTTGTGCATGGCCAGCACATCTTGGCACAGTGTTACGCCATCCGGGTTATCTGGATACTTCCCACTAACACCAACCTATCCGAACTCCGGAGATGGGAACTTGCCCTTCAATATATCCTCTCTTCCCGTTATCCACCAGGCCTCAATCTCCGCTAATTTCAAGTTGCCGCCACTCATACCTCACATGTCATTCACCAACATCTTTGCCTCTGTGCGCGCGCGCGCGCGCACGCACGCACGCACGCACACACACGCACACACGCACACACACACACACACACACACACACACACACACACACACACACACACACACACACAGACACAGACACACACACACACACACACATATACAGACACAAGCAGACATATTCAAAGGCAAAGAGTTTGGGCAGAGATGTCAGTCGAGGCGGAAATACAGAGGCAAAGATGATGTTGAATGACAGGTGAGGTATGAGTGGCGGTAACTTGAAATTAGCGGAGATTGAGGCCTGGTGGATAACAGGAAGAGAGGATATATTGAAGGGCAAGTTCCCATCTCCGGAGTTCGGATAGGTTGGTGTTAGTGGGAAGTATCGAGATAACCCGGATGGCGTAACACTGTGCCAAGATGTGCTGGCCATGCACCAAGGCATGTTTAGCCACAGGGTGATCCTCATTACCAACAAATACTGTCTGCCTGTGTCCATTCATGCGAATGGACAGTTCGTTGCTGGTCATTCCCACATAGAAAGCTTCACAGCGTAGGCAGGTCAGTTGGTAAATCACGTGGGTGCTTAATAAAAGTCCTCAATCGCGCGAGTGTATACCCGTCCTTTTTTCTCTCCCTAAGGTAAGTCTTTCCGTTCCCAGGATTGGAATGACTCCTTACCCTCTCCCTTAAAACCCACATTCTTTCGTCTTTCCCTCTCCTTCCCTCTTTCCTGATGAAGCAGCCGTTGGTTGCGAAAGCTAGAATTTTGTGTGTATGTATGTGTGTCTATCGACCTGCCAGCACTCTTTTGGTAAGTCACATCATCTTTGTTTTTAGATATATTTTTCCCACATGGAATATTATTATGGCAAATTTATGCACTGAAATAATTTTTCACATGAGTAATGAAAATTATCCACTGTTTCCTCTTATTCGCAATTATGCAATTTGTTTTTATGTCATCATCAACATAGTGGTATGGTATTATTAATGTAAGAATTGCTTAGTAAAACAGTCATTACAATGTTGGTTGAGCGAAGTGTTTCACAATGCAGTCAAAATGGAGTCTGAATGCCCTTGTTTTCATTTTCTCTCATCGTTCACCCAGCCAGTTAGTGGTGAGGTACGGCAGACTGCGGACCTATTTCTTTGAATTTCCAATCTGATATCTTGGGGCTACCAAATTACTGAACATGTTTTGACACAAATTTGTAGTTGCACTGATGTACACATTCACTTGTTATCCTAGTGCCGACATATATGGATATTAAAATACAAATTTTTTTAGAGAGATAATGGAAAACTAACTCTTTTCTAAAAGATGAAGTACCTTGTGAGTATCTGCAGGATCTCCTCTTATACCTCTGTCATCTGGAGGTGTTTCAGATCGCTTCCTCTCTAGGTGCCAAAGCTCTGGGTCCCACACACCACGAGCACTACAAAATTTTGATACAGAAATGAAACCAACGGACATGCGAAGATAACACTATGAAACATTTTTCTATATTTTATCTGCCACTTACTTGTTAAACGCAGGGTCTAAGCATTCGGGTCTTACTTTTGCTAAAGGACTCCGGCTAAATTCAATAAGTTGTTCCTGAAAAGTGAAAAACAAATTTAGTCATTATTTTCAACCAATTATTTACAAGAAGTAACTCAAGAATCTCACTCACCCTGCTGTACTGAAACTGTGGTAAAGATTCTTTTCTGGAACTTGTTACTACCTCCACTGTAGTATCAGATTCACTGTAGGACATTGTCATTATATCATCACCTGGTGAAGGAAAGAAGACTAATTATAATTTGTGGGGGAAAAAAAAAAGAGTGGTATAAAAGGTAGGGAGGGGGGAGGGGGAGGAGAGGAGGAGGAGGAGGAGAACAGTCAGGGCACACATACTGCTGAAACTAAGGCACTGACCAGAAAAAATATGTATATTACAAGGATAATTTCCTTAAAACTTTAGTTACCTGTCTCAAGACACAAAGGGTGATTGGTTGGTTAGTTAGTTGGTTTAAAAGAGGGGGGGGGGGGGGGGGGACAATACTAGAAGGGCATCGGTCCCTTGTTCCTAATGAAACAATGCCACAAGTGGGAGAATAAACTAGACGAGACGTATAACAAAACAGAAAGGAAGGAAAAACCACAAAAACGAAGGAAAGGCAACGAACACTAAAAGGAACAAAAGAGGACAAAAAAACAACCAAGAGACACTAGAAACCGAAGAGAGTAAAACGAAGCAGATTACAGTGGCTGGCCGACCACGAGAATAGAATGGAAAAGCCAGCCACTCTGCAACACATTAAATCCTCCACCCTAAAAGCACTAGGGTGGAGGACACAGAGGGAGAGAGGACATGCGCTAAAACTTAGATCAAATGATAAAACTCACCCTCACGAATAAAACTTAAAACTAAATTAGCCGATGAGACATTGTCAGATAAAATTAGCGGCAAGGAGTCTGGTAACCTAAGCTTTCTTCACTGGGCAGTCAAAGTGGGACAGTGCACCAGAATATGGGCCACTGTCAACTGGGTGACGCACCGACACTGAGGCAGGTCTTCGTGGTGCAAGAGGTACCCGTGGGTTGCCCAGGCGGGACCAATGTGAAGCCGGCAGAGGACAACTGATTCCCTGCGACTAGCCCACATGGAAGACTTCCACACATTCATAGTCTCCTTAATGACACGCAGTTTGTTGTGCATACTGTTATGCCATTCCGTCTCCCAAAACCGAGAAACACTGTGGCGTAATCAGAACCCAGGTCAGGTTTAGAGATGCCCATCTCCAGAAGCAGTTTCCGTGTAGCTGTCAGCAAGTTCGTTGCCTGGGATGCTGACGTGTCCTGGGGTCCACGCAAACACCACCGTACGATGGGACTGGTCCAGGGCATAGATGGACGCCACCGAAGGATAGTGAGGATAGCACTGGTCAATAGCTTGTAGGTTGCTCAAGGAGTCAGTACACAGAAGAAACTGACTCCTCGGGGCATGAACGGGTATACTGAAGTGCAGAAGATATGGCCAGCAGCTCTGCAGTGAATACACTGCAGCCATCGGGCAAGGAATGCTGTTTAATATGGCCTCTGGACAAAGCCAAAGCCAACATTACTGTCAACCACCGAGTCATCAGTGTAAACCACTTCCGAGCCCTGGAATACTTCAAGAACCGAAAGGAAGTGACAGCAGAGAGCCACAGGGTTACCGGAGTCCTTAGGGCCATGTGAAAGGTCCAGGCGAAGCATCAGCCTACAGATACACCATGGAGGTGAACGTGAATGGACCTCGAGGAGAGGTGGTGAAGAAAAGAACTCCAGTTCAGACTGAAGCGATCGCACGTGAGCCGCAAGCATCAGCCCTGACCAAGGCAGTCTATGCAGGAGGTGAACCACTGTGATTGTGAAAAGGAGACAGGAATTAGGATGTTCAGGAGAGCTATGAATGTGTGCAATGTAACTGGTGACTAGTTGTGCACGTATGACTTTCAATGGAGGGACTCCAGCCTCCACTAGTATGCTGGTCACCGGACTCATCCTAAAAGCTCCTGTCACTAGTCAAACTCCGTAATGATGCAATGGGTTGAGCAAATGTAATGCTGAGGGTGCCACCAAATCATAAATTACACTCCCATAGTCAAGGCGGGATTGAACAAGGGCTCTGTAGAGCTGCGACAGCGTGGAGCGATCTGCACACCAGTTGGTGTTGCTCAGGCAGTGGAGGGCACTGAGGTGCTGCCAACACTTCCATTTAAGATGACGAAGGTGAAAAAGCCAAGTCAAACAAGCACCGAAAACCAGACTTAAGAATCGATATGTCTCCACTACAGCGAGTGGATCGTCACTGAGGTAAAGTGCTGGTTCCGGACTCAATACGGAGTCCTGCGGGACCCCATTCTCCTGGATATGGATGGAACTATGGGAAGCACCAACTTTGACACTGAAAATGTGGAGCGACAGAAAGTACTGAATAAATATCTGGAAAAGGCCCCAGAGATCCCACTCGTACAATGTGGTGAGGATATGATGTCGCCAGGTCGTGTCTTACACTTTTCATAAATCAAAGAAAACGGTAACCAGGTGTTGACATCTGGAAAACGCTGTTTTGATGGCAGACTTGAACAACAGAAGATTATCAGTGGTAGAGCGACCCTGGCTGGAGCCAGTAGGCCTTGTGACTCCAGGACCCAACCCAACTTCCCACACACCATACATTCCAGCAGCTTACGAAGAATGTTGGTGAGGCTGATAACTATCCACGTCAACTGGGTTTTTACGGCGTTTGAGCACCGGAATGATGGTGCTCTCCCGCCATTGCGATCTCCGGGTGAAGATGACGAGGATATGTCGCTTGTAGTCAGATGCGAGATGTTTAATCATCTGGCTGTGGATCCCATCAGGCCCAGGAGCTGTGTCGGAGCAATGTGCAAAGGCACTGAGGAGCTCCCACTCTGCAAATAGGGTGTTATAGGATTCACTGTGACGTGTAGTGAATAAGAGGACTTTCCCTTCCAGCCACCGTTTGAGAGTGCGAAAGGCTGGGGAGTAATTCTCTGTCGCAGAGGCTCGAGCAAAAAGTTCAGTAAACTACTCCGCACTCGCGTATGTGTTGGTAGAAAACACACCACCATTTATGATAACACCGCATACACCTGTTGGGGTCTGGTAGCCGAAAAGATGTTTGATCTTTGCCCAGACTTGGGAAGGTGACTTAAGGAGTTTTGGTCTAGATACATCTCGACCACTGGGTTCCAGCTTCCATCGTTTGGTAAGTTGGCGAACATGGGCACGGAGCCATTTAAAGGCTATGAGGTGCTACAGGGAAGGGTGCTGCTTATGCCACTGTAGAGCTTGCCGAAGCTCCTTAATTGCTTCAGCAGCTTCCAGCAACTACAAAGGGACTGCCTTACGCTAGGGGCACCCTAAACAGAGAAAGTTACCTAGTCAGCCTTGTTTAAAGCTCATCTGGACAACCATCCATGGGCCTGAGGCCGGGGAAGTGACAGGAAGATGGGGAAGTGGTCACTACCACACAGGTTGTCATGTGCTCTCCAGTGGATAGATAGGAGAAGTCCTGGACTGCAAATTGATAAAACAATGGCCGGGTAACTACCATGAGCCACATTGAAATGTGTGGTGGCCCAGTATTTAAGAGGCACAGGTTGAACTGAGACAGGAAAGTTTCAATATCTCTGCCTTGGCCAGTAAACATGGTGCCATCCCCACAAGGGGTTATGGGCGTTAAAGTCTCCCAGAAGTAGGAAAGGTTTAGGAAGTTATCAATCATGGCAGATAATACATTCAGGGGTACTACACCATCTGGAGGAAGATATACATTGCAGACAGTTATTTCTTGTGTCATCCTTACTCTGACAGCCACAGCTTCAAGAGGGGGTTTGAAGGGACACAGTGTCACTACAGATTGAGTTTAGGACATAAACGACACTAACTCCACTTGACACTATTATAGTTGCCACGGTTATTGTAATATCCCCTATAGCCATGGAGGGCACGGGTCCGCATTGCCGGGAACAAGGTTTCCTGGAGGGCAATGCAAGTAGCAGGTGTAAAGATTAACAGTTGCCGTAGCTCAGACAGTTGGTGGCAAAACTGCCGCAATTCCACTGGAGGATGACATTGTCAGACTGGGAAGGCATGGAACTTTCAATGAGGCAGTTTACGCCTCAGTCATCTGCTGCCATTGACTTATTGCCCGAGGAGTCTGTATCCATTGTGTCTGAGGGTCTGGCGAGATCTACGTCCTCAGTGGATGCCAAAATCTACCCCCCCTCCCTCCATCATCAGAAGCAGAGCTTGTAGGTAGTGGTAGTGTGGGTGCCACCGCAATTTCCTTGGTCTTAGGGGTCTTCTTTTTGTATTTCTCTCACTGCTCCTTGGGTTCCCCTGGTTGGGAGGACTTTACTGGCTCAGTCTCAGGAACTGAGGATGATCGTGAAGTCCTACGTCCAGCTGCTTTTGGCCACTTCAGCCACTGGCTGTTATCTTTCCCACTAGCAGAAATCTTGGAAGGAAGTGACCCAAGGGACCCCTTCCTAGCGAGAGAAGTCAAAGACTTACGCTTCTCCGGCTTAGAAGTGGGGCGGACATCCTCCAATGGTTGGAAGGGGAGGGTTGCTCCCAAAGTAGGTGGTGCGGCAGAAACAGGGAGGGAAACACCCCCCACCATCAAGGGGGCAGGTGTAGTCTTCTGGCTCAGAGGTGACTTGGGTTAGTGGAGCTGATTGTGGCAGAACTGTTGTAGCGGCCGCGTAAGACAATCTCATGCGTACAGGACGTAGGTGTTCAAATGTTCTCTTAGCCACAGTGTAGGTCAGTCAGTCAAGGGTCTTGTACTCCATGATTTTCCATTCTTTCTGGAGAATCCTGCAGTCTGGCGAGCAAGGCGAACAGTGCTCTACACAGTTGACACAGATGGGAGGCAGGGCACATGGAGTATTGGGATGTGATGGGCGTCCGCAATCCTGACATGTGATGCTGGAAGTATAGCCAGACGACATATGGCCGAACTTCCAGCACTTAAAGCACTGAATCGGGGGAGGGATACAGGGCTTTACATCACAGCAGTAGATCACCTTGACCTTCTCAGGCAATGTGTCACCCCTGAAGGCCAAGATGAAGGCACCAGTGGCAACCTGATTATCCCTCAGACCCCGATGGACACACCGAACTAAATGTACACCTCGCTGCTCTAAACTGGCACACAGCTCATCGTCAGACTGCAAAAGAAGGTCCCTGTGAAATATGATACCCTGGACCATATTTAAGCTCTTATGGGGCGTGATGGTTACAGAACATCCCCCAGCTTGTCACAAGTGAGTAAAGCCCGTGACTGGGCAGAGGATGCTGTTTTGATCAAGACTGACCCAGATCGCATTTTGGGCAAGCCCTCCACCTCCCCAAACTTGTCCTCTAAATGCTCAACAAAAAACATACAAGGTACCGGGGCGAATAAGGTCTGCTTCCATCCTTAGCCTGACATTCCTCCCATGGTGTGGCCAGGGAGGGGAACGATTTCAGGTCTTAGTTCTGTGTGTTGAATTGAGCTCGTGTACGCTTAGAGACTACTGGTGTTTCACAACAAGCAAAAGATGATTGCCTATGCTTCATTGCGTGTCATCCGCCCTGATGCCACCCACTCTGACCAGCGGCCCTCTCCACCAGCACCACCCAGCCGCAGCAAAGGCCACCTGGCACGATGGCCATTGCGGGAGTCCTGATGCCCCAGGGGGATGGGCATCTACCACTTGGCATATGTGGGTGCATGCATCAGTAGAGTGATCCCTGTGTGGTCAAGGGGCTACAACCAACAGGGTACATGTCAGCCCCACCTCAATGGACTGGCTACCGTGCTGGATATCAGGTGCAAAGAACTGCATGGTTATCGTCGACACAGAGAGTGACGCTACATAGTGCATGGGGGAAACCGCACTCAGTAAGGTGTCCTCGCCCAAGAGACGGAGAATGAGCGGGACTTAAATGCGACAACGAGAAAGTGGGCTACAGATCTCAATGCATGATGGACACGATGCACCATGTAAGGCGCCCTTCCCCAATTGGTTCACTCTTCAGGAAAATTGTGAAGAATGGAGCTCAAACCCTACAGGGGACCATCACATAAAGGCCATAACATGTGAAACTCCTTTTAGTCACCTCTTACGACAGGCAGGAATATCTCGGGCCTATTCTTACCCCCAGACCCCCAGGGGGCCACAGAGGGTGAACACAATACAAAATCCAGAACGAAATTTTCACTCTGTAGCACAGTGTGCGCTGATACGAACTTCCTGGGAGATTACAACTGTGTGCCAAAACGAGACGAACTCTGGGCCTTTGCCTTCCGTGGGCAAGTGCTCTACCATCTGAGGTAGAAGGTTCGCAGGAGAGCTTCTGTGAAGTTTGGAAGGTAGGAGACAAGGTAATGGCGGAAGTAAAGCTGTGAGGATGGGGCTGCGAGTCGTGCTTGGATAGCTCAGTAGAGCACTTGCCTGCGAAACGCAAAGGTCCAGAGTTCGATCTCTGTCCGGCACACAGTTTTAATCTGCCAGGTAGTTTCGCAACATAAAATATTTACTGGTTATTGTAAACAGTAAATGAACTTAAAAATGCTTGTTACTTGATTACATTTACTGTTCAACACTGATAGCAAGAATGTTACTTGAAGTTAGTCATTAAATACAAGTAGTTATTTTATTCATTAGGCACTGAATTCTTTTAATGACTGAACAATAAATTTATAAACAACACTGTCTCATACCATTCATGTATGAAATTAGGACAGAGAGACTAAATTATTATTCTAATATGAGATACATTATATTTATGACATACAAAATAATAATTTTAAACAAAAGTAACCATAAACACTGCAAATAACCTAGTTCAACACTAATACTACAATTTAAAATCCTCACTTGAAAATTAATTTTGCGGTAAGTCTAACGTCGAGTATAAATTTCAACAATGTAAAATATTGTACATGTGCAAATGCTAGAACTATAGTAACAAATGAAGAGCATGTTTCTTCAAAATACTATTCCGCTAAGAATGGCAACTTTCAAGAATTTTATTTGCATTGTAAGTTACTATGAAACAGAGCCTATTACTATTGTGTACATTTAATTATGGACAGTGAGTGGATGCAATTTGCTGTTGCGATTCTTGGTAAGAGGTACCACGTGCTGCTCCCATTTTTCATATGCAATTTAAGACACACACACATAATAATCTCAAAAATATACGTGGAAAATACTCTATTATGTGACAGTTTTTCTGGATTTATGGTATCTGAGTTTTAGTTATTTATAATGAAAAGTGAATTTAGGGAGGCACTAAAACTGTTCTTAACTAATGGCTTAACAATAATCAATGCTGACACACTGATTCCAGATATGGTCTGAAAACTGGGCAGTTCATCATTGCAACTTCCTGCTAAACTAAACTATACAGGACTACAGATGCTAGTGTTCTCTTGTTGACAGTTATCGAACCATGGTATATAGGCACAGCTGCAACAGTGACACCACTTCTCTAGCTCTCCAAAATCTTGAGAAGCATGCTGGTACACCTAGCTGAATTAGCACTCCAAGAGATTATTTTTATAGCAATGCACACTTTGTGATAGTGTGAAGACAGTGTGGCTAAACCCATTCTGCCTAAGGTTGTTTCCTTCAGCAGCATCGCACAGCAGTAGGCGCGGGAGAGCTTCAGTAGAATTTGGCATTTAGGGAAGAGGTAAAAATAGAACTCATGTTGTGAATTTATATCAAGTTTTGTCTGGCTGGCTGCCTCATAAGCTGCTTTGCTTCAAATGGAAAGTAGTCAACTACAAGGCTGACAGCATTTTCTATGGGTACAAAGTTTTATCAGCTGCAATCTCCCCTTCCCCACTGTACATACACAACCAGCATGTTCCCAAAAGTCTTAAAATTAAACCATTACAATCACAGTTCAGTGAAGTTAATTTCTGAATGTGTGGGAGTTTATTTACTCACTAAATGTAACCCTTCGCAGCCGCTGTGGGCGGGTGCGTGCTCGACGGCGGTACCCTTTTTGATTTGTGGGCAAGCCCGCAGCACCCATTGTTGCATTTGGGGACTGGGGAGAAGATGTGCGTGCTCTCCGTCGTCTCCTCCTCCTCCTCCGTGGCTGTTGCTGTTGCAACTGCTCGTCCTTTTCTGGAATGCCCGTAGGGCCAGTATCCGAGAAAGCAGCAGAGATAGTGCCACGCTGTTGGCGAGGTCGAGGACGCGATCTGGGTCTCGCTCTGCGAATTGACCCCACACCACTGCCACCCCCTGTGGCTCCTATCCCTGTGCCTAGTGGCATTGTCATCACTACCACGCTAGCCATTGCCCTGCACAGCTAACACTGTATCACACCTGTGTGTTGCACCATCAGAATTAGATACCAAAAATGTGTTTCATATGCCTTACGTGCTTCTGAGATGTCAATGCCAATATTATCGAATAGTACGCAACAAAGTCAATAAAATACACTATGGAAAAAATGATTAAGGTACGGGAAGCATTAAATTTCTACAAAGTAAAATTGGAAAACCACACAAACAAAAATGTGAATTTCGCACATGAAACCTTCATGTATGACAGAGTGGATGTTTATCAGTTTTTCTGCTAGGCAATTACAGGGTCTGTCATGGAAGATGGCCAGGAGGGGTGCATGGATCGTGCGGAGTGTTTACCGATTGTCACTATGCTTAGTTCTCTGACACCAATACTTTGTACATGCCCTACGTTGTGTGAACGTGTGTATGGGTGTTTTCTTTTGAGTTTCTTTGTCAAGTTTAATTTGCTTCAAATATTGTTGCTAGACATCATTAGTGTGACTGCGTTGAGTCTGGGGCTCTCCCTGCCTGCAAGCTTGTGCGTCCAGTCCTCAGACAGCAACACCATGAACTTTTCTTCTATACTGTGAGACAGTGTTCAGGTGTTTTGTTTTGAGTTTGCTGTGGAGACGCCATTCAGTATGGTACACACTAAGGATCAATGAGTGTTTCTTGCGTTTAACTATGCAAAAACAGAATCTCATGTGGAATGTCTGCTTGAATTTTATATGAAAATTTCCTGATGTGCATATTCCCAATTATTCAATGATATGCAGATTAGTCAAGAAATTTCAAGAGTCTGGATCTGTGCTACACGAACAAAGGTCTGGAGAACCTACTGGTTTTACTGAAAATAAATTCAGCAAGATAGGGGAGGCCTTGGAAATAAGTCCAAGAAAATCTGTGCCGTTTGAAACTTCAGACTGGTGTGTCAAGAACATCTGCTCTCACAGCTGTGCACAAACTGAAATCGAAACCATACAAAATAGCTGTTGTAAATCAACTGAGGAACTCTGATACTGTTGCTCGACATCGTTATTGCAACTAGCTGTTACAATCGGTGCATGATGGAGAAGGTGACCCCGAGATAGTTTTATTTCCACATCAGCGTGGCCGCATTTGTCAGGGTACGTAAATTCTCAGATCAATCAATGTTGCAGCTCCAAAAATGAATTACATCAACAACCTCTGCATGATGTGAATACAGGAGCGTGGTGTGCAATTATTGGGCCAATCCTTTTCCACAAAAGGATACTTTCTGACAGGTATGTGAACAATATACTGCATCCTTTTTTTCGCCCACTACCACCTAATGGAAAGGTGTACAATTATCTGATTCAGGACAATGTGAGACCACACACCTGCCTACCATTCTATGAGAGCAATATGAAGTGTTTTTGAAGACTTACCTCCATTCTCTAGATCTAAACCCATGTCATTTTTACCTTTGAGGAATGTTAAAAACAAGGTATATGCCACCAATCCCCACATGCTTAAAGAGTTGGAAGACGGGGTTTGGCTAGTCATTTCCCAGAATTCGGCAGCTGAAATTCGTCTAGTGTTTGCTAGAATGTTTAGGAGATGTCAGGCTGCTCTCATCACAGAGGGAATCATTTCGAGCACCTACTGTAAATAAAGGTAAGCTTAACTTAGTAAGATGACAACATATTATTTATGTGTAACTCTGTGGAAGTGAGCACACGGACGATGACTGGCAGATTAGATCTGAGAGTTGGGTGCAGCAGCAGCAGCAGCAGCCAGCAGAGGCTGTCTTGCTAAACCCATGGACTATTCCTGGGCGTCTTTAGTGAGACATTCTGTACATATCAATTTCCTCCAAGAAGGTACCACACCTCATTATTTTATCAGTTAACCAGGAAAAATGAGAACTGGAATTTTAATGTACTTTTGAAATACCCTTAGAATGATAGCACCACTAAATTATGAAATTATGTTAAGTGAGGTCCATGGCTTACAGTCAGCAGGAAGTTTTTTTTATCTTCAATATCTTGAGCTACACTACAAACTTATTTTCTACAATGAATATTACACCCATTTTCAACAGCTATAGTAAACAGAAAATAGATCTTTTATTTTCATTTTCTATGCAGTAGAAAGTTTACTTAACAGTGAAACATATTTTGTACAGAATAAAACAAGAGTAATAGCATGTAGTAAAGTTAAACCTGGTGATGCTCAAAGCATTAAGTTGGGGAACAAAACATTATTTGGATAGCAAAAATAACTGACAATGGTAGATGATGATGATGATGATTGGTTTGTGGGGCGCTCAACTGCGTGGTTATCAGCGCCCGTACAATTACCCAATCTTTGCTCAGTCCAATTTCGCCACTTTCCTGGATGATGATGAAATGATGAGGACAACACAAACACCCAGTCATCTCGAGGAAGGTGAAAATCCCTGACCCCGCCGGGAATCGAACCCGGGACCCCGTGCTCGGGAAGCGAGAACGCTACCGCGAGACCACGAGCGGCGGACAACACAATGGTAGAGGTATAGAGGATAGAAAATGCAGACTGGCAATGGCAAAGAAATCTCTTCTGAGAAACAGAAATATTATAACACGCAAATTTGAATACTAGGATGTATCTTAACTGCTTGTCTGCATAGTAGCCTTATTCTGAAGTCAAACACCAACGAACAGCACAGACAAGAAAAAATTAAAAATTTTTGAAATGTAGTGTTACAGAAAAGCACTGCAGATCATATGATTAGATCACATAACCAATGAAGAAGTACTGAATCATATTGGGGTGGAAAGATTTTTTACTATGCACCTTTACTAAAAGAAGGAATCTGTTGATAGCACACGTTGAGAGACCAAAGAATCATCACTTTTGCACTGGAGAAAATTGGTGATTATTTTGGATGTGGGGCACTCGACAGCATAATCATCAGCATTCTGACAAAGAGTCAGCAGGTCATTCTCATGGGGGACGGGGTAGGAAGGGGGAATAGGGAGTGAGGTCTGTCCACACAGGTGGAGTTGTTTATAATTCATTAAAGTCCACCTCGTATCATAAGCGCTTTACAGATGGGACCCGACAGTTCACAAAATTTCAAAACTTAGCTGAAGCTGGTGTCAGTGTGCAAGGATGGAGGGCGGATTTCCTACCAAACCAAGGGCTGCCCTGGTGTTAGTACATAAAACACACATTGCCAAAATAGGCTGAACCAAAAGTGACACACTACAAATGCACAGCCTGGTGAGAAGCACCTCCTGCCATAAATTCTGCAGTGTTAACCGAGTCCTTAGGACCACATGGATGGTCCACGCGAAGCTTTGGCCTAGATGTACACCACGCAGGTGTAAATGAATGGACTTAAAGTATAGGTGGTAAAGGCAAGGACTCCACTTCAGACAGAAGAGATCGGACACAAACCGCAATCAGAAGCCCTAACCTGGGCCTCAGATACAGGAGATGAACCGCCTTGGATGGAAAGAGGAGACGGTAATTCGGGTGCTCAGGAGAACTAAAAATGTGTGCAACGTAACTGGCAAGCAGTTGTGCACGCCTAAACTTCAATGGAGGGACTCTGGCCTCCACCAGGACGCTGGTCACCAGACTCGTCCTAAAAGCTCCCGTTGCCAGTCGACTGCTCTGTGGTGCACTCGGTTGAGCAAACGCAACGCTGAGGGCGACGCCGAACCATAACCAGACTCCCGTAGTTAAGGCGGGATTGAACAAGGGCTCTGTAGAGCTGCTGCACCATAGAGCGATCTGCACCCCAGTTGGTGTTGCTCAGGCAGCAGAGGGCATTGAGGTGCTGCCAGCACTTCCACTTCAGCTTACGAAGATGAGGAAGCCACGTCAATCGGGCGTCAAAAACCAGTCCTAAGAATTGACGAGTCTCCACTGCAGTGAGCTGATCGACATTAAGGTAAAGTTCTGGTTCCAGATAAATGGTACGACACCAACAGAAGTGCACGACATGACTTTGCGACTGAAAACAAAGCTGTGGGATAGAGCCCATGACAGTGCGTTGTGGATGGCTCCCTATAGGTGCCGCTCGGCAACACCAGTACTGGAGGAGCAGTACGAAATGCAGAAGTTGTCTGCATAAAGAGAAGGTGAGATAGCCCGACAGTTGCTGCTACACAATGTCCACTACTAACGGAGAGACACTCAATACAGAGATCTGCAGGACCCCATTCTCCTGGATATGGGGGAACTGTGGGAGGCCCCAACTTGAACACAGAAAGCAGATAGCAAAAGGAAATTTTGGATAAAAATCGGGAGCGGGCCTTGGAAACCCCATTCATATAATGTGGCAAGGATATGATGTCGCCAGGTAGTGCCTTAAGCTTTTTGTAAATCAAAAAAGACGGCAACCGGGTTTTGGTGTCTGGAAAAGGCTGTTTGTATGGCGCACTTGAGGGAAACTAGGTTATCAGTGGTACAGTGACCCTATCGGAAACCGCCCTGGCATAGAGCAAGTAGGCCATGTGACTCCAGGACCCAACACCGCTGACTTACCATACGTTCTAACAGCTTACAGAGAACATTGGTGAGGCTGATGGGCCGATAGCTATCCACATCAAGTGGGTTATTAAGCGGTTTGAGCACTGGAATGACGGTGCTCTCCCGGCATTGCGACGGGAAGACGCCATCGCACCAGATTCGGTTGTAGATGACTAGGAGATGTTGCTTGTAATCCAATGAGATAGGTTTGATCATCTGACTGTGGATCCTATCTGGCCCAGGAGCTGTGTCAGGGTAATGTGCAAGAACGCTGAGCAGCTCCCACTCTGTAAGTGGAGCATTATAGGGTTCATTGTGAAGTTCAGTAAACGAGAGGGCTTTCCTTTTCATCCACTGTTTGAGCATGCAAAATGCTGGGGAACAATTCTCCGATGCGGAGGCACGAGCATAGAACTCAGCGAAGAGCTTGGCAATTGCATTTGCGTTGGTAGATAACACGCCATTGATGTTAATGCCAGTAACACCTGTCAGGCTCTGGTACCCACAAACAAGTCTGATCTTCATCCAGACTTGGGAAGGTGACGTATGGCACCCAATGGTCGAGACTTAACTCGACCGACACTCCTGTTTCCGTCTTTTTTTATAAGCTGGCGAATGCGGGCACGCAGCTGTTTAAAAGTTATTAGGTGCTCTATGGACTGACTTGCTGGAGGCACCCTAAAGAACAAGGGTGCACGTTTTCTGCTGCAGAAACGATCGTTCTAGTGACCTGGTGAACTAACACATCAATGGTACCTTGTGGGGGAGATTCTACGGTGACAGCAGAGGTGAAAGCTTCCCAGTCTCCCTTGGTTAAAGCCCATTCTCTGGTAGACGTCCAGGGGAATGGCACTGGGGGAGTGACAGGAAGCTGGGAAAGTGGTCACTACCACACAAGTCATTGTGGGCTCTCCAGTGGACAGATGGGAGAAGTCAAGTAGCTGCCATGAGCCACACTGAAATCTGTGGAGGCCCCAGTATTCAAGAGACAGTGGTAGAGTTGAGACAGGAAAGTTTCAACATCTCTACCTCGGCGAGTAAGCACAGTGCCACCCCAAAAGTGGTTATGGGCATTAAAATCTCCCCCGCAGCCAATATGTTCAGGGGTACTGCATAATCTGGAGGAAGACACACATTGCAGACAGTTACTTCCTGCGCTGTCCTTATCCTGACAGCCACAGCTTCACGAGGGGTTTGAAGGGACACAGGTTCACTCCATATTGAGTTCAGGACAGGCACAAACTCCACCTGATGCACTACTACAGTCTCTACAGTTCTTGTAATATTCCCATAGCCGCCGAGGGCAGGGGTCCGCATTGCCGGGAACCAGGTTTCCTGAAGGGCAATGCAGAAAGCAGGTGTAAAGCTTAAAAGCTGCTATAGCTCGGCCAGGTGGTGGAAAAAACCACAGCAATCCCACTGGAGGATGACGTTATCGCGAGGTTGGGAAGGCACGAAGCATGCAAGGAGGCAGGTTACACCTCAGGGTCACCTGCTGCCACCGAATGAGTACTTGTACCCATTCCTATTGTAGATGAGGCATCAGTGACATCCAGGTCCTCAGGGGAGGCTAAGATCTCTGCCTCATGCACAGGTGCAGAATTCATTGGGAGTGGTGATGCTGGGGTCACCAAAGAGTTTTTTCTTGGCAGGCTTCTTTGTTTGCTTGCTCTCTTGCTTCTCTTTAGGGGCTTACTGAGAGGACTTCTCTGAAGTAGCTTCAAGCACGGAGGAAGACCATGAAGCTCTTCGTCCGGCAACTTTCAGCTCCTTTAGCCACAGGCAAGTGTGCGCTGTGGCATTAGCGGAGACATTGCGGGAGAGGGTCCCAAGGGACCCCTTCCGCACAAGAGGAGCCGGAGGAGGCTCTTGCTTCTCCAGCTGTGGAGAGGGGACCGATGTACCCTGTGTTTGGGGGGCCTTGCTCCTGAAGTAGGTACTTTGGGAACAATGGAGGGAGATTTTCCCCCCCAACCAAGAAGGAGGCGGATGTATTCTGGAGGCTTCGAGGACCCACTGTTCGTGGCACAGAGTGCGGTACGACTGGTACTTGTGATGGCTGCAGCGTATGTGGACGTCAACCGAACGAGGTGTAATCTTTCAAGTTTATGTTTAGCCTCTTGGTCTGTAAACCGGTCCAGGGTCTTTTACTCCACAATTTTCCACTCCTCTTGGAGTACGGTGCAATCCGGCGAGCAGGGGGA
Organism: Schistocerca cancellata; assembly: GCF_023864275.1. Lineage (NCBI taxonomy): Eukaryota > Metazoa > Arthropoda > Insecta > Orthoptera > Acrididae > Schistocerca > Schistocerca cancellata. The sequence continues at coordinate 83,641,564 of NC_064634.1, read as the reverse complement.
GTTCTGCTCTCCGCAGTTTATATAAGTGGGAGGAGGTGCACAGGGAGTATCTGGATGCAGTGGACATCCGCAGTCTCGACATGTGGCGCTGGAAGTGCAGCGGGAAGACATGTACCCGAATTTCCAGCACTTAAAGCACCACATATGGGAAGGGACATACGATTTAACGTCACAGCAGTAAACCATCACTTTGACCTTTTCAGGCAATGAATCACCCTCAAAGGCCAAGATGAAGGCACCAGTAGCAACCCTGTTGTCTTTGGGTCCCCTGTGACGCACCAGATGAAATGAACATCCCGCCATTCTAGAATGGTGCGGAGCTGATCATCAGACTGCAAGAGGAGGTCACGATGGAAAATAATCCCCTGGACCACATTGAGGCTTTTATAGGGAGTGACGGAAACAGGAATATCACCCAGCCAGTCACAAGTGAGTAATGCCCGGGATTGTGCTGGGGGTGCTGTCTGAATCAGGACTGAACCGCTTCTAATCTTGGACAGCACTGTCACTTCCCCGAACTTATCCTCGGGATGTTCAACAAAAAATTGAAGCTTCATAGGTTGGAAGAGTCCCTGTCCTTTCTGCTACAGACTAAATACCGAGGCAAATATGGAGCTCTTCTTTCTGTAGCCCAAAGTTCCTCCCATGGTGCAGCGAGGGAGAGAAATTATTTAGGGTCATATCTGTCAGCAATGTACTTGATCTTGCCCTTCTTAGAGACTGCTGATGCTGTACCGTCACCAGCAAGAAATGACAGTCTGCTTCATTGTGGGTCATCTGCCCTGATGCCACCCACTCCGATCATGGGCTCTCACCACGGGCACCACCCAGCCACAGCAAAGGCCACCTGGCATGATGGCCGTTGCCAGGAGTCCTGATTCCCCAGAAAGACAGGCATCTACTCCTTGGCATACATGGGGAGTTCACAGCTCGGGCATCAGCAGTGCAATCCCTGTGTTGTCAGAGGGCTACCACCAAGGTACGTGACAGCCCCACCACAATGGACTGGCTACGGTGCTGGATACTGGGCGCAGAGAAATCCAATATTCTCATGGGGGCAACAGAGGACAGGAGACAACGGAAGAAGATGACATACCCCAGAAACTGTCCTCACACAAATAGTTGAATTGCAGGTGGAGATGCAAAGCCATGACAAGAAGTCCAGGAGATTGAATCTAAGGGCACTATGGATAACTCTAGCACCACGTAAGGCATCCTTTCCCATATGGCCCACACTTAGGTAGAATTTGGAAACTGGCAGGTCAAACCATAAAATGTGACATGAACTTACAGGTCCAAAAAGTGAGAGACTCCTTTTAGTCATCTTATGACATGCAGGGATAGCTCGGGCCTATTCTAACCCCTGGACCCACAGGGGGTGTGAAGCTTTTGAATCCACTCCATGGTCACCATAGCGCCATAACTCCACAGCATAACTTGGTAACTGCTCTGGAAGGCACTTCTTGAAAATCCTATCAGGGAAAACAACTGAGGGCATTGCATTGCTGAAATCTATCCATATAAACAACAGAACTGTGGTATATACTTATAACTGAAGGCAACTGTTGTAAAAAGAATCTGGAGTACAAGTTTTCTTGTACTGCATCAAGCTTAAAATCACTTTGGGCCTCTGAAGACACTAAGGCAGCAATCTGTTCCATCACTGGTTGTTTATTTGTAGGCTTGACATACCCAGATCTGCGAGACCACAGGCATCATATTTACCAATGGCTTCCTGAACAGCCACTAAGAGTTGGGTTGTTTACTCCACAAAATGCCAACAACTGAGGCAGCAGTGACTCACTGTTATTACGATCATAGAGGTCTATGTTTTTCCTTTGGTGATGTGCACAATTTTACATATCTGTATATTTAAAGCAAGTTGCTGGTCTTTGCACCTCTCTGAAATCTTATCAGATATGAATATTTATGCAGCTTCTTACAGACAGTACTTCATTATAGATGACTCCACCTGCAAAAAGTCTGATGTTACTATCAATATTGATGATGGCTGGTCAGGAAGACCAGTCAATATCCAAATCCCATCATGGTGTACAGAAGAGCATATTATCTTGGGCTAGGAAATATGGTCTGATCTGTAAATAACACATCTTTCAGGTGTGGGAACAAGGTTAATTTAGAGTAAAAATGTACACGCAAAAGGTGTGCATTGTGGACTCCAGTGGCTGAAAACTGTGACAAGCACAGTTGAAATTAACAAAAATTGTCTTCAAGTGAGAACCTAAAATCAGGTTTATTGGTCCTAGTTTCAGCTTCCTCATGGTCAACAGTGGTTGCCTTATTGTGCAATTGGAGGAAAAGTAGGAGATCAATAAGTCATCCACATACGAACTTTTAACTGAGATTCTGACTGCAGAGGAGATATTTATAGTGCTTGTGAACAGCATGACAGTACACTGCCTTGGATAATACCATTGCCCTGAACAAAACTATCAAGACGAGGAATTGAACTTAATGGTGAGATAGCTCCACACAGTCCAAATTCATGAAATTTGTGAAAGATGTTTTATCTGCAAGTGGTGATGTATGCTGTTTCAAGATCTAAAAACACATTAAGAAGAATCCTGTATAGCCAGTTCAAGTAGAATTAACTTGTCAAGGGCAGAATGGTAACACCTGAAATTTCACTGGGAATGGTACAGATAACCCCTGGATTCAAGGAGTCAGGCAAGGTAGCAGTTGAACATGTGCTCGAGAGTCCTACACTACAGCTGGTAAGGGCTGGCACTACGCTTGCTTGGTTTTCATAAGTTAATATTTATTTATTGCTTGCTTGCTTCCTTCCTTCCTTCCAAGAGACAGAGTATTGCCCATCAAACCCAATCTGAGTGAAACAAGATACAAGGTCATCTTTGGCTCTAGAGCACAGATGGAGCGTAGCATAATGAATCTGATCTGGTACTGTAGCAGTGATTCTGGTTGCAGACAGACAATTGCAGTTTTCATATAGAGACTGGAGAAGCAGCAGAGCCACCTTGTCTCCAGAGTCTTACAGAACATATGAAACTTGAGATGTCGACCCAGATGATGCAGTGGTGGTAAGAAAGTGTTCAGCCTAGGACTGAGCCATGTCTAGGCATGTGTACCTGGACTCCAGTTCTCAACTAGGCCTTAAGGGGATGTGTTGCCCTTTCCTCTGCCTTACCCCCCAAACTTGGGCAATGTAATTGGTCAGATTTATAGTTTTGTTTGGTTTCGTTTTGCTTTAGGTCACAAAAACAACTAGGGTCACACATGACCAAATCAAAACTACAGAACACCAAGGCAGACAGGAGTTAAAAACGACTATATGTCAGACCCAACTGACATAATAGACAGCTAAAAACAGGCACGTAGAAAAAGGGCTAAAGAGACACCTTACGGAAACGGAGGTCCAAAACTAAAAATTAAATGGCCTTTGCCATATTACTTTGGCAGATAAAAAAGTAAGATGCGGTCAACAACCCACGCGTCATTTGCTAAAACAGCCGATAACTGACGGCAAACACAAACAGGAACGTAAAAGGTTAAAAAATGGACATTCCATCAGGAAGTGGCAGATAGTTAAAACTTGAGTGCAATGGATATGAAGTGATGGGGTAGAGTCACTTAGCAAATGGTGATGGCCAGAAAGGTAGTGCCCAATACGCAGCCGAGTTAAAATAACCTCCTCCCGGCAGGAGGACCGAGAGGAGGTTGTACAAGCTGCTGGGAGAGGCTTAATAAGCCGGAGCTTATTCCCATGAAGGGAGGGCCATTGGCGATGCCAAAGGGACTCTACCTTCTGACAGATGACAGCACATATCATCGGAGGTACTTGCAGGCTGAGGTACGAGGACTGCAGCTTTAGGAGCAGCATCAGCAGCCTCATTTCCTGGCAGACCGACATGACCAGGAACCCACAGAAACATCACACTGGCTCCACCATGAGTGAGCAGCTGACAGTTTTCCTGGGCCCACTGCACTACGGGGCGGGCAGTGTATAGCGCACATAGACTGAAGGGAACTGAGTGAGTCTGAGCAGAGGACACAATTGAAAAGGCTGTGTCCCCAGATGTACTCTGTGGCCTGATACAAGGCGAAGAGCTCGGCTGTAAATACTGAAGAGTGTGCCGGAAGCCGATATTGAAAGACACAGGTGCCAATGACAAAGGCACACCCGACCCCACAGTCAGTCCGAGAGCCATCAGTGGATACAAAGGTACTATCGCAAAGTTCCATGCGAAGATTGTGAAACTGAAGGCGACAGACCGAGGCAGGAGTAGTGTCCTTAGGAACCAAATGTAGGCCAAGGTTAACACTGGCTGCTCCATGAAGCCAAGGCGGTGAAGGGTTCACATCCACTGCAAAAGGTTAAGGTAGTGTGAAATTAAGCCACCGTAGGAAGTGCCAAAAGCAGACCCCAAGGGGTAACAGAAGAAGGACGAGCACCATACTGACGATCAAAGGAATCATCAAAGGAATCATCAAAGAAGGAGGTATAGGATGGGTGGCCATGCATGGCAGACAAATGGCATGCACACCTGCTGAGGAGAAAGTCACGGCGGGAGGACGGGTAGTTCAGCAGCTTCACCATGCAAACACTCAACCAGGGTAGTGTAAAAGGCACCCATGGCCAAATGTATGCCACGATGGTGGATAGTGTTGAGATGGCGTAAGAGTGATGGATGTGCAGACACACAAACAAAGCACCCATATTCCAGTTTCGAACAGACAAGGGACGAACGGAGGATGATGATTCAACCAGCACCCCTCTCAGGTTCATGGAACCCAAGAATTCTTCTGTTCTTTTATCACTCCCATCACTTCTAATCTTGCAGACCTGAAGGCACAGAGTGTCTGTAGTTGGGTGGTGTCTGAATTGCAATTAAGCTGTGTACCTGGCCCTGATTGGAGAGAGAGAGAGAGAGAGAGAGAGAGAGAGAGAGAGAGAGAGAGAGAGAGAGTCTTGATTCTACTATGGGAACGGCAGTCTTCTTTTGTTTTGTTTTAGGGTGCAAAATCACATACACCCACATCAGAACCTTAGAACACTAGTGTGAAAAGGACTTAAAAATGACTACACATTAAGCCCAATTGAGGGGAGGGAAGTGCTAAGAACAAGCATTTTCTTTTGGGGAAAAGTCCATAAAATATGTCGTGGAGACAATGGAGGTTTGGAACTGAAGATTAATGTCCTTCACCATATTGCTACAATGGATAAAAAGTAAAATGTGGGCACAGCCCATGTGCTGTTCGCTAAAGTGGCTAACAACTCAGACAGCCAACGTACATTTGAACGCAAGTGGTTAAAGAAAGGGCATTCAGCCAGGAAATTGCGAACTGGCAAAGGTTGATGACAATGAGCACAAAGTGGTGGGAGATCACTACTTAACATATGGCATTCGCTAAAAATACAATTCCCAACACACATCCTAGCTAAAATTATCTCCTCATGGCAAGATGGCCAATAGGATGTCAGCCAAGCCGGTGGGAGAGGTTTAATTTCCCAGAGCTTGTTCCCATGAAGGGAAGACCAGTAGTGATGCCAAAGTGACACCACTTGCTGACAGACAGTACACAGAGATCACTAGAAGGAACCTTAAGACCCAGTGGGCTGAGCCAGGGTGACTGCAGTCTTGCCAGCAGCATCAGCAGCCTCATTTCCGGTCAGACTGAACCCAATAAACATCACAGTAGCTTCATTGAGAGTGAGCAAGTGGCAGCTTTCCTGGACCCATTGCACTACGAGATGGATTGTGTACAGCACACCGAAGCTCTGAAGGGCATGGAGAGTTGGAGCAGATGACAGCTGAAAAGCCTATGTCGCTAGACATAGTGTGTGGCCCGATACAGGGCAAAGAGCTCTGCTGCAAATATTGAGCAGTGTTAAAAAGTCGATACCACAGTCAGAGTCATCAGCGTACACGAAAGTACTACAGCAAAGTTCTGTGCAAAGGTCAAGAAACTTACAGCGATAGATTGAATTGGGAGTAGTTTCCTTAGAAAGTGAATTAAGTTTAATTTAAGGTGAACACAGGTTGCCACACAGAGCAAAGGTGGTGGGGGGGTTCACATCCTTTGGGAAAGTTAAGCTGCCAGAGCAATATTCAAAAGCGAACTCCAGGAGGTAACAGAGGAGGAGGACGCACCCCACACTAGCGAGTCATCGAAAAAGGAGGCATAGGATACGTGTGTGGGCTTGGAGGACAAAAGGCGTGAGTGTCTGCTGAGTAGAACATCACACTGGTATGACAGCAATAGTTCAGCAACTTCTGCATGCTGACACTCAACTGGGCTAGGTAAATGGCACCAGTGACCAAATGGATTCCGCGATGGTGGACTGTATTTAGATGGCACAAGATGGACAGGCAGGCATATGCATAAACGAAACATCCATAGTCTAGTTTCGAACATACAAGGGATTAGTACAAACGGAGGAGGGCAGTACAATCCACTTCCCAGGAAGCACCACTAAGGACACACATGACAGACCAGGTGCAGTGGGTGGCCAGGTAAGACATGTGGGAGGACCAAGAAAGTATTCTATCAAGCGTGAGCCTGAAGAATTTCCTAGTTTCAACAAACAGAAGACCAACAGGCCTAAGATGTGAAGATGGTGGAAGAAACCCATGGCACTGCCAGAAATTCGTAAAAATGGTTTTGTCAGCGGAAAAGAGAAAACTATTGTCGATGCAACACAAGTAAAGGTGATCAAGACATTGCTGAAGGTACCACCCAAGGAAACAAGTCCATAGAGAACTTTAACAGATCAATAAATCGACAGAACTAGAACCAGATGTGCCCATTGGGAGACAAACCATAACACGGTTAATGGTTATAGCAAAGAGAACAATGCTCAGGACATAGCCCGGAGGCACCCTGTTTTCCTGGATAGAGGTGTCAAACAAGGCAGAACCCACACGGATCTGTCTTAAAAATTCCTTAAGGAAATGTGGCAGGTGGCCTTTGAAGTCTACATCTACACTCCGCAAGCCACCTGACGGTGTGTGGTGGAGAGTACCTCTATCTGTTCTCCCTTCTATTCCAGTCTCATTTTGTTCGTGGAAAGAAAGATTGTCGGTATGCCTCTGTGTGGGCTCTAATCTCTCCGATTTTATCCTCATGGTCTCTTCGCGAGATATACGTAGGAGGGAGCAATATATTGCTCGACTCCTCACTGAAGGTATGTTCTCGAAACTTCAACAAAAGCCCATACTGAGCTACTGAGCGTCTCTCCTGCAGAGTCTTCCACTGGAGTTTATCTATCATCTCCGTAACGCTTTCACGATTACTAATTGATCCTGTAACGAAGCGCGCTGCTCTCCGTTGGATCTTCTCTATCTCTTCTATCAACCCTATCTGGTACGGATCCCACACTGGTGAGCAATATTCAAGCAGTAGGCGAACAAATGTACTGTAGCCTACTTCCTTTGTTTTTGGACTGCATTTACTTAGGATTCTTCCAATGAATCTCAGTCTGGCATCTGCTTTACTGACGATCAACTTTATATGATCATTCCATTTTAAATCACTCCTAATACCTACTCCCCGATAATTTATGGAATTAACACCTTCCAATTGCCGACCTGCTATACTGTAGCCAAATGATAAAGGATCTTTCTTTCTATGTATTCACAGCACATTACACTTGTCTACATTGAGATTCAACTGCCATTCCCTGCAACATGTGTCAATTCATTGCAGATCCTCCTGCATTTCAATACAATTTTCCACTGTTACAACCTCTCGATACACCACAGCATCATCTGCAGAAAGCCTCAGTGAACTTCTGATGTTTTCCACGAGATCATTTATGTATACTGTGAATAGCAACGGTCTTACGACACTCCCCTGCGGCACACCTGAAATCACTTACTTCTGAAGACTTCTCTCCATTGAGAATGACATGCTGCCTTCTGTTATCTAGGAACTCTTCAATCCAATCACACAATTGGTCCGATAGTCCATATGCTCTTACTTTGTTCATTAAATGACTGTGGGGAACTGTGTATACAGCAGAGAAGATATTAGTGCTCCATCAGTTGTTTAAGGCTTTCTCCAAATTAAAGAACACAGCTGCAGTCTGGTATTTCCACAGAAAACTATTCATGACGTGGGTTGACAAAGAGGACGGTCAACTGCAGAATGGCACTCTCAAATCAAGATTGTGCAGTGATTAGTAAATTCGCAAGACTAGAGCTGCCATAGCAACAGGGCATGCCGAAATGAAATGCGAGAGGTCAAAGTAGTCGTAAGGATGCAATTCTGTTTCTTGGAGGCAGGAGACAAATGGAAACTGTGACTCCAGGAGAAGCCACGATTCCTCCTCACTGGATCTCATGCTGTGAACATTCTGTCTTGAGAGGAGAGTCACGATGGGGAAAGTGGAGGACAGAAGAAATTAAGTTTCGTTACTTCAGCAGCTGCCTTTGAAGACTCACTGCTACAGGGCGCAGAATTGGAGGATCCTGTTCCACAACATCTACAGAGACATTTCACTTGGTCGACCTGCAGATTCCACAGCAGAGAAACGGTTCACCGTGTGCACTGGCAAAACATAGGTCTGTCGGGTAAGGGTATCATTCAGCGACAACAATGAAGAGGATTGCCGAGTGTGTAAATAAGAAGACAGTTTGCTTTTCTTTGATTTATTGAAGCCTTTCCAATTGGCAGAGAGATTGAGATGTCTCTTGGCTGCAGGGATGTTAAAAGTCTTCACACGAGTATTCCTTCTTTATCTTCTGAAATTTATCTTCTGGTCTGCCAGTTTTATAGCAGGTGAATTAGTCACCGGAGGCTGCTGGAGGAGGAGGAGGAGGAGGAGGAGGGGGGGGGGGAAGAAGGAGGAGGAGGAGGAGATGGGGGATGCTACCATGACATTGCGCAATTTTACAACCATGGTGCTAAATTTGAGGTTGTAAGTCTGGGTGGCTATGTCCTTCATGGAATGAGGTGTAGGAAGAACATTACTGTAAGTGTCAGATGTTAAGGCTTTTGACTGGCCAACAATTTGCAAGAAACATGGTAAGGTGCTTTTTGCATCACCGGAGCCGCTGAACAGTCCACTCATCAAGATTTAAGGGATTTTCTCAGAATGACACTGCATGGTCACCATTGCAATTGATGCAGCGGGAAGAAGCATGTGGACAATCACCCTCCTGACTGCCCCTACCCCAAGTAACACATGTAGCCATGTTTTTCAACAATATTTGACTGCTACAATGTTGACACTGTGTGTATTTTTTTTACAGTGAAAACCAAGTAGGGTCATACATACCCATTTCAGAACTGTTGAACATGAAAGACAAAGAGAGGAGTTACAAATGACTACATGTTAATCCCAATCGATGGAAGAGCGCTAAAAACAGGGACATTGAGAAAGGTCTAAAATATGTCAGAAAAGGAAGTCCAGGACTAAAAATTAAATGTCCTTTTCCATACTGTTACAACAGAAAAATTAAAACGCTGTCAACAGTTCACACATCGTTCGTTACAACGGCCAATAACTCAGACGACAAACACAAACAGGAACGTAAACTGTTAGAAGGGGGGGGGGGGGGGGGGGGGCATTTCCACAGGAAATTGTGGACAGTCAAAAGTTGAGAGCAATATGCACAAAGTGTCAGGAAGCACCATTATCAAATGCAATGGCTAAGAAGTCAGTGCCCAATATGCAACCTAGTTAAAATAATGATCTCAGGTGAGAAGGCCAAGAGGAGTTCGTTCAGGCCCCTGGGAGAGGCTTAGTAACCCAGAGCTTGTTCCCATGAAGGGAGAAGCAGTGGTGACAACAGATATCCACAAATAGAAACAAGATATTAAAATCCATGACCAATTTGCAGGACAGCATCAACAAAAGGTAAAATATTTCCAAGTTTCAAAATTAGTAAAATTTTGTAAATGCAATTTTAAAAATTCAGAGCTGCACACTTTACTTTCTAACCACCTGAAAATGCCCTTACAACAGTCAATTCCATATTCACATTATAGCTATAAGTTCAAAGCCAAACTTAAGACAATAGGGTTACTGAATGAACAGTCATGTTAACTTTAAAAAAATGTATTACATATACATAATTATTTAAAGTTCATAAGATTTTGCTTCAAAAATCTGGTTTTTTCACTCTAAACTTCCAAAGGAAATTAAATATTTGGTGACATCTCAGATGCACGTTCTTTTGCAACAACATCAAGAAGATTGCTAACAGTTCTGCAACCCCAAGTAATTTGCTTGTTGTACCAAGTATTCATGTAATAACAACATGATGAAAGACATTAACTGGCACAATTTTTGAAGCCAAGGAGAGGTGACACAGTAATTAGCCTGCATTCTGTTCTCTGAAGTTTCATTTAGTTGTCCACTGAAAAGCTTTGAGTGGAAACATTACTTCTTACTAATCCAATCTGAGACGCGGATTACACAACTGACTTTAAAAACCGAAACATTAGGACTTTTTAAACATTACCAAAATCAGTTTGGTGATAGTGACAAACTTGTGATGCTTTTCGTTATCTCTCTGAACTTCAATGACACATACCGCAGATACGTTTTTAAATAACAAACTTATTCATTCAGCTAAGGGCTGAATACTATTTATATAGACTGGGTAAACATCTGACAACTCAGTTTACAGTCTGGTCCTCTTCTATTTCTTTTATACGTCAACACATTTAAAGATCAGGGCCCAAACAGCAATTTAATAAAACAAGCAGTACAACAATTTCAGAAAAAGCTAAAAAGAAGTCTCCTTCGTAGATATATTTACGAGTGCTTTTCAAGCACAAAATATTACCTAACGATTTCGGCGGCAGCTGAATGAGCAGCGCGAATGTACTGTAATCGTGAAGTCTGGTTAGATTCTCGTTAGAATTAATGTTTTCCTTGTATTTAAATCTTATATTCACTATGGACGCTATGCGCTCCGCTACCGACGACTTAATCGCATTTAAACTTAACAGCGCTGCGAGTGCTATTTTTTTCTCCCGAGCACTATTGATAAGTGACGTACTGCTTCACGGAACAACTCTGGGTACTGACCAAATTGTTTAAGAATGAAGAGGATCAAACAGGGCCAGACCGTAAAGTCTCCTCCTGAGACTTACGACAAGTATTAACCATAGAATATTAATGCAGAGTTACGAGACCATTGACAGTTGCTAGTGCTACTGCAATACCGGTACAACATGGCTTGGTAACTGTCGATAAATGTTACAAAAGCTCATGCAGTAAATTGAATCATTCCTATCATGAAATTTAACAATTGATGACTACAGTGCGAACAAAGATTTGGAAATAGGAATTTCTAGCTAAATTTACATTCGTGTTTAAAGAGTGGGAAAACCCAGCACATTTGTTATTTGTTACGCGAATCTGTATCGTACTCTGGTCTTTGACAGCAATACATGCTAAAAGTATGTAGAGAGTCAGCCATTTTCGAACAACATGTATTGTAAATATTACTAAACTGAGGAGACAGTGCACAGCATAAGGAAGAAGGGTGGCCACACAAAGTATGTACTATGAACGAAATTCCCTGATGGTTTTTATCATTTTCACAAAAAAGTTATCACAGAACCATTTTCGAGAGTAATTCTAGTGGTTCTAAATAACCTGGTGAACTGAAGGGGCGGAAAATATGGATATCGCAAGCAATCCGTCTTCATATATCAGTTTACTAAACTGATAAAAAATGCATCGAGATAATTAAGATGGAGAGAAGGAAGAAATATATCTAAGCCATTAAGAATTATGAATGCGGTTTTTTCTGTCATACAGAAGACTTTACAATTTAAATACTGCAGTCACTCAGCAATTCGCGTATGTTTCAAGACGCTAAAATTTTATATTGTTTACATATAGCTGCCACCGAAAACCGTGAACATTACCCCAATGGGACTTACCTTGCAGCACTACCCTCCCCTCTCTCTATTGTCAGTAGACAAACAGCTCAACGATGAACGTTTAAAACTAGACTAAATGTATAGAAATTTGAATTTTGGCAAATCGTTACGGGCGTACTTACATAGCTCCACAGCAAAAGCTGCATAACTATTTCTTTTAGTCTCAAGTACGCTATTTTATGTTTACAATACCTTTCAGTCCGTTAACATCTGTCAACCAAATGAATGAACAGTAAGCGAGTCCAAGGCGCGCTCATGTCGTGGGAGAGTTCACCGCGCACACACTTTGCGACGGTGAATAGTGATCTGCTTGGTATGTACGAATTATCGGTACAGCCGTTTCATTTCCACTGTTTTAACATACGTGTGCTGCCGAATGTAATGGCAAAGTGTTACAGTGGGCTCCAATTAGGAGCCAGGACGTACGAAAAAATATGCGTATGCAAATTTCTGTGGGACGGAAGGTATTCTGTTACTTTCCGCAGGCACTGAGGAATATTACGACGGATACTGTGCATTCTAAATCACACGAGAGAGTCGCCGCATTCACTGAGAGTCCGCATTACTAACGAATTCTACTAACACCGTTCCTACCGACAAGCTAATATAAAATCCAGAATGCAGGCTATTTCAGTTCGTTCAAATGTCGTTGCAAAAGGTCCTAATGAAAGAAGTCTTCAAAATATTTAGTAGTTAACCTACTTTATATAATCCGAGTACCGCGTCAAAAACAAACTCTAAACTTATAGTAGTGGTAAAATTTTAACAGAAAACGCAGAAAAAAAGAAACGAAAAGTCACTCCTTGTGACGTTCTTGAAAAATAGTACACTCAAAAAAAAAAAAATCACGTCTACACACTGGACGACAACACCGCGTTACGCGTTTCTTCACAAGCACTTGCACATATAATATTCACGCACAATCAACACCGCTCGCTACGAGATACTAAGCACACGAGTCGAGCAACTAGTTGTGCGCTATTCCCCGTGCCGATTTAAAGGGACCGTCCCACGTCATAGTAAACAAGCCATTCTCCTGCCCTTGCGCGCCCCCGTGGCAAAGACATTACTCTTCGAGACCTCACACCGGAGGCGCTATAATAAATGAACCGCGGGTTAAGAATATGGCAAACTAAACATTTATATCTGTGAAAAGGCGATGGTGTCGTGGAGACCCGAGACTGTTTCTGCTACCTTCTTCCTATAACAAAGCAGTCATTGGAACACAATGTGTGTGTGTGTGTGTGTGTGTGTGTGTGTGTGTGTGTGAGAGAGAGAGAGAGAGAGAGAGAGAGAGAGAGAGAGAGACTACAAACTCCAATTACTGTTGTCATTTAAACATTCGGATTAGCATCTCTTGTAATGGATCTACAAGTAGAAACAGACACAAAATATGGCCACTGCTACTGTGGTTCTTAGGCATGCTGCTGAGCGTTGTACAACACACAATATGTAAACAAACGTAAGTGAAAAGCATGACGACCAACACAGACGAAACACGGAATGAGTAATGATTCAGAAACATACAACATAACACGAACAGCACAGGGCAACAAATTTCGAAACTGTCTTGCAAATATAAACTCTTGCAGGGAATAAAATCTGACACGTTTTTACAACTTGTTGGGGATCTTTGACTGAAGGGAAAAACGTTTTGGGTCCAGGGTTCGAACCCAGGCGCTACTCAAATTTTCAATAAACATCATCAGTACTGGGAACCGAAGACTTCCGGCACATAAGGAGTCACCTTGTTCTGCTAAAGACCTTCTCAAAAATGGTGGAAGAGCGGACAAAGTTTCGTGGCACCCTCTTGCCCTTGGGATGGCAAACTGGGCTCTTTAGGCGGAAGAAGCAACAATGATCAACGGCATAAAGGTGTAGAGACAAGGGGAACTACAGCATTACAGACACAATGTGCATCCACAGGACATGTTGCCTGTAACTAAAAAAAAACTCTCATTGACGAAAAGCTTCCAGATTACTCCCCATTCGGATCAACGGGAGAGCATACAAGAGGACAGTGACCATGAGGAAATTATTGAATTATCAATAAATGAGTAACATTATATTAGTCGGAGCGTGGAATAGCACGAGTCTGCCGTGGCAGCGTAGCCAAAAAATCTGAAAAGGGAAATGCAGGTGCCCAAACTGAATACAGTGGGTGTCAGTGAAGTGAAATGGAAAGAAGATTTCTGGTCATATATATGGGTAACTAGTATAACGGGAGTAGGATTCGTCATGAAAAGGGGTCGCAAGCAGAAGATGACGAGATACAGAAAGTGTATGAGAATATTGACCGAGTAATTTAATATGTAAAGTGAGATGATACTCTAATAGAATCTAAGACAGAAATAGACGTACCACGAAGGAAGAATTATCCGAATGGGACGGAAATCGGTAGATGTGATATACAGGTACAGACAAATGAATGATAATCTCAGAAAATGGATGATTTATTCAAGAGAAAGAGCTTCACAAATGAGTAAGTCAACAACGCGATGGTCCACCTCTGGCCCTTATGCAAACAGGAACAGTTATTCGGCTAGTCACTGATTGACAGAATTGGTAGATGTCCTCCTGATCGATATCGTGCCAAATTCTGTCCAATTCGCGCATCGGGTGATCAAAATCATTGGAGGGGCCTGCCCACGACGCTTCTAACGTTCTCAATTGGGGAGAGATCCGGCGACCTTGCTGGTGTATGCAGGGTTTAGCTAGCACGAAGACAAGTAGCAGAAATTTCTTGCTGAAATGTAAGCCCAGGAAGCTTGCCAGAAGGGCAACAAAACGGGGCGCATAATATTGTCGACGTACCGCTGAGCTGCAAGGTTGCCGCGGATGACAACCAAAGGGTTCCTGCTATGAAAAGAAATGGCGCCCCAGACCATCATCACTCCTGGTCGTCGGGGCATATGGCGGGCGAAAATCGGGTTGGTATCCCACAGCTATCCGTGGAGTCACCATACACATCTACGCTGGTCATCGGGGTTCAATTCGAGGCGAAACTCATCGCTGAAAACAATTCTACTCCAGTCAATGAGATTCCAGGCAGCAAACGTGTCTGGAGACGCCCGCCATATGGCCCGACGACAACGTATGATGATCTGGGATGCCATTTCATTCCATAGCAGTACCCCTCTGCTTGTCATTCAAAGCACCTTTACAGCACAGCGGTATGTCGAAGATACTCTAAGCCGCGATTTGTTGCCCTTCCTGGGCTTACATTTAAGCACGATAATGCCCGCCAGCACACGGCGAGAGTTTCTGCTGTTTGTCTTCGTGCTTGCTAACCCCACCTTAGCCGCTAAGGTACCCAGCTCTCTGCCCAAATGAGAACGTTTGGAGCATTATGGGCATGGTCCTCCATCCATCACGGGATTTTGATCATCTAACGCGAAAAAAAAAAATCAATTTGACACCACGACATCCCTCAGGAAGACATAAAACTCTCAATCAATGACACAACGAATACCTTCTTGCATACGGGCCAGAGCTGGAATAACGCATTACTGACTTGCTCAAGTCGTGAAGCTCTCTCTCTTGAATAAATCCATTTTTTTCTGAAATTGCAATCTTGCTTGTCTGTATATCACATCATATCTACCGATTTTCGTCTCACTCGAATATTTCCTTCGCGGTGCGCCTTTTTTCTCTTTTTTGTCTGAAGTGTGTAAGCACGGGGAATGGAATTCAGTAGCACAGGAAGGAACAGATGACAACCACAAGCGTATGTGAGCTTCGTAGTAGGGATGACAGAATTGGTAATGAAGGTCACAGTAGGCAGTTCAGAGAGAGAGAATGGTAATCGCAAGGAAGAGGACCATTCTCTTCCTTTAAACTGCCTACTGTGGTCTTCATTATCACTTCTGTCATTCCTTCTAAAGAAGCTGGACGGACAAACATAGATAGAAGGAAGGCAACTGCGAATAAACCTTGGGGATCCAGTGTTAGAGGCTGTGTTTAACAGTGCTTTGGAAACGCGATCAAATGAGGCAGGCGGGAGAGATAACATTCCATCGAAATTTCTAAATGCATTGGAGGAAATGGTATCCAAACGACTATTAAAGCCGGTGTGCTGAATCTACTAGACTTTCGGAAAAATATCATCCACACAATCACGAAGACAGGAAGGGCAGATGAGTAGGGAACTATCACGCAAGCAGCTTAACAGCTCACGTGTCCAAGTTGCTGACAAGAATAATATACAGATGAATAGAAAGCGAAACTGCGGATCTTTTAGACGACGATTAGTTTGGCTTTGGGACAGTGAATGTCGCCAGATAGGCAGTTCTGACGTTGAACTTGATAATGGAAGCAAGTCTTAAGAAAATGACACGTTCATAGAGTCTGTCGACCTAGACACTGCGTTTGACAGGGTGAAATTGTGCAAGACCTTCAATATTCTTAAAAAAATAGGAGTCAGCTATAGGGGAAGATGGGTAATAACATGTGCAAGTACCAAGAAGGACCAATAAGAACGGAAAAACAAGAACGTAGGGTTTGGATTAAAATGGATGTCAAACAGGGAATCGGCCTTTCGCCTTTACTGTTCAAATTTATACATCGAAGAAGCAATGACGGAAATAAATGAAAGGTTCAGGAGTGGGATTAAAATTACGAGAGAAAGAATATGAATAATATGATTCTCTGATGACATTTATATCCCCAGTGGAAGTGAGGAAGAATTACAGCACTTACTGAACGGAATGAACGGTCTAATGAGCACACAATATGGACTGTGAGAGTAAAACGAAGATGAACGAAAGTAATGAGGAATAAACGAAATGAAATTAGCGATAAACTTAGCATCAATATTGATGACCACGAGGTGGACGAATTTAATGAATTCTGTTACCTTGGACGCAAAATAACACACAACGTACGAAAAACGGTGGACGTAAGGTAAAGAATCTTCGTTAAAAGATGTCTGTGAGTGTCAAACATTGGCCTCATCTGAAGAAGAAATTTCGGAGCACGTGCTGTATGGCAGTTAATCATGGGATGCGGGGAAAACGGAAAAGAAGAGATTCGAAGCATTTCTGGTTCCACAGAAGTACATTGGAAATTAGGTGGACTGATAAGGAATTGGGTGATTCCCCGCAGAATCGGCGAAGGAAAGAACATACGAAAAACACCAACAAGAAAAAGGGACAGAACGACAGGACATGTCTTAAGACATCATGAAATAACTTGCTTGATTCTGGTGGGAGCCGTAGAGGGTAAAAACTATAGGGAAAGACAGATACGGGGATACAACCAGCAATTACTGAGGTTGTAGGTTGCAACTGCTACTCTGGTTCGCACAAGAGAAGAGTTGGTGGCGAGCCGCATCAAACCAATGGTTGGCGACTTACAGACCGGATGAGAGACAGGACACACAGACTTTTCCAGTCAAAATCTTTCAAAGATTATGGAAATTAAACATACGGCCTACAGGAAACACATGAGATGGAGTGTTACTTAAGATGGACGTGTTGAAATTAATTATATACGCGTTTTAGGAAAACTTGGCATAACCGTTTCGTAGAGTGCGTGCTGAGCTTTGAACCTGACTAATATTGAATACCCCGTCTCCTTGCCGTAGGCGAGGTTACTTTCGCATGCTAGAATTGAAGGAGTTCACTGGTACGAATCCTGGAACAAAGATTCACAACCAGTATTTAGCATCACAAGGTGGGGATGGCGAGACGACTTGGATAAAGGCATATGATGTATGTTCTTGACCTTTCACTAGTCTTGTCTATTAAATAGTAAATTTCTGCTGACTCTCTCATGACGTGAGCATGTATGACATAGTTGTCGGTAATGTGTCTATCGTGTAGGGCTGTTTAACTTATCCGATCTCTTCTTAAAATTCAAGAGGAATAGTCCAAGTGCTGGGCTGATTGATTATCGTATGGTGAGATTGGCTGGGTATCCCCCGACGTGTAGTCTCAGCTGCAGAACTGAGCCGGCCGTTGTGGCCGAGCGGTTCTAGGCGCTTCAGTCTGAAACCGCGCGACCTCTACGATCGCAGGTTCGAATCCTGCCTCGGGCATGGACGTGTGTGATGTCCTTAGGTTAGTTAGGTTTAAGTAGTTCTAAAGTTCTAGGGGAATGATGACCTCAAATGTTAAGTCGCATAGTGTTCAGAGCCATTTGAACCATTTGCAGAACTGAAAGGTTTTTCTTTCCTTTGTTCACTATGGAACTTTCTCTTCTTGAACTGTGCGAATTGTATGTTGAAGCATCTGTTGCATATAGATGACTGTAGTGGGTTTGTGAAGAGTGGTATCACGTTTGTGTTGTATATGACAACGGAAGGGAGAGCGTGTAACACGGTGCCGGCGTATAGCCTACCCGTTTCGAATAGCACCAAGGGGGCTTGATGTACCCATCCGATGGGCGGATCACCATCAACACGTCAAATGCCCTACTACCAAGACACTGCGGAGAGGTTTGTAATTTAATTCGAGATACTGGTGATCAGAACTTTACGCCACCACCTCCTTCCGTTGCCTGCCGAATACTGGCGTTGAAAATTTCTCCCAGAACCACGATTCGAAACGACTTCACTTCGAATCGAGCGCCGCTACACAATCGTACATAAGCGAGCTCGGATGCTGAAAACTGACTCTCATGCCCTCCCTTAATTACTTTACATTTTCCCATACACCACGCATGCTCTCGCTGCTATCATCCAAATAACAGGGACAGTTCGCAGGAAGATAATGACAAACCACACTCACTAGGATCTTGACAGGGCAGGAGTTCTACCGCACTGTCCCCAACGGCCAGTAGATTGAGACAATAATGTCGCTCGTGTAAGATGGGAGTGTTAATATTTGTTTGTGCTAATTTCAATTACCCGAAACAGAGAAATTTCTAGGACTCCGCGCCTTTCTGCAGTGATTCCAACACCCGAACCTTTAAAGGTCAGGCAATAAGATCGGTACCAACGTCGTATGTACATACAGTCTCAACCAAACCACCGATTTACTTCGTGCTCTGTGCTGTCGTCCAGTAGAACATGCTTAAACGGTAATTAGAAGTAACACCAGAGCTACGGCGCACAGGAAAGGCGCATCTGTGACTAGTTCCGTAGATCTCGTGCGGGTGAGTTGGTGGAGCGTGACGTAGTCATGACGAAGGTCCCACGTTCAAAACCGACCGATGACAATTTGTTTAAACTGTTTACTCGTGAAACAGTTGTACGGGAGAACGTTTTCCAGACATGTAACAGGACTTTCCGGAGTTGGTAGCAATGTTTTTTTGGCAGTCTGCTTTCGCTTCGTTAGTTAAAAGCAGCAAACCTCTAGAGTACATTTGTACAGACAGGTGTGGTGTGTTCTGTCGGACATGTGCGGCAGAACAGACATCATCCGTCATGAAGCAACTAGTGCATTTGCAGTTCCACAGAATAAGCATAAACAATCGGCACAGTATAATAAAGAAACAGTTGCACCACATATGCGGAAGTATTAGTAGTCCCATGTAACACTTTCACGCATAATACATTAAACAAATGTCATCCTTCGGATATGAACCCAGGACCGTTGGTACGACGATCTAACGCTCTACCAATTTCCCAACGGAGGCTATACGTATTACATACTGACAGTTATGCTTTTCCTTTGCTCCGTAGTTCTAGTGTTACTTTCAATTAAGGTTTACGACCGTTCCCTTGGACGACAGTACAAAGTGCGTAAATCGGAGTTTTGGTTGATACTCAATCGGCGTACGTTTGGTACCGATCTGAATGTCTTACATCTGGAGGTTTTGGTGTAAGTGCTCACATACGGAATGTTGCTTTATGGTTGGTAAATTCCAACCGTGGTCTGGACTAAAACTCCCAGATTTGTTAGACACAGCCAAAGAGTTGAAAGACAGTTGAACGAAATGTACAGTTTTGAATAGAGATATGCTGAACATAAAAAACTAAAACAAAGTTCGTGTAAAACAGCCGAATTAAATCGGGCTACATGAGGGAATTAGACTGGTTTGTTGGGGGGGGGGGGGGGGTGTATTAGTGTTTTAACGTCCCGTCGACAACGAGGTCATTAGAGACGGAGCACAAGCTAGGATTAGGGAAGGAAATCAATCAGCCGTGCCCTTAGCGATTTAGGGAAATCACGGAAATCCTAAATCAGGATGGCCGTACGCGGGTTTGGACCGTCGTCCTCCCGAATGCGAGACCAGTGTGCTAACTACTGCGCCACCTCACTCGATGGTTGGTTGGGGATTAAGGGACTAAACAGCGAGGTAATCATTCCCTTGGTCGACGTGTAGTTCATCCGGACTAGTGACGTCCGCCAGGAACGTGTTCTTATGATAAAGGTACGTTGGAAAATCTAGGCATTAACAGCAACAATGATACCAGAGCTGAGACATACACGGACGGTAGAAAATCCCAATACCAACGAATAAGCAAATGAAATTTCGGGCATACATTTGTCTAGGCAATACATTAATTAAATGATTAACGTTGGAAGTTCACAGGTTAATATAAGCACGAGAAAGGCCACTGCAAATGTGAAATGTTGGTACATTAATAACCGGTGTAAACTCCAAAATGTTGAATGCGACCAAGCAAGCGTGCATGCATTCTGTCGTACGGGTGTCGGATGTCAGTACTGCCTGATGCACATGGTCGGTCATTGTAGCGCCGGTTAATGCTGTTTATGGATGACGCTGGAATTGTCCTCCAGTGATGTTCCATACGTGCTAGATTGGATACAGATCTGGCGCTGTATCCAACCTGTCAACGCTCTGTAGAGCATGTTGGGTTACAACAGCGGTATGTGGGCGAGCGTTATGCTGCTGAAGAACACCCCATGGTACAGCGTTCATGAATGGCAGCAGAACAGGTCGAATCACGAGACTGACGTATAAATTTGCAGTCAAGGTCCGTGGGGTAACCACGAGAGTCATAGGAAATCGCACCTCAGACCATAACTCCAGGTGTAGGTTGAGTAGCACGCAGATAGGCTTGTTGCAGGCGATCAAGTGGCCTCCCCCTAACCACACATCACAGGCACCACGGAGAACCGCCTTTCACCAGAAAACACAACGGATCTCCACCCTGCCCTCCAATGAGCTCTCGCTTCATACCACTTAAGTTGCAAAATGGCGGTGGATTCGGGTCACTGGAATGCACGCTACAGGGCGCCTGGTTCGGAGTTGCCCTTGTAGTAATGGATTTATAACAGTTCGTCGTGTTACTGTGGAGCCAACTGCTGCTCGGATTGCTGCTGCAGATGCAGTACAATGCGCCAGAACCATTCGCGAAACACGATTCTAATCAAGCTGCGGGCCTATGGGGTATCGTCTCAGTTGTGCGACTGGATTCGTGATTTCCTGTCACGAAGGTCGCAGTTCGTAGTAATAGATGGCAAATCATCGAGTAAAACTGAAGTGATATCAGGTGTTCCCCAGGGAAGCGTCCTGGGACCTCTGCTGTTCCTGATCTATATAAATGACCTAGGTGACAATCTGAGCAGTTCTCTTAGGTTGTTCGCAGATGATGCTGTAATTTACCGTCTAGTAAGGTCATCCGAAGACCAGTATCAGTTGCAAAGCGATTTAGAAAAGATTGCTGTATGGTGTGGCAGGTGGCAGTTGACGCTAAATAACGAAAAGTGTGAGGTGATCCACATGAGTTCCAAAAGAAATCCGTTGGAATTCGATTACTCGATAAACAGTACAATTCTCAAGGTTGTCAATTCAACTAAGTACCTGGGTGTTAAAATTACGAACAACTTCAGTTGGAAAGACCACACAGATAATATTGTGGGGAAGGAGAGCCAAAGGTTGCGTTTCATTGGCAGGACACTTAGAAGATGCAACAAGTCCACTAAAGAGACACCTTACACTACACTCGTTCGTCCTGTTAGAATATTGCTGCGCGGTGTGGGATTCTTACCAGGTGGGATTGACGGAGGACATCGAAAGGATGCAAAAAAGAGCAGCTCGTTTTGTATTATCACGTAATAGGGGAGAGAGTGTGGCAGATATGATACACGAGTTGGGATGGAAGTCATTAAAGCAAAGACGTTTTTCGTCGCGGCGAGATCTATTTACGAAATTTCTGTCACCAACTTTCTCTTCCGAATGCGAAAATATTTTGTTGAGCCCAACCTACATAGGTAGGAATGATCATCAAAATAAAATACGAGAAATCAGAGCCCGAACAGAAAAGTTTAGGTGTTCCTTTTTCCCGCGCGCTGTTCGGGAGTGGAATGGTAGAGAGATAGTATGATTGTGGTTCGATGAACCCTCTGCCAAGCACTTAAATGTGAATTGCAAAGTAATCATGTAGATGTAGACGATGGTCTTCCCTCTCGAGTTGCGCCACGTTGCAGTCCGGAGCCCGATCTTCTTGTGAACGCACATTCTCGTGACCACTGCTACCAGCAATCATCCACGATGGTTACATTCCTGCCAAGTTTTTCTGCAATATCGCAGAAAGAACATCCAGCTTCTCGTAACCGTATTGCACGACCTCGTTCAAACTCTGTGAGCTGTTGATAACGGTGTCTTCGTCATCTTAAAGGCATTCTTGACTAACATCAATTCACCACGTCCCATCTCAAAAACAATTAACGCACCGACTGTTACAGTGTGTAATTAACGCAAATCTGACCCGCATGCTCATAGTGGCGGGTGCCACTCTTATGCGACTGGTGAGGAATCTGAATGGATGTCACCTTTCTCACGTAAAAACAGGCGTAGCAACTTTCGTTTACTTTGCCTAACACTTCTTGGTTTTGGGATCAGTGTAATTTACGGAGAAGTATATGGATTGAGTCGTTACATAGATCAGAGCAGACGAGGGGTCTCCCAGGGCTCATCCATGGCGAGAGAAGCCCCACCAGCATCAGGCTCACGCCAACCAGATTAAGGGTGAAGTCAGTAACAAAGCAAATAATGCCTTCTAGCCAGTAGATACAGAACAGTAAAAGTCATAAGACTAACAGCACAATGGAAATCTGTTGGACAGGCAATGATACAAAAAGAAGACGAGAGAAGTAAAGCAGCATGTGTTTGTGCTCGGGATTCTACAAGTGACGAGAGCGGTCCCATCCACTGTCGTCTTTCCCCTGATCCATTATAATCAAGGCGTTAAAAACAACCACTATTCAACAGAGTGCAAGCCCTAACATGGAAAGTCGGGTGCGACACACAAAGAGCCAAACCGCACCTAAAGGCATTTAAAACAGTGCACGAGGGTAATCCCAAAAGTAAGGTCTCCTATTTTTATAAGTACACAGACCTGTTTATTTCTACAATGGTTTACATCAGTTTACAGCTTGAACATTTAGCTATTTTTCGATATAATCACCATTTCTGTAGATGCATTTTTGTAGACGCTGTGGCAGTTTTTGTATGTCCATGTCATACCAGCTCGCTGCCATGCTGTTCAGAAAGTTATGAACCTCTTCTTTCACCTCGTCGTCGAAGCTGAATCGCTGGGACCACAATTAACGCTGACAGGTACTGTGAGACTCTGAAAATAACTCAAACGGGCAATTCAGAACCGGAGAAGACGAATGTTGAGCAAGGGCGTACACATTCAATATGACAACGCTCGCCCATAGATCGCTCGGCAAACCGTTGCTCTCCTGCAACAGTTTCAGTGGAACATAATCACCCACCCTATAGTCCTGACTTGGCGCTCAGTGACTATCACCTGTTCCATTTGACCGGAAAGCGATTCAGCTCCGACGACGAGGTGAAAGAAGAGGTTCATAACTTTCTAAACGCCATGCCGGCGAGCTTGTATGACATGGGCATACAAAAAACTGCCACGGCATCTATAAAAATGCATCGACAGAAATGGTGATATGTCGAAAAATAGTTAAATGTTCAAGCTCTAAACTGATGTAAATCATTGTAGAAATAAACAGGTCTATGTACTTATAAAAAAAATAGGAGACCATACTTTTGGGATTACCCTCGTATAAGAGGCATGAAAGAGGCTGCAGGCAAAGGATGTAGGCTCGAGGGTCCCCCAGATTCAGAATGCAGCGGGAGAGGCCCCAATCCCAACCGGCCTGTCCCCGTTCCGAAAGGAATTAAAAACCTTATTTGAGAATAAAAAGCACTTACGTGGAGGAGTTGGAGAACCAGTTCAACTGCCCGTGAATTGTCTGCCTACACTGGAGGCAAATAATTCGGAAAAAACATGTTTAGCATGGAGGACAAGAAGGAGTGGGCATTCCATAAGGATGTTGAGGCTGGTCGTTACATAAAATAAAACTATGGGTTAGTCTGGTATGACCTATGCGGAGGCGACACAGGATGGTGGATTCGTTCCTGGAGGAACGGAAGGAGTTATGACACGCTTGTTATTGCAGAGATTATTAGAAAAGTCAGTAGCCCACCACATGTTGTTCTATCTCCGAATGAACAGAGGCATTATTTGTACCCACAAATTCGCACCTGCGATCGTTTAAGCGGAAGTGAGGGCGAGTAATCGCCTCTCTAGCTAAACGGTCGGCCAGTTCATCCCCCGTGATACCCACATGACCTTGGACGCCGAGACAGCTGAGCAGGAAGACAACTGGAGCAGGTAGTACACCTAAGGTCAGAAAGAACGTCATCAATAGCAGATATCACAGGTGGCAAGAATAGCAGTGACTAATGGGCAAATTAAAAGATGGTCACGGGAGGGTGGTTTAAAAAAATACAGGGCTCTGTTAACAGCTATCAGCTCCGCCATAAAAACACTAAGTGTTCCCGCCAACGAATGTTGTTCCTGGCAGGCATCAGTGTAAATGACGGTAGCAGCCTGACACTACTGGAGAACTGGAAGTAACAGACGCCGTAAGGTCAAGGGGAGGACTGAAACTTTAAGGCCGTGGAATAGATAGGTCCTAATTCGCGGCTGGGTCAGCCAAGGAGAGGAGAGGAGAGAGGGGTGGGGTGTACACGGGAAGTACATACATCCTAAGGTCAGGCGGAGATCCTGGCAGACGGCTGCGGGGCTCTTTCAAAACCAGTAATCTCACCAGAGGCCGGATGTCTGAGTGTCGATGACACTAGTATGCAAAAAGAATGTGATAAATTGCGTGATGAGGAACCTTTCAGATGGTGATTGCGTAAGTAACAGTTGGTACCGTCGTAGCTGAAGAGAGAAGATTTCAGCAAGGGGCTTGTCTACAGTACCAGTGGAATGCCACGATGATGAACTGGGTCTAACAATTTCAAAGCTGAAGGTGCTGTCGAGCCAGAAACCTGGCAACCATAGTCCACTAGGGACAAGACAAGAGCCCAATACATAAAGAGGACAGTACAAGCCCGTGCTCCATGGAGGTATGGGCAAGGGATGAGCAAATTACATTAGGAAATGAAACAAAAAAGAAGATGAGGTTTGCTGCTCAAACAGTAAAATAACTAACGATGTCCGAATTAGAGAGCCTGTAATGTGCAGACTGCTGTAGCATTGCTGTTTGGACGATAACATAACTGACGATGGCCGAAGTAGAGAGGATGTAAAATGCAGATTGGCAACAGGAAGGAAAGCATTTATGAAAAAGAGGAATTTGTAAACATCGAATGCAAATTTAAGTATTTGGACGGAAGTAAATGAGACGATAACCAGTTCAGACAAGAAGAAAATAGAAGCTTTTTAAATATGGTGCTACAGAAGAATGCTGAAAATTAAATCTGTAGATCGTACAACAAATAAAGTATAAGAGATCAGTTGATAGGATACACTCCTTAGGCATCAACAACTCGTTATTTTGGTATCGGAGAGAAGTGCGGCGTAAAAGTTGCAGGGAGAGACCACAGGATAATTACAGTAAGTACGTTCAAATGGTTGTAGTTTGCACTAGTTATTTGGAGATAAGAGGCTTGCAATCGATAGAGTGTGGGCAGCTGCATCAAAGAAATCTGATGACTGAAGACCCAAATGCTTTCCACCGATAGCGCTCCATTATCTGAATTATTCGAGAAGTCTGGATGCCTCAAAGCCCATAAATGTTAATCCCCTCCTCTTCCACTGCAGAGGTTCCCAGTTAACCTGGCAATGCCAGGTCATCCAATGAAGATGAAATATGATGTGAAAGAGTTTAATACGTTGATTCCAGAACAAAATCTCTCAATTTGTAACCGAATAATAATTGAAATAAAACTGAAAGGTTGAATTTTCTCGTTTTGAGAAGACCGAAGGAGTGACCTGTTTCACTTGACAAAAACATTCAACAGCCATGATAGCATAAATACTTCTTTATTTAAAACAACCGGTTTCGATACTCTTTGCTGTATCTTCAGGTCTTAAAAATCTTTTTGTTATGAAACTTGTTCATTTTACGTTGGTCCTCGCGCCAAGTTGTCTTGCGCGGATTTTTTATCATATGATAACTGGGCGTGAGGTCCAACGTAAAATGAACAAGTTACATAACAAAAAGATGTTTTAAGAGCTGAAGATGACAGCCAGGTCTGTTGAAACCGGTTGTTTTAAATAAAGAAATAATTATGTGATCTTGACCGTTGAAAGTTTTTAGTAAAACAGCCAGGTCTGTTGAAACCGGTTGTTTTAAATAAAGAAATAATTATGTGATCTTGACCGTTGAAAGTTTTTAGTAAAACTGAAAGGCGTATATTAATTCACAAAAAGTATATGGGCATCTGCATCTACTGGGGGTTACAGTCTTTATAAACAAACTACCGCAGTTTGACAAAATGTCTGTAAACACTCTGTATAACAAACTGGACATTCCTACTTCCAGTAAGGATTGATCCGTGGTCCTCACTACTTTTAGCCATTTACTCTGCGTATCCCTTAATCGTGTACGTAGGTCAGGGAATTTAAAAAGGAAAATGGATGGGTTGAAGGTAGATACAATGGGAATTCGTGAAGTGTGGTAGCAGGAGGAACAAGACTTATTGTTAGGTGAGTACAGAGTTATTAACACAAAAATCACAAACGGGGAATGCAGGATTATGCCTAATAATGATTAAGATTAATACATGTTTATATGCCACTTATCTCCACAGATGAAGAGATTGAAAGAAGGTATGATGATGTACGGGAAATTATTCAGATAGATAAAGGAGACGAAAATTTCATTGTGATGGGCGACTGGAATTCACCAGTAGGAAAAAGGCAGAGAAAGAAAAATAGCGGGAGAACATGGACTGGGAGTAAGGAATGAAAGAGAAAGCCGCCTGTAGAATTCTAAATAGAGCACAATTTAATCATCGTTAACATTAAGTTTAAAAATCTTGACAGAAGACTATACAAGGAACAGAGCTGGAGACACTGGAAGGTTTCAAGGGTGGATTAAAAAACAGGTTGCTGAAAGTTTCAAAGAAAGCATTAGGCAAAGTTGCATTGAAACGGGAAATGCATACATCAGTAATGATGAACTCGTGAAGGCAGCAAAGGATAATATAAACGCAAAGGACTAGTAAAATCCTAGGATATACAGAAGATAATGGATTCAATCGACAAAAGAAGAAACTAGAATAATGCAGAAAATTGTGCAGGCGAAAGGGAATAAAGACGATTAAAAATGCGATTGACAGAAAATGCAAAATGGCTAAATAGTATTGGCTAGAGGAAAAATGCAAGGCTGTTTACAGATCATGACAGGAAAGCTGAAAAGCGGACGGGATATACAGAGTGTAAACGATAACCGTTTTTACAACAGTGGAGTGAAGAAGTCGAGACGAACAGTTTTATACAGGTCGCTTGTGACCTATCAAGTCGAGAAAGTACCTCAAATTGACCTACAAAAGTCACTTAAACTACAGCGCATGCACGTCGTCCGAGATTTTTATCTTTTCTCGCTCTCTACCCGCAAACTAACATTCACAGAGCAAAAATGAATACGGCATTCTCTGGGGGAAATTTAATGTTTAATTTTATGCAGGGATACGTTTCCGCTGGAGGCCACGATTTTCGAGTTATTCAAGGAAAAAGCACAAAAGTGCGTTTCAAATGCAAATTACAAAAATCACCGATTCCGGATGAACGTAAGCACCGGTTTCTTGACTTAGGCTAGGCGAGCATGATAGAATTTTCGGGTGATTGAGTTTATTCGGCCGGTAATGCAAAACAACGTACAGGGAACTTTAGTAAAAGAGCAAGAGCTGATCGCACGTATGGGCGATTTATGGGCCGATCCGTGCGAAACATGGATAATGGCCGGCCGCGGTGGCCGAGCGACTCTAGGCGTTATAGTCTGGAACCGCGCGACCGCTACAGTCGAGGTTCGAATCCTGCCTCGGGCATGGATGTGTGTGATGTCCTTAGGTTCGTTAGGTTTAAGTAGTTCTAAATTCTAGGGGACTGATGACCTCAGAAGTTAAGTCCCATAGTGCTCAGAGCCATTTGAACCATGGATAATGGGGAAGGCAAAGATAAAACGACAACAAGCCTTTGAAATGTAGTGTGTTACAGGACACTGGATTGACCAATTACGGAACGAAGATGTTCTGAACTAGTCAAAGAGCGTAAATGTCAAAAGAAGAGAGAGAGAGAATGGGTTTGGTACATACTACGACAAGAGTCGTCGATGGAAACAATAGCTGAAGGGGAGGTAGGGGGAAAGAATATGCGCACTAAGGACAGCTTATCGATGACGTGAGATGCGAAACTTTCTGGAAAGAACAAGACTGCTGGCAAACGACAACAATGGAGAACTGCGTCAAAACCAGCCACTAGTGTGATTACCAAAATACACACAAACGTGAATTTTGAAATGGTAGTAGGTGCTTGTCCTCTACTTACAAAATTGAGACAGAAGAAACGACGAATAAAATGTTACATAAAACCAGTTATAAAGACTGGTGCAAGTTTAATTCAGTGTGTGTTGCCTTGAATTAAGCTCACCCGCCTTCTTGAAACTACACAAGAATGCCGGTCAACGGCTTTGAAAAGTGACTTGCAATTATTTATCACATGCTGTTCAAATGGTTCAAATGGCTCTGAGCACTATGGGACTTAACTTCTGAGGTCATCAGTCCCCTAGAATTTAGAACTACTTAAACCTAACTAACCTAAGGACATCACACACATCCATGCCCGAACCAGGATTCGAACCTGCGAAAGTAGCGGTCGCGCAGTTCCAGACTGTAGTGCCTAGAATCGCTCAGCCACCCCGGCCGGCTATCACATTCTGTATCAGAATGTCTTTCGTGACAGTACTTCAAGTATAGACTGAAATAAAACACATCAGTCTATTTTATGAACTGTCGATTTTAATTATTTGAAAAATGAATCGACAAGGTCAACCATTGTTTCCATAATGTGTAATTTAGTCGCCCACCTATAACCAACACAACCGCGGGCAGACAGGCGAAAATATGAATGACCCCGTCGACCGATAATTTTGTGCCTTGCTACAGATTTTATTATCAGACGATTTTTCGATCATTCGTGTGCGTACTTCAGTACAAAATCGTTGCCGTACAAAACGACTCTCCGTTGACTGATAACACAGTTCAATGATACCCTAGCCTTAAAGGTGGCCAGCGCTATGTAACGTGTTCGGAGGTGCGAAGTTCATTCAGTTACAGTGCGCTTCAGCTAAAATTGCAAGTCCCGCATTCATTAATAGGTACTATCATCTAAAAATAAAACGAGAACTGTCGGTTCTGAGTAATAAGAGTGCCAAAATGGGTGGAAATAACCTTGTGCGTACTTCAGTACAAAATCGTCTTCGTAACAAAACTACTCCCCGTTGACTGATACTAAGTTAATGCTCCCCTAGCCTTAAAGGTGGGTTCACACCTAACGGCCAGCGCTAAGCAACGTGTTCGAGGATGCCAAGTTGATTAAGTTACAGCGCGCGCTTCAGCTAAAATTGCAAGTGCCGCCTTCGTTAAGAGGTACTACCATCTAAAAAAAAAATAAAACGAGAACTGTCGGATCTGAACAACAGGAGTGTCAAATAGGGTAGAAATAATCTTTTCAGTGCACTATTCTCGGGCAATTCGGTAACGACAATTCGAAAGGTTTTATGGAAAGTCTTTCGTAGGACTTTGAACATAGTTTAAATCTGAATGAACCAGTAGAAGTGAATTACACTATCCATTATAGAAATGCTTTATATTGTGAGGAGAGGTTAGCAACTTTTCTTTTTTTTTTTTTTTTTTTTGGGGGGGGGGGGGGGGGGGGGAATTGCCGGTACTCGTTGCCCTATTTAGGTTATTAGTAATTTGACAGCAAGCGTGCTGAGTTCCATTTTTGTTATAATTTACCGCAGATTCTTTGAACCGCAGATTCTTTGAACAGAAAACTATGCGAATTGGTAGGCAGAAAGCGCACGCCATACACACCCTCCTGCAAGAAGGGTAGCTGAATTGACCCACAACTGTCGTCCTATGTCATTCACGTCAATCTGCTGTAAAATCGTATAACATACTCTCGGTTCAAAAATAATGAGATATCTTGAATGACCTCTTCCACGCCAGCCGGCTAGGATTCTTAAAACAGCGGCCATGCGAAACCCAACTAGTGCTTTTTTCACAAGGCATCCTGGAAGCTATAAATCGAAGGTAATCAAGACGATGTGGTATTTCTTTAATTTCCAAAAAGCATTTGACTCGGTGGCACACTTAACTTTTATTGACAAAACACAATTATATGGGACGTGAATGGTCAGGATGCAGCATGTTATCATGGATGTAGAGTCAGCAACAGAAGTAGAAGTAACTTTGTGTGTGTGCCACAGGGAAGTGTGTTAGGAACCTTGCTGTTAATTTTCTTTGTCAATAAACTACAAACAATATTCACTATAACCTGACAGTTTTTGAAGGTGCTGTAGTTATCTACAGTGACGTAGTAACTGATGATGAAACTCAGAAACTAGGAAAGGGAAGTCGAATGCAGAAACCCCTGGCACTAGTCTCAATGTTGTCGGCATCAACCAACCAACGTCGTCACTGTTACACGTTTTTGAGGGCATGTAAAAGTTCAAATAAATATGCACATCGGTTTTGGAACTAGGTCTGATGATATATGGTGCATACAAACAGATTTAGGGTTTTGTTTTTTTTTCCACGCCTTGCACTGGGGATGTAGTTTCTGAAGTTATGCACTACAAATCGCAAACCACTGAGTTACAGTGTACTACTGACATTAAGGACATTTACCAAATCAGAAACACTGTAAGTGACTTTTACGAGCATTTATCACAAAACGTCCCCAGAAACTTCATATACATGCACCACACGGATGCTTAGTTTCTTGAGACCAACCTACAATATTGAGCAGTTTGTTTTCCTCCTGAAATGTGTAAGACACGACTAAAATTATCCATGTTAAATCATCATCTGAAATGTGTTTTGAAGTTGCTATATCAGGAATAACAAATAAATCGTAAATAAATCGAGAATTAAATAACAGAGAACTATCCTATACTGAAATTTCCTAGCAGGTTAAAACTGTGTGCCGTACCGAGACTCGAACACGGGATCTTCGACTTTCTCAGGCAAGTGCTCTGCAAACCGAGCTACCCAAGCACGACTCACGACACGTCCTCACAGCTTTACTTCCGCCAGTAACTCGTCTCCTACCTCCCAAACGTCACAGAAGCTCTCCTGCGAAGCTTAATCACTTGGTTTGTACATAAGTTTATCGGCAGTATGTTTGTTGCAATTGTGTTCTTTGCGTTGTATTTTATTTGCAATTAGTCACGTTCCCGGATATGCATTTATTCCTCTTCCATTAGTCCATCCCCCCTCCCCCCCCCGCTCTCTCTCTCTCTCTCTCTCTCTCCCTCCCTCCTCCCTCCCTCCCTCCATTTCTTCCTCTTCTCTTTCTGTGTCTACTGCCCCTCCCGCTGTATCTCTCCATCCCCCCCCCCTCGTATCTGTGTCCCTGTCCTCCTTCCACCAATCTGTCCGTTTCTTCACCCGCCTTTTTCTCACCACATTATCACTTCCACCCCAATAGTCTGTCACTGGCTATTGCCCCCCCCCCCCCCCCAGCATTTCTTTCCAGATAGCTAAGAAATATGTGTATAAAGTCTAACTGTAATCGATCCAGTGGTTTAGGAGGAGTCTTTTACCCCCGGATTTGCCCCTGTATGCACGTGGCATATATTTCACACATATTTGTGCAATATTACACTTGTATCTAGCGAATTTCACCCTGCATTTTCGTTTCCACGCAGCTCAATGTTTTAGACGTCTTATCTATTAGAGAAAGTGGTAAAACGATCTAATTTTGTAGGTACATTCTTCAACGGTATTTTTATATTGGCCTCTCAATATATATATTCATTACTGTCATTTCTTGTTAACAATGGCAGCTTATCCTAAAGAATAATCAGCTTTCACTCAGGTAATACTCGGCAAAAATCAAACCTGCATTTGGATCGGACTTCCTTAACTCTTGTGCAGAAAGGTGTGCAGTATACTGCTGCATCCATTTTCAATAACCTTCTACTCGAATTCAAAAAATCTTAGGAGTAATCCACGCACTTTCAAATCCATATTGAAGAGTTTCCTCATGGGTCACTTCTTCTATTCTGTCGATGAGTTCCTTAAAAAATTACGCTGATTCTTGTTGTACTGTTGATAGCGTTTACTTAAACTTATGGACTGACTTTTTTCGGGTTCATAAACAATTTTATCTGTCATTACTTTTACGTTGTAATTTCATGTACTGACACTTTCCATGACTCCAAGATTTGCTCCTCAATTTGGTCCTACGGAACTTGACGTGTAAATAAAATAAACAAATAAAGAGATATTTACAGTCTGCGAAAAGTGTATTGAATAGATTTAGTACCGAAGAAACAAATTCAAGTCATGCATGATGCGGCAATTTTTCTTGTATCTCAAGAGTTAATGACGTCATATCTCATGAACTGTGTGTCGTACAATGATGTAATTCCGCACACATTCAGTGGGGTACATAGATACTCCGCAAGCCACCGTACGGTGGTTGTGGTGGTGGTGGTGGTGGTGGTAGTAGTAGTAGTAGTAGTAGTAGTAGTAGTAGTAATTTCCTTTCTTGTTCCACTCGTACATAGAATGAGGGAAAAACTGCTATCTATGTGCCTCTGTATGAGCTCCAATTTCTCAAATCTTATCTTTGTGGTCCTTAAGCGCAATGTACGAGGGTAATCACAAAAGTATGGTCTCCAATTTTTTTTATAAGTACAGAACTCCGTTTGTGTGGCAGTTGGTCACACTGTTATGAAGAGCGCTTCACGCGCTGTGTGTATACACGCGCACGGCGCGCTGAGGCGTTTAGTCTTGGCTTGGCAGCCGTTGAGAATGGAGCTCCCGTTGGATGTTAACGCCAAACGCAAAGGGCACTGCGCCGATTGAAATCCATCGCCAATCGACAGAAGTGTATGGTGAGTCGTGCATGGTTGTCAAAAATGTTCGTAAGTGGTGTAGAGAGTTTGCAGCGGGTCGGACCGAAATTCACGATGAAGAAAGGAGCGGGAGACCGTCAATTTCTGAGGAGAATGTTGAAGGTTGAGCAAAGCATGCGTGAAGATCGGCGGATCACCATGGATGATCTCTGCACGTTGGTTCCCGAGGTTTCCCGAAGCACCGCTCACGGAATTTGAACGGAAACATTGAACTACCGGAAGGTGTGCGCAAGATGGGTGCCACGCATGCTGACTGAGTACCACTTGCGGCAACGAGTTGATGCTTCCCGCGCATTTCTTCACCACCTTGCAGACGAACAGGATAACTTACTGGACTCAATTGTCACGGGTGACGAAACCTGGGCATACCACTTTACACCTGAAACCAAGAAACTATCACGCCAGTGGCGGCATCCTTCTTCGCCAAAGCCACGGAAATTCAAACAAATACAGTCTGCCGGTAAAGTCATGGCAGCCTTTTTTGGCATCGGAAATGGGTATTGTTGGTCGACTTTACGCCCATTGTGACCACAATTAACGCTGACAGGTACTGTGAGACTCTGAAAAAACTCAAACGGGAAATTCAGAACCGGAGAAGAGGAATGTTGAGCAAGGGAGTACACATTCTCCATGACAACGCTCGCCGACACATCGCTCGGCAAACCACCTGTTCTCTAGGTTAAAAGAACATTTGGCCAGAAAGCGATTCAGCTCCGACGATGAGGTGAAAGAATAGGTTTATAACTTTCTGAACAGCATGGCGGCGAGCTGGTATGACATGGGCATACAAGAACTGCCACAGCGTCTACAAAAATGCATCTACAGAAATGGTGATTACATCGAAAAATAGCTAAACGTTCAAGCTGCAAACTGATGTAAACCACTGTAGAAATAAACAGGTCTGTGTACTTATAAGAAAATGGGGAAACCTTACTTTTGGGATTACCCTCGTATATTGGCGGCAGTAGAATTGCTTGGCAGTCAGCTTCAAATGCCGGTTCTAAATTTTCTAGATAGTTTCTGTAGAAGAACGTCGCCTTCCCTCGAAGGATTGCTATTTGAGTTCCCGAAGCATCTCCGTAACACTTGCGTGTTGTTCTTACCTACCGGTAACAAATATAGCAGCCCGCCTCTGAGCTGCTTCGAAGTCTTCCTTTAATCCGACCTGGTACGGATCCCAAATACTCGAACAGTACTCAAGAACAGGTCGCACCAGCGTCCTATATGCTATCTCCCTCATAGGGGCACCACTCTATCCTAAAATCCTCCCAATAAACCGAAGTCGATTGTTCGCCTTCCCTACCACAGTCCTCACAAAGCTCGTTCCATTTCAAATCGCTTTGCAGCGTTACGCCCAGATATTTAAACGACTTGACTCTGTGAAGCAGGACAAGTAATACTGTAACCGAACATTACGGGTTTGTTCTTCCTTCTCATCCTCATTAACTGACATTTTTCCACATTGACAGCGAGCTGCCATGTATCACACCATCCAGAAATTTAAGTCGTCTTTTACCTTCCTACAGTCACTCCATTTCGACGCTTACCGCATATCACAGTATCATCAGTTAACAGCGGCAGACTGCTGCCCACCCCATCCGCGCAATCCTTTGTGCATATAGAGAAGAGCAGCGATATTATCAACCTGCCTGACGAGACCCTTGTCTCTGATGAACATTCGCCGTCGAGGACAACTACTGGGTTCTCTACTGCTTTAAAAATTCATCGAGCCACTCACATATCTGTGAACTTACTCCAAATGTTTGTACATTCGAAAACATCCTTGGGCACCGTGTCAAATGCTTTCCGGGAATCTAGAAATATGGAATCTGCCTGTTGCCCTTCATCCATAGTTCAATGTATATCATGACAAAAGAGTAAGCCAAGTTTCGCACGAGCGATGCTATCTAAAACCATACTTATTCGGGGACATAAGCTTCTCAGTCTCAAGAACGTTTATTATACTGGAACTGAGAATATGTTCAAGGACTCACAGCAAACCGAAGTTAGGGATATTGGTCTGTAATTTTGCGGGTCCGTTCCTTTTACTCTTCTTATATTCTGGAATCATTAGCGCTTTTTTTCCAGTCGCTTGGGACTTAAAGCAGAGCGAGAGATTCACGATATGCAATGCCGTAGAGTACTCTTTGTAAAATCGAACCGGGGTTCCATCCGGACCTAGGGATTTACTTGTTTTCGAATCTTTCAGGGGTTTGTACGCCAAGGATGATTCTTTACTTTGTCGTCCATACGGGAATCTGTCCGATGGTCAAATGACGGTGAACGATTTCTTGAATGTGAAATTTAAAACTTCGGCTTTCGTTCTGGTATCCTCTACTGCCACGCCAGACTGGTCAACAAGGGACTGAATGGAAGCCTTAGATTCGCTTAGCAATTTTACATAGGACCAGAATTTTCTCGGGTTTTCTGCCAGATCTTTTGCTAAGGTGTGACGGTGGTAGCAGTTGCATGCTCCGTGCATAGATCTTTTCACAGGCGCACGAATCTCTGCTAACCATTGCTTATCGTCATTTGTTGGTTCTCTTTGGAACCGAAAGTGCAACAGCCTGTACTTCCTCAGCAACTTCTAAATTTCGTTATTAAACCACGGTGGATCTTTTCCGTGCTTTATCCGCTTACTAGGCACATAACTTTTCAGAGCACTATTTACAATCTTCTTGAACTTTGCCCATAATTCCTCTGCGTCGATCTTACTGGAACTAAGTGACGTAAATTCACTAAGTGAGATGCTAACAACTACTTATCTGTTCTATCTACCAGAAACTCCTAGCTTTCTCGACTGATTTATTAACTTTCGTAACTGTAGTTGCTATAGAATGTGTCACGAAAGAAGTAGTAGTCACGATAGTAGTAGTAATGAAGTAATAAAACAAAACGCCATGCCTGATGCGGCCGTTTTACTGCATGAACTGCGAAAATGAAATGATAATTCTTTTCCCATTCGTCATTTTGTTGTTAGTGAGAAAAGTATTTCGTACAGGATTGAAATTATGTGTAAGGTTTGTTGAAAGTCATTAAATGCTCTCATTCTAAAATACTGGATGAATAAAGTTTGAATATTCACGTGTCGTATGCTACACTATTTTTCCTCCCCCACCCCCACCACCATCCCTTTGACACGTAGGTGGTTCTTACCCCCGCTGCGATTCCTTCCAGACTGTAAAGGCTGGTTTATACTACGCCATTAATTTATTTAGTGATGTGGTGAGTGATTTAGTACGTAAAAGTGTCTGAAAATCGTTGTTTAGGAAAGTCGGTAATAAGAAAAACTGTGTAATCGGCTCGATCTAG
Organism: Schistocerca cancellata; assembly: GCF_023864275.1. Classification (NCBI taxonomy): domain Eukaryota; kingdom Metazoa; phylum Arthropoda; class Insecta; order Orthoptera; family Acrididae; genus Schistocerca; species Schistocerca cancellata. The sequence continues at coordinate 83,605,046 of NC_064634.1, read as the reverse complement.
TAAGTTGAATGTAGCCGGTCATGTAGCTTCCCCCATCTCAGCTCACTGAACCAACGATGCGACGCGCCGTGGGATACGTATGAATACCGTTTGTTCCGCTCTCTCTTCAGTCATCTGTTTCTTGTGGATCAGCAACATGATCCGTTGCAGTGACGATACAACCGTTACGTTTGTTTCTCTTTAAACAGAACTTGGAAGGTCCTCTGTACAAAAATAAAGCACCCAAGGCAGCTGCACTCACAGAGCTGGGAAAGACGATGGGAATACTGGGGTTCCAGAAGCAGAAGATTAAACAGAAAATTATAAGCTTAACCTTCCTTTGTTAACGTGGTATTATTTTACACAAGTGGTAACATGGGGTCCATTGGATCCCCATGATATGGGAATCTATCAAGTCTCTTAACCACATCAGCTGCAGAGGTGGACAACTTTTGTGGGACATTATGTTGATTTCCAACGTAAATCCCCATGGAAATAGTGTACTAAATTTTCGTATGTGTTAAAAGTCTTCTCTTTAAGGCCATACTTGGCCGCTTTACTTGGCAAATACTGCCGAAAGCTGCAGCGACCACTGAGTGGAACAAGCTGCTCATCTACTGTCAAATATTCTGGGAGTTGTAACTGACTCTGCAGTTGTGTAAGAAATGTTCAAATATAAACAGAACCTGTGCCAGTTTGTCTTGTTTTTTACGTTGAGGTACCTCAGAAGAAACTGCAAACTATACAAAGTGATTGTTGTTGAAAAAAACTTGATTTCCCATTCTCTGTATATCCCACCAGTCGGGTAAGTTTCGGTGGCCTGAGCGAATAGGTCCTGCTAAAATCAGAAGTCCAAGGATGGCTTTTACTTCAATATCATCGAACACGTAGTCCTGTCGTTTTTATTCTTTTCTTTGTGTTTATCAATTTTTATATTTGTGCTGACTGTAACAGCATTAGTGAGTGTGACATCTATTTGCGCACAGAAACAATCGTAGGGATATTTACAAGCCTTCCCGACCCATTTACTCCACATAGATGAGTTCAGATATTTCTTACTCTAGCTTTGATCCTCTGATGGCAGGAACCTTCCTACACTTTGTATTCTTGTATTTACCTACGAAAAAAAAGGCAGGTCTGAATCTGCACCATCTGAATCACCAGACTGCTCACTAGTAATATTATGCTCAGACTCGATAAGCCGCGTGGTCTAAGGCGCCTTACCACGTTTCGCGCGGCTCCCCCTGTCGGAGGTTCGAGTCCTCCCTCGTGTGTGTATGTGTGTGTGTGTGTGTGTGTGTGTGTGTGTGTGTGTGTGTGTGTAACTTACCACAAATTTCCAATTTCCAGACTTGATACAGTAGTCTGACAGAAACAGAAGACAAGCCATCTACAGAGATAGATGATGAGTACGCGAATTTACACAGACTTCTTCGGCACTATCTTGTAACGAAAGTGTTGACTTTAGGGGTCTATGAACTCCCCAGCCACTAAATAACTGTCAGACGCTACCAACAATGACCAACACGAGAACGAAAAACTGATGAAAAGTAAACAGATGTGAGAGAGGATTGGTAGATGGCAGGCAGCGTTGCCAACTTTATTCATATAAATTTAGCTAAACTAAATATGCTGGTGATTTGTTGAGCCCCACTTTAACAATTAATGGTTAAAAACTTTTCATCTGTAGTAACGGAGTTTGATGGTTTCGGAAAACATGTTGCACTTCAGCTGAAATCATTGCCATTGCTATTGGCTCTAGAAGCGCAACAGCATGTGCAAATATTGTCCAAACAGGATTCGTCGACAGCATATATTACAGAACTCCATAGAGCTAAACACAATAAAGATTGTCACCCGCACTTCACACTTCAATGAGTTCGGCTTAACCTTGTACTCCACTCCCACTCACGAAAGCAAGAACACCGAAAGTGCGTTTTTCTGCATGGGGGAGATACTCACAGAGTAGACTAAACTTAGAACAAGACAGGTTAAGATGTAATGAAGCACGACTAATTGCTTCTCATTCGTCACTGAACTCGACACTTTCTCCAAAAGACGTTGTCACTTCAGGAATGACAGCTGATAGCCTGGATTTTCAATCGATGTTTTTTTAGTAAAGTTCTGTTTCAAAATATGTTTTATCTTACAATAATTACTTGAAAAATATATCTTATTAAAATAAACACATAAAACCATATAAGACGATTTTCAGGCCTTGCGCTCAGCACTTAATTAATAGCACCACAAACTTCGCAAAGGAATAAAGAAATAGTCTACTTCCCTAGTCGAAAGCGGCGTGTTAGGATCCTTGAACTACACCCTGTAGCAAGAAGGTACGATACTGCCCGCAATTTACTTCCTGGAGGTGTGGCCTCTTCTAGATAATTATCAGTACACTGGATTTTACTACATTTTCTTTAATAAAAATTGAAGTAAGTTTCCGACATTCTCAGTGTTGAAAAATATTCTTTTGGGTCTTCAGTTCCGAGTTCCTTCAGAAGCACAGTGGAAGACCCTTGCAAATCCATTTCCGTACCCACTTCCTTTCAGTTTGAACCTCTTCTTCAACCTTTTCCAGTGTAACTGTTGCTGAACTTGGTTCGCCCTCGCTTTCCGAATTATGTTGCACTGCACGGGCGGAATCCCGCTGCTCTCGACAGGCTTAGCATGAACGGCCCTGGTCTACAATTTTTCCTATATTTGATTAACTTCTCATGGTCAGGATTTACTGCTACGTAGACTTTTTTAAAGGACATCAAATTCGCCGTTGACTGTAGCAATTATTATTTCACAATTTCGGCCTTTGGACCATAATCACGTGGTACTGCAAAATATTTTGCTTCAGTTCATGTCAGACACTAAAATCCTCCGACATGTATACATGTCATCGACAAAAATAGGCACTTACTCTGGCCAGGATGCATGCACTGATTCGATTGGGAAGCGTGTCATAAATCCGTTCCATCCTCTTCTAAGCCCAGCTGGTCCACAAATATCGTAACTGGTCCTTGATATCCCGGACACCGGCAGTGGGATGGAGTTGACGTCTGACCTGGTCACACGCATGTTCTATCCGGAACGGACCTGGGGGGCCTCGATGGCCGTGAGATAACCTCAAAATCACGCCCGCACATGTGCCATGAGTAATCGACCATTGAGCTGTTGAAAACCGGCACCAAAGTATTGACGCATGAGAGGTAACACATGAAAACGCAGAATGTTAGTGACGTCCCGTTGTGCCAGAGCTCCATCTATCACTAACAGCCGTGACCAGAACTCACACCTCATGGCTCCATACACAACGATGCCTGCAGCAACACCATAATGCCTCTCCAAAAACAATGGAAGAATGAGACCTGTTCTCAGGACGCCGATGTACTCGTCGGCGATGGTCATACACAGTAATGCTGAACCGCGATTCATCGCTGAACACTATGCGATGCCATTCATCAACAATACAAGTTTCCCGCTCACTGCACCATTCCAAATGCGCGCGCGCTTGTGTGTGTGTGTGTGTGTGTGTGTGTGTGTGTGTGTGTGTGTGTGTGTTTTAGCGGCAGTCTACACGTGGGACGATACTTCCGTAGTCCGGCTGCACCAATGACATTACTGGTAGCCCATTACTTGTCCTCGGAAGACACACCAGGGTTGCCATAATTTATTTCAAGTGAGATTTCCAGATATTTCCAGGCAATTTTTAGCATTTTCCCTGACAAACTTTAAGATCTCAAGAGTAAGTAAAGACATAAGTTGGCAAAAAATGTAAAGACTTCTGTATTTCTACAAGCGTGAGCAAAAATCTTAGGTATTAACATCCACATTTTTTGTAATTAATTGCTTTTAGATGGAGAACGCAAGCCAAAGGGTGTATGTGTTTCATTAAGACCACTGATATTTTATTTCACTAAAACGAAACACATTTGGTGACAAAAATACGCTTTTCGTTGAAAGTCTCAAGATAAATTTAAAATAACTTCACTGATTTCAGAAATAACCTCAGAAAAAGGCAGGCCTCTTTGAAGAAGTGTATAAGGCCGGGGAAGAATTGCGTAAACCAGCACTATAGGTGACCCCCAATAAAATGTTGGTTCTACTATGTTCGTTATTGTCGGTTATTAACCACTGTGTTATGTTTATTAAATTACAGCTATTCTGTGGTTTTTTCTCTCCACAAATATGTAAGTACATAGCGTACAAACTGCCTGCAACTGTCAAAATTTTCAAAATGGTTCAAATGGCTCTGAGCACTATGGGACTCAACTGCTGAGGTCATTAGTCCCCTAGAACTTAGAACTAGTTAAACCTAACTAACCTAAGGACATCACACACATCCATGCCCGAGGCAGGATTCGAACCTGCGACCGTAGCGGTCTCGCGGTTCCAGACTGCAGCGCCAGAACCGCGCGGCCACTTCGGCCGGCTGTCAAAATTTTCTTCTTCTTCTTATAGTCTACACTTTCTAATATAGAAACTACTTTCGAAGTTCCAAAATGTACTAGAATAAATAAAATGTCTGTAAAACGCCACACTGTACAATGTTCTTGAGGCGAGCCAGTCGCAATTCCTGAAATCCATCTGACCTGCCGAGGAGCACCGCAGACCTTAGGTCCATGGATAAATCACAAAAATCATCCACATTACGCCACACACAGTGTGTGATTAGATCCGACGGGCAGGGCCTGTACATTAGTGGGGAACAATGGGCTTCAGATCGCCTGGACCGAGCCGTTAGAGATACCAACAAAAATGGCCTGCGGTTTTGGCCTGTCATGGAAGTCCACTCGTGTGGCCAGCACGACACCATGTTGTTGAATTGAGACTGTGGTGATCAATCCATGCAACAGATAACTTGCGCGAACACTCTGAGAATTAATACTAATGAGGATAGGTAGCAACACACCGTGAAGTGATTGCTGAGGCGCAGACAGACACACAGAAACGACAGTCACACTCTCACAACCAAATTTGTTGTCAGAGCCTGCGTCAGAAAACGAGAGCACACGCACATTCATACAACCACTCAGACTCGACTCATGCACACAAGACCGCCGCCTCAGACTGCTGCGTCAAAAGTCTCTGAAAATCAGATTCAAACAAACGACTCTTCACGCCTACCTGCCGCTCGTCGGCAGCTGCTACGCTAGCGGCAAGAAGTGGTCGTGGCACTGACTGCAAGCTGAGGGGAGCGGTAGGAAGGGAAGAAAGCAGTAAGAACGAGGGACTAGGGAAGCGGCGCATGTACTCAGCTGCGCCCGGCCAGCGACGATGCGTGACATCTCAGTAAACAAACTATTTCAACTACTGAGTCAAAAACGAGATTTTTCCACTTTTTTTCAAATTTCCTTGATTTCCCTGACACGTTTGAAATTTCCTGATTTCCAGAACTTGGGGCAACCCTGCAGACGCTATTTGAAGGGGTCACGACTTGCCTGGAGTGCAATACGACGATCCTTCCTTAAAGTTGTCAAACAACGTCGAGCAGAACCTTGAAGACGGGTATGCTTACCCTCATGCTTCCACGCGGTCAAACAACGGACCTCTCTCACATGCGTACTGCCCGAAAATCTGCGTATTGCATAATTCGAACAGCCGGCCAAAAGTAGACCCACAATAACGCCCCTTTTAAGATCTGTCATGTGATAACACACCTCAGAAACAGTACGCCGCATGTCCACTCAACATCGGACACTGTAACGCCCCTAGTATGCCCTACCAGCCCGGTTAACGACATTAACGCACTCTGGTGGCCCAGTATACTAAACCCTGCGCCAAGCAACACGGTACGGTGATAGTTGAAGATAGTCATCCTTACACATGCTGAAGACAGTCGTCCTTACACAAGAAAATGTTACCGTTTTAGATGACGATGGTATTTGGATTTCAACCAATGATGATTGCTGTCAAGGTATGAGTCCGTCACCGCCGTACAGCGATGTTTCGCGTTCCACACTCTCACTGGAAGTGAATATTTCGACTGTCAAGTTTTGCAGAACATACTGGATTTCAGAAGGTGCGCAGCCCTCCATGTGTTCATCCACCATGGCTAATAAAATGGCGTGGTATGATTACAGTTTAAACGGTGTGTCGCACGCTCAATATGTATTGAAGAATAATGAGTACAGTACTGTGCAAATAATATTGCCCGTGTGGGGTCAGCAGCGTACTTTTGCAATGCACTAAATAGACTGTAAGGCATTACAAATATTCACGCTAGTATGAATACTGTGCAAAATATCGCAACGTGCAATGGTGGTATTGCGAAATACACGTCAGTTCCCGTCCAGACCATGAGAAATTTAATTCGCTCTGAACAAATTTTCGTAAAGTACTGAATAAAAGTATAAAATCAGGTTGTGTGCTGCAGGATGTATATCAAAATACGATGTGGTACTTTGAAGAAATGAAGTTCCTGGCCGATCAGGAAACGCCAATTACCTCGTTGCCAGCAATAGCAGAGGCTGAAAATCATGGTTTCGTGGCATTACGCGGAGTTGTTTATTTTATTTAGAAAAGTTTTCAGAACTGACAAATGGTATTGAGTCAGCTGCCAAGTAAAATACGTGTACGTGTTTATTTTTCTTGCAAGAGTTGTCACAGTACGCACGTAAGATCATATAAGCTTACAATTAGCACAATTTTTATTTCGTTTGCAACAGTAGATAGGGAATAGAAGTACATAGAAAATAGCACTTGGGCAGCACATATTCTACAGTTCCCTTTTATAAATTTATAATTACTTGTTTTGGGTGTGGTGAATCTATGCTGCCATGAAAGAGCCCCCGGTCCGTTCAAATATTCACAGAAAGCTTCTCGATCTTATTGCTTAACTTCTTCTGTTTTGCAAGGCGAGCAATTAATCGCAATACATACGATTTCCAAATGTCGAGCTCCGACATACTCGCTATGAAAGCTTGAGCTCAAACTAAAGCGCCTCGGACAGAAATATTGCGCAACAATGCGCCGTTCGTTGTTTCGCATTTTCGCGCAATATCTTGACATTATTGTGTCGGCGACGGAGAGGTCATTAGAAGAGAAAGACGCGCACAGATTAGACGAAGACTGAGGAGAACATCCGTGGCTGTAGGAGCATCACGGGCAAACCAAGGAAACACTAACGTACGAGGCAAGGACGGGGTTAGAACCACGCTCTCGAATGTGAAGCCGGCCTGTGTGACAGAGCGGTTCTAGGCGCTTCAGTCTGGACCGCTACGGTCGCAGGTTCGAATCCCGCCTGGGGCATGGATGTGTGTGATGTCCTTAGGTTAGTTAGTTTTAAGTAGTTCTAAGTTCTAGGGGACTGATGACCTCAGATGATAAGTCCCATAGTGCTCAGAGCCATCGAATGTGAGTCCACGGTGTCCTTAACACTGATCTACCTCGTTTGGTGTGTTTTTGATCACACATCTTTTCCAGGATTAATCACCACTGCGCCGCAGTATTCAATTTACAATGAACCCTCGAGTGAGAGATCTTCCTCTAGGCTCACTGTGAGACGCCACCCTCACAGTCAACCACCTCTCGCCTTAGAGTTTATATTCATAAGACTTGGTGGAGTAGACTACTTGCCACCAATCTTGTGCGTCACTCTCTATTACTTTTCGCATTCAGTTTCGATACACATCGTCAACTCAGCAGTTCTATCTTCTCTGACCATTCACTGTGATGCTCAATAACAGTGAGGATCTGCTGTGTATCTATCGATGTAGAAACAGCGGATGTACTCAAGGCTGAAAATTTTCATTGCGGAAGTGCAGAGATAACTGGGATTTTGACACACGGAAGAGCTCTTGCATTGCACTGAAGTGCCAACATATATCAGGTAACTCGCCTTTTCTAAGCTCTTGGCGTATATGATTTCCTTACATACTTAACGAAATAATTAGTATAGAAGTCGAAAAAAACTTTATTGGGGTTGAAGTCTATTGCGTTGATGCAAATCCTCGTTTTCAACTACAACAATATATTACGTTTAACAATAATTTCTATATTTTATACTAAATAAATTTATTTTGTGAATACTTCGGAGTCACAGCCATTTTCTCTTTCACATTATCATGTTGTCTCCTGTTTGAGTCCACTATCCGAAAGAATGCTTTCACTACAGCAGCTCCGATTTGATTAAAGGAAATCTCAATGGCAGACGTTTTCATTATATGTCCGAAGTGTTTTGTCAAGACAATGGAAAACTCTTAAACCCGATCGACAACTAGTTATTAAGAGACATGAACTGTTTCTTCCCTTTATATTGCGATTCTTTGTTTTGAACCACTTCCTCTACGGACAACATTCTGCAATTGACTAGTTCTACAAAACCCCACCACAACTTATTCTTTATAGAATCGAACTCGTATGTAAAGAACAGCTTGAAACTTCTGATTACTTTACAGCTGAGTTAATGTGCTGGATAGGCCTTTTTGTTGTTAAGGATGTACGCGAGAAAAAGTTCCGTAAAGGTCTGAAATTGTGTGTTAAGCTTGTTGGAAATCGCTGAATGCTCTCATTCTCAAATACTAGGCGCATACCAGCCCTACCTGTACGCTGCCTCGAGACCGTTTCTAACTGTAATACGTGTCTTACTGTGTTAAACCTTTAACATAAGATTATGCCTCTTATAGAATAGATTATGACAACATTTTAAATTATTAAATGAGGTCGATAATTACTTGAAATATCGATAATGTAATCTGTGTTGCCACTGGAAGCTGTTAGGTAGGCAACCTGCAACTTGGACAGTGCATCGTGAACCGGGTTAGCCGTTGAGTAGGATAGGATACGCCAACGAGAGCAGGTCAGCGAGTAGGAGAGGCTTTTAGACTCGGTGGTGTGAAGACAGCTGCAGCAAACGACGCGACGAGCATCTGCCGTGTGAAATTGGGTTGACACACTACGGCCGGTTACTGCTTGCACGACTCGCGAGAGTTGGAATGCTAGGGCACTGCGCCATATCGACGATGCCACTTGTTCCGGTGCGTGCCCCTGGTGTGTTTTTCGTATAGCGAATAAGGAGCGATCGTTTTTGTTCACACATCGCTGCTAAAATTGTGTTCTGAAGGCTGGCTTCTGTGCAGTTTGGTTCCTGAATGGTGAAAGTGACGTTGTGAGTGGCCGTCATCTTAGAAAGTCGGAATATAAGTACAGCGTTAAGGAACTAGCAAATGGCAAAGCGAAATGCAGGGTGTTCTTGGGAAAAGTCGTATGGAAAATTCCGCACATTCTGAGAACTGAAAGAAAACTGTCATCCAAACATTTAAAAACATCAACATTTAATAGGTTAAGAAAATATGTACATTTGAACACATGAAACAAAATTCAGAAAGAACTTACAGCGCCTTTTAATTTATTCTTTGTATTTTGTTTTCTTAACCAAATGCTTCGTCAATAAAGCAGACTTTCTCGATGTCGAAACAATTTTCAATAAAAATGTTTTTAATCTATTTACATTTTTATTTATGCCTTTTACTTTTTCCTGGAATTCTGAAACGTAAAAATCCTTTTTGTTTCTTTGCGGGAGAACACTCGTAGAAAAAATGAAGTCCTCATGCAATCTTTGCAACGTGTTGCGAAAACAAAGCCGTTAATAATCTAAAGTTTAACCCGGAAGTGGTAACGGGGGAATAAAATTCCATCATTTCCCCCTACGTAGTGCCACTGGTTTGTGGGCGTTTTTCACGTGCAGACTGGGATACATCTGTGCCCCAGGGCAGTTGAATCGCTTATTATTTTCACCATTTTCTATGAATGATAACTATGTTCTACATGAAATTGAACTGTTAAGTTCTCTTATATTTACCACATTCATTTCTCGGTACGTTTCCATTTTGCTTAACATTATCTTTTTGATTTTCACTTTTTTTTTAAATTCTTATTTCAGACGGAAACATTAGTTCCAAATAGATTTTCGATCTGACGAAGGAAGCGGACTCAGCAAATTCATAAGATACTTTTCAGTTCAAATTCTGAAGACGTGGGTGTTGCGTCTTGATGAAGAAGATGCATTTATCCCCCGATTTTTAGAGAGGACACTAGAATGGACTCGAACCACCCAATACTTCGCCAACTCCATTTCACCTACACAGCCACACTTTTCAAATGAAGATAAACTAGTAGTTGTGAATGCATCTCCAAAACTTTTTGGCAATGATCGCTTCAAATGGAGTGGCAAGAAACGAAAACCTCATGGAACACCGGAAAAAGAAAAACAGATGATCGTTCATTTTCCAGCCAATAGGAAAGAGGCACAGGACATAAAATCAGTCTTAAAAGCAAGGAAATTACGTTTTACTGAAGAAAATTTAAACTTAATCACACAGTCTACAAACAAAGAAATGGCTGCTTAGTGGCTGGAACATAAAAATGATCGACACATGGAAGATGGGGATGTTTCCCCGAACTACTAATGATACGTTCCGGCAGATCAAAATTACTGTGAAAAACAGACCGCTTCCTCCCACGGTACGTGTAGAAATGTGACCACAGATAACTGATTTACATCAGTGAAGACAGCTACAAAATTGCTAGGACAAAAATTACGGTGGTTGGAACCTCGAGAAAAAATAAAAAGGAGATTCCGTTAACGTTTCTCGAAGTAAAAACTAGACAGAAGAATTATGCTTCGTTTGCGTATCGTCTAACTCTCCGCCAAAGAAGAAGGAAAAAGACAGTACTTATGCTTTCCACTATCACCGGAAAGGAGATGAAGCAAACGAAAATAAGGCATTACCAGATAGTATAGAATTTTACAACCAAACCAAAGGGGGTGTTAACACTTTGGACCAGTTATGTCAAACATAGTCTACACCCAGAAAAACTAGACGTCGGTCATTAGGTTTTTTTCTATAACTTGCTAGATACTATTGGTATCAACAATATGACCCTTTTGAGAGGTTCAACTACACAGAAGAAATGAGAAAGAATGAGCGTTCATATTTGAAAAACCTTGCCGTGGCTTTAGTAAGGCAAACGATGAACTGAATGAATATTCTCACTTTGTCCCAGCTCCATAAAGTCATCTGCAATGTGTCGAAAATAAACAATAAAATTCAAACGCCTGATTGACTACAACCAACGCCTGATTTACCACAACCATCAACAGGAACAAGTAAACACCTTCTGTGAATCAGTGTAAAACCAAGTGCAGCTAAATACTGTGTATATTGTGTACATAGCTTGATAACGTACTTTATAGGAACAGACTTGATACGGATACCACAAGGCAAAGCACTCTTCAGCACAAAATCTAGCTAATGCCCTTGTAACACCTCCATCTGATGATGAGCCTGCAGTGACTCTGAATATGTTTATGGTTAAAATAAATCGAATAAAAAACTAACAAAAGAGACTAGTTTCTTATTTATTACAATATAAATCACCAATATAAAATCTAAATATCGATGATCAGAGATTTGAACGTCACTTCTCATGAATACCGGTGAGATAGAGCACTTCACCCCAAAGTACAAGAAGCATTAACGGGTCCTCTAATCGTTTTGACCATTAGAGAAGCGAATGTGCACAACTAGTTTAAAATACACCAAGACCGGGTATCTACACTAATATACATTTAGGATAATTATAAATTGCTAATAATGTAGTAGTAAAATTGATTTCGTCATCTATCTGACAGTGATAGTAATTAACTCCACTACAACAGGCGACCCCTCTGGTGATGAGGGAGGAGCAGGAGGTGACACAATATCCTAGCAGAAAAACAACGTTCAGTTGCCCCGGCTGATGGCACCTTGTGAGGGCCCCTGGAACAGGTGGAAACCGGTCAACGGCTTCGGAGGCAGCTTAGTATGTACGGCTCATCTCAACAGTAAGGATGGCACAAGTGCCACTTTGAGCAAGATTGTTTCCTTAACTCATGGAGGCTACCCAATTTACAGGCGCATACTGACGAGAAAAAAAGTTACCAATAAAAATTACGTAATTCTCAGGACAAAAACTATCTGTTGACTTGGCGAGAGCTTCTATACAACGCTGGTAAGTGGTGGGGACACAATGTTGAAAAGACGAAATGTAGAATGGAAATGTCATAAAAATGGTGGAATTATTTTGACGAGTCACCAAGTTTGATGAAATGATTATGAAAGATACAGCACATAGGCTACAAGGAAACAATCGTTAGCGAAAAGAAGGACACTATGTACGACATTTCAAGGCATTAAATAAGCACCGTAACGTCCTCGTACTCAACCCGATTTAGAGTGCCAATCAATACATTATTTGTAAAATAATGTCTAATGATGTCGACATATTTGTCAACATCCTCACTGTCACTATAACGTGAATCTACGCTCGATCCGCTACTGCTACTGGGTTAACTTATATGGCGGATGATGCGGCGTGCATTGTGGAGACTTCTGTTCACAATTCAATGTTATTAACATTTCTGTGAATTGTAGATGGAGCCCCAATTTCTGAAGCACTTGGTAAAGGTCAAAGCACTTGGTAAAGGCCACGCTATGATGATTCATTCAGCTACGCTACTTTGGAAAAAAAACACTTCATTTGTATTAAAACGTGGATTCAATTTATGTGTCATTTTCGGCCACCTTATGGGGTTGGAGTGTCCAGAGACGCTCTACAGCCGCTTGAGAGACAATTGCCACAGGAGACATTCCTTTTTAATATGGCTAGAAAAGGAAAAAAACAAAGACAATAACAAAGGGCTGTCCGCAGGGATCAGAGCGTGGTAAAGAGTTTTGGGAAATAGCATTGAACCCTATACTGCAGAAGTTACGTAACAGCGGTAACGTAAGCGGAATGTCAGTAAGCGGTGACTCCAGGAGAACTATAGAAGACAATAGTAATGCAAGGATCCATGAACATGAGGGATGGTGTCAAATTTTCACAAGCATCTCGCAAAACTAAGTACCGCATGCTAAAAGGGAATCTTGCGAGAAATTCTAAAATAAAATTAAACGATGTAAACGATTAGAAAAATCATAGTGACGCTGAGTCGTCTATGTTCATACGTGACAGTTGCAGTGGGCTGGACGCGGCAGTCTAACCAGTAACGCAACGCGATATTGTAAACGTTTCTGCTGTCAACTCTGTAGACTGCTGCTGTTTCCGCCTGTAGCCGTTAGCGCTTCGCAGCTGAAGGGTGGAAACAAACACTAAGAGCTGTCAGGAATCTACTTAAACCGTCTCGAATATAGGAGTATACTTGACAAATGTAATTTTGCACTTCATATAGAGGAGACAGGAAGGAAAAGTAAAAATGTGAACAACAAAATAATAACTACCGCAAATAAGAAATTTCGACTTTCCTTGAAAACAATCAGAGCAAACAACCAATCTACATTAGCATCGGACCGCCATATGTCCTATTTTCAAGTAAGAGAATCGAAGAGTTGTGTTCTAATGGTTAACTATATTAATATGAGAGTCATTCCATGTCAAATCAACACACTTTAAATAAAAATTTTACCTCACCCTCTTAGGTTTTGCTGAAAGTTGGTATACTTCTAGTGGGTACTGAAACTAAGAAAAATACCAAATTTCAATTTTTTACCTCAAACCATTCCTGAAATATGATCATGTAAACTTTTCAAAAACTGGCCAAAAATGTGTGAACGGACTTTTTTTTTTAAATTGCTCTAGGAGCTGCCCTAATTGTGCTAGAGAACTGGGAAAGGTGTCATTTTGCAGCATTTTTCATGCTCTTTCCAGTGATGGACAAAAAACTTAGCTTCTAATTAATAACCTTTTTCAAAAAGGTAATTAATATTTTGATTTAATTTTATTACCAAAAGTACATAATTGAAAATTTTCAAAATATTTCAATAACTACTTCATACTGTTGTAAATTACATGGCAAAATATAAATGTGGGATGATGATGCGTTCATTGTTAAAAAAAATTATTCCGGACTCTTGTTTTTTACTAACGGCCCTAGTTTGACCAAACTGACCTTTAAGGTAGTACGTTAGCAGAGGACCGTATACATAGGGCTTGATGTCTGTACAATAATTCAGAGACTGGAGCCATTGTTGAGATGATGTAGTCTGCATTGTTACCTTCTAAGGCTTTGTGTGCCTACAGCATTATTGTGCACTGTGGTTTTAGTGCAAATCAACTGTGTTGACCAGTCTGTATCTATTATATTTAATAGTTCATTTTCAAGTAAATCTATACATTGAAGGACAGTTTATAAGTGGTTTTTGTATAAATATGGAACCAAGTAAAAAGTGCAGTGCCGTTGATTGCAACATGGGAAGCTGTGAATACTGCCCAGGAGAAACTGTCATACATAAAATTTTAAAAGACTTTTTTCATGAAAACTTAATTGAACAAGTTCAGTTCCGACAGTGGATGTTAGTTGACTGATGTAATCTGGAAATTGTTCAGAAAACTTCTGAAGAATTCATAGATTTATTTTGTAGTACGATGTCGACTTTTATTCGGCATGACTTCATTGCCAAGCAACAATGAACATTCTTTAACTCCACAAGAGAAAACCTTATGGAATCTGAATTTGTTGTCATACGTGATTTTTCAGAAAATTATAGTATAGTTCTACAGGATGAAGCTCAGAGTTTCCACTGGACAAGACAACAGATTACCATTCATCCTTTTGTTATATGTTACAAACAGGAAGACAAAATTGAGCATATGAGCTTTGTCATTGTTTCTGATTGCCTGGAGCACAATACAACTGTGGTTTTTCACCTTTCAAAAGAACTTAATTTCATATCTAACAAATAAATTTCAAAAGATTCCAAAAAAGATATACTGTTATTCTGACGGTTCTGCCGCTCAGTATAAAAATAAGAAAAACTTCCTGAACCTTTGCCTTCATGAGGAAGACTTCAACATAAAAGCTGAGTGGCACTTTTCAGCCACAGCGCATGGGAAAGGGCCTTGTGATGGAGTGGGGGTTCAGTAAAGAGACTGGCAGCTAGTGCAAGTTTGCAAAGGCCATACCAAAATCAGATGCAAACCGCACGAGATCTATTTGAGTCGCCAGTAGATAATATCACAAATGTTGATTTTGCATATTCCACTCAAGAAGACTACACTGCTTCAGAAATAATCTTAAAAAGCCGACTTGAAGAGGCATTGACAATCAAAGTAACACAGCAATTTCATGCTTTCATTCCCAACACTACATCAAAATTAATAGTCAAATACTTCTCAGGTGATATGCAGAGGTGGGAGAGGGAAGTAACTGCATCACCAGACAAACTGAAGTTACAAGATGTATCAGGCTATGTCACCAATGTATATGGCAGAAACTGGTGGCTTGGGTACATTTTAGAAAAAAAACGAAGAACTTGCTGAAGTGAAAATAACTTTTCTTCATCCATGTGGAACAGCTAAGTCATTCTCTTATCCTGCACATGCAGATGTCCTGTGGGTGTCAGTTGTGGATGTTCTCACAAAAGTGAATCCATTTACTCCGACAGGGAGAACATACATTCTTATTGAAAGTGATGTAAACAAAACCCAGTCAGCTTTATTAAAATGTAATATGTGAAGTTCCAAGACAATTTATTGGGAAACTGCTTTCAACTCAAAACTTAATTTTTGTCTCAGGTTGGTGTTAATGCATATTTTATAGAAAGTTGTTTCAAAATTATTGTTATTACCTATTGTGTTAAATTTATCTATGTACAGATACGTGTTACTCAAAAACAAGCATTATGTATTTAATTTGTTTAATAGTTCCATTTCAAACATCATAGACCAGAACTATTATGTAAATACTTGTACTTATTCATACTTTATTTCAGTTTGTAGTTAAATGCTCAATTTCTTGTTTTTGTTTTATCGGTTAATATACTGTTAGTGAAGTTGTATGAAATTAAAATAAGCAATCAACTTAATAAAATATACTGATTAGTTTTGGTTCAATAAGGTGATGTTTTGATATTTCTAATACTTTTTTTATTTACCTTTCAGTATATTTTAAAGAAATGCCTGTTTGTTAAAGGTCAGTTTGGTCAAACTAGGGCCGTTAGTGAAAAACAAGAGTCTGGAATAATTTTTTTTAACAATGAACCCATCATCATCCCAGATTTATATTTTGCCATGTGATTTACAATAGTATAAAGTAGTTATGGAAATATTTTGAAAATTTTCAATTATGTACTTTTTGTAAAAAAAGTAAAATTAAATCAAAATATTAATTACTATTTTGAAAAAGGTTGTTAATTAGAAGCTATGTTTTGTTGTATATCCCTGGAAAGAGCATGCAAAATGCTGCAAAATGACACCTTTCCCAGTTCTCTAGCTCAATTAGGGCAGCTCCTAAGGCAATTTTAAAAAAAAGTCCGTTCACACATTTTTGGCCAGTTTTTGAAACGTTTACATGACCATATTTCAGGAATGGTTTGAGATAAAAAATTGAAATTTGGTATTTTTCTTAGTCTCAGTGCCCACTGTAAGTATTCCAACTTTCAGCAAAATCTAAGAGGGTGAGGTAAAATAGGTTTGTTGATTTGACATGGAATGACTCATGTACGAATATATGACACGCAAGCAACCGCCATTCGCTTACTCTCGTATTAGGTCTAGCGTATTTCATTGCAGCTAGGAACGCTGTATAACAACTATTATTCATTTGTTGATATTGCTGAGTAACCTGAGTTCCATAAATTCGTTTACCGTTGCTACACCATGTGTGCTGTTAAAGTGTGTGTGATCCCATGTTTAGTAATGCCAATAGCAAAACCTACGACTCTTTCAGTGACGGATACACAGAGATACAGTGCCTTTCATAAACCAGAGGCAAGACATACTGGAAAGCATTCTACACAGTTTGTTTCAATTACTTTTCCACTGACGAGGGGACCTTCTGGGAGGTGCATCGCGTTATGAGCTCCCACTTCGCCTGCTTATAGTGTGCTTAGGCACCTATCACACACTAAAATTGTAGGTGCCAATGCGGCCTTGTTTTTGAAATATTGCCTGTTAAAGTTTCGGCAGCTCTTTATATACAGATAAGTTTCACTATTGTGGCACGTGAGCGAGCAGCCGAGTGACAAGGGAGCGAGACTCCCGTCCAGGCGACCTAGGTTCGAGACCCGTCTATGCTACTTTTGTTTCCTTCTTTTCAAATGCCTTTTTTAATTTATAATTAACAATCAAAATTCCGCAAGGAACTGATTAAAAAGAATTACAAGCCTCTACGAATCAAAATTACACATTGAATGTCAAATTTTGTCAAAATTTGTTAACTCCTGCCGCTCTTCATTGTTAGATGGAGCCCTCAAAAGACCTCCTTGGTCTTCCACCAAATGTTCAATATTGTCAAAATTGAACTGACTGACAACTCGTGAGCAACTTGCACTTTTTGCTCCATTTTAAAGAATAAATGTCTGCACACTTCAAAGCCAAGTTTTCAACTGACTAGAAATGTTTATTCGGCAGTTATAACCATCGCTACTCACATACACACAGTAGAGTCCCTTTATACGCGGAACGGCAGGTACAAATAGGGGAACGCCAACGGTCACAGACCATAAACAGGATTTAGGCGCGTCAACGATCTAACAGGTATAAAACTTTCTAGGACCCTGTCCCAACATTTGTATGTCGGGTTTATGACTATTTTCGAAGAAATATTTTAACACCTTCTCTCAATTTTCAGGTAAATAGGCATATTTATGAGTGCCAACATTTTGATTATGGTTAATTTCCTGTTAAAATAAAAATAAATGCAAAATATTGAAACAAAATGTGACATTCAATTTGTAATTTTGATTTATAGAGGCTTGTAATTCTTTTTAACCAATTCCTTGCAAAATTTTCATGAGTAACTATAAATTAAAACAAGCATTTTAAAAAACAAAAAGAAAACAAAAGTAGCATAAACGGGTCTCGAACCAGTGTCGCCTGGACGGGGTCTCGCTCGCACGCCACTTGGCTACCCGCTCACTTTTCACAATAGTGAAACTTTTCTGTATATAACGAGCTGCCGAAACATTAACACGCAATATTTCAAAAATGAGGTCACATTGGCACCTACAATTTTAGGGTGTGATAGGTGCCTACCCACACTATAAGCAGGCGAAGTGGGAGCTCATAACTCGATACACCTCCCAGAAAGTCCCCTCGTGAGTATGGTGGAAAATCTGACGTAAGTCGTCATGATATTAAGACCCAAAAGAAGTACTCAAGGTGATGCATCCAGTTCGAAACTGAATATATGAGAGGAAATGCTCATTGCTAATGCTGAACTGACATCATCGTAATTCATTTAATTCATTTGACTGCACGACGAAATTGTTTTCAGTTATGTATCAAGATTCCGTGATTGCTACAAAGCAAAGTCTCGCAATGACAAAAGCCACAGAAATAATCAAACATAACCTTACTCTTCATTCTGTATCTAATTGCACTTTGGACTTCAAAAAAACTCCATTTCACGGACTAGCAACTAATAGAGGAAATCACAAAACATCAAAATTATTTCCTTTAGTTGTTCAGTATTTTGATGCAAGTGAAGGGATATAAACTAAAATAATTAAGCTAAATTGTGTACGAAATGAAACATCGGAGACTATATCCAACTTGCGCATTTCAGGGATCACACCCCTTTAAATTAATTTTTAAAAAGTACGTAGCATTTGGCAGCAACAATTAGAAAACGAATTATGGGGTTGAACCGTAGAGGCGTAAACAACATAATCAGTTGCTTAAAAATGAAAATTGGGAAGATTTTGGATGGAATGAGCTGTCCAGCACCCACTTTATGCAACACTGTTTCAACTGCTGTAGACATTTTATCTACTGATATCGAGTTAATTATGGCGAAATTTTTAGCTGCTTTTTCATTTACACAAACACAACTTCAAATCTTTCTGATGTTCGTGAGTTGGTGGATATCTGTTACAGAGAAATGTTGTCACACACTAAAACTAGACGGCTGTCTTTAATACCAGCAGTCGATGGAATCTTCCAACTGTGGGAAGCTCTAAAACCCTTTTTCTTGTTAGAAAAAAAAAAAAAAAACCTAAAGATCTTGGGAGAACTTTTCTCCGCTCCTTTATGCGAGGATTACTTTTGGTTTATTGACCATAAGTTGAGTTTGTTTAGTACGCAAATACAGGAAACTGAGAGTAGCAAACGTATGTGTGATTGAAGTGAAGGTCATTACTGAGAATACAATAACGTTAGTACAAGAGAGAGAAAACTGTTGTTATTTCGATATGATTTAAAAACACAGAAGACCATTGCTCTGAACTAACTACTGAAAAATGTCACAGTGTTGTAAAATATTTTTATGAAAACGCCATTACTTATCTATCAAAATGGCCTCATCAGTTATCAGGTTTTGATATTTTTGAGTCATGTCTCGACTAAATTCGCGAAATGGGAATACGTAGAAAGGACATTAGTTTATTAAAAAGAAAAAGAATTAGATATTTGTAAGTCAGCTATGTTTGACCAGTATGCACACCTGAGGGTTTTCTGGCTTAAAAAGTTTCAGAGGATAATGGAAGTCAGGATTACCTGCCAGAACAAATGGCTGGAATTTTTTCAGAAATACAGAGTTCGGCATTAAGAAAGCAGACTTGCTAAAGGTATGCTAATGTATGGTTTCAGTTGTAGCATATAATTCTAATTCTGACAGCATTTCTTCATTAATCAGAGTTCAATGTACTGAGGAACGGAATCATTTGGATGTGTCAACAATTGAGAGCTTCTTACAGTCACTTATAACTTTCAAATGATCTTGCAGCATTTTATAACAATGCAGATAAACAAACTGATCTAAAAGCATCTGAGAATTATGACTGGCCCATAAAATAACCATCAATAAAAATTGTCCCAAAAAAATTGGCATGTGAACACACTTGCGTTCTTTTTAACGTGCAACTCACCTCTCACCTCCACACTCACTATTGATGTAAATGTAAACATTTATTTAAAAAATCATTACAGCCATATTTATTAATGTACAAATCCAAAATTTTGCATGTGTAAAGGAAAAGAGCTGTTTTTAGTGGAAAAATATAATAAAATATGCAGGATTAATATTTTGCCAGAAATTTGAATTTTTAATTTTTTATTGTCTTTTATTTAAAAGGCATAAATCACATTCTAATCATGCAATTAATCTGAAAATTTTATTGTAGTATTAACTTTTTTTCTACATACAATCATCTAAAAATCATAATGTAATTGCAGGATCTCATATTTTTTAGTTCCAGGGAGACAGCAACACTTACTTGCAAACAGTTCCTGAAAATTTTGTAGCATTAGCACATATACTCTTTGGGGGAAAAAAAGGCTTCTAATAAGGTAAAAAAATGTAAAATAGGGAAAATGAGATTCAAAAATTTTTTCTCATACTTCTACATATAACAAGCTTATCTCAATTTTAAAATCCTCCATACTGATATTCCCCATCTTCCAGGTCTCTCTTCTCTCCTGTTTGATCTGCCTGGCCTGTATTTGCAGGTAACACAGTGATCTGTTAGCTTTCTTGAGCATGCTCTCATCGATTGTGTAAAATGCTGTTGTTGTAAACACACCAGCATCTATACCAACTCTCTTCAGCACTTTAATTCTGCCATTATTTCCATTATTGTAAGACAAAATTGCATCACAGACACCTACTTCAAGTACTTTTAGTCCACAGAACATCCTTTTTGAGCTCTAAACCAAACTAAATTATTGAGGCTTTCATTTGCATTTTGTGTCTTTCTGTGAAGACACTTCCTCAATAAATCAGGGTTTGTGAGAAACCTGAATGTGGACTTAATTGCATTCATAACGGGTTCTGGTAATGAGTTTATGTGAATACGTCTCATTTCTGTAGTTGAACTTACACCAATCGTCTTTTGGACACTCACTGGGAATTGGTGTTTCATCAGTGGATAGTTTGTGGAAAAATATTGCCCACACAGCACGCCCCATTGCCTCTAAATTATGTTTGTTTTTCCTGATAGGTCTCCCATAAAATAACTAAAGGGAATCAGTTTCTTTCAGAGTAAGCCCTCATCTTTCTTCTCTTTCAGCAACCGATGAAGCCTACCACCAAGCCTCTTTTGGATGTGGCCAACACATTCCAAGTTTTCTATTGATGTAATGTGCGGATTTTTATCTGTTACAGCTTTGAACGAAGAGGAGTCCCCATCACCAAGGTATTTAGTATATCTAACACCACACTGATCCTCATATCTGGAGAACACCCTCACAACTGCAGCAGCCTCCATGCCCCCACTTGAGCCACTATAATTTTAAGAGCATGCTATGCATGCTTTTCTTGCCACAGTTTCTCACTGTCTTTGTTGTTGAACATTTCCCTTGTTGCACACTGGTGGCAGTATATAGACATAATTTCTACATCTAAAATTTTACCTGAGTCAATATCAATAAAAGATGCAACTCCATAGAGATATCATCCAGGTCCCATCTACAGACACAGGTCAGTAACATTTGTAGGAGATTCACTGTCATGAATATATACCCCAGGATCTATTCCTTTTTGGTTTATTTCTACCAATTCCTCCGCTGCTTTCTTCATAAAAACTTTGGCAGTATCACATACAACATCAAACATTTCTTTATTTATTTTTTCAAACCTTGCACAAGGTGGAGGCATGTTCAGAAAACCACACAATAAATTACCACCTTTTTTTTTTTTTTTTTTTTTTTTTTTTTTAAGGAGGAAAATGAAAATTCATAGCCACATGAATTACAAATTAAATTAAAATCACAAGTTATTCCCACTCTTCTTTCTCCTACACCAACGATGCATTCTGTATTTTTACAGCTAACACAAGAACATGAAAACTTGACAGCCTGGCAGAGAAGCTCCAAATCAAGAAGTCTGAATCCAATGGAAACCGTACCATCATCATTGATACACCTGTACAATTCTCCTGTCCCAAATTTTGATGCTGAAGCTGACAGCTTATATTCTTCATTTCAAGGAGCTTCCTCTTTTTTCTTGGTAAACTGATTTTCATGAAACCTCCGTTTCCTAAATGCAGTTCTTCCACCACCCATTATGCATAAATCTTGACTTCCATGCAAAGGTTTGTGGATTCAACCTTCCACCTACTAATATGTGTTGGTATTGTCAAAACATAAATAAACCACATGCAAGAAAGTTTTCAGGCAAAGATATAGATGTCAGCCAGAGATATAGATGTCAGCCAAAGAATCAAAAGAAAATAGCCTTCACAATGATATAAATTCTGCTGAAGCAAGCAGTTTCCCAAATGTTGGAAATGTTGGGAGTGGCTGCCAGAGCAGAGTTAATCAGTTTAACAATCTAAAGGCATTTCTAAAGCTACTATCAAGATAAAATTCACACATAACACAAATTAAACTGTGTAGCTCAAGAAGATAATATCTTTGAAAAATCAATTTTTTGGAACAAAATCCATTACATCCACCCTTAATTCAATCGCAACCACTAGTGTATTGCTTAAGTTCACACCCATCCACTCCCAAGTGCCAATTCTCTCAGTCACTCGTAAAGCCCAACTTATTGTCACTACCTCTTTGCATCTCTTTATCACTATTCCCCACCCCCACAGCCTCCTTTGTTCCATCATTCTATCTACTCTCACTGTCACTTTCTCCCACTTGCTCCCTTTTACTGCTACTATCTCATTCAGTCCTTCCCATTGCTGCTGTCTCTTCTCGCTGACACTCTCTCTCCCCCATTATCACTGGCTCTCACCAACCTCCACTTTCACCTTCTCTTATTCCTTTCACACAGGTCCTCTCCTTCACTCTTTTCCTTCCACTGTTCTGTCACTACCAACTATGTTACACTGCCACTGTATCCCTATCTCTCACTGCCACATACACAACGACCACTGTCTACTATCTTCCAATATTTATTACTTTTCCGTCTGTTTCCCACTGCCATTGTCTCCTTCCCTCTCACCATTAAAAAAGCACGAATATGTTCGCATGCCAAAACGTTTGAGGAAATTTTTAGAGTTGTTGAGGAAAGTAATATGAGGCACCTTGTAGCTAATTTTTCAGTCTTTGTATAAAAATGATCATTTTCGCCTTTTGTGCTGTTTTCTTTCTTTTCCATATATACAGGGCTATTACAAATGATTGAAGCGATTTCATAAATTCACTGTAGCTCCATTCATTGACATATGGTCACGACAAACTACAGATACGTACAAAAACTCAAAGTTTTGTTCGGCTGAGGCCGCACTTCAGGTTTCTGCCGCCAGAGCGCTCGAGAGCGCAGTGAGACTAGAGGTGGGCCAAACGGTTATTCTGGAGTAACCGTTATCACAGTTCCAGTTATTCTTTGATAACCGTTATCGTTAACCGTTATTAATAACTGCCAAGTTATTTTTCGCTAGCGAATACCGATAACTCCGACAGTTAAATAACGACATAGTTGGAATCCATCAGTTTAGTTATCAGTATAACTGCGAGTAGTGTGAAATAGCAGGAATGTCGTATGAATCGTGTCATAACCTTAGCTTATTAACTCCGGGTACATTTTAGTTGATGTTTATTAGTGTTTCATATTATGTGTTTGTAGGTTATCGGTCGCTATTAGAAATATTATCTTCGCAGCTGCGACAGAAAGTACGCGGAACTTCGCCAAAGCACTGTTTAAGTAAAATGTTAACAACGTGCGTTTTTAAGTATAAAGTAATATGTAAACTGAGTACTGTAGGTTAAATTCGAAGCTTAATTTCTTGTGCTGCTCACATATTAGAATAAAGTGTACAGCCTTATAATACAACAAAAAATATACGTAATGTGACAGATTCGTTTACTCCTGTGCTGTAAAAGCTAGTCCTATTGGGGAAAGTGTGAGTACGCTAATCCAAGTTTTATGTCAGATTTGCAAACTGCTCGATTTCT
Source organism: Schistocerca cancellata (assembly GCF_023864275.1). Taxonomy (NCBI): domain Eukaryota; kingdom Metazoa; phylum Arthropoda; class Insecta; order Orthoptera; family Acrididae; genus Schistocerca; species Schistocerca cancellata. The sequence continues at coordinate 83,581,250 of NC_064634.1, read as the reverse complement.
CCAGCGACAGCATGTTTATAACATATGAAGACATGCAGATCGAAAAGGTTGACAGTGTTACATTTCTGGGACTACAACTCGATAATAAATTCAGTTGGGAAGGGCATACCACATTTTTTCATTCTGTTATTTCATAAGGGAGCATATTCTGTGGTAACTTATCAAACGTAGCAAAAGTTTTTCGCATGTAAAAGCGTGTAATAAAAATCGTTTGTGGTATCAATTCAAGAACATCATGTAGGAACCTGTTCAAGGAACTTTGTATTCTAACCACTGCTTCCTAGTATATTTATTCCTTTATGAAATTTGTTACAAGTATTTCCAACCAATAGCTTCATACATAATATCAGTACTAGAAATGGGAACAGCAATCTACATAAAGACCTAAAATTACTTACCTTGGTCCAAAAGGGGTCCAATATTCAGGAACATGCATTTTCAATAAACTGCCAGCAAGTCAGCAACCATTAAAAACTTGGTTTCTGATAAGGCACGGTTTACAGTGTGTTTGAAAGACTATTTGATACAGAAGTGTGTGATTCCACCCGTCATCAATATGCCGGAATTGGCTATTTTAAGTGTGGCTGTGACGTCACTACATACACATGGCAACAAACACGAAGATACGTATAAATAATACAATAACATTTCCCACCAAAAATACAATCAAACCAATGGGACAACTGCAGGAAGTTGGGGGTTTTAGGCTGAGGACAAGCTAGTAAAAAAAACACACCATGATCCCAAAACACAAAATGAAGAACAAAAAGAAAAAAAAAAATTACAGCATTCTGCTACACCAACAAAAATCTGCAGGAATCGGACACTCCCCTTGAACAATATAGGTCAACTATAGATGACCATACCAAAACACCAATACCCACAACTAAAAGTACGAAAATTGGAATCAGACATTTCCCTTGACCTATATAGGTCAACCTCAGATGACAATACTAAAACATCAACACACACAACTATGAAAATGGGAATCGATAATTTCCGGTGACCTATATAGGTCCACCACAGCTACTGATGCCAAAAAACCAACACCTACAACTGCGAAAAATAAAACCACAATCCCAAAAGTCCACAAATCAATCATCCCTACATAAATTAAATCACATTCAATACATCATAAATACACAAAACATCACAGCTAGAAAAAAAAATTTAATTACCACCAGCAAATTCCGGCACTGCAACCTAGATCGACAGCCCCCCCCCCCCCCCACACACACACACACAAACCAACTCATAAACACCGTGCCGTAATGACATTCACACACCACAACACCTTTACGTCGAAGCAGACGGGTGGAATCAGACGCTTCCATCGACCACTCCTTCTACTCTGTAGATGAATATCGTAACAGAGACTGATAGACCAGCTTAGGTAAAAATTCTGCTATATTTCAGCTTTGACAGCACTTGGTTGCAACAGTCAAGATCGGGTATTCTGTGTACGATAAATTTATTAAAAGTACGTAACTGTGTTTTATTCTGTCAGTGTACCAGTTCTGTAAATATTAGCAGTTACTGTGATATATTCACATATTTTGACAATCTCCTGACAAATGATGAGGATAATAATTATTATATTCCACTGTATTATGTTATACTTTCTGACATGTTATTTGTCATTCGCGATGGCCAGCGGCTATTTCCGTAGCAGTACGAAAATATTTGTTCGCTCCAGTTACTATCCTCTCTGGAAATATCACCTGGAACTACGACCTTTAACTGGAGTCACCGTGTCAGGAACGTCTAGACACACCGTTACCAGCTTCCAGGTTATCTGTGGTGGTAGCCCGATAACTACCAGAGAACTAGAACTACGAGCCAATAACGATAACTGCCAGAGGAGAATACCGGTCTCTGACAGTTATTTCCATAGTCGCTCGAATTCCTAAGTAACTTTCCTTCTACTACCCGTCCAAGCTAAATTAACACGTAAGGCGGTGGCTTAAGGGAACGACCGTACTTGTTAATGCCTGTACTGCAGCTCCTATCAGCCACGGCTCGGACATTAACTTTATTTAATTGTTTATGCTAAAAGTAACGAAGGCCCACGAAATAGTACACAGTTCTTATCAACAGATGGCGCGCAGTCTCACAGTTATTCCCATGGTCTATAGATCGCCTTCCAAATGCGCAGTACGATCTTCGGTCAACAGATGGCGCGAAGCACTGTTGACACTAAACAGTTATTGAAATAACTGCCAGAATCAGAGGAACGGTTATCGCAGTAATCGTTACTTCTCAGTAACCGGTTATTTCTATCAGTTACGTTATTTTTTGCCACCTCTAAGTGAGACAAAATGGCGACAGGAGCCGAGAAAGCGTATGTCGTGCTTGAAATGCTCTCACATCAGTCAGTCATAACAGTGCAACGACACTTCAGGACGAAGTTCAACAAAGATCCACCAACTGCTAACTCCATTCGGCGATGGTATGCGCAGTTTAAAGCTTCTGGATGCCTCTGTAAGGGGGAATCAACGGGTCGGCCTGCAGTGAGCGAAGAAACGGTTGAACGCGTGCGGGCAACTTTCACGCGTAGCCCGCGGAAGTCGACGAAAAAAGCTAGCAGGGAGCTAAACGTACCATTGCCGACGGTTTGGAAAATCTTACGGAAAAGGCTAAAGCAGAAGCCTTACCGTTTACAATTGCTACAAGCCCCCGATGACAAAGTCAAACGCTTTGAATTTTCGGCGCGGTTGCAACAGCTCATGGAAGAGGATGCGTTCAGTGCGAAACTTTTTTTCAGTGATGAAGCAACATTTTTTTCTTAATGGTGAAATGAACAGACACAATGTGCGAATCTGGGCGGTAGAGAATCCTCACACATTCGTGCAGCAAATTCGCAATTCACCAAAAGTTAACGTGTTTTGTGCAATCTCACGGTTTAAAGTTTACGGCCCGTTTTTCTTCTGCGAAAAAAACTTTACAGGACACTTGTATCTGGACATGCTGGAAAATTGGCTCATGCCACAACTGGAGACCGACAGCGCCGACTTCATCTTTCAACAGGATGGTGCTCCACCGCACTTCCAACATGATGTTCGGCATTTCTTAAACAGGAGATTGGAAAACCGATGGATCGGTCGTGGTGGAGATCATGATCAGCATTTCACGTCATGGCCTCCACGCTCTCCCGACTTAACCCCATGCGATTTCTTTCTGTGGGGTTATGTGAAAGATTCAGTGTTTAAACCTCCTCTACCAAGAAACATGCCAGAACTGCGAGCTCGCATCAACGATGCTTTCGAACTCATTGATGGGGACATGCTGCGCCGAGTGTGGGAGGAACTCTATTATCGGCTTGATGTCTGCCGAATCACTAAAGGGGCACATATCGAACATTTGTGAATGCCTAAAAAAACTTTTTGAGTTTTTGTATGTGTGTGAAAAGCATTGTGAAAATATCTCAAATAATAAAGTTATTGTAGAGCTGTGAAATCACTTCAATCATTTGTAATAAGCCTGCAGACCAGTAAAATTTGGATGTTTACCTATGTGAAATTGAAATAATAAACACTAATTTTAAAGTCTCAGACCGAATTTATCATGCGCAAAAAGTTTGCATGTGGTTTAGTACAACTAAATGGAGTTTCCAAAACACGTTACGGCATATTTCTCCCTGCTACGTCACTTTATAAACTTCGTTTTCGGCTCACATCGGATTTTACGTGTTCAATTAGTTTCACTATGAACCTTTTTATCTCGGAAACGGATAAAGATACCAAGAAAATTTTCACGGTTGTTCGATATCGGGATTTTACGAATATCAGTCGTATGCTGTGCATAGCCGTCTTGGAATTTGCGGCTCGGTTTTGGTACCTAATTTCACGTTTTCGTGTTTTCCCAGGAACTGACAATGAACTAAATGGTGCCTCCTTAAGCCCCATTTGGCGCACCGTAGGCCATATCAAATGCAAATGGAAAGAACCGATTTGCCTAAGCTGTAGGAAGTGCGTAAGATTCAAACTTTGACTTTGTACTGTAGGATAGTGACACTAGGAGAATCCTCCTTTTGGTTATACAAATGATCCCTAATCCAAGAGCTATCCAAAACACATGACCCTAACTATCACCAACATCATTGTGCTTGCCGGGGGGGGGGGGGGGGCTTGTCCGGTATGTGGAAGAGGCTCTCCCGTCGGCTATCGAGCGTGCGGGGTGCAGCCAGCTGCAGATTGTTGCACACGTCGGCACCAACGATGCCAGTCGTCGGGGTTCCGAGAAAATCCTTGGGTCCTTTCGACGGCTGACTAAATTGGCGAAGGCGGCCTCCATCTCTCGAGGAGTGGAAGTCACGCTGACGATTTGCAGCATCGTACCCAGGGTGGACCGGGGTCCTCTGGTTTGGAGTTGAGTGGAGAATCTAAACCAGAGGCTCTACGTTGACTCTGTGAAGAAAATGGTTGTAGATTCCTCGACCTACGCTATGGGGTGGAAGGTAGTAGGACGCCCCTCGACAGATCAGGGGTGCACTACGCACAGGAAGCAGCTACATGGGAAGCACAGTACTTATGGCATTCACATGGTTTTTTTTACATTAGGTTCCTCACATTAGGTTCCTCCCCATGGGGAACAAACCGTTGGCTGAAAAATTACCAGCTCATGACACTGATTTGGTGTGCCAACTGCAAAAATTGTTCGTTAGCCTAAACAGATCATTCCAAAGGATTTAAATATACTAAATCTCATGTTAGTAAATTGTCGAAGTGTTTGTAGCAAGATCCCCGAAATAAACAGTAGTAATGCCAATATAGTAATAGGTACTGAAAGCTGGTTGAGACCAGACATAAATAGCAGTGAAATTTTGAACTCGGAATGGACAATGTTTAGGATGCTAATAGACCACCAGCATCCGCAACAAACGTCGCAGAACGTTTCAGGGAAAGTCTTGAGTACACAGGAAATAAATATGCAAATTATCCACTAGTTACAGGTGGAGACTTTAATCTGGCGTCCACTGACTGGGAAAATTACACGTTTATCACAGGGGGCAGAAGTAAAGACTCGGGTGTAGTTATTCTAGGAGCGCACTCAACATACAACCTTGAGCAATTGGTTAAAAAACCAACTCGAGATGGGAACGTATTAGATATCTTGGCGACAAACAGGCCTGATCTTTTTGAGGAAGTTAATCTAGAAGAAGGTATTAACGAGCATAATGTCGTAGTGACTTCTATGTCAGTGGAAGTTGCACAAAAAAAGCGTAGAGTTTTCTTTTTTGGGAAAGCAAATAAAAGTGTCATTAATGAAAATCTTCGTAGTCAACTCCAAGCATTCACCGCGGAACACAAAAATACTGAGCACCTTTGGTCGGGATTTAAAGGTATTATCCACCACGTGCTAGAGAAATATGTGCCTAGCAATAATATCGGGGAGGGATCGATCTTGGTTCAACAAACATATTACGAAGTTGCTGGGAAAGCAGAGAATTTTGCACAGTCGTTTTAAACGTAGTCACTGCCCCGCTGGCAAACAGTAATTATGCGAAATGAAAGCAGCTGTCAAAAGGTCAATATGACATTCTTTTAACGAATTTGAAAGCAATATTTCATCTGCAGATTCTAAAAATAACCACAAAAAATTTTGGTCGTACGTAAAATCTATGAACGCTACAAATAATCCGATACCTTCTCTTGCTGACAGTACGGGCACTGTAACGGATGATGATGAACTAAAGGCCGAAATTCTAAACCTAGTTTTCAAAAACTCGTTTACGCTAGAGGACTACAGCACCATTCCCCCTTTCAATTATCGAACAAACGCAAGGATGGCTGACATAGTGTTTAGTGTATCTGGGATTGTAAAACAGTTAAGATCCTTAGACGCCAGCAAGGCATCTCGCCCAGACGGTATCCCCGTAAGGTATTATGTTGACTATGCTACAAATATAGCACCATTCTTATCCATCATCTATCAAAGATCATTGGAACAGCGGAAAGTTCCACGGGACTGGAAGAAGACCCAGGTCATAGCAATCTACAAAAAGGGTAGAAAATCGGATGCACATAATTACCAGCCAATGTCACTGACATCGATGTGTTGTAGAATCATGGAACATATTCTGTGTTCAGACATAATGACCTTTCAAGACTCTGAGAAGCTCATCTGCAGAAACGAGCACGGTTTTAGGAAACAGCGGTCATGCGAGACACGGCTGGCCCTCTTTGTGCATGATATACAACAGGTTCTAGATACCGGCTCCCAGGTTGATGCCATGTTCCTAAACTTTCGAAAGGCGTTCGACTCAGTTCTGCACTGTCGCTTACTCCAAAAAGTGCGCTCTTACGGTCTATCCGATGACATTAGCGGTTGGATAGGAAGTTTTCTAACAGACAGAAAGCAGTATGTCGTCCTGAATGGGGAGACTTCAACAGAAACAAGCGTATCATCAGTTGTGCCCCAAGGGCAGCGTAATAGGTCCGCTACTTTTTAAGATTTACATAATCGATCTGGTTGATGGTATTGACAGCGGCATTAGACTCTTTGCCGATGATGCTGTAGTCGACAGGAAAGTAGTATCACACGAAAGTTGTGAACAAATCAATGAGGATTTGCAGAAAATAAATGCGTGGTGTAATGACTGGCAGTTATCTCTCAATATTAGTAAATGTAACCTACTGCGTATAACAAAGTGAAAATCCCCATTAAGTCCGCAGCTCGTTGTCGTACGTAGCGTTCTCGCTTCCCACGCCCGGGTTCCCGGGTTCGATTCCCGGCGGGGTCAGGGATTTTCTCTGCCTCGTGATGACTGGGTGTGTGATGTCCTTAGGTTAGTTAAGTTTAAGTAGTTCTAAGGGACTGATGACCGTAGATGTTAAGAACCATAGTGCTCAGAGCCATTTGAACAATTTTTTTGAATCCCCATTAATGTACGAGTACAAAATAAATGCCATGTCTTTGGAAGCGGTAACATCCAGATGGGTGTGACTATTCGAAATGATCTCAAATGGAACGATCTGATTACACAAGTAACGGGTAAGGCGAAATGTAGATTGCGGTTTATTTGGTAGAACTCTGAAGCGATGCAGTCCTTAACAAATGAAATTGCTTACAATACGTTAGTTCGTCCTGTCTTGTTGGTCTGTATGGGATCCTTACCAGTTGGGTCTGATTCAAGAGATTGAGAAGGTCCAAAGAGGTGCGGCAAGATTCGTGACTGGTTCATTTAGCCATCGCGAGAGCGTTACAAATCTCACAGAAAGTTTGAAGTGGGACACGCTTGCAGATAGATGACACGCTAAACGGAAGGGGCTGCTCACTAAATTACAAAATCTGATCTTTGCCGAGGATGTATTACCAACCAACTTTCATATCGCGCAATCATCACCATTCAAAGATAAGGGAAATAGTGCCATCCGCCACACACCTCTTGATGGCTAGCGGAGTATATATGTAGATGTACATGAGTGATACTGCTGTTTACGTACACACTCCGGAACTAAGTTTTCTATGAAAATGAATGCACTTGTGGATTTAATGAAGCATTATCCTGGCGTGTTTGCAGTAAATTTATGACACTCAGCAATTCGGCACTTCGTCTAATCCGGCACCCAAATCTGCAAGAAATGGCCGGATCAGCAAGAACTATGAATTTTGTCCCGCTTCTAGTATCAACATTTATCGCAACCCTACGTTAGCATCAGTCCTGCGATAAGGTACGAGCTTTTGGGCTCACAGACTGCAGATTGAGAAGCCAGTTTTTATTACTTAAAAGAGTTCAACGACGAGTGCTACTAACAATTAGAGTAATAGGTGCCTACTGCGCTACCCCGAACGATGCATTGTTACTGATTTTAGAAATATGCCCATTGGACTTGGAAATCAGGAAAAGCCCTTTACTGGTTAAAGACGGGCAATCAAATGAAAGTACGAAGGATACTTGGAAATGACGCCAATACGAAAAAGATAATACAAGATCGCATATTACAACTGTGACAAAATGAATGGGACACTTCAGGCGCAGGGCACCATACGATTTCCACCCAAACGTAAGGGCGGGGGACTAAAAATGTTATTTCTTAGCCCCTGATACATTACCTGACCGGCCATTGCAAGTATGCCACGTATCTGTACAAAACAAAAGGCCGGATGAGTGATAGTTGCGCCTGCGGCAGAATGGGCATTCTAAAACAGACCTGTGCGACTTCCATATCCGCATCCGGTGACGTCTAAGGGCTGAGGATGACCCCGGAGGACGGCCGCTGCCGTTGGGCCTTCAAGGCCTGTTTGGACATTTTTTGCGCACTACGAAGACACATCGGGGTAATGGCCGTCAAACACTAAGGATCTTAGATCCCAAAATAACATGGAGGTAGGAGTCAACCTGGCGGATCCTGGCCAGAAACTGCAGCCGCAGTATCCAAAATGGATAAAGGAAAATTCACGAGGCGTTCAACCACACGTCAGCATGCTGCCACCCCGGATAGACAACACGCTCTACAGATGGAGAGATGATAACAGAGATCGAGGACCACTGAATGAAATAGTTCTTACAGAATTTATATTGCGTTACTGCACGTGATCGCGGAAGTGTGGGGCCAGACGTTACAGCGAATTGTGGAGTCGCTCGTTGTAGTGGAAACTGTGCTGACGTATCCTCAAGCAAGCCAGCAGACAATGGTTGTTACTGTGGTAGTGTGTGAGCGGATCCATTTAAGGAAACACCCACCCACAGATACACGCACCCTAATAAATGAACAAATACAGAACAGATTCTGTAGTACTAACAGTAGTATTAGTAGTTGGGTAATTGGTTAAGGGTTTTATGGTAGTGCTAGGCAGTAGTTGCAGTATTAGCGTTTGCTTTTGAAATAAGTGCCAGGAATAAATATTTATTTATGATTATCCACAAAAGTACGACATGTATGGCCTGTTTTAGGTTCTCAGATAACAGGCTCTAATTGTGAAGAATAAATAAATATAAATAAACATAAAATCACCACCACCATCCTCATGACATTCAGTGAGGGATGTGGCCTCTTCTAGACTTTTTCATACATTACAGTCGTTAACTACAGGCATTCATGTTGCTCCTGTTTTACGTAATTTATCTACCTTCCATACGGTTGTATTAACTATCTTTCTCATCCCTTAGAACGCAGCAAAGAAATTTTTGTGTTCAACTAAAATACATTCGTTTCGCTACACGTACCGCCCACCTCCACTTTATTTTAATTACAGTCACAAGTAAGTCTAATCCAGCTTTTTCTCTGATTCCTTTGTTTGTTGCCCTGCTTCTCCTAGTTATTTAGAACATGTTTCTTTCCATCGCTCGCGGAGCAAAACTCAACTTCCTGCATTCCATGTCATAGTTTCCTAAGTAAATCTGATAACACACGCTGATTATAAAAGTTTCGTTTCCAATACTTCGTACCTGCCGTTTTCAAAATTCTATTTAGTTTGCCGAAAGCACTCGTGAACATTTTTACTTTTCTGTTCGTTTTCCTATCCATCGACTAGTCTTTACTGAATACCTCTTCGGTGTATGGCGTAGTCTGACATTATTTCTGTCTTGGAGTGCTCCGTTTTCATACCTATTTCGAGACTTGTTCTATGGGGTAGACTAATAGCTAAAGGAATGGATGGTAGATGGACCAAAGAAGTCCTTTGCTGGAACCTAAGAGATGAGAAGGGGCTGAGAAGACGGCTTAATGGCAGGTGGCCAGATTTTATTAGAAGGTACGTGAAAGGAACATGGAAACCAATAGGTGAAGACTGCAATGCACGGAAAATTCTAGGAAATGCTTTTATCCAGCAAAGAATGCACACATTGAAAAGTACGTAAACTGTGTGCCTCGTTTCAGGAAGATTTCCAAAATTTCCTTGACTAAGGATTATGACTGTCTAGAGATCGTACACGTATAAATATGATTAGACTGATACGGTAACTGATGGACATCAAAATCGCAATAATATCGTTTACTAGATTCTGCGAAACACAAAGGGTATTCCTTTAACAACTGGGCCGCTCTACAGAACTTGTTCGTAACTGTCACAAGGTCTATCCGGAAGCTCTTCAGATTACTTATTCATACGGGGACTGTTCAGTGAGGCAAACCGAAACCATTTTCTCGATTAACTACTACTTTTCAAATACGCGTGTTATTGAGATTACTGAAAAACTGCTGTCACATAGCAGCATACCACAGCGGCACTACGCTCAGTAAGACCGCTAAAAGGATGACAATCCGTTCTTCTAACTTGACATGACAATCTGAAGAAACTCTGTCACTGGACGTGTACTTCGACGATGATTCCGAACTATGCCTTGGTCGAGGTAAAAACAGTATTATAAAACAGCCTACGAAAGGCAACATTCCAACACCTTCACGTTCGGCCTATATTCGACAAGGTCACCTCACACGGTACACTTTAGGAACTCACGGAACAATTATTTCTACAACCGCACGAGCTGCTATGGAGCCAAGCGCTCAGCCTTTCCACTGCACTGTCATCCGATACGGGAGACGAGCCCCTTGTGCTTCGTCTAAAATAACACGCAATGGAAACGTCGTCGCGAAGCATCCGTCGAGACGAGGGCAGGAGTTTTACTGTAGCGCGATTGTGTTCAACAGTTTTTAAATGGAAAGGCTGGAGACAAACCACGAAGGCAACTGTAGCTTATTTTCAATAACAGGAACAAACGAAGAAAGAAATATTTGCTTCGAATGCCATGTCGTCACCAAGAAGAAAGTTTGAAGTACAATGCTAATTTTTTTCGTAATTACTTGTTCGTCACGAATTACGTTTGACAGCCGAACTCTTTCAACTTGCACGGAGTGTGAATGACTACAGACACCTGATCGCTCACAAATAACCATTAATCGATATGAAAACACAACTAAAATTAAGAAAGACGCCAAGACACGAAGGTCTCTTTTGCCACGCTTCTTGAACATGTTCTTTTCTTTGAAATGGGACTAATACATTAGGTGACGGCAAACGGAATTTAAGTCAGTGGAGAAAACAGTATACCACATGCGAATTTTATTTCCTGTTGATTGACTTTGAAAGGTAACTGGGTGTTGTGGGATTAAGTCAGGTGCCACTGAACTAATTACATCACGATATGAGACACTAGAGTAGAATATGAGTTTTGCTATTTGTGAACTAAATAACTGACGAATATAGAAGAGGATTTAATAATCCTTAGTGGCAATAGCAATAAATGCTTTTCTGGAAAAGAGTAGTAGGTTAAACCTTGTTACGAAATCTTTTCTGACAGTATTTGTATGGAGCACTGAATTACGTGTGTGCAGTCAAGAAGGGAATGTAGTTTCGGAACTTGGGTGCTACATAATGATGCTGCATCTTGGATGGGTACACAGAGTTAACTCATTGATGAAGTGTTGAACCAAACTGAGAATAAAAGTGATCTGTGACACGACAAAAAACGAGAGATGTTGATAGGACATATCCTGAGATAGGAGGAAATACTTAATTTGGTGATGGAGGGTTTGGGGTAAAAATGGTATATGTAGGTGGACGATTGATTACAGTACGCTGGTTCATACAGATATAGGTTGCAGTAGGTTAGTTAGATATGAAAGGACTTGGACAGAGCATTCTAGTAAGGAGAGCTAAACCAAACCACTTTTCGGGTTGAGGACCACAAAAGCAACATTTTTTTGGTCGCAGATCCAAGTTAATATTTAGAGAACGCTGGCACAACAAAAGTGACACAAAACACGACGCTCTAAAGATGAAAATTTCATGTGATAAAATAGTTTCATGAACAAAGCAGCCGGCCGTGGTGGCCAAGCGGTTAAAGACGCTACAGTCTGGAACCGCGCGGCCGCTACGGTCGCAGGTTCGAATCCTGCCTCGGGCAGGGATGTGTGTGATGTCCTTAGGTTAGTTAGGTTTAAGTAGTTTTGAGTTCTAGGGGACTGATGACCTTAGAAGTTAAGTCCCATAGTGCTCAGAGCCATTTGAACCATTTGAACAAAGCACTGTCAATATTTTTATTGTAATGAGTAACCCTCCCGAACAGGGTGCACACTGGTTGATGCAGATGACATTAACCATCCTTAAGATCTTACGACAACTTTAAATCGAACCAAACTTATCATCTCAAAAATACGAAAAATACTGTGCTTTGTTCACGAAATTATAAAAAGTTCACAGTTTTCTTCTGGCTGCACAATACTATCCTGAGTATCATTTTCCTAAGCAACAATTCCACTTCGAAAATTGGAGACTGAGTTTGTCCCTCCTGAACGCGCAATTCAGGACAAGAGAAATCTGTCAACGTCCAACTACAGAATACGGACTTTCTCGGCGTATACTACAGGTGAAGAACTCTCCTAAGTGTTTCCAGCCGGTTCGTAGCATTAAGGCAACGCGACGTTCGACGAGTGTTATAATCATCTTCTGGTGAAGTGTAGAGTCATTTGCAAATCTAGACACTTCGCCAGAAGACGACGAGTTTACACTCGCCGAAACGTAACGTCGCAGTATCTTAGCGCTACCGCTCTGCTAGAAACACGAGAGCTTTTCGTCAATTACAGATCTTCCATATGTGGTTTGCACTGTATACATAATGACGCAAACTCGGTTTATCTTAAATGGCTGTGTTGGTGAAATACATTTCAAACTGAAACAAAAATTCTGCAAATGTTGCAAATAAAGTAATTGCCATAATATGCTACACAAGCTGAACATTTTTTTGAGAGGCATGTTGTACCTTACTCAAACAAACGCACAATTGTAGTCGTCTGCTGCACTGCCCCGCAAAATAAGCGATAGCTGTTTCCAATCTAATATACTGTCTCTGGTTTCAACAGGCTGCGACTGCTGGACTTCCTTCACACTGGTGATTTGGTGGCGCGGCAGAACGAACGGTCTTCGCAAAAGCACGCACTTCTCGTGAAGCGTTACCCGTTGGCGATTCAGCAGCGCCACCGGCTCCACAACCACCCGTCGGGATGACTGATCGCAGCCATTCGACCGCATATGACCCCCCACTGCGCGTTTCAGTAGAGCGCTAACGTCAGGTGTTCACAACTGCTATACAGGGTCGGGTTGCAGCTGCCGCTTGGCCAGACTGCCCTGTGTTTCTTGTTTTAGTCTGTGATAGCTGAGTTACATGTGTATCCTGCGTCGTTGAGAGTTTCATATTTTTTTTTTTTTTTTTTTTTTTTTTTTTTACACTGGGCGAAAAAAAAGACACCTTTATGGAACTTTTCATGAAGTGAAAAGTTGTCTCAGCGCTATAGGCACTTCATAATATTAAAAGAAAGGAGTTTTCCCTAACTCCTTAGTGTGTTTAAAAATAGTCGATATTTTTACTACCCCTTAGAAGGTACAGCATGCCTGTACGACGGCTGCCGAATCACCGGTGGCCAGAAAATAATTTCAAATGCTTCAATTTATATTAAATGTTACCTCTTTTTCAGAAACGCTTTTGTCGCTATTACAGAAAAAAAAATTTATATCCTCTCTACTTACAGCATCATCAGCTATTTTGTTACCTTAAAAGCAAAACTCATCTATTCCTTTCTGTGTCTCATTTCCTCACCTAACTTATTAAATGATGGCACTATGTCGTTGAAGACATCTCCAAGGTGATATGTATGTTCCAACACTCTGAGTAACACAGTCTAGATCACAATATTATTCATTTTCGATAACTGGTTTTGGCCAGTAGAGGACATCTTAAAAAAAAAGTCACAGTAAATGACGTGTGTCAATGATGACAACCTACTCTAATTGTGCCAGTATTGCCATATTTAACTTGGCTATACTAACTTACCCATGTTTTACTTATACTGGTGTTTATGTTTCAACTTTTCTTCATGGCACTATCCACATTCCATTCAAATGATCATCCAAGCACATTGCAGTCACTGACTGAATTACAGTGTAATTAACAAACCTCCAAGTTATCATTTTATGTTCCTGAACTTCAATTCCCTTTCAAAATTTCTCTTTGGTTTTCTTTAGCGCACACTCAATGGGCAGATTAAGTAGTGTCAGAGCCAGACTACAACCCTATCCTACTCCCATCTCCACTACTGCTTCACGTCATCCCACTCTTATTACCATACTACAGTCTGGTTTCTGTCCAGATTGTAAATAACCTTATGCTCCTTGTATTTTACCCCTGCTACACTCTGAATTTCAAAGATTGTAATCCTGTCAATAGCGTCACAGGCTTTTTCTTAACCTACAGATCTTACTAACAGACGTGTACTTTCTATCAACTTATCCTATAATCTTCCAAGTATGTTGTATGCTCAGTAGTGCCTCATGTGGGCTTACATTTCTCCAGCACCCAAAGTGGTCTCCTTTGAGATAAGCTTTCTCTATGAATAATTGATATTCATATTTGCCAACTACAAGTTATTAAACGGATGGTTTAGAAATATTAACGCATCTGTAGCTGCTTTCTTCAAAACGGGTTAGTGACATTCTTTGTGAAGTCTGAGAGTATATTGCACGTTACCTACAGTACACACATGATAAAATTGTTGAGTTGCAGACATATACTGCCGTGTTGTTTGTGTGATGCGTTTATCAAAATTCTGTGATTATTAGGTTTTAATGTACAATTGTTAACACTGACTGCATTCTGCAACTATCCATATAATATATACATATGACCCAGCCTTGGTCCATCTTACCAATGAAAAATGTCAGATTCATTTGTAGAGGAGTGATACACATTTTGCATGTGTTTTTTGTAATTTTTTAGAACATGTATCACACATTTTACATTTAGAAAATATTAGCTACATATGTTGCATACAACCTCTGAATCTATCTCAAAATGTGAATTTATCCTTTTAAATGTTCAGTACCTTTGTTCCCTCTTCTAAGATTGTTATTAAACACTGGTATACAATGGAACAACAAACATTTTATTTCCAGATTTTTTAAATTAAAAATGGCTGTTCTTATGTTTTGACACCAAGACTTCATCACATTTATTATATAATTAGTAATGGGAAAAAACACAGGCACCTCTGTCCAGAGCAGTCAGGGAGACTGGTCGTGTGTGTGTGTGTGTGTGTGTGTGTGTGTGTGTGTGTGTGTGTGAGCTGTGATTGCTTGTGCGAATGTTTCCTATCTGAAGAAGGTATTGGCCAAAAGCTCAATGTGTAACAGCCTCTTCCTTACACCTGTCTACAACTCTTGTCATCTTTACAGTGAGTAGCAATCTATCCTTTTCATAACATTACAGACAAAGAAATACATGGTTTCAAAGCCTTTAATACTCATGGACTGAGAGTTGCAGTTTTCCACTTTGCACAAATATTTGGAAGTTGGCCTATACCCTGGAAAATGCATTAAAAACAAAATAAAAATAAATAAATAAGCAAACTCAACTTCACAATTCAAACATCAGCATTAAGCTGCATAGATCGGCAGGTTTGATGACTGATCACTGATATTTAACTGTTTCATAAATATTTGACAGAACTGATTTTAATGTATGAAATGCTGCAAAACAAGAGTGAGTAAGTACCTCAAAATGGCACAATGCTTAATGGTTTTAGCTGTACCTTTCCCTTCCTTGGATCTGAGAACTACGTCACCCAGATGCTGAGGAAATTATATGTTAGGAAATGGGACACTAAATGTAGTATATGCGTTTTATTATCTAGGCAGCAAATCAACTGGCAATTGTTGAAGTAGAGAGCATATCAAGTGCAAGCAGGCAAACACAAGAAAACCTTTTTTAAATAAGAGATATTTGTTAATGTCGAATAGAAATTTAAGCACTATTAAGTATTACTTGTGTGGAGTGTACCCTTGTATGGAAGCGAAATATGGACAATAAACAGTTCAGACACAAAAAGAACATATGCTTTTGAAATGTGTAGCTCTAGAAGAATGCTTCAGATCTGATGGGCAGATTTGATAACTAATGAGAAGGTATATCAAACCGTGGAGAAAAATCTATGGCGCACATTGACTAAAAGAGGGGATACAGTCTGGGGCATCAAGAGATGGTCAATTTGGCAATGGAAGGACATGTGGAGCCCTAACATTGAAGAGAGGGGCCAAGGACTGACTATAGTAAGCAGATACAAATGGATGTAGCTTGCAGGTGTTACGTAGAGATGAAGCAGCTTGAACAGGACAGATTAATACGGAGAGCTTCAGCAATTTAATCCTCAGACTGGAGATCATAACAATGACTTTTTCACTGGGATAACTGAAAGAAAAAATAACATCTACTAGTGGTAATATAAAAACAGATGAAGCAAATCCATACCAATTCCATAATACTCAATCTTTCAAAACATGTCACCTTAATCAGAAAAATTAAGCCAAGATCTGTAATTAAAGTGTAGAAGTTAATTTCACATAGCACTCTGACAGTAAGTCTACAACATACAGATAATGAGGCATTTCTGTAGAACAGATCTGAAAATGTATTTTGAGAATGAAATGTACCTATGAGGCAGCTAACTTCAATGACTAACAAATCTGAATTAATTAATTTTGATACAGCTACTGTAAAACAGTTTAACACAAACAACTACTCTATTTCACTATTCACAAACACTGTATGAACCATCAAAAGCCAGACAGTCCTACAGCACTCAAATTGTGTCAATTGAAAATCTTTTCATATTTTCCTTAATTCAGTGATCAACTGTCAACACTTTCATTACATACCTTCTACCTGTAACCTCACCATGACAACCTCGTGCACGTTAATATGCCTTTGTTTTTTTATCAGCACTAGCAGTACTAAGGCTACAGTCTGAATTCTTTTAAGTTGCTAAATGTTCATTAAACTTCACCGCTGGATGGCTTACCTGCCCACTAAATATAATTTATGGTGTAAATATGTTTTTGTTGACTAAGTTGCATGACAAACTGAGAACACAACCAGTTTTGTTTTTTTTTACTCACTTTACAAACTTAAATATCATGTTATGACGACAGTAAGGTCATAATACATTTAGACTGTAGCATTTGTCATGGCTCACAACTACATTATCACATGAGAATAGTAATGAGGATGCTCTTTTCCAGCAAAGAGACATTTAATGCAAATTATGTTTCACTGGATCATGAAGATCAGACCTCTTGTGTCCATACACAACAACTTGATTACAAGAATAAATCTTAATGCTGTACAGAAAAAGTAAGTCTATTTGAGAAATAAAGCATGTCACTAAGACCAGTGATAGTTATGTAACCTATGGTATACAATATGTCAAATCTGTGTCACATTGTTAGTAGACAAGCCACAAATGTTTCTCATCCCTTCTCTTACTATAAATTCCTCAGATATACTAACCAATTGAGGCACTTCACTATTGTGTAAGTAATACTGAAGCTTACAAATTCTGGTGTACACATGGAAGGGCACTATAAATGGTCACAAGTTTCTTTGACCCACGGGTAAGAGTCACGGAGATGCTGGAAAAGCTATTGTATCTGCACACTGTTGCTCATTATTAAGCAGTATAATAAAGACTTTCTCTGTGCGTGAAGCCTCTAACAGGGATACTGATGCCTTGTTACCAGAGAAAAAGAAAATCACACTAGAATTCATCCTCAGACATGGGGAATAGCATTTATAAACACTGTATTCCCCTCAGTCCACTTTGGAAATTGAAAACACATTGGATTATTCATCAATTCTGAAAAACCAATTTCTGCCATGTTGTTAAAGGTGCAATAGGCTACTTTAACAGACATAAAATTTAAAATTTTAATTAAAATATCAGACTGTCTGTAAGGATAGTGTCAATATTGTACACAGGATATTACCAATACGTAATAGACAGTGGAGGGGGCTCCAAGATCTGCTTGACATATTTGTTGAAACAATTGATAGTTTCTGAACTTAACACAAACGTACTCATTGGCATAAGTACTCATTGAATGACACAGATTCTTTCTTTTCCATATTTTTTGTTCCTTCATAATAACAATATTTGCAGCATTGATTCCTGTATCTGAAATACTTTCTATCCGAATAGTTCTATGACAACACTAAGACAGGCATCACCTCAGCTACAACCAAACATCCATGATACACTGAACAGGACATCAGCGCTGTATCCCCAAACCAGCTGCTGGAAGTGGCTCATGCCAACTATAGGCTCGATCCCTCGTGTGAAACAATGTCCACTGCACGTTATGGCATGCATATTGTACTAATGGTCAAGAATCAAATTTGTGAAGAAGATGCATATTGTCCCTATACGTTCTCGCTGTTGGCACCAATATCCAATTAACTGGATAAATGTGGATAATGTCACTTTCAAATTATCCACAATACATTATGTCCTTAATTTTGGTCAAGGTTATGCACAATACTTGTACCTAAAACCGACTGTACTTTGGGTTTTACATAAAATCACCTCATGGACTTCACATTATGTCACCAGTATCTGTAGACATAAGAATACCAGAACCACAAAATCAACTGTTATAAGTAGCAAGGTTTGCACACACTTCCTGTGCCACTAAGGGCTGTAAAGAAAGCCTACAAATAATTGCCTCAAAGATAACAAGATGCATCTGTATTTTGCAGGGACTGGGAGGAGGTGGAAGGCAATGTACAGCAAAGACTGCCTGTTGCCACTTATTCCAGTCTTTGTTTCTAGTACTTAAAAGATCAAAATAGGCATATATGGAACAACATAAAATTTACTGCGTCGGTACATTTATTGTAGTATGTGTGTCAATGTATACAAGAGCATATTGTCACTGTTTACATGTCGTTATATAATGACCTGTATGCATATTCTGTCACTTGTGGCAAAACATGTTCTGTGTTTATATATTGTAATGGGTCATTCAGAAACAGAGTAAGATACACTATTCTACAACTAACTTAAATTTCGAGCATAAAATTACACGAAACAGAAATGACTATTAACTCATGTCATTTTAAGTTCTTTAAAGCTCAAATTGCCAAAATGGAGGCTCAGTACGTTCGGCTACAATTATATTAACCTAAAAAGTAACGTTTTTGTCCTAAACTAGTTATTTGCAGTGGTTATTGCTCATATTTTTAAGCATTTTTTACAGGTTTTGTTGGATATCTTCCAAACGAAACTCCATGTCACAAAAAAATTTCAATACACAAGCTGTGTACGATACCCTTACTGCTTACTATTTTCTAAATAATTAAATAGCGAAATGATTGCGTTACGGAATGCCAATTACTTTTCTTTTGTGAATGTTGCTATTAACTTTATCAGTGTTTTTGGGTAGGTCAAGAATCAGCAAACTGTCATTTCAATGCGTCAGAGTGGTTATCAACTTCAATAAAAATATAATCTGGAAGATCGATGGTAATTACACTTTCTGGAAAACATTCAAGTACGTTTGACATAGTAATCACATCCAAGTCAGGAATTCTGATAGAAAACCGAGACGCTCCAACAGAAACAAAAACAATAAACAAACTGACAGCTGACATACCTGATAGCACCGATTTCCTTTAACAGCTATGAAGTATGGCAGGGTATATCAACTTACCACCGTTGTTCGTATCACTTTTTTGTTGAGACTTCACGATGGACATCACAGACATGTCTCCACTATCTTAATATAAATTCGGGCTTTGAATTTGAGCTAGGGCAACTGTTTTTATCACAGATTATACTATTTTTTTAAAAAAAGCACTGGTACAACAACATATGACTGAAAACCACGGTCTAAAACACAAACATGCACAGTTCACTTGTGACCAACGAACATCACTAAAAAAACATCATAAAGTACTGTCTACAGTCTAAGAAAATCCTTGCAGAGAATGCAAAAATAGAAAATGTCGGCGTAACACCCAAGAACTAAAAATACGACAATGTTTGACGAAAGATATACCATTGGCTGTTTCTTGTTCAGTAAATACAATGCCAAGTGGCATATTATCTTTGGAACGTTTACAACAGGAAAGAGTGCTGCAAAAATCATCAAATTATTGTAATCACCTGTATTAATATTGCTTTTAAATATTCAGAAAAAGTCAAAAAACAACTGAGATTATTTTGGCGTAATTTGTAAGTGCTCTACCTGCCGACTAAAGGATGCAACATTTGAACAAATGACATTCATTTCCGCGCAATATTTAAATCGTCCGAGTTACAAACCCAGGGCGCAATTCTTTCTACTTGTTGGAAGCATCCCGACTTTGGATAATGATTGAAAGTGTTTATATTGTTCTTTGGCCTACCGGTGTAGTTTTGCTGATGTTATGTGATCTCTTTGTTTTTAAGTTGTTTCTGTGTTTGACATGCCATTCTGGAATTGTCGTTTTCGATTCCTGAAAATAAAATCTTTTTATTCGGTTATGGAGTTTTAGTCATTTATTGGTATGTATATGAGGGAGGAACCCTATAAAATGGTGGTCACTAGAATACAATGGAAAACAAAAACCCCAGTCAACGAACAAATACTGAAATCTCATCATGACGTCAAAGGGGTTCAAATGGTAAGATTGCTTTTACAACTACGAAAAGACCTGCAGAAGCATATTAATGACATCCAAACTCAAACTGCAACACGCTGTAACATTAAGTTATTCCCACAAACTGCGAGACTGACCACAAATATGACGAACAATTCGCTCGCCGAAACCAGTGTAGTTCCCAGACTAAGAATGAAAGTACATATTCCAACATTTCTACGGAAGAACCAGAAGTATGGTTTGCAGTCTTAGACATAGCGTTCATGCAAAACTATGTTTCTAGCGATCATTATACTAAATCCATCCTCGCGACATAAGGATCCCCATTTGAGAAACACATTAAGTGAATGAGTAAATCAGATGGTCTACGAGTGCAACAAATATTTCAGTTGGAGCGTATCGGCAATAGAACATCGTAGGAATTCTGGCTTACCCGTAAATAAGCAATGCCTGATGCAACGCTACGTCACATTTGGCTGAAGCAACTACCATTACTACTAAAACAGCTGGGGTGACATGTGAGAAAAGTGATGATAATTCAGCAGCAGAGAAAGTTCATTTATCGATGAAGAAGGCAAAAATTTCGGTAGTTGGACTAAGTAACGACTTCAGCATGGTAGAGAATACAGCTATTGCACATGAGCAACGGCTGAACATTAACGAACAGTTATTGTCATAACCAATTATTGGTACTGATGATATCCAAGTGGACACACAACAGATTGAAGAAGATAGTCACTGATTCCGTCGACAGAACCAAATACGACACAAGCAAAATAGCATCAGTTAGTATGCTGGCACCACATGCGTTTTGGTGATCAGGTCACGAGGTGCATGTGTCCATACACGTTCCCAGACGGCCGTTGCATTCAGCTTAGGAGCAGCAGGCCTGACTGTTCAACAAATGCGCCTTATTAGAAATGAAGGAGCGATCGTTATTCTTGGAAGCACCGAAGATGACATAAACAAAACTAACCAAGAAACCACACTCAGAATTGGCCAAGCGATCAGCGACGAATCGCCCTTAGCCACACAAACAGCAAACAAACACGTTTGGTTACAACATCACGCCGTTTGTATGTCATGGTTGGTCAGCATACGACAGACATAAGGCACATAAGAGGAGCAGAAAATATAGTTCCTGATTTTCTGTGGGATTGGTGCCATCTCTTCCACGACAAATTACAATCACCTCATTGCAGTGCAAGGCACTGAAAAGCAGCTACAGGAATACTTATACTGGTAAAGCGATTCAGCTGACCTCTACCTCAAACAAATACTGTTAATAAGTAACAAAGACCTTATTTAGTATGATGTGTCTAGACCCTCGCCCAGACCTTTTGTGCCTGGAACTATACATAAAAGAATACTTGAAAGGGTTAATAACCACATCCATCCCAGCGCAAAAGCCACCATTAAGTTAATGAGAGAGAATTTTTTGTGGCTCAGCATTAAAAAAAAATATATGTTCAGGTGTCAAGAATGTGTGTCGCATTCAACAGTGCAAAGTTGGCAGACACATATGTAAGCAAGTGGGAGAATTTCTAGAAACAACAGGCGTTTCCTCCCATGTACTCATAGATCTTGTGATCCTGCTTCCCCCGTTAGAGGGGTATCGATATAAATTTACAGGTGTTTATAGATAAACTCGTTGGCCTCACACTACTCCAATCAGTCACATCTCGGTGGAAACAACAGCAAGAACCTTAATAACGATGTGAATTTTCCGTTTCGACTGTCCAGTTCATGTTACTTCAGATCAAGGGCGGTAATTTCAGCTGTTGCTGTTTGCTGTTCTTCAAACTATCCAAACCGTATGGGTTCCAACTCAACCATACAACCAGCAATCATCCCACAAGCACTGGTATGGTAGTGTGTTGGCATAGGATCTTAAAAGTCATGTTTATGTGCCAAAATAACAGTTATACTACCACTCCAACCTCTGGTCTTCCTAGGGCTCTGCAGAGCTTTGAAACAAGACTTTGGATCATCAACAATGGAAAGGGTTAAAATGGCTCTGAGCACTATGGGACTCAACATCTTAGGTCATAAGTCCCCTAGAACTTAGAACTACTTAAACCTAACTAACCTAAGGACATCACACACACCAATGCCCGAGGCAGGATTCGAACCTGCGACCGTAGCAGCCTCGCTGTTCCGGACTGCAGCGCCAGAACCGCACGGCCACCGCGGCCGGCAACAATGGAAATGGTTTATGGGGAGACATTACACCTGCTGTTGGAGTTTTTTCTGGCATGACAGCTGTCAGTTGAACCAGAGCTGCAATTTTTACTTCAACATGTGAAGATCCATATCTCTGAGGTGTACCCTTCACCAGCATCACACCATGGAATCCAGAAAAAGTTTTCGTCCACTAGGACCTTAAAACATACTTGCATGTGACTGTTAGGACAGCTGTAGTTTGGACACATTTTAACCACCATACTCAGGACCTTTCCAAGTGCTCGAACATGGTAAACACACAGTACAAATAATGTGCAACAGCAAACCACTAACTCTGATACATGTCAAATCAGCATATTTGCTGACAACAGACACCCTTTCATACCGAAAGAAATCCAGGGACTCCACATGAACTGCTTCAAACCAATCCAGAAGTTGGCCTGATTACTTAACCTCCAGTCGCCCTCACCTCAGCAAACAAGTGTACAGGTAGTATCAGAGATACCAGCAGTTTACACTAGAGCCAGCCAATGGATGCATTATAAATACTCGCACATTCTGGTAGATTCTAGCGGGGGGGGGGGGGGGGGGGGGAGAGGGGGGCTGTGTGGGAAACACCAACTCTGGATACGTTGTTATTTTTGCAACTGACTCAACTTTGCTGATGTTATGTTTTCTCTTACATAGTTTTATGTTTTGGCTTATCACTGTGGAATTGTCATTCTCGATTCCTAAAATCAGTTTATTCGTTATGGAGTATTAGTGAGTAATTATTCTGTAAATATTGGAAGAATTCTATATATTTTATAATAATCTTCTCTATTTGGCATGAAAATGCAAATCACAAAAATACATGTGCATTAATGGAACCATAGTTCTTCACTAATAATAACATATTCACTAACTTAATAATATGCTGCAGAAAGGCTTGAAAATTACATCAAGAGATTGATGTATTGTCTGAGAGGAAAATGACTTCTTCAGAGTTGTACATATCAATTATCACAGATCGAACAGCAACAACTGGAAACTGGTGATATCATAACCAAATTTTGTGGATGCTATACAAAATATTATTAATAAAAAGTCAGAAGTTCCGCAGAAAGTGAATGATGATCTTTTCACTGGCTTGCTCTGCAACGATGTCAAAGAGATTACTTTTATTTTTCTAGTCTTCTTCCTTAGTTTGTTGCTGAAATCTGCTAATCCAATTCAGTGTTTTGCATTTGTGTGATGAACAATGTATGTACTTTTCTGATATGTTTGTTCCATTAACAATAATGTAGACTATTTTGCTAAGTGTCTTGTACTGATACTTACATCTTAGTTTAGATTTAAATGCGTTAAATGAAGGAGATGGATACATACAGATATAAAATTTTCAAACATTCGTTTGTAAGAGCAAACTGAACTAGAGGCATGACTTCAAATTATTTTTCAAAAATTCATGGATCATAAGCAACTGCTTGTAACTGATGATATTGTTGAATATTTTTGTTGATTAATAATTTACAGTTTTCCATATGAAAGTAATCCCAATACTTGTGTGAAAATATTATTAACCTCCAACTAACTACAATGCTTTTATGTGCATAATTTATAAAAGAAGATATTCCAGATTATATCACTTGTAATTGTCAAAGAGTAAAGGAAACACAAAAACAAATGCAATAAGTCGATTTATCATAGAATATTTATTCCTTCCATGATTTTCACTAATCACCCAGTCATTAACAACAATCAACAATTTAACAAAACTGATTAAGTTCTCATGGCCGAGGTTCACAGTAATGTAGAAATTGTTAAAGGACATCACATTCCCCACTGATTGTAGAAATTATTTATTTCACAACTGCAATTTCGGCCTTAAAACCATTTTCAAGAGATACTGTAAAAGATTTTATTTCAACCCATGCCAGGCTTTAAAATGACTTAGAATTGAGCTGGACATTTTTAATTTCTTGAGTTATTACCAAAAACTTTAGTTTTTGTTCGTATTGTATGCCACTGACTTGGCAGGCAATAATGAAAGCAACCTTAAATTTCTTACAGATGACAAATTTGTCTATAATGAAATATCTCTGAAGAAAGCTGCAGAAATATTCAATCAGATCTTAATCAGGTTTCAATGTGGTGCAAACATTAGCAGCTGGCTTTAAATGTAAAGTAATCTAAAATTATGCACTTTATAAAATGAAAAAAAGTATTATGCTATTACCACAAATCAATTATTCACAGTTTTTATCATTCAAATCACTCACATGCTTGGGTATAACAATACACACTAACAAATGGAAAGTGTTACTGAAATGGTCCTAGACAGCAAAGGCATGGACATGGAAATGACAAGGGCTCATGACACAGAAAGAAATACTTTTATGGAACTGTAACACATTTATTTTCCAGAGACGTTTTGATCTCTCTCTCTTTTTTAAATGAAATTTGGTAGAATAGTAACCCTTACCAGAAATAATATCTTCATCAACATTAATGAAATCACCTGACCAATGTACTGAGCTTGGTTATTACTGCTTTTATCTTAATTTGAAATAAAAGGTTTCAGCTAAAACAAGAGATAGAATTTAGAAAATCTAGCATGTTTTAGCACAAGTGGGATCTCTCAATGTTCACTATAAATTTACTTAAAACTTATGACCCCAAAAGCATTACTTCCAATTGATTTTTTTTTATTAGACAAGCTTCTGATATACCTAACAGGACATCCCTTGTTCCACAGTGAGAAAATTTAATACACATGAACCAAGTTGGTGAATGGATTGATTTCTTTTTGGAGGAGAGAAATGGCGCAATGCTGCTTGTCTTTTATGTTTTCATTCAACTATTAGTGGGAGCCAGCTTAATACAGATGAGGAATCACATGATACTCTGCTTATGACAACATAGGAAAAAACGAAGTTACCAGAACAGCAATCACAGCTCACCATAGATTCTGCAGAATTGTAGACAAGAAAAACTTTTACCATTGTTCTGTACAGCTGACATTAAAAGCTAACTGAAGTAGAACATAAACTCCGAATCTGACTTCTGAAGGTATTGCCACAAAACAGCCAAATAAAGGTAACAACTAATTCTTTGCCAACCTTCAAATGCATACACTATTTCAGTGGGTAATCAGCCTAACATGGAGGAAACAAATGTTAGAGCACAGCTGGGAACATTACAAGAACACATAGGTCTGAACACAGTTACATTTTCCCATGGACAGATGCTCAACAGTTTCAATTATAGCCCAAAGCACCTTCATGACAGCGACCATGGTTGAGCAACCACATAACATACAGTGCACTCAGGAGCGACTTGGGTTGAGATCTCTCATTGAATCGTCCAAGCAATAGTCCATCCCACATCAGGGACGTGGAGCTGCCCAGCCTTGTTTCCACCCACCAACTGCCGCCCCAGTGTCCTAAAAGGGAAGGAGTCGGCGCTAAGTGCATGTCCTCAGTGTTCACACTGCGACTAGGGAAAACACATGTAAAGGAATGATATAAACTATCTCTGATGGAAGCCAGAATCAAATCGAGCCGCAACACAGCGCAGCATGAAGACACTGACCAAAGACCACCAAACAGTAGTCCACTAGTTACACGTCTGTGGGGTATAATTAAATATTCATCTTCACACGAACTTATTTTCAGCACAAAAAATAGGTATCGCAATGCATGAAGTAATGTGTGCTTTCATAATGGCTCATGGTTATATCTGTCTTTATTGGATATTTTTGGATGGAGATTGCAGCGCAGCATGCCCAGAGCTCGTGCACAAGCAGTTTATTTCCATCTTTCGGATTTAGAGGAGTGTGGGAGATCAAGTGTTGGAAACGAAGGAAGACAGATCAGTGTCGTAACATTTACATTTGCAACGAAGTCATTAGAGATGGAGCACAAGCTTGTATTAGGGAAGGATGCTGAAGAATCTTGACTGTGCCCTTTCAAAGGAATCATTGATCCCATCTCACTCGGTAATGAGTGTTGACGAGATGGACACATGAGAACAACGTGCTAAGAAGAGGAGGCATTGTTCGTTCCAGAAGGATTGCACCATGAGAAGATGGTAGGATTGTTCAACTGGCTTCAAAGAAGAGACAGTTAGCAAGAGCTGAAATCCACAGAGTGCTTATGGGCAGAGTGTCACCATGAACCATAGGGTGCAATTTTTTTGACATCCTTGCTGAGATCTCGTTGCCAGACATTGTGTATCTCTGACAGCATACCATAGAAAGTATGTAAGGTAAGGGCCCCAATATCGTCCCTGCACCTAATTTCGTCCTCATTCCGGTTCCCAAAATAGGAAACAATGTTTAGCTACTTGTGGATGGGCGACCTCAATCTGTTTCTTTGTTGAGAGAGAGTAATGTGTGCAGCATGTTTAGATTCTTTGTAATAGGGAATTTAATTTTTTATCCAGAGGTGAGTTAGTGCAGCAGCCAGATTAACAGCCTACAATTCCTTATGTGAGCACTGATTTGCTTTCAAATACTGTGTTGTATTTCAGTAGTCTGTTGTAGTATCTGGAGTGTAATTACTACAGTCAAGGATTTGGCCTACACAGAGGTGATAAAAGTCTTGGGATAGTGATAGTATCGCATATGCAAGATGTAAAAGGGCAGTGCATTTGCAGAGATGTTATTTGTACTCAGGTGATTAATGTGAAAAGGGTATGGCCGCACGACGGGAATTAACAGAATATAAACTCTGAATGGTAGTCGCTGCCGCACGAATGGGACATTTAATTTCGGAAATCGTTAAGTAATCCAGTATTTCGACTTCCACAGTTTCAAGAGAGTGCCGAGAATACCACATTTTAGGCATTACCTCCCTGCACGGACAACTCAGTGGCCACTGACCGTCACTTACTGACTGCCGAGAGCAGCTGCGTTTGCATAGAGCTGTCAGTGATATCAAACAAGCAACACTGCCCGAAATAAACCCAGAAATAAGTGTATCCGTTAGGACAGGGCGGCGAAATTTGGAGTTAATGGATTACAGTAGGAGACGACCGACGCGATTGTCTTGACTAACAGCACGACATTGCCTGCAGCACTTCTCCTGGGCTCGCTACCATATCAGATGGACCATAGAGACTGGGAAACCGTGGCCTGATCAGATTTCAAGTATGGCGCAGACACCATGAACCCATGGACCCAAGTTATCACCAAGGCACTGTGCAAAGTGGTGTGGGCTGTGTTTACATGCAATGGACTACGTAATCTAGTTCAGCTGAAAAGATCATTGACTGAAGATGGTTATGGTCAGGTGCTAGGAGACCATTTGCAGCTATCCACGGACATCACGTTACCAAACGACGATGGAGGCTTTACGAATGACAATGCGCCAATTTACCGGGCTACAAGTGTTTGCAATTGCTCCGAAGAACATTCTGAACAGTCAGGTGAATCCCATCGAACATTTATGGTACATAATCAAGAGGTAAATTCATACACAAAATCCTACCCTGGCAACATTTTCGCAATTGTGGATGGCTTGAGAGGTAGCGTGGCTCAGTATATCTGCAGGGGGCTTCCATCTACTTGTTAAGTCCATGACATGTCGAGTTGCTGCACTCTGTTGTGGAAAAAAGAGGTCCAACACGATATTAGGAGGTATCTAATAATTGTTGTCACCTCCATGACAAATTTACTGAGATTCAGTAGTAACCTAAAATTTTTTGTTGCGTTAGTGGCTACTTTATGCATGAGCCTAGAGGCTTTTTCACAGCCTTTCGAAATAAAAAATTCCCGTTAATTTGTCACATCGAATTCAGATAAAATCCTATGCATTTGATGATTACTTCCATCATCATCATCATGGTCTGACTGTCATGAAAATGACAGACAGATTGGGACTTCTTTAGGAATTGCCCATCACCCCCTGGCGTTGGTGCTGTACCAGAATGTTACTGCTATTCCTCCAATATCTGCAATAAAATGAGGATTAAAAACTTCAGATTCTGGTTGTATCAACTCGTGGTCCATCTTGGGGTTTTATCTTCACACGACAGCAGTGCTTACAACTTGTTGGCGGCCAGCAGCTGGCCTGGCATCATTTTTCTGTGCACAGACGTCATTGGAAGAGTTTAAGGCCAGGCTGCTGGTGCAGCCAACATCTGTGCCTTGTCGAGTGTCTGCAGTGTTTTGCAAGGTGAGACAACTTTTCGTGACACATGTGTTTATGAACTACTGCAGCCTTAATCTCCTCACAGCAGCGATAGCTTGCTTAGTGAGGGCTGCCACAATTTCTGCATTTTGGAGAGCATTTATGCAGATGCAGGCAGTTTGCATTTGCATGATCGCCAGCACACTTCACACATGCCTCTGAAAGGAAACAGGATGCCACACGCTCCATCCTTTGACATATGAGGTACTGTAGCATGCCTTTCGAGTGCTTGAAAGGCTCTACAGTGACTGTGATGTTGGCCATCCTATTGAAGGAGCCTCCTATTCTTTGGGTTGTCGACTGTGATGACCAGGAGGGGTGGCGATTCCTTCTGAGTCTTGGGGAAGGGGGGGGGGGGGGAGAACTTTATGCACATCATGTTGTGGACTCCAAAGCTGAGGACCTCCACCTCTTCTTTAAGAAAGCTAGGATCTGCCAGTTGTGGGAGAACGTAAACACCACCCTTATGAGTCATTCTGGAAGAGCAGTATGCATGTAGAAGTGCAGTGAGACCACTACTGCTTCGTTCGTCACCTTCTGGAAATCTTTGCTGTCAGCAAGTTTCTCTCCCACCAGGATGCCTCCTTCAACTATCATAATGTAATCAGCTGTTGTCCACCAATTGAAGTGCTGCAGGGAACCACAGTGGTCATCCTTCATCTCGAAGCCAATGCGAGGTGACTGTGGCATTGACCACCAAGCTGTAGATGCCGCGTGGGAACTGGCTATTTCTGCATCAGTTTGCTGTGTGGTTTGCAGCTGGTTAGGGCTGCCTTCTTCTTGGACAGCAGGTGTGGTGTTCTGTTGTCTGAACTTAGGAAGGTCTTCCATCTTTACCCACATCAGCTCTTGGTATCAGCACATGGTCACTATTGTTGGTGCAATGGGTGTCATTTCTGGTTGTGCCATGTTTTTTAATGTGACATAGATCTAGTTGATACCGACAGTGCAAGTACCTGCAATGGACTGCTTTCTGGTGCTAATTGTCTTTCCTTTTTCGGCGATCTCTTGGTGATCACTGTCTGCACCACAGTCCATTATCGGTTGCACTGTTCACCATCAAGATACCACAGCACTCTGGTTACATCTTGTCTCTTCAGCTCTTCCTTCGACAGTATGCTCTGTAGTAGTTCAGAAGCGGCACATCGTATCATCAGGCTCGACAACCTTGAAGTCACAGTTAGGAGCTGACTCATCATAAGAGGAGGGTCAGATGGGGCTCTCAGCGAAGTGAAATCTGCCGACCAGTGAGCTGCCATCCCGTTCTCAGCAGCAGTCTACTCTGCAGTGGGCGAGATAAGGCTGTCGACTGAGCAATCTAGACCAAATAACGATCCGCCACATCCGTCGCTTTATTCAGTGCTACCTTAAACTCAGGGCATGCTCACACCTCCGCACTGCGCCAGAGCGACGACTGTAAAGCGTGTGTGTGTTGTGAAACTCTGTCTCTCACTGCTCTGGTGATGGCAACCTCCCTAGAGATTGTCTATGTTATGGAGTTTGTTGTCCTTGGACATTTACTCCACTGGCACTGGATTGAAATTGGTTTCTGGGACTATTGGAGGGCACTAGACCAGTCTGAGCAGACAGGATTAAATTATTGGGAGCGACAGTAGACTAGCGAACTTATGAGGCAGGTGTCTTCTTCTTCTGTTTGATACTCGGCGTTACATCATTGATATGACGCCAGTCGCGTTCTTTAAAAAACCGGATACCTGTTTTTCGGGCACAGGTCCTTCTTGGGGATGATGGCAGTAAACGTGGCGACTTCCCAGCCGAATACATAGGGGGCAGTAGGGAGTCCTTCTACAATGTCCGTAGACAATCGCTCGATTTTGTATATAAGTGTGTAATTACCTTTAAGGTAGACAGATTCGTAAACAAGCAACAAATCAAACCATTTTTTCAGCCACCCAGGAAAAATAAAGGAATGTTGCGACCTATTAAAGATAATTTCGGCCCAAGAGTGCCGTGGATTTTTAGCATTCCTCGGCTTATGGTGAAGGGAAGGTTTAGGGATATTCAATGGGGTATATGAATAGGGATAGGTGTTAAATGGGAATGATTTATTAGGTATTACTTGTTCAATCACCTGCAGCATTTGCTTGTCCGGTAGCGGCCGTGGCTCAGATGGAGGCAGCAATGCCTCTGATCCATTCTCTTCGTCAGTGCATGCCAGTTGTTGCGTCTCTTCCAGTAGAGTGTCGTGCGCCTGCTGGTCATCAAACTCACTTGAATTCGTGGCAGCAGGTGGCCCCATTCCGTGACGTCTTCCGAGAGTTCCAGCAACTCCGCAGGGGCTGGAGGGTCTTCTGTCTGCATCGCTGCATCCACTACCACCAGCTATCAGAGCTGCCCTCTCTTCAGCAAAGGCAATTTTGAGAGTGGCAGTTGCTTCGTCGGTGGCTTTCGGCAACTTTTCGCAGAGGCCACCATAGTCTTCTTCTCTTGGCGACACAGCCCGCTTCCATTACTGGAAAAGGGGGCGGGGCAGCCGCGTTATCTTCATGGGCCACCTCTTCTCATGTGGTGACCCTCTTCTGCTGCATCCAGGTCTTCACGTAGTTGCACTTACGCGAGTTAGCAGCGTGCATGCCGCTGCAGTTTGCGCAAGTAGCAGCCACTCCTCTCGGTCTGTTACAGTGCTTGCGCGCACTTCAGGAACGCAACTGTATTCTTGCAAATCTGGGCAAGGCGCCCCCATCTTTTGGCACTGGTAGCACTGTACCTTGTGCTTCCTCGTCCTGTTCTTCTTGTTGCAGCAGCCGTCCCCAGCTAACTTGAGCAGGCGGTTGGCAACGGCAGCAATCTTGCTTCTTCCACCCTTTTCGCGTCCTGACATGGCGAGCGAGACAAGCGACAGCAACGATGCGACCTGCAGCGAGTCGAGCAGTGTGGCTGACGCTTTTATGCCCAGGGGCATCACCTCCTGTAAAAGTGGGTGCTGCCAGAGGTCGACATCTAATTGGCTGGATGATGCCACAGAGCCGACGCATGCTGTGATGGCACATACTGCGTCCTTACATTATGCTTGTGCTTGCTATCCAGCATCGTTTGCAGCTCCACCAGTTACATCAGACGGTAAACTAGGAGAAGCTTTACATGGCTCTGAGCACAATGGGACTTAACTTCTGAGGTCATCAGTTCCCTAGAACTTAGAACTACTTAAACCTAACTAAGCTAAGGACATCACACACATCCATGCCGGAGGTAGGATTCGAACCTGCGACCGTAGTGGTCGCGCTGTTCCAGACTCTAGCGCCTAGAATCGCTCTGCCACTGCGGCCGGAAGAAGCTTTACTCTGCGCTGTTTCTTTATTAAGTACACACTCCCATGCATTGATAATTGCATAGCGAAAGTCTCTATTAAACTCATGTACACAGAATCTAATTTCAGCTACTTCCCTGATCACAGTCCCAATAATTCAGTGCAAGAGTAAAAATCCTCATTTAATCATAGAATATAGGCTTTTACGGCCAGTATTTGCGATATTGTTGATATCTTATTTTGCAGATGTAAGGCCGCAGTCCAAGGTATAATTCTCTGTCTAACGTTTCGTCTTCAATTGCTGGCAACTTCATCAGAGGCTATAACGACTCAGAAAGCTGTTTATTCAAACCTAACCGTGTGTTAACAGGCTATATTCAACCCAACGTTGATTTTTCCAACTGTGCTCAACACAGTAACCGGTAACAGTGTATATAGACTACCTCACTTAACTTCTGCCACATTCGCGAGGAATGCTAAAAATCCACGGCACTCTTGGGCCGAAATTATCTTTAATAGGTCGCAACTTTCTTTTTTCTTTCCTGGGTGGCTGGAAGAATGGTTTGATTTGTTGCTTGTTTACGACTCTGTCTACCTTAAAGGTAAGTACACACTTATATACATAATCGAGCGATTATCTACAGACATTGTAGAAGGACTGCCTACAGGCATGTAGCTAGACAATGTATATAGACAGTCTAGATACTTTGTCTCGTGTACACACTTGCATGCCTTTTTCCTCGATATTTGGTTAGCATGGCTGACTTCGTTGGAATCGCAGCTTGTGCAGGGACAAAATTAAAGAGGAGACGTTGGTGGAAACGTGAACTGTTCATGGAAGGGTCTCCTTTTGGTTGTAATTTACTTTCGACTCTGAAAGTAGAAAACAGCATTTTTTGTTGTTGTTTGTCAAATCACGCACTGATACTTTAATATTTTTCGGCTAGCTCTTCGATGAACAACTTTTTCTTGTAGCGATTTTTATATTCTGACTTGCCAGTTTTCCACAAACTTGATGCCGCGTGAATATCTTCCGTCAGCTGCAACACTTCTTCCGTTTCCCACGTCTTGGTAATGACGTTGAACAATAAGAAGAAGAAAAATGATAGAAAACCAGATGAAGCTTTCTCCACACCGCAAAGACAGTAACTGGAGGCCATGTCTCCAACATCGCCATGCGACGAAATATCACGCAACGTTGTGTAAGAATTGTCTCATGTCTCCCATTTCAAACGGGAATCAAAAGTTCTGCGAATTTGTAGCAAAAGCGTATCTATAAACAAGAAGTTTCTCCCAGTTGCCTATATACAAAATCGCTCGATTGTGTGTAGACACTGCCCAGATACAAAAATCGCTCTACTTTGTACTCTAAAAGTTGTTGCAGAAAGGAAGCTGCACTTAATGTTGGTCCTCCTGACTTGGTAGAGCGGCACCACGTCTCATGAGCTGCTAAAATAACAGCAGTACTATTGGCACTCGGCCAAAATCGGTCTATTTTGTCATGACAGTCTGATCTGTAATGAGCCTAATATTTACTTTCGGGTCATATTAAATCGGTTGATTTCAGCCGAACGCCAGTTGTATCGTGCAAATATTAGTTGCTCATGGTTTCCTCGACAGCGTTGACCTACTATAATGGACAGAATAGCCGTTCCTTCTGAATATCGTCTTTAGATGAATAATCTCGGAGCCGATATGCTCCTTGTCTGCAATAGCCCTGTTTCTGTGTATTAAGGTGTTCGGAATAGCTCTTATCTGAGCTGGTTGATGAAAGCTATATCCGATGAGGTGTAGGTTCGTATGCTTCGGCTTTCGATACACAGAATGGCCGAGTCGTTCATCTGCTTTCCCTTGGACCGACGTATGTAAGAAACACAATTTCCTGTCCATCTCTGTCTCTGGATGTATACTGTTCATATGGTTTGCTGTGGAAAAGAGACCTACTGAAAGAGGTTGAGAAATATTCATCAGCACCAACCAGCGTCCTCCAGTGCTTGAAGGGTACTTCTTATGATAGCGTCCCTTCATAAACAAAAAAAATCTCAATACTTTATAGAAGAGGGGGAACATTGGGTTTGGTTATTGTGACTGTACTTATATTTATAGCAGATACTTTAAAATGACTGAATCATACTTGTCTTGTTGGAGCGAGACCGAATAGTTTCTGCTAGAATTGGTTATACGAGTTACATCGTTATACAAAGTGTTTCATTTGTCTTATTTACTACTTTTTAATTTTAACTCTCGTAAATATATTAAGTTCAACGGCATTTATAGTAAAATAGTGTCATTCCTTATTTGAGAGGCAATGATTAATAACGTCGTTTCTTCTTATAGGATGTGTTACTCTGATCCCAGATGCTACGCTCATTTCAGAAGTTTACTGTCACATGAAAATCGTATGCTATGTCCAACTCCATACCAAACACAGTGTTATGATTGCGTTGCGTCTTCGTAAACAGGCTGCGAAACATCGTCGTGTGGAAAGTTTTTATACTTTGCGTTGATCATCAGAGCAGAAAATGTTTCACATACTTGCCGAAGGTTGGCCAGAGAATCTCATGTGTGCTACTGCCTTTAGAGACTCGCACCCTATAATATTGCCGCAAAAGTTTGAATTTTAGGAAGTTTCATTTTCCCGTATGTCGAAATGTATGGTTAAATGTGGTGTTAGTTTCGTGTTCTTTGTGCATATGCAGTGCCTGGAGTCCTCTTGGGAGAGGTCTGTGTTTATTAATTTTCTGAAATACTGAGTTGAGAAAGTTGTTATTGTAATACATAAATATATCAACAAAACTGCAAAGCGTATAAGAAGAACCTATTATTTCGTAGCCAACAGTATTTTGTGGTTTAATTATATTGTTATTGCAAATAATCAACAACAAAAGAAATGTAAGCGTCTTCAAAAATTTTATGAGTATTCAGATGTGCGGTGAAACGTAAACATTTCTTTGTGTGAACGAAGTGCTCATCGAAACCAGCATTATGTAAGTACAGCAAAACAATTCTTACAAATTTATGGTTAGTAAAAAACGATCACATCAGACGTGACTTAAAAGCCGCCACATGTCAGTATAAGGCTGTATAGATAAATTTGCCTCGCGCTTGTCAATTTCCCAGTTTACATTCCTCATGGTTTACCTTTGTTACCCAATAAAATAATTTAAAAACAATATGTCAAGTTTTCTTTATTTACATGCCAAACATGTTTTAACACATGGAGAAACAGTAATTTTTTTTTAGAATGTTATGTGCGATCATTGGATCTACTTTGTAGTCGATTGAAGTGGCCTGACATTTAATACTGGTAGTACTCAAGTTAAGACCAATGCAAGACAAAAGATTTTCGACTTACTGATAAGTCGTTGATTCTACACGACATTGTTTGCATCGCTTGTTTGGAGAGGTGGGTTTCCAATGTCGCAGGTGGGACAGTTGCACTACGTTTTTCGACAATCAAAAGCTGACCTAACAAAAATTGTAAATATATAAATTAAAAATTGACTGATGATCATAAGGAAACCTTGTCATGGGTGGACACCGAATAGACTAAATGAATGCCCACCAGCATTTTATGAGAACTCTGATAATTATGCCCTTATATTCTTTTAAAAACATTGAATTCACAGTATTAAAACAGTTCTCATGATGAAATATCAATAAATCTAACATTATTAATATTGGTAGAGCGCTTGCCCGCGAAAGGCAAAGGTCCCGAGTTCGAGTCTCGGTCGGGCACACAGTTTTAATCTGCCAGGAAGTTTCATATCAGCGCACACTCCGCTGCAGAGTGAAAATCTCATTCTGGATTATTAATATTTACTTCAAAAAATTGTAGTTGAAAACTGTCACGGGTAGGGCATGTGTGAAGTAGAATCTGTTTTTACTAGTGAACATTAATTTCATTATATTAATTTATAGATAAATCAGTAATGAACATATTTAGACCTCAAGCCAGCCGCTGTGGTCGAGCGATTCTAGGCGCTTCAGTCTGTAACCACGCGACCGCTACGGTCGCAGGTTCAAATCCTGCCTCAGGCCTTGATGCATGTGATGTCCTTAGGTTACTTAGGTTCAAGTAGTTTTAAGTTCTAGGGGACTGATGACCTCAGATGTTAAGTCCCATAGTGCTCAGAGCCATTTAGACCTCACTTTCTATGTGAATAACCTTGTGATAAAGTTTTGTTACATTGTAAATAACTTACAGTACAGTGTTACTGTAAGTACTGTGTACCTAAAGATTTTAAGTTAAAAAATGCACACAAAAAACTATGCAGATTACTAATTGTCCACTGCAAAAATGTCTAAAGTTTCCAGAACATTCATAACATAAGGTACATTCCTGACATGTTTGATGTCCGGCTTTGGGAGAATAGCAAGAAGTTTTCCAACTTTATGTAGTATACATCCTCTTCATCAACTTCGAACACTTTTGCTGAGTCTACTATAGACCTCGTACACATGAAGAACAGTCTGTGAATTTGCAGCATGCCTGTAGTTTGCTGAAATCCTTCTTGCAGTTTGAAACTCCAACAAAATAAATTTTCCTGGCACGAACTTTTCAACAGCTGGTGATACCTTCATACCTTCTTCGTAATTATTTGTCTTTAGGCCTTTGAAATATGCTTGTTCATCAATGAATACCCAGTGTACATCTTTCATCTATACAGATTCTAAATCTGTATAGATGAAAGAACGTACACTGGGTATTCGTTGAAAAACTTGATTTTACTTGTGTCATTCATATAATGTTTTTGCAAGATAATTATTTTCTCAGTTGCTAGATCTGCAAAAGACTTGACATCCTTTACACAAGGTAACTGCCTGCTGATTTTATTACTTGTGAAAAAGTTAACAAGATGAAGTTTTCATGTATTTTAAGAAAATGTTCTCTTTACCTTCTTAGTCTGGGTTTCCCATACAAACTTTTTATGAATGCTGATGATTTTATTAGGGAATGGAAGAAAGCACCTTTTTTACAGGAGAAACAGCTTTGCTGAGGGTCTGAAGACATTTATGTGATTTTATCTGGAAGCAGGTCATCTTCAGTCAGTACAAATTTTGGTTTAATCTTTTACTTTCTTTTTAGTTCAGCTTTCTTCCTATGGTGATCAATTAAAAAAAAATTTCACAGTAGGATGTCTTTATCTTCATATTTTCCCATCTTTTCCTATCATTTTCTTTTTGTATATGGGTACTGCATTTGCTGGCAGCTTTGTGCAACTTTTCTCGAAGTTGTCTCTTATACTTTGCGAACATTTTTTTACCCACTTTCTGTATAAATAATAAGTTGATATTAAGTCGCAGATAGGCACAGCAAAAAGACTTTCACAAATAAACCTTTTGACCCGTAACGCCTTCATGAAAAACACACACACGACTGCAGTCTCAGCCAACTGAAGCCTGAGTGTAGCTTCAGTTGCCTGAGACTGCAGTCACGTGTGTGAGAGTTGTGTGTGTGTGTGGGGGGGGGAGGTCTGTTTTTGATGAAGGCCTTACTGGCCAAAAGCTTTATTTGTGACAGTCTGTTTGTTGTGCCTATCTGCGACTTAGTATCTCCGCTATATGGTGAGTGGAAACTTTCCTTTTCGTAATATTGTTACAGTTCATCCTGGATTTTCCATTGTTTGATACATTGATATTAGTGTGAACTTTTAAGGCACATTTATTCCAATCAGCATAACTTAAAAATGACAAGAAGTTTTAAATGGTTTAGATTTCAGTCACAACCCAAAAAAGTTACGGATGGGACAGAATTAATTTCAACATTTAATTATGTGGCCATTTAAATATTAAACACTGCTTTAGATGTATTTATCAGGTTTTCTTACCCATAATTTAAAATCAACAAAATTGCTGTTACAGAGTAAACTTTTCCATGTTTTTTGTTACAGGTGGGACACTAAGTACAGAGCTGTTTTTGTAAATAAATTCCATGCTTAATATCTTACCTTTCATTAAAAACATAATATTCTCAGTTTCACATGAAATCGCCCAGAAGCAATAACAAAATCTTGGGAAATACGGAAGCGTCCGATCCAACCCGTCGGCTTTGACCCATGACGTCACAAATATGGCGGAAACGACCATAAACGACAATTCCAATATGGCGGATATAAAAACGTTGCATACGTATCACAAAGACGAAAACACATAGAAAAACAACACACACAAAGGTTTCACAAGAACAATCTGCTAACATTGATAGCAAACAAAGATAATAATAAACAAGTGGTACTCAAGGCCAGGCAGGGGGGGGGGGGGGGGGGCCGCGCCCCCCCCTGACCCCCCCCCCCCCGCCAAAAAAAACTCCCAGCGTAACCTCGTATTCAGGGCTACGCTACAGATCAATGTGTAGGTCAATCAAAAGATAAAAAAAAGAAACAAATAAAAAAAAGAAAAAAACAATATTGATTCATTAGACATAACGAGTAGCGACAAAACATATAGACCATAAAGATTGAACAATCTAATGGCAAACTGATAAAAGCCTCATAGACGACGTTAAAACAAAAAGTACAGTAAAAACGTAAACTATATATTACAGGCCCTAAAACTCCTACTAAGGTAACGTCAACGAGGCAACATCTACAAACACGCCACACTCACAAGCCAAACTCCGCGCCGTATAATGATGTCACACACCACAACACCCTTACGTCACGGGTCAAAGCCGACGCGTGAGATTGGATGTTTCTGTTGACCCAAATCTTGTTAAATAATCTCTAAACAATGGATTATTTGATACAAAAGTTTTCAAAGTATTGTACTGTGTCATAACATAAAAAAAAGAAACCAATGTTTTGGACACTGTTGCAATAGCCGTCTTCTGTAAATGTGCCTGAAATGTTGGTTAGCATAGGGGGTTTTTACATTATGGCATGGCATGGCACTCAGAAAACTTTTATATCAACTGACTCTGGCTGTGGAAGCCTAAGCAATTGTAGTGAATTATTTGTTAGTCAGATCATATGTACGAGCATATGTTTGTGTAATTTAGAGGAGGCTCCTTCATAAACACTGTGTATGCTGTCGACATTGTTTTCCTGTGTTGCATTTGACTTTAAATTGGTTGTATTAAAATGATAGTGAACACACATACAACACATATAGGAAGAACAGTATGGATATTCCATACTTCGACAGTGGTGAAAAAGGACATTACTTGGGTATGAAGTTACTAAAAAGTCTGCATAATAGTGCAAATGACACTAACTGTCCAAAGAAGCTTGGGCTATCTGGTGAAAAAGGAATTATTTGGTTCTAAAGAGTATCTGTTAAACTGCATTTGTATATACCATTGTTTACAGTCAAACAAAGGAAACTCCAGGTAGGAATATCAACAATGTAGGAAAAGACAGATTGCTACTTACCGTAAAGAAGACATGTCAAATTGCAAACAGGCACAATTAAGACACTCACATTTAGCTTTCGGCCACACCCTTTGTCAGCGAGAGAGAGAGAGAGAGAGAGAGAGAGAGAGAGAGAGAGACGGACGTACGGGCGCGCCACACACACACACACACACACACACACACACACACACACAATGGCATGGCGTGTGTGTGTGTGTGTGTGTGTGTGTGTGTGTGTGTGTGTGTATTTTTTACTGATGAAGGCTGTGGCTGAAATCTATATGTGAGTGTCTTCTAATTGTGTCTGTCTGTAACTTGATGTGTATTCTTTATGATCAGTAATGCTAGGGAGTGTAATCAGAATAGTTGCTCCTTAGGAAACAAGTGATAACAAATGTTTTCTGTTTTTGGCGTGGCCTATATTTGACTACATTTACTGTGCACAGAGTACTTGTGCAGGATTAAAAATAAAAATTCACTTAAATTCAAATATGATACCATTTGGATGCATATGCTTACATGTGTTAAAATATATTCATATTTTACTCAGAGACATACAAAGGCTTCTTTTCATAATAGAAGTTTTCCATAGGTGATACTTTTGTACTAGGTAATACCCTATAACAAGCAAAGGTTTGTGTAACTGTCTAGTGCTAGTGCCATGCCTATCTCCAGTATTTTGGTTAGGAATAAAATTAAAAATGATAGCAATGAAGTGTCACATGCACAAACAGTACTTGAATGGAAATAAGTATGTAGGCCAGAATAGAAAAATACAAAGAATTGTGGTTACAGTTTCCATACTCTTTGAATGATTTTTCACTTCAAGTGTTTTCATTGTCCCTTTTATTTATTTAATGCCCAGTATTCTGATAGTTTGATAATGCCTGCCACAAGTTCCTCTCTTGTGCGAAGCTCTTCATTTCAGAGTAGCACTTGCACCAAACATCCTCAATTGTTAGTTTGGTGTATTCCGTTCTCCTCCCACTTCTGTTTTTGCCCTCTACAACTCTCTCTACATGGATATTGCCCGATGTCTTAACCAATATCTTATCATCCTTTCACTTGTTCTTGTCAGTGTTCTCAGTTCTTTGTTTGCCATTCTACAGTGAACCACCTCATTCCTTACCAAATCAGCCTGTCTAATTTTCAACATCCTTCTATAACCTTACACCTCAAATGCTTCGATTCTCTTCTCTTAGAGTTTTCCCAGTTTGATTCACTACCATACAATGCTGTGCCCCAAATGTTCATTCTTAAAATTTTCTTCCTCAAAGTAAGCACATTCTTTGATAGTAAAAAACTTATTTTGACCAGAAATGCCCTCTTTGCTTGTGCTAGTCTGCTCTTTGTCTGCCATGTCTTATTTTACTTCCAAGGTAGCAGAACTCCTTCACTTTGTCTGTTTTGTGGTCACCAATTTTTAATAAGTTTTTCATTAATCTCATTTGTGATATTCCTCATTACTTTCATCAATCCTCGGTTTGCTCTTAATCCAAATTCTGCACTCAGTCAGTCTGTTCATTCAATTCAGCAGACACTGCAGTCCTTTTTATTTGTCACTGAGGATGGCAGTGCCATCAGTGAACCTTATCGTTGATGCCCTGCACTCTAAATTTTAATCCCAATCTTTAAAATTCCTTTTATTGCTGTCATTACTTCTACAGTGTATAAACTGTGCAGTAAGGACTGAAGACCACATCCCTGTCTTGCAGCCTCTTAATCCAAGCACATTGTTTTGGCCTTCCATTCTTATTGTTTCCTCTTAGTTTGTATACATATTGTATATTACTCAAACTTTTCTATAGCTTACTCCTGTTTTTCACAAAATTTCAAATGTGTTGCAAAATTTTACTTTGTTGAGCTCTTTTTCTTGGTCAACAAATCCTATGACTGTCCCCCAAGGGGTCTCACCACTCTTTGAGTTCGTGGTTGACTACCATTGGGCCTCAGCCTTTGCAGCATCTTTTCTCTTCCATGCTGCATTTCTATCCTCCTGCTGTTCTTTTTCTCCTCCCTTGGAGAACAAGTCTGGGATATTTTTGGGAATGTGTTCTGTATTTTCAGTAGCTTGACATCAGAACAGTCCCTCCACTGTTTTTTCTTTCTTTCTTCATTCTCTAATCTCCTGTCCTTCCTCTGCTTTGGCATTTGAGGTTCCTCTTTGTTTCTTCTTCCTCCTTGTGTGCTCCTAAAGGCCGGCCCATACTTCGGCTGCATAACAGGTGACTGGGTAATGTGTAATTCCCAGCCCTGTGTCATCCGGTAGGGTTTGCATGTACCCCCTGGTTCAGGTCAGGCACAGGAAGGGGTGATTGCCAGAGCTATTAACTTCCCAAATTCCCAGTTGGTATCTCTGTCAGAAGTTTGGGAGGTGTAACCTGAGGTGTGAACAATCACATAAGGTGGCTCTGAGGTGGGCCCCCAGTTTGAAGGAGCAAGCCATTGGAGACTCTGGCAATCACGGGGGATTTTTTCACAATGAGTCAGTCACCATCTCAGTCTGTGTGTGCTAAACGTAAGTGGAATGAGGCTAAAGTTTCCAAGATTCTCCCATCTGCACCTCGGTTCCTCATGATATCACTTAATGAAGGAGTTTAATCCATTTATTACTGAAAAAGATGTTGATGCAGTTGCCAGCCCTGTGAAATCCTGCTCTCATTTATGCAATGGCACTTTGCTTTTGGAGACTAATTGT
This sequence comes from Schistocerca cancellata, assembly GCF_023864275.1. NCBI lineage: Eukaryota > Metazoa > Arthropoda > Insecta > Orthoptera > Acrididae > Schistocerca > Schistocerca cancellata. Next base: position 83,539,165 of record NC_064634.1, on the reverse strand, counting down.
GATTCTGAAGCACACCTGCTTCTGACTTTGCTACTCCACGGCTATCCTGTTCATGCCGAGGCCCATTGAATGCTGAATTATTTGCAGGTTGTTATTTACACTAGGGTGCTCAATGGTCTGACCGAGGGAAAAATCCAACTTCTCTCTGATGAGGGTGTTACTGCAGTCCATTGAGTCATGAAAAAGGTTGATGCATCCTTAGTGCCTATAAGCACTCTTTTTCTTGTGTTTGATAGATTAGTGCTCCCAATAATAACCAAAGCAGGCTATGAAGTCATCACAGTCAGACTGTACATTCTGAACCCGATGCTCTGCTGCCAGTGTCAATGTTATAACCACACTCAAATGTCCTGTCGACACCCGGCCAAATGTGTTACTTGCGGTAGGGATGCTGTTGAGGGCAATTGCTTGCCTCCCCCTTCCCGCTGTATCAATTGTGACGGAGACCATGCAGTCTCATTGAAAGATTGTCCCATGTATTTTGATGAGTGGGCTGTCCAGGAGATCCGGGTGAAGGAAGAAATGCTTTACCCTGTCTCTTGCAAGTTGCTGGCTAGTCGAAAGCCCTGTGTTTTACCATCTGGCTCTTATAGTACCGTTCTTGCTACACCTCACTCCACGAAGGACATGGCCACACAGACTTGCAACCTCGGATTTGGCACAGCAGTTCTAAAATCGTCCAGTGTTACAGTAACATCCCTGTCTCCTACTCCAGCTGTGCAACAAACCCCCCAGGTTGTCACCTCCGGCATCAAAATCACCAGTTACGCAACTGGCAGGCTGGGAAGGACAGAAGGAATACTCCCATGAAGACTTTTTACATCCCTCCAGCCAACAAACATTCGAGTCTTCATCACCAACCACAAAGGCTCGAAGAAATCAAACAAAGGCGAACGGTCTTCTCCTTCGCTGACTTGGAGATCCTCTTCAACTGCATTTCTTTCCAATCTGCTTCAACCTTCCACCCAAGGATGGCTTTCCATCTGATGAGTGTCGTGCTGCTCATCCGGAATGATGTTTATGGACAAATTATCTCACTGAACATCCAGCTGCAAGCTGTCACTCTTCACATTTTCCTTCCTCATTTCACCTTTCCTCTTTGTACCTTCTACATCTCTCCATCATTTGGTGTCATTAGGGTAGACTTCCTCCAGCTTATTGGGCAACTCCCTTAGCCCTTTTTGGTACTCAGTGACTTTAATGCACACCATCCCTTGCGGGGTTCTTCCAGAACCTGTCCAAGAGATGGCCTCTTAGCTGACCTCAATCAACTCTACCTCATCTGCCTAACTCTGGAGCACACACATTTCTTTCAGACTTGATGCATGCAATGTATCTATATTTGTCTGTCCAAGTTCTGCGATTGCTATTTTTAGAAATGTCCTTTTCTCTTCAACTGAACTCTCTTCTGTGTTATTCATTATCACAGTATCTACATCTTTAGAAAACCGGAAATCATCTCACTGTTCCTCAGTACTTTAGTATCCCACTTCTTTTCACATTTATTCATCCAGATGATCCACTTAAATTTCAGTCCACTCTTTGTTATTGCTGAATTGTGGCACAAGTCTGTATCTGCTCATGGGTAAGCATTTCAACCCAATATCTGATTTTGGAATTTCTGTCGGACCATAATGTAATACAGCAGGAATCATCCTGTGTCTCCAGGACCTTTCCAAGTGTACCGTGTCCTCGTGTGATTTTTGAACAGTGTATTTGCTATTGTGAGCTTATATTTATTGCATAACATAATTGATCTCTGGCCTCCCTCCCCCCCTCCCTTCCCGGCGCCCCCTCCCCCGGCAGGCTCACAGTTCTTTCTTGAGTTCATGCATGGTGCCCACAGAGTCTCGAGCTATTGCAGCCATTTCTTCCTACACACGCTACGTGTCCTTCCCCGTGCTCCACCCTCCCCATCCTCGTTCCTTTCCTGCTGTCCTCACCTCCCCCTCTCTAGGTGCTCTTACTTGTATTGACCTGGCTATCCACCTGGTTTCCTGTATTTCTTGCAATTTTGTTTCCGTTGCCTTTTCTCTTTCTTTCTTTTTGGTCACGCTTTGGGGTTTGACCTACACTTCTAAATTTTCTGTCTTTAGTGAGAGTCATTTTGGGAAGAACTCCCTCTCTAGTGTCTGTGCCATGGCTTCCTCTCCTCCCATTCCTTGCCCTCTTCTTTCCCTCTTCCTTTGCCACCGTAGCCCCTTTCTGCCCCACTAGGTCACCAGTATGTGTAGCCAGTGCACGTGGTGGGGTTGTAATGTACCCATCTGGCTTAGCCCTCTGCCAAAAGAGGGATCACATTTCTGATACCCGAGCTGTTGGCTCCCCATGTATGCCCAAGAATGGTTGCAGGTCATTCTGGAGCATCGGAACTCCCAACAATGACCGCAGTGCCAGACAGCCCTTGCTGTGGCCAGGTGGTGCTCAAGGGGAAAGCTCCTGATTGGAATGGGTGGTATCAGGGTGAATGCTTTGTGCGTGAAGCATATCAAACTCTAACAGTCTGGCTATCCTCCTGAGGACATCTCTTCGAGTGGTAACGGATCCTTGAATGCTGCTTTTTATGACCCTGCAGTATTCCCTTCCCTTTCCTGATTACACCTTGGGAGGATGGCCAGGCTCACTGGCTTGAAGTGAAACACTTTCCCTGCTACCTGGACTATACTAGTATGGATGGGGACATATTCACTGCCACAAAGCCCCTATTTTTTGTGGAAAATTTCGAAGACAAGTGTGGCGAAGTGATCTCTCAGTAAGATGTGGTTGGGTTCCATGCTGATAAAATCTTCTTCTGCCACCCAATCTGCAACTCTTTGTGCTTGTGATCATCTTGGTAATGTCCTGGTGTCTGTCACACGATACCAGTCTTTGAATATGGTCCAGGGAGTCATTTTTTGTGGGGACTTCATCTTTCAAACTGATGAGGAACTCCGGGATAATCTGGAACAACAGGGTGTTCATTTTGTTTGATACATGCACTGATACCGGCGCCTTTATTCTGGCTTTTGAGGAAGATAACACTCCCAGAGGAGGTCAAGGTTGTGTGTTATTGGTGTGATGTGAAGCTGTACATCCCGCCACCCATGAGGTGTTTTCTGTGCTTGTGTTTCAAGCACATGTCTTCCTGATGTATGGCAAACCCTCTAGGTTGTGACTGTGGACACCCACTCCATGAGGGGCACCCCTGTGTTCTGCCACCCGTGTGTGTAAATTGTCAAAACCGTCACTCTTCACGCTCACCAGATTGCCTGGCTTACAAGAAGGAAACGAAGCTACAAGAGTATAAATCCCTAGATCATCTATCTTACACTGGGCTTGTCAAAAATATGACTGACTCCACCCTGTGTTGATGACATTTACTTTCGCCCCAGTTACATGCTTTACTGTCCCCATCTCCTGTCTCCTCCCTTGCGGTTCCTGCACTCTACCTTCCAGGTATCTCTCCCCTCCCCAACGAAAGACGTGGCCCCCTGTTTTGGTGCCCACCGCTGATGAGACCCCTCTCCCCAGCAAATCTCAGGTCAGAGTCCTGCTAACACAATGCAGTCTGTGCGCACTCTTGGTTCTGGATATTGCAGAAGCTAAGTTCCAGGATAACCCCCCCCCCCCCCCCCCTCCTCCCAGTGCCCCCAGATGTGCCATCTGCCCCCTTGCAACCTGAGTCAAAAATCTTATTTATGGATATCACCCCGTTGTTGTTGGTGACGGATGGGCACCCAATGGCATCATTGGCTCCAGCACATTTGCGTCCCATTTAGGTACCTGCTCCACGATTGTTCACTGGAACTGTAATGGATACTATCGTCACATCTCGGATTTGCAATCTCTTATTGCCTATTACTTGACAACTTCTTTTAGTCTTCAAGAATCTCATATTACTGATGGTCACTCACCGACCCCTCGTGAGTTCCATGCTTTCTGTCAGAAACATTTTCGGCCTTTGAGGGCTTTTGATAGCATCTGCACTTTGGCCTGTACAGATATTTTTCACGCGTGGATACCAGGTCGTATCACATTGAAAGTGTTTGCCATTCAGGTCCACTTGGACTCTGTCGTCACATTTTGTAATCTTTATCTTCCTCCTGACAGGCCAACTACGTCTGCTGCTCTCCTTCTGCAACTCCTCCCTCCCTTCCTCCTCCTTCTGGATTTTAATACCCATCACCCTTTGTGGGGCAGTGCTTCTTCAACTAGTCGGGGGCTCCTCATTGACCAATTTTTTGTGGACCATGACCTGTGCTGTCTTAATGATGGTTTCGCTACTCATTTTAGTGCTGCATATGGAACTTTCTCTGCCTTTGCTCTTTCACTTTCTTGCCCTCTCCTTCCTCCTTCCTTATACAGGTCGCCACACAGTGACCTCTGTGACAATGAGCACTTCCCGTTGATTCTGTCGTACCCTTCCCACCTCCCGATGACCAGATTTTCCTGCCAGGCTTTCCATTGTGCTGACCTCTCTATATCTCTCTATATCTTCTTTGTCAGGTTGTATTTATGAAGTCGTTCATCATACGTCTGGGAAGATAATTCGTGCTGCTGGCATTGCCGTTCCTTGCTTGACGGGCCCTGTTCCCCGTCGGCCAGCTCTTTGGTGGAGCATGGCCATTGATCCGCTATCTGTGACCGTTGTCATGCCTTGCAACATCTTAAGTGGCTCTCATCCTGTGCTGGTCTTGTTACCTTTAAGTGTCTTCGTGCCAAAGTCTGTTACTGAATCAAACAGAGCAAACGGGTGTGTTGGGAACGCTTTGTCTCCTCTCTAGGTTCTTCTGGCTACACTCTGCACCCCCCCCCCCCCCCTCCCAATGTTGTCAGCAGTAGTCCAGATGGCCTTTGTACAGATCCGTCAGTTTTCGCAAAATACCTTGTGACTCATTTTGTAACAGCATCGGTGTCAGTCTCTTATCCATCTGCCTTCCTCCTCCAGAAACAGTGTCGCGTATATGTTTTACTCGTTATCAGGTGGAATCCTACATTGAACCTTTCATTGAATGGGAGCTTCTTCAGGGTCTCTCTTCTTCCCACAGTTCAGCTTGTGGCCCTGATTCCATCCATAACCAATTGCTTCAACACCTCATTCCTCCACAATGCTAATAACTCCTCCAGGTGTTTAACTGTATTTGGCTCCAAGGCATTTTTCCCTCTCAATGGAGAGACAGTATTGTGGTTCCTGTCCTTAAGCCTGGTAAAGATCTGTTGTCCCTTGATAGTTACCAGCCCATTAGCCTGACAGATATCCCCTGCAAGTTAGTAGAATGGATTGTGGCTCTTTCGCTCAATTGGATCCTTGAATATCGGGACCTTTAATCTTGTTACCAGTGTGGCTTTTGGGAGGGATGGTCTTCGATCAATCATCCGCTTTGATTGGAAACTGCAGTTCAGCAGGCTTTTTCTCAGTGCCACCAGCTTATCGCAGTTTTCTTCAATCTTTGTAAGGTCTATGACACAGCTTGGTACCATCACAGGCTCCTTTTTTTTTTCCTCAATTCTCTCCTCCTTAAGTTGAGGGTGGTGCATTTCTGTCGCCATACTACAGTCCATCCTGATACAGAGCTCTACCTCGATGTCCAGCATCGGAATGTGGTCCCCCAGTTCTGTTTCTTGGGTCTTCTTTTTGATGACAACCTTACTTGGTTGCCCCATATCTGTCGTCGGAAGGTTGGCTGTTTGCGTAAATGGAGTGTTCTTCACTTTCTTGCCCACACCTCGTAGGGTGTGGATCTTGCGATACTTCCCCACCTTTGCTGGGTATTAGTTCTGTCCTGTCTGGACTATGGCTGTCAAGTTTGTGGATCAGCTGCTCCTTCCATACCACTTCTCTTGGACCCAGTTCACCTTTGTGGTATCCTTTTAGCCACTGGTGTCTTTCGCACTAGCTCTGTCGATAGTCTTCTTCTTGAAGCTGGGATCCTTTGGCTTTTGATTCAGCAGTCCATAGCTCCTGGCTTCCTGTGGCATCAATATCCACTCTTCCCCTGCTTACCCTTCCTATTCTCTTCTTTTCATTGTTTTGGGCTGCCCGTCCTTGAGTGGTTTACCGGTTGGGCCCTGCCTCGTTTCCCTCCACTGTGACTTCCCTCTTCCCTCCTTGTCCTTTTCTCCACATGTTCTCTCCTGACCCCCCACCCCCCCACATGCCACCCCTGCAGTTAGTTCCTCGACCACGGATTTGAAATTTGGATGGATCTCTTCCAGCGACCAAAAACCTCCATTGCTCCAATGATGCTCTGTTGCTTGTTCTGAATGCTCTTATGGCAGTTTCAGGATGCCATTGCTTTTTACACTGATGGCTCTAAATCTGCTGATCATATTGGATATGCCTTCGTGCCTTCTGTTGTCATGGAACGACATCTCTTGCCTGCCACGTGTGAGGCGTTCACTGCAGAATTTGTGGCCATCTATCGGGCTCTCCGTTTTATTAAATTTTCCATCTTCATCTGAATTTTGTTATGTACAGGCTCAGTGAGTAGCCTTCAGGCTATCACTTGGTGTTTTTTCCGCCACCCCTTGGTCTCTGCTATCCACATTCTTGCTAATCTTGGTGGTGCTTGTTCAGTTGGGCTGGGGGAGCGACCACCTACCTCCATTCTCTGTGACCCCTACACATGCACTAAATATGGCCTCTCACCTCCCTTGTCTTGAGTGTTAGCAGACGACCCTGGCAAATTATATCTGTCCTTGGTTTTCTTCGTCAGAGTGGTTCGTTCTCTAAGATACAAGTCCTTTAATTTTCCTCTGGCATTCGAGTCCCTCAGTTTGCGTAGGTATTGGTTACAGAGGCCTTGACCTCGCCTCCACACTGGACAGGTTCTTCCCGCCTTTTCCCTACATTTTGCCTCATCTGTTGTACTCTTTTGTTTCCCCTTTTCTTGTGTCTTCTTCCACTGGCGTTGTCTGCTAGAAATCTCCATCTTCTTTCGATTCCGCATCACTGATTGCCCACCATATCTAGACTAATCCTTTGCATTTCCTGTTTTAGATTTTCTGGCTTTCCTACTGCATTCAGACTTCTGACATTCCATGCTCTGACTTGTAGAAAATTATTCTTTCATTGGTTTTTCTATTTTCTTCTTGTGGCTATCTCCCCCATGGCAGTCTCTTCACCTCCCCCATCCTGAGATCCGAATGGGGTACTAAAATGGAATCTTAGGCCAATGGAGATATCATCATGACCTGTCCGCCACCCCCCCCCCCCCCCCCATTTGCACACCATGTGTCGTGTAGATACACCTTACGCATCTTTAATGCAATGGTTTCCAATTGCTAAAAGTCATAACTGTGATTGTAAATTTTCTGTCTTGGACATATCACAAGCTTGCTTTTTAAAACTATATTACTGTTACTGCAAGGTTCGCAGGAGAGTTTCTGTAAAGTTTGGAAGGTAGGAGACGAGATACTGGCAGAAGTAAAGCTGTGAGACCGGGCGTGAGTCGTGCTTCGGTAGCTCAGATGGTAGAGCACTTGCCCGTGAAAGGCAAAGGTCCCGAGTTCGAGTCTCGGTCGGGCACACAGTTTTAATCTGCCAGGAAGTTTCATATCAGCGCATACTCCGCTGCAGAGTGAAAATCTCATTCTGGAAACATCCCCCAGTCTGTGGCTAAACCATGTCTCCGCAATATCCTTTCTTTCAGGAGTGCTAGTTCTGCAAGGTTCACAGGAGAGCATCTGTAAAGTTTGGAAGGTAGGAGACGAGATACTGGCAGAAGTAAAGCTGTGAGACCGGGCGTGAGTCGTGCTTCGGTGGCTCGGATGGTAGAGCACTTGCCCGCGAAAGGCAAAGGTCCCGAGTTTGAGTCTCGGTCGGGCACACAGTTTTAATCTGCCAGGAAGTTTCATAGGTTAAATGTTGATTGCACGCAGTGGCGATATAACATTTTTGACAGAAAGCGAGCTGACTTCGAGCTGGATTGTGATTATGAACAGTACTCGTATTGGACGAGTTATCCAGGCTTGTGGCATAGTCCCACTCAAATCTTCTAGCAGCCATTGCCATTTTCCTACTTTTGCAGTTTTGTATAGATTCTACAATGTGCCTTGCTGGATTAACGCCCCCCAGAGAAAGTATATGTTAGAGAATGACTTAACCACTGCCTATGAGTTGTTTCTCAGTGAATCTTTAATTCTGATTTGGATTGTGTACTGTACTCAAACTTCCTTTATTATTCAATCAGTAAGACCATTGCTCACAAGATGCACAGGTCTTGATTTGAATATCAGCCTGCTTTACAGTTTTCATCTGTTGTGGAGTTACACTACAGCGAACTCCCCACTGCAAACAAAAAGATTTCTTGTGGGAGTACAGTGTGTTTTGTACTGTTCACAAGATTCAAATTGCATTTCCTTACATTTGGAATTGACTGTTAGTCTTTCAGCATTTCACAAAAAAATTCTGCCGATGTTGTTCTCTCTCTGTACCTAACAGTGTTCCTCATGAAGAGCCAGAAAGCTATCAGCTTTATCTCAGAAGTCATTTATATGTGTTGTGAACAGTAATATTCATATTGCACATCCTTAACCTATTGTTGGTGCTAATTTAAGCTCTGAAGCTGCTTCCTTATTGTAGAGCATGTACTGGGTTCTGTCTTTTAAAAGCCTTCAGACAAATTGTATATCTGTAATGATAGTCTAGAAGCACACATTTTATTTGTTTGGGAAGAATGTGGATGGGCATTGGATACAATGTTGATGTCAAGAAGCATGTATACAGTATCATTGCTGCTATTGAAATCCTACTGAATCTCACGAATTAAAGGAGATTCCACTTGGTTTCAGATTGTGAAATACATGCTGGTTACTTCAGCAGATTTTTTGGTGGCTTGGTGGTTGAGTCTCAGACTACAAATCCAAAGCTCTAGCATTTAATATTAAATGCATCCAAGATTTTTTTTACCACTTTTCATTTCTTTCAGCTTTGAAATTGTATATATAAAGATACCTAGTTTCACCATGGGCTGGAGTCCATGTTAAATTGTAAGTCCTCTTTGTACTGGCAGGGTATACAGTTGAAAAGTTGGAGAAAAGAAAGAGCATAACTGAGATGTCTAAGAAAAATTAAAAGAAGCTTGCATATTTTGGGCAAGGATTCAGTAAGTTGCTAAGGTGGAAGGAAGACAACCAGTGAATGTGGGTTTGAGAGATCTGAGAAGGATATACATGTACAAATAAACTGAACCAGTGTGGAAGTTGGTAAGAGAGTACTGGAAACAAGTTTCAGACATTTCATTTTGTTGTGTATGACTTCTTGGACACTGAGGTTGGTTGGTTGGTTGGTTGGTTGATTTGGGGGGAGGGTACCAAGCAGCAAGTTTCAAAGAAACCATCCTGGCATTTGCCTGAAGCGATTTGGGGATATCACGGAAAACATAAATCAGGATGGCCAGACATGGGTTTGAACTATCATCTTCCTGAATGTGAGTCCAGTGTGCTAACCACTGTGCCACCTCACTCAGTGGACGCTGAGGTGGCTATTAATAATATAGTTAATTAGACTACTCTGAATAAGTAATACTTTATTAATTACAACAAAACTTATCTTTGCTTGCCAGGATTGGCTGTAGCTATGAAACTGCAGAAGTGGACTTGCGGTTCAGAACATACTAAATGAGCCACAATTACTGAGTGGTGAACTGATAAAAGTTCAGAATGGTCATACTGTGGCTTCACCACAGTCACTAGAAAACACAAGTTTGTAGACATTTGCTGACACAGTTCTTATAGCATTGGCACTTAGGCACAGTTCACAGGAGACGGAAACTTCTTCACTCCCCGACTGCTGACATGGCCTGTGTTATGGCAAGTAGCAGCACAATGGTGTTACTCCAACAGGAACCTCTTGGAAAGTGGGCAGGATCCAGCCTTGAACAGAACTACCCTCCTGTCCTCCGGCAATGCTATTTCAGGGCAGAGGCACAATGGTGGTGCTTCGGAACTATGGTGTGTAGTATTTTTGCGGTGGTCGGTAAATACTTCTTGCGCTGCTCCCCGATGACACCACATGCCTCCACACCAAACATCTGCCCTGGCATCAGATATGGAGATGGGTCACAGCTGGTAGGGTAGGGGGGGGGGATGGAGTGCCAATCCAATTGCAGAGGTGGATACCGAAACTTCAGTCACTACTGAGCACTCATCCACAACCCTGCATCCATCCTGTGTGTGGCTGGAAACGCCGACCGAGAAACCAACCACAGGGGCACATTGGCGGCTGTAGGTGCAGAGGCAGATGATGCAAGAAGCAGGCCACTGGAGACAATGTCTGGGACTTCTGGCCAGGCAATCGGATGCGACACTGTTACTGGCTGTGTCACAGGCTGTGAGCGCAACAGTGATGCTGGCAGCAGCGGCAGGTCGATGTCCATGAATGTCTCCTGCTGTGGAAACGACTGTGCTGCCGGAGATGACATCTGGGACTGTGATGGTGGCTGCTGCCTGCTCTGCTGTGTACTGTGAACAAAAAGGGGGTAACAGAATCTCTCTAATGGATTGGTTGAAGCTGGTTCTGATGCTGCCTTTGTGATCCCATCAGACTGTAGGTGATGTAGAGGGAACGGGACAACACCTCAGACATCACACCTTGTTCCCACCTGTGACCTCTGCCAAATACATGAAAGAACATTGGTTGCTGAGGCTGAAACTGTGACTTGGAAGGAGGGACATAAGGTCTCTGTGGTGAACATTGAAAATGGAGCTGTCGTATGATGTCGACCATGAAGGAGCTCCACTGGGAACCTTCCAACTTTGAGCAGCGTGCGATATGATGACAGAAAAACTTTCAAAGCCTGGTCCCATATACAGGACCCCCTACAGGTCCAGGGATTAGAATAGGACTGAGGTATTCCTGCCTGTCGTAAGAGGCAACTAAAAGGAGTCTCACACGTTTTGGCCTTTGTATGATGGTCCCCTATAGGGTTTGACCTCCAGTTTTCAAAATTTACCCGAAGTGCAAGTCAACTGGGGATGGGCGCCTTACATGGTGCATTGTGTCCATCGTGCTTTGAGATCTTTAGCCCACTTTCTCATAGTTGCACTGCAGTCCAGCTCATTCTCCATCTTTTCGGCGAGGACGCCTTCCTGGGTGTGTTTTCCACCATGCACTATGCAGTGTCGCTTTTTGCGCCGACGATGACCATGGACTTCTTTGCACCTCATATCCAGCACGGTAGCCAGTCCGTTGGGGTGGGGCCGCAATGTACCCTGTTGGTTGTAGCCCGCTGACAACACATGAATCGCTCTGCTGATGCCTGCACTCCCCACGTATGCCAAGGAGTAGATGCCTGTCATTCTGGGGCATCGGGACTCCCAGCAGTGGCCCTCCTGCCAGGTGGCCTTTGCTGCAGCTGGGTGGTGCCGGTGGTGAGGGCCCCTGGTCACTGTGGGTGGCATCAGGTCGAATGACGCGCGATGAAGCGTACCAGGTCATCACTTGCTGGTGATCAAACACCAGCAGTCTCTAAGCGTTCAAACTCTCAGTACAATGCAAGAAAGTATGACCCTAAATCATTCCCCTCCCTAGCAACACCATGGGAGGAATGCCATGCTAAGGACAAATTTGGGGAGGTGGAGGGCTTGTCCAAAATGCGATCTGGGTCATTCTTGATAAAAACAGCACCCTCTGTCCAGTCACGGACTTTACTCGCTTGTAACAAGTTGGGGGATGTTTCTGTTACAATCATGCCACATAAGAGCTTAAATATGGTCCAAGGTATTACCTTCCACAGGGACTTCCTTTTGCTGTCTGACGCTGAGCTGCATGCCAATTTAGAGCGGCGAGGTGTTCATTTCGTGTGGTGTGTCCATCGGGGTCCAAGGGATACTCAGGTTGCCATCGGTGCCTTCATATTGGCCTTCGAGGGTGACGCCTTACCCAAGAAGGTCAAGGTGATGGTCTACCTCTGTGATGTCACGCCATATATCCCTCCCCCTATGTGGTGCTTTAAGTGCTGGAAGTTCAGCCATATGTCCCGCTGTACTTCCAGTGTCACATGTTGAGATAGTGGATGTCCGTCACATCCCAATAATCCATGTGCCCCGCCTCCCATCTGTGTCAACTACGGAGAGCATCATTCACCTTGCTCGCCATACTGTAGGATTTTACAGAAAGAAAGGAAAATTGTGGAATACAAGACTCTGGACCAACTGACGTACACTGAGGCTAAGAGAAAATATGAGCGCCTACGTCCTGTGGCTATGACCTCATACGCCGCCGCTATGAGAACAGTAGTAGGCACATCAGTTCCGTGAATTCCAGTCGGCTCTCAGAGCCAGAAGGCTACACCTGCCCCCTTGATAATGGGGGGCACTTCGGCCCCTGTTGCTCCTGCACTACCTACCTCGGAAGACTGCTCCCCCCTCCCAACTATCAGGGACACCTGCCCCTCTTCTAAGCTGGAGAAGTGTAAGTCTTCTTCGGCTCCTCTTACCAGGAAGTGGTCCCTTGGGTCACTCCCTTCCCAGGTTTCTACCAATGGGAAAGATGACATCCGCCAGTGACTGAAGTGCCCAAAAGCAGCTGGTCGTAGGGCTTCAGGATCGTCCTCAGTCCCGGCGACTGAATCAGTGAAGCCCTCCCATCCAGAGAAACCCAAGGAGCCAAGGAGTAGCGAGAAACGCCCAAAAATAAGACCCCTAAGACCAAGGAAATTGAGGTGGCACCCACACCACTGCTACCTACAAGCTCAGCGTCTGGGGATAAGGTGGAGATTATGGTTTCTGCTGAGGACCTGGATCTTGCTGGAGCCTCAGACACAATGGATATAGACTGCTCAGGCAATAAGTCGGTGGCAGCAGGTGACTCTGAGGCGTAAGCTGCCTCATTGTATGTTCCATGTCTTCCCAGTCTGATGATATCGTCCTCCAGTGGAATTGCAGTGGTTTCTTCCACTGTCTGGCTGAGCTACGGCAACTGTTAAGCCGCTTTCTGCATTGCCCTTGAGGAAATGTGGTTCCTGGCAATGCAGACCCCTGCCCTCTGCAGCTGTAAGGGATTTTACAGGAATCGTAGTGACTATAATCGAGTGTCAGGTTGAGTTTTGCGTTAATGTCCTAAACTCAGTCTGTAGTGAAACTGTGCCCCTTCTAACCCCTTTTGAAGCTGTGGCTGTCAGAATAAGGATGACGCAGGAAATAACTTTCGGCAATGTATATCTTCCTGTAGATGGTGTAGTACCCCTGAATATATTGGCTGCACTGGTTCATCAACTCCCTAAACCTTTCCTACTTTTGGGAGATTTTAACGCCCTTAACCCCTTGTGGGGTGGCACTGTCCTTACTGGCTGAGGCAGAGATGTCGAAAATTTACTGTCTCAATTCGACCTCTGCATCTTAAATACTGGGGCCGCTACACATTTCAGTGTGGCTCGTGGTAGTTACTCAGCCATTGATTTATCTATTTGCAGCCTAGGACTTCTCCCACCCATCCACTGGAGAGCACATGACGACGTGTGTGGTAGTGACCACTTCCTCATCTTCCAGTCACTGACCCAGCGTCAGGCCCACGGGCGCCTGTCCAGATGGGCTTTAAACAAGGCAGACTGGGAAACTTTTACCTCTGTGGTCATTATTAACTCTCCTGCACACGGTAACATCGATGTGATGGCTGAGCAGGTGACTACAACAATCGTTACTGCAGCGGAAAACGCAATAACTCGCTCTTTAGGGTGCCCCCAGCGAAAGGTGGCCCCTTGGTGGTCATCAGAAGTCAATGAGGCAATTAATTAGTGTTGATGGGCACTACAGCGGCATAAGTGGCACCCTTTTCTGGAACACCTCGTAGCCTATAAGCCCACATTTGCGAGCTTATCAAAAGATGGAAGCAGGAGTGTTGGGAGAGATAAGTCTCGACCATTGGGTGGCATATGTCACCTTTCCAAGACTGGACGAAGATCAGACGTCTTTTTGTGTACGAGACCCCAACAGGTGTTCCTGGCATTAACATCAATGGGATGTTATCTACAGAAGCAAACGAGATTGCTGAGCACTATGCTTGAGCCTCTGCATCAAACTATCCCCCCCCCCCCCCCCCCCCCCCCCCCCCAGCCTTTCACACCCTCAAACAAAGGATGGAAAGGAAAGTCCTCTCGTTCACTACATGCCACAGTGAACCCTATAACGCCACATTTACAGAATGGGAGCTCCTCAGTGCCCTTGCACATGCCCCGACACAGCTCCGGGGCCAGATCGGATCCACAGTCAGATGATTAAACATCTCTCATTTGACTACAAGCGACATCTCCTAATCTTCTTCAACCGGATCTGGTGCGATGGCATCTTTCCATCACACTGGCAGGAGAGTACCATCATTCCGGTGCTTAAACTTGATGTAGATAGCTTTCGGCCCATCAGCCTCGTCAACATTCTTTGTAAGCTGCTGGAGTGTATGGTGTGTTGGGTCCTGGAATCACGTGGCCTACTGGCCCCATGTCATGGCGGCTTCCGCCAGAGTCGCTCTACCCCTGATAATCTTGTGTCCCTCGAGTCTGCCATCTGAACAGCCTTTTCCAGACGCCAAAACCTGGTTGTCGTCTTTTTTGGTTTACAAAAAGTGTATGACACGATCTGGCGACATCATATCCTTGCCACATTATACAAGTGGCGTCTCCAAGGACCACTCCAATTTCCTGTTGCTTTGTACTTCACATGTCCAAGTTGATGCTTCCTTAGTCTCCCCCCCCCCCCCCCCCCCCCCCCCAATATACAGGAGAATGGGGTCCCGCAGGGCTCCGTATTGAGTATATCATTTTTTAGTGGCCTTTAATGGTGTAGCAGCAGCTGTAAGGCTGTCCATCTCACCTTCTCTGTAAGACGACGACTTCTGCATTTCGTACTGCTCCTCCAGTACTGGTGTTGCCGAGCGGGGTCTGCAGGGAGCCATCCACAAGGCGCAGTCATGAGTTCTAGCCCACTGTTTCCAGTTTTCAGCAGCAATGTCGTGTGTTATGCACTTCTGTCAGTGTCATACCGTTCATCCGTATCCAGAACTTTACCTTACTGACAATCCATTCAGCGTAGTGGAGACACATGGATTCTTTGGACAGGTTTTTGATGGCCAATTGATTTGGCTTCCTCACTCCCATCAACTTGAGAGGAAGTGCTGGCAGTACATCAATACCCTCCGCTGCCTGAGCAACACCAACTGGGGTGCAGATCGCTCTACGCTGCTGCAGCTCTACAGAGCTCTTGTTCAATCCCGCCCTGACTATGGGAGTGTGGGTTATGTTTCGGTGGCACCCTCAGCATTGTGTTTACTCGACCCAGTACACCACTGTTGCGTTTGCCTAGCGACAGGAGCTTCTAGGACGAGTCCGGTGACCAGCGTCCTGGTGAAGGCCGGAGCCCCTCCATTGCAGGTTAGGCATGCGCAATTGCCCTCCAGTTACGTTGCACACATTTGTAGTTCTCCTGCTCATCTGCATTACTGTCTCCTTTTCCTGCCCACAGCAGTTCATCTCCCTCATGGGCGGCTCCGGTCAGGGCTTGCAATTGCTTGTGGTGTGTGATCCCTTCTCTCCAAACTGGCATCCTTGCCTTTCCTACCTATACTTAAGGTTCATTCGCAAACACCTCCATGATGTACACCTAGGCCTTGGCTTCACCTGGACATTTTACGTGGCCCTCAGGACTCAGTTAACCCTCCAACTCACCGCTGTCACTTCCTCTCGATTCTCGACATGTAAAGGGGCCATGAAGTGGTTTACACTGATAGCTCGATGGCTGATGGTCACTTTGGCTTTGCATATGTTCATGGAGGACATATAGGACGGCACTCCTTACCACACGGTTGTAGTGTTTTCACTGCAGAGCTGGCGGCCATATCTCGTGCTCTTCAGCACATCTGCTCATGCCCAGGCGAGCCATTTCTCCTGTTGACTGACTCCTTGAGCAGCCTTCAAGCTATCGACTAGTGCTACCCTTGTCATCCTTTGGTTGCAACCATCCAGGAGTCCATTTATGCCCTGGAACGGTCCAGTCTTTCAGTGGTGTTTGTCTGGACCCCGGTTCACCAGGTCACATCGGAATCCCAGGCAATGAACTTGCCAACAGGCTGGCCAAACAGGCTATGCGGAAACCACTTATAGAGATTGGCTTCTCTGAAACTGACCTGCGTTCATTATTACGCTGCAAGGTTTTGCGCAATTGGGACATGTGTTGACATAACCTCAGTATGCTTAACAAGCTGCATGCCATTAAGGAAACTTCGAATATGTGGAAGACCTTCGTGCGCGCCTCTCGCATGGACTCTGTGGTTCTCTGTCAGCCCCGCATTGGCCATACGTGGCTGACACTTGGTTACTTACTCCGTTGCTGGGACCCACCTCGGTGTGCTGTGATTCACCAATGACGGTTGTCCATCTCTTGCTGGACTGGCCACTTTTAGCCGCCCTGCGATGGACTTTTAACTTTACCAGCACCATACCTTTGGTGCTTTCAGTGTGAAGGTTTTAATGTGTTGCAGAGTGGCTGACTTTTGCTTTTTATCCTTTTGGTCAGCCAGCCATGGTAACCTGCTTTCTTGTTTTAACCTTTTCTACCTGTGTCTTGCATCTTTGTGGTTTTCCTTGTCCCCTTTTGTCCATTTAAGTGTGTGTTGCCCTTCAGTCATTGTGGTTTTTCCTTTCTACATCTACATCTACATCTACATTTATACTCCGCAAGCCACCCAACGGTGTGTGGCGGAGGGCACTTTACGTGCCACTGTCATTACCTCCCTTTTCTGTTCCAGTCGCATATGGTTCGCGGGAAGAACGACTGTCTGAAAGCCTCCGTGCGCGCTCGAATCTCTCTTATTTTACATTCGTGACCTCCTCGGGAGGTATAAGTAGGGGGAAGCAATATATTCGATACCTCATCCAGAAACGCACCCTCTCGAAACCTGGTGAGCAAACTACACCGCGATGCAGAGCGCCTCTCTTGCAGAGTCTGCCACTTGAGTTTGCTAAACATCTCCGTAACGCTATCACGGATACCAAATAACCCTGTGACGAAACGCGCCGCTCTTCTTTGGATCTTCTCTATCTCCTCCGTCAACCCGATCTGGTACGGATCCCACACTGATGAGCAATACTCAAGTATAGGTCGAACGAGTGTTTTGTAAGCCACCTCCTTTGTTGATGGACTACATTTTCTAAGGACTCTCCCAATGAATCTCAACCTGGTACTCGCCTTACCAACAATTAATTTTATATGATCATTCCACTTCAAATCGTTCCGCACGCATACTCCCAGATATTTTACAGAAGTATCTGCTACCAGTGTTTGTTCCGCTATCATGTAATCATACAATAAGGATCCTTTATTTCTATGTATTCGCAATACATTACATTTGTCTATGTTAAGGGTCAGTTGCCACTCCCTGCACCAAGTGCCTATCCGCTGCAGATCTTCCTGCATTTCGCTACAATTTTCAAATGCTGCAACTTCTCTGTATACTACAGCATCATCCGCGAAAAGCCGCATGGAACTTCTGACACTATCTACTAGGTCATTTATACATATTGTGAAAAGCAATGGTCCCATAACACTCCCCTGTGGCACGCCAGAGGCTACTTTAACGTCTGTAGACGTTTCTCCATTGATAACAACATGCTGTGTTCTGTTTGCTAAAAATTCTTCAATCTAGCCACACAGCTGGTCTGATATTCCGTAGGCTCTTACTTTGTTTATCAGGCGACAGTGCGGAACTGTATCCAACGCCTTCCGGGAGTCAAGGAAAATTGCATCTACCTGGGAGCCTGTATCTAATATTTTCTGGGTCTCATGAACAAATAAAGCAAGTTGGGTCTCACAAGATCGCTGTTTCCGGAATCCATGTTGATTCCTACAGAGTAGATTCTGGGTTTCCCAAACGACATGATACGCGAGCAAAAAACATGTTCTAAAATTCTACAACAGATCGACGTCAGAGATATAGGTCTATAGTTTTGCGCATCTGCTCGACAACCCTTCTTGAAGACTGGGACTACCTGTGCTCTTTTCCAATCATTTGGAGCCTTCCGTTCCTCTAGAGACTTGCGGTACACGGCTGTTAGAAGGGGGGCAAGTTCTTTCGCGTACTCTGTGTAGAATCGAATTGGTATCCCGTCAGGTCCAGTGGACTTTCCTCTGTTGAGTGATTCCAGTTGCTTTTCTATTCCTTGGACACTTATTTCGATGTCAGCCATTTTTTCGTTTGTGCGAGGATTTAGAGAAGGAACTGCAGTGCGGTCTTCCTCTGTGAAACAGCTTTGGAAAAAGGTGTTTAGTATTTCAGCTTTACGCGTGTCATCCTCTGTTTCAATGCCATCATTATCCCGGAGCGTCACCCTTGTGGCATTGTTTCCTTCGGAACAAGGGACCAATGACCTCATAGTTTGGTCCCTTCTCCCCTCTTTTAACCAACTAACCAACCTCATTTGGGTGGCTCGAAACTTGTTCACCTGTGGTTTGTAGGTCCTTATGAAGTGTTCGTTTTCACTATTCAACTGTGAATGAAAGGACACTGTAATGATTTGCTGAGCACCATTGTCTACACAAAGCTGTTCATACTCCTGAGATTTGACTGCAGCCCATTATCTGACATTATCACCTCAGGCAGGCCTGTAGAATATCGGTGTAAAAGCTGACTGACATGGTAGACTTAATTGGAAAGGCTCCTTCTCATCCCGTATGTTAAGTCTTCCCTGATCTGCAGTTCTGGATGACTTTTCCAAAAATCTGCCCCTTTTCCTTGACCTCTCCAGTCTTTTTCCTTCACCCTTCCTCCTTCTCCTTCACCCTTCTGCTGGAAAAAGGTGCCACTGGCTCTAAAAACTTGCATAAATACAACCTTTTTCTGTGCATATTCTGCCACTGCTTGGCAAATAGATTTTGTATTTGTCCAATTACATTATATTGTAAAAAAATTGATTGTTTCTTTAGAATGACTGTCTGACATGGAATACGAAAGCTGCGGAACACCATCTATTCTTAAACATGCCAACTGTATGTCTCCTTGTGTGCCATGTGCAAAACACTTGGCTTTGCAGCATGGGCCCAGTGCCCTGTCATGGATTTGAAAGCAACACGGGCAAGACTTCCACGATTGTGTGGGCTTTGCCGTGGCCTGACAGCACATGACCTAATGTCGGGTGACGTCTGAGCTGTATGAGGCCAAGGGAGGGGGGGGGGGAGGGAGATGGGGGGGCTGAACTGTCTTACTCGTGACAACAGATAATGCAGGTGCTTGAAAACGGTGCTCAGTTACATCGACAGTGTCCTGTGACTCAATAATTGACAGTGCTGTACTGAAGTCAAGATTTGGATGCTTTATGGTGGCAGCATAAATATGGAAATCGCACATAATCTGTGTAATTGCATCTCTCATCATAATGTCACTGTACCTTAACCCACATGAACACTGAAAGTGACAGTGTATAGTAAGACCACGAAGTTCTGTTACCTAATGTTTGTAGGACTGTCTTGGCTGCTATTGTAATTGCAAAAACTTGTAACAAGTATCCACTACATGCACTTGCGATTTAAAATGATTTGACAGTTTGTCAACTAACTCGTCATTGGGGACATCAAGAGGTTGGCAATCCAGAAACAGTTTTGCTACCAACCAGAATACATCTGAGCCTGCAGTGGAGAGAGAATGATAATATACTGGTCGCCCATTATACTGTAGACATTGAAATGCAGCGTCAACTGTGCAACATTACCAACCCAGTCTGCTTTGACCGAGAAATGCTCTGAATTCATGAGACTTAACTGTTCATTGTATTGTTTCCAATTGAACTGGCTGGGGTGGCAGTTGTGGTGCTGCCACAATTCCTTGCAGTGCTTGTAATAATTTTTCAGTCCTTTGTCCCTGCAATTGTGTAGCTTGCATGGAAGACACATCTAAAAGAGCATCATGAACAACTGTGCACACAAACAGAAAAGTAGCACTGCTGCAAGTGAGGGCTAGTTACACAATATGCCACAGTGAACTATTTACAAACTGTTTCCTTTTCGTCACTTTACTTGTTGTGCCCGACGTCTTGGACACTGAAGTGGCTAGTAATAGTACAGCTAATTAGAATACTGTGAATAAGTAATACTTTATTAATTACAAGAAAACTTATCTCTGCTTCCCAGGCTCGGTTGTAGCTATGAAATTGCACACATGGAATTGTGTTTCAGAACACACTTAATAAACCGTGATTGCTGAGTGGCGAATTGATACAAGTTCAGAATGGCCATACTGTGACTTCAGTACGGTCACTAGGAAACACAAGTTCATAGACACTTGTTGACAGTTCTGATAGTGTTGGCACATAGGCAACGTGTTACAGTGCTTAGACAGCATAACGAGGAACTTCCCTTCTGGCCTCTGGCGATGCTATTTCAGGGCAGAGGCACAATGGTGGCACCTCGGAACTGTGGGAGGCACAGGTCTTCCTAGCATCTCATTGGTGCCTTGTGATACAGCTTTGCTGCGCTGTATCTCTGTGGTGGTCAGTACTTCTTGTGCTGCTCTCGATACTCGACGACACTGCAAATTTCGCAACAATTATTGTTTCATCATCATTCTGCCCTTTGCCGGAGCACT
Source organism: Schistocerca cancellata (assembly GCF_023864275.1). Lineage (NCBI taxonomy): Eukaryota > Metazoa > Arthropoda > Insecta > Orthoptera > Acrididae > Schistocerca > Schistocerca cancellata. The sequence goes on along the minus strand of NC_064634.1, from coordinate 83,518,620 downwards.
TCATTCGATAGAACATCCCTCTCCCTGTGGACTCAGTTCTTTTGTGCGCACCGGTACTTGGTAGAACATAGGAACTGGAGCTCACGCGGCACTACTTCCTTTGCGTGTACCGTAAGTGTAACACTCCATCTATCCTCTTTTTTGCAGGTACATCCATGAGAGCATGAGGCCCCGGAGCCATTATAATACTCCTTTCTTTCATGTTCTGCTGTCCAGTCCCTGACTGCACCTTCTCTCTGACTGGGTCTGTAGGACAGGTTCCATTTTCACAACCTGACATTTCTTTTGGCCACTGACTAAGGTTACGTATTCAGACTTTTTTTTTTACACCCTTTTTCAGCTAACGTATCTTTGGTCCCGGGAACTGGCTTTGAAGTCACATTTTATTTTGCAACTATGCAGACTGTGCAGGAGAAGTTTGCTGATTGTGGTATACATTCCATCTATTGTATAATTTCTTCTTAAGCACCTCTTATGTGAATGGTCAAATTGGGTGCTCAAAACCTAACATGGTTGCCAATCCATTGTAGGGGGTTGTCAGATACCCACAGCTGTAGCCCCCTAACAATGTAGAGAATGTGTTGTTGGTGTCAAAGCTGCAACATCCTCATGCATGTATAGGAGAATGTGCCTGTTGTGTTTGGGGCACAGCGATTCCAAACAGTGATTACCGTTCCAGGTAGCAATTGCTGCGGTGGGTCACACCTGTGGAGAGAGCCCCTAGTTAGAGTGGGTGGCACCATGGCAGATTACCTGCAAGAAGAGGCTCAGACTTTTGCATGCTCGTGGCCATAAGGGTCAGCAGTCCCTGCAGGCAGAATGAATTGGTCAAATGCAGAAAGGCATAACTCTAAGGCTTTCCCTTATCGGGACACACCATGGGAGGAAAGTAAATTCTATAGAAATGATGTGAAATATTTCCTCTGTACATAGTTTGTACTTTTTGAGTACAAAAAACATTGGAATACATTGAAGAAAAATTTGGCGTAGCAGCTGTATCCTCATTGACCTACTCAGTCAAAGGCATTGCTCTCCTGTGGGAAGTCTGGTGTCATCCCTTTTACCATCATCCTCCACAAGGGCTTCAGCAAGATCTATTTTGTTATTTTTCACCAAGATCTGACACTGGAAAAACAGAATGTCTGTTATGTTCACCATATCTCACGGACGCCTTTTAGCAAAGGATGAGGTTCCTCGTCTATTGACTGAAGTCGCCAGTTACTAGTAAATTACGCACTGTGTGTCTGCGGGTACCCTGACCACCAAAACCATCATATGCTTTTTCCTGACGTGGGGATTCATCTCCCACAGGGGAAACTCATATCTGGTTTTCCAGCAGCAATTTGTTTGCGGTCTATCCGCTCTAACTGGCCATTGAACCCTCTCATCAGGTTACCTTTGCGAACCACCTCATGGTACATACTTCATCCAAAGATGTGGCTGGACTTTTCCATTGGAAAAAAGGAAATGATAGACCCGTATACGCTGTGGCATTTGCTTCTCTTATTTCTTGGCAAATTTCCTTTTTCCACAGTCATCTGTACTGGAGGCTCACTAGTCGACGGTCACATTGTAATGCCTTCATACATTCTGGGGCTATGAACAACACTCACTGTTATTGGGATTTAGTATTTTTACAGCAGAATTCAAGGCCAATATTCCAAGACCTCCATCCACTCACAATTTCAAAAATTTCCTAATCCATACCAACACTCTAAGCAGCCTGCAGACTGTAAGCCAATGCTGTCCTTGGAATCTTTTGGTTTTGAGCATACATAATCTTCTTTCACACCTCCTTGATACTGGAAGCTTGACTGAACTCCTCTGAACTGTTTGGACCCAGAAGTTGACTTCGCACACTGACTAGACCTGGTGGATGTGTTTCTAACTTCCCTAGATGGTTCCTGAAAGATGAAATTAGCAGTCCATCTTTTTTTCTGGAAACCTTTTAGGCTTTGATTGTTAAAGGAAGAAGGGACTGACAGCCTTGTTTAGTCCCTTTCAACATGTGTAAAAAATCATTTGATAGAGCACTGTCAGCACAATATTTTATAGTGGTAATTCCTTTAGATATCACTGGTAATCATAAACTTTTAATTGTTGTCGTGATCTTTCTGTCTGTGCAGCTCTTTCTGTCTGTGCAGCTCTTTCTGTCTGTGCAGCTCTTTCTGTCTGTGCAGCTCTTTCTGTCTGTGCAGCTCTTTCTGTCTGTGCAGCTCTTTCTGTCTGTGCAGCTCTTTCTGTCTGTGCAGCTCTTTCTGTCTGTGCAGCTCTTTCTGTCTGTGCAGCTCTTTCTGTCTGTGCAGCTCTTTCTGTCTGTGCAGCTCTTTCTGTCTGTGCAGCTCTTTCTGTCTGTGCAGCTCTTTCTGTCTGTGCAGCTCTTTCTGTCTGTGCAGCTCTTTCTGTCTGTGCAGCTCTTTCTGTCTGTGCAGCTCTTTCTGTCTGTGCAGCTCTTTCTGTCTGTGCAGCTCTTTCTGTCTGTGCAGCTCTTTCTGTCTGTGCAGCTCTTTCTGTCTGTGCAGCTCTTTCTGTCTGTGCAGCTCTTTCTGTCTGTGCAGCTCTTTCTGTCTGTGCAGCTCTTTCTGTCTGTGCAGCTCTTTCTGTCTGTGCAGCTCTTTCTGTCTGTGCAGCTCTTTCTGTCTGTGCAGCTCTTTCTGTCTGTGCAGCTCTTTCTGTCTGTGCAGCTCTTTCTGTCTGTGCAGCTCTTTCTGTCTGTGCAGCTCTTTCTGTCTGTGCAGCTCTTTCTGTCTGTGCAGCTCTTTCTGTCTGTGCAGCTCTTTCTGTCTGTGCAGCTCTTTCTGTCTGTGCAGCTCTTTCTGTCTGTGCAGCTCTTTCTGTCTGTGCAGCTCTTTCTGTCTGTGCAGCTCTTTCTGTCTGTGCAGCTCTTTCTGTCTGTGCAGCTCTTTCTGTCTGTGCAGCTCTTTCTGTCTGTGCAGCTCTTTCTGTCTGTGCAGCTCTTTCTGTCTGTGCAGCTCTTTCTGTCTGTGCAGCTCTTCATGGTGGTCTAACGTGTGTAAACTGTTTTATTTTTGAATAACTACTCCAGCCTACATGAGCTTGAACCTTCTTCCTGTAGTGAAGCTTTGACCTCTGTCAAATTTTTGTTAACCTCCCCCCACCCATTCCCCCCGCCTCTCTCCCCCTCCCCCCTCCCATCTCCCTCCCCCCTCTTCCCCCTCCTGCATTATCAAACTGATGATTTCTTGATGTCTCAGCATGTGTCCTTTCAATTGATTTCTTCTTTGAGGTTATGATCGACCCATCTAATCTTCAGCATTCTCCTTTGGCTATTAAACTACATTCTAGTTTCTGTACAAGTTGTAGATAACCTATTGCTTCCAGTATGTTATTCCTAGTACCTCCAGAATTTCAAATATTCCATCAGGATTGTGAAAAGCTCCCTCTCATTCTACAAATGCTGTAATTATTGGTTTGCTTTTCTTCAACCTACCTTCCAAGATAAGTCGTAGGATCAGTATTGCCTCACTTGTTCCTGTATTTCTCTGGGACCCAAAATGATTTCTCTTGAGGTCATCTTGTAGTAGTTTTTACTGTTTGCTGTAAATACTTAGACTTATTAAACTGATGATTTACAATATTCACTCCTGTCAGTACCCATCTTCTATGAAATTGGAATTCCTACATTGTTGTTAGAGCCGTAGGATATTCTGCCTGGTTTCATATATCTTGCATTTGATACAGAACAGTTTTGTTATTGGTGGGTCCCTGAAGGTCTCAATAATTGTGAGGCAGTGCCATCTACTCCAGGGGCCTTGTTTTGACTTAGGTCTTTCAGTGCTCTATTCAATCCATTCTGAACAGTAGCATATCATTTATCTCATCCTCATCTACTTACTACTCCCTTCCTGTAGTATTGTCTTAAATGTCTGAAGATGGCCTTGTAAGCCGCAAAACTGGTTAACACAATAAAAGTAATACCGTGGAACAGAAGCAAACTCGTGCTTTTCATTTATTATTGTCGTAAAGTTCATTTCCCTTGTATACCCCTTCTATTAACTCCTTACACCTTTCAAATTTTCCTTCTTTGCTTGTTACTGGTTTTCCACCTCAGCTTTTGATATTCATACAGATGCATCTCTTTTCACCAAAGTTTTCTTTAATTTTGCAACAAGTGGTATCCATCTTTCCCATAGTTATGTTTGGCTTTACTGACTTGCATTTGTTTTCTAGCTATTTCTACTTTACCATCTCGTTTTTTACACTGCAATATTCCTTTTTGATTGCTTCATTTACTGCATTTTTATACTTTTGTCTGTTGATTTCATCATTGTGTGGGCTATCCTAAGATTTGTATTGGGCCACGTCTTTTTGCTTAGTTGTTCCTGTACTGTCTTCACTGTTACGTCTCTTAAAGCTATTCATTCATATTCTGTCTGTTGTGTTCCTTTTTCATTTTGATCAGTTATTGCATTGCTCCCTTTGAAATTCTCAATGAATCCTGATTCTTTCAATTTATCCAAACACCATCTCCTAAATTTCGTACACTTCTGCAGTTTCTTCAGTTTTAATCTGTGGATTACAACCAATAAATTGCAATCAGAGTGCACATCTGCACGTGGAAATGCTTTGTAGTTTAAAATTTGGTTTTGAAGTATGTTCCTTGCCATTATGTAATATATCTGAAACTTTGAAATTTTAATTGTCACATAGGAAAAGATAAAAATTGAGTTAGACTGTGGTGATGAAACTTGGTCATGATCTTAGTCTTACTCTTCATTTTATCCTTTAATGGGTCACTTTTTTTCCCAGTGAAGGAGACATTGGTTGTAATAGTTTGCATTTTGGCTGTTTGGGGTATGTTCCACCTCGAAAATCACCTCATTGCCATTCCAGAAAGATTTATCACACAATGATTTCTTCGTATAAGAAAGGAGAAAGAAGTCACTTGTTAGGTGAATACAGAGAGGAGGCAAAATCTGATAGCACAAAATGTATGACTGTGTCCTGTGCAGAATGAGTCTGCATGGTGTCGGGGGCGAAAGCACTTCCAGCACTTCCTTGGACAGTTTCTTGCAACTCTTCACCTTGACAGCATTCTGTAACCTTTCCAGATTCTCTCCTTATGAGCAAAATATGTAAGAAACACACAATGACAGTCTCGTAAAAGACTCCTCTTTGCCTTTTCTGATGACAATTGGGTTCTTATCCTTTTTTTGGCAGTAGTGAGTCCATATTTTCACTACTTGTTTTGCTCCCTTGTCTGAGGTCATAGGACACTCCCAGCACTCGTCCATGGTGATCAGGCTGCGAAAGAAGCCATCTAGATAGTCTTGACACAGCTGCAACATTTCTGTTTCTGCCTCAGTTCGGCTGACTTCTTAAATGGGTGTGAGCAGTAGCGAAATTGAGGCCCCTGAGAAAGACAGACCGTGGTGTGCGTGCCACATCACATAGCACTGCAGCTCTTAAGAGCACCAGCAGCTGTCCCTGGCAGGGAGAGAATAACTATTCCATATGAGTTTAATAATTCTTAACTGCGTGTTTAAATGCATGCAAGTTCTAGAAAGCACATAACAAAATTGAGACCTTTAGTGGGTACCTTTTCAATTAAATATAGATTTCCCGTGGGTGCTGCACTGAGCCGAGCACTCATGAAATTTGGCAGAAAAACTGACTAGTCTGATGTCACAAGTTCAGTGCAGGCCCCGTATGTCTCATTGGCCCCGAGCGAAACCCACCACATTTAGAATGTCATGCAAGATATTGAAAACTGATCCATAATTGAATTTCACTTTTTCCACTGTAATCTTCATTGTGTTACATCCGCCTTCAAGCACCAGGCTCCCCAATTCACTTGTTATTCCCAGTTCTTCACACAGGTACAGTCTGCCAATTTTATTCTTCATCATTCAGCCTTGTTTGACCACACTGCAAGTGTTTGTACCACTCACCACTGTGTCATATAATGTGCATTGTTGCTGTACACTTCTACCAACTCAGCATGGATTGTTGCGTCATTTTCCTCTTCTAGTGTAGGAAAGAAATTACGACATACATGATACTCCACTTTCCCTCATACATATTTAACTGTATAGTGAGAAATTACATTTTGAGCTTTACTTTTAGCTGTGGCTATGCTCTTATTCGCTACATCACTTGGTACAGTGAGGACGTTAGTCCTGCAAAGAGCAGTTGGAAGCTGACTGATGACATAGGAACAGTAGAAGAATGTAGTGACAGATTGAAGATATGACTTTGTCTAAAACACATGTTCACATAAATTCATTACATACAGATATCCAGGTACAAATCTTAGTTACACACACACACACACACACACACACACACACACACACACACACACACATATAAGAAGTTATTAAACCCTAACAAATTATGTGAAATGAAAGGTTTTCCTAATAGAATTGGTATTTTACAAGCATGTAGTGTAGTAGAATCATCAAGGAAAGCCAGTGTTTTGGAGGACAAACCACCACACCACATTGTGAAGGAGTAAACTACAAGTAATACACTACTGCTGTGCTAATTTAACTTAGGGTGAATAGGGCTACACAAGTGTAGAGTATAGATAAGAGCATGCAGGAAAATAAAACACTCATAGCAAAGTGCTAGTGCCGAAGAAGAAGAAGAAGAAGAAGAAGAGGGAGGGGTTAGAGAGTTGGGTTCCAAAACCCTTCACCCTTGTTTGTGTGCTGATTTAATCCCAATTGTCCGGTTGACTCCCTTGTAACATTGTCCCATTTGTGAGACTCAGTATCTCCATTGATTTGATTTATGCACCATATGGCAAGTAGTAAGGCAATGGTCTGCAGTGGGAGATTTTCTTGGCAGTTATAAGTGAGGGAATTGCTTATGTTCATTGCAGTTATCTGCCTGTTTCACATGTTGATGCTAAGCCATTGTTCCAGAAAGTGCAATGGATCTCTGCCTTGTACAGTTCTGTTTGGGTCTATTTGTTGCTGCAGATTCGATAGATGTAGCTTATGTGTGGACTGTTCACTAAGTATGATTTTCAGAAAGTATGTTTAATACAGGATCACAAGACTGTTTGCATGTGGATAGCACCTAATCTTTGATGCATTGGAAACAACTCGCTGTACATTAGATACAACCGGTCTTATTTGAATGTTCCATGTAGAGACCAAAAGGCTGATACCTTGGTAGCTTCATCTAATGGCTCTTCCCCCTTTGAAACTTCAGGGGGCTGATAGTGCAAAGCTAGTTAAATAGCTGCTTATTGTAACTGTTATGGAAAAATGTGTTTTTGAATTATTTGGTCCCATGAACAGCCTACAACACAACATAAACTGTCGCAGAGCTCCTCCACAGTCTCCTTCCCAGATGTGCTGACTGCTAAGGCACTTTTGAATCAGTATTGCATTTGTTAAGTGTTAATATCTTCTTACTTTTCATAGCTTTTCATTCAACATCAGTGCTCATTCCTGCTGTAATAGCCTTTTGGTTGCTGAAGGCTACTTTTATCTTCACTGAATGACAATGTTTGGGTCTATTTGTTGCTGCAGATCCGATAGATGTAGCTTATGTGTGGACTGTTCACTAAGTATGATTTTCAGAAAGTATGTTTAATACAGGATCACAAGACTGTTTGGTGGTGGCGGCTCCTGTTTTAAAAGCACACATTTCACAGACTATAGGTAGCTGATTGAAATCTCCTATTACATGGTATGATTGGGGAATTCACATGTAATATTTCCCAAGCTATCTCCAAAGTTTCCCATCAGTCAGATAGTTAATGTTGGTGGATGATGCACACACTTGTTTGTGTTTCAGGCCTGCCTGTGATTCTTATCTTCTCTGAGGTTATCTCACATTTTAATTCCTATTTGTATTGTTAGATATTACATAGTTTTTATGGCAAAAAGACACCATTGATTTGATATGAGGCCCTGTTAACCACCTCTGATGAGGTACTTCCAGTGCTAACCCATTAGACATACGTCATCCTGGTCTATGAACTCTGCAGTTTGTGGAGACTGTGGGTGACTGCTTAACGAAAACTCACCATATGAGCAACTACCATTCTGTGTCAATTACGGAGACGATCATCTGTCTCAATATCTGGAGTGTTCTAACCTAACTACTTAATGTTTCTGATGATCTCATATTTTAAAGCCTGGAAAAAGTACAATCCCTTATATCCTGTCTCAGTGGTATTAGATTTTTCTGCTACAGTGGTCAGGATATTGGCAGTACCTAGAACACTTACACCCTTTGTTCCCTCAGCCTTGAGCTCTGGTAGATGCACAAGTAACTTAGTCCATGGGGCAGATAGCACCCCCATCCCTTGCCTCTTGGTGATCCTGAAGTGCCATCTTGTGAGACCTCAGTTCCTTGCATCTGCTGGAGAAGCAGCGTTTTCCTCTGGAATCTACTGGCAGTAGGGTTTCCTTTAGAGAAACCTCTACCTGAAAATCTGTAGAGCAGTGATCCAACAGTAATCAGCCACAGACTGTGTTCATCGAGTTGAGTGCTCCTCTTTTGTTCCTATCGTGACAGTGGATGAACTCGCAGCTGACTCTCTAAAGTAATTAAGGAGAAAAAGGAGAAATATTGGGAGAAGACAGGTGCAGTGGTCCACTGAGCTGCCAGATCGTCCCACTCCATTAGAGGTAGAACCTATCTTTGTGACAAGGATCACTGCCTGATGATTCTATCGTGTCCTTGTTACCACCTAATGGACCAGCTGCCACAATGGACTTTCTAAAGAGCCAAATGGCAGTTTTATACCTCTGTCATCACCATTCCCTCTCTGTCAGACTTCTTAGATAAGGTTGTTAGAGACATCTCCTCTGTTGTTTCATTTTCTACTGTCCTCTTCCACTGGTCTGCTGAGCCACCAGATACGAACAAGTGTTCCTCTTCCTTTGTGGTGGTACACCGGTGATGCTTTGAGTGTCAGTGTCCTCTTCATGCTCAGCTACCTTTCAGATGATGAATTGAAGATGTCCCTCTACGTCTTATGCCCCACAATCCTGAGTTATATTATGAACCTTTCACTGACTGGGAACTGCTTCAGGCTGTATCTCGTGATACAGTCTCAAGTCAGATTCAATTTATAAGCAGGAGACATCTGAATGTGACTCACAGACTGTATCTGTCCAGAGCCTTGAACTGTATTTGACTAGATGGCATGGAGAGGTAGTGTCATCATCACAGTTCTTAAACCAGAGAAAAACTCAACATCTGTTGACATCTACCAACTGGTTAGTTTCACCATTGTGCTCTGCAAGCTACTTGAAATGATGGTAGCGTGGGGTTTTTTGGGTCTTTCGGTGTGATTTTCAGGAAAGCTGAACAACAATTGAACATCTGTTTTTGTTGAAAACAGCAATCAGACAGACTTTTACTAAACACCAACGTCTCACTATAGTTTATTTTGACCTACATAAGGTATAAAACACTGCTTGGCACCATCAAATTTTAGACTTGCACCCCTTGACTGGGGCTTTTGAGATCCCCTATTCATTTTTATTTATCACTTTTTATCCCTCCATTTGTTTCGCGTTAGAGGTGGAATGTCGCTTGGTTCTCAAATGGTCCAGACAATGGTGTTCCTCAGGGCCCCATATTGTTATATTCTTCCTTATCACCATCAATTGGCTAATGACCTCCAGTGGACCAGTGGTTACTCCTACGACATATGTAGATGACTTTTGCATTCGATATATCTCCCAGTCTGTACCCTTAGCTGAATGCCACCTCCAAGGAGCCGTGTGAAGGGCTTCAGCTTTGATGCCGTTCCTTGGATTCTAATTTTCTCATATATAAATGTGGGTCATGTGTTTCTGTTATTGTACCACAGTTCATCCTGACCCAGAGCTCTACTACCCAGAACTTGTACAATGTTATGCAGTGCCAATTTTTGGAGCTCCTCATTCATAAAAAGCTGATGTGGCTCCCCCATATTCTTCAGTATAAGACTAACTGCTTGTGTAAATGTTAAGCTCTCTGCTTTCTTGCCCACTTCTCTTGGGGTATGGATTATGCTACTCTGCTCTGTGTTTAGGGTACTGTGGACTCATCATGACTGGACTACGGTTGACAGGTTTACAGTTCATTGGCACCTTTAGCTTTTAATTGTTAGTCCTAGTACATCATCGTGGATTAAGACTTGCCACTTGCATCTTCTGGACTGCTACCATAGACAGTCTTCTCACCAAATAGGGGATCACTTGATTTCAGATGGTACCAACTGTTGCTCACTTACACAATCAATATTTCAGAAGCATCTGACATATTGAATTCTTTTTTCATACAGAACCTCTACCAGGCTCTCTGCCCGACCCCCTTAGAATGTACTCAATGTGTATTCCTGAGCACTCTTCCTTGGTGAGCATGCAGACCAAGAATTAAGACCAGTCAATTTAAAGGATATAAAGTTTGTTGCCCCCATGACCTTTTGGTACGTATTCCTTTCAGTTCTTGAGGAGTGTCTGGGTGCTATTCTCGTTTACACAGAAAGCTCTAAAACCGTGTATAGTGTGGGAAATGCTTTTACATCTTCTACCGGTCAGGAGTAACATTTGTTGCCATGTTTTTATGGCTGAGCTGAAAGCCATTAACAGAACCCCGTGTTCTATTAAACAGTCTTCCCTCAAGCACATTTTAATTTGTAGCAGCTAAATGAGCTGTCTTCTAACTGCTGATTGGTGTTACTCATGTCACCCTGTGGTGTCTGCTGTTCACAATCTTTTCTCAGACCTTAGTTGTCCTACCCACTCAGTTGTGTTTCTCTGGGTCCCAAGTCATGTGAGTGTTCTAGGGAGTGAACTGGCTGATTGTTTGGCTAGAGAAGCAATTACTCAGTCAACATTCACTTTGATGATCCCATGCATGGATTTGCAGCTACAGATAAGCATCTACTTATTTGGAGATTGAACGACACCTGGTGGGCTACTGCCCTCAAACTCCACACAATCAAGGCCTCTGAGGCTGCACGGGTTTCCTTCGTCCATTCCTCTTGGAAGGCATCCACTGTCCTGTTGGCTCCACATTGGTCATAATAGGTTGACCCATAGTTTTGTCCTATGTAGTGAGCCACCTTCACATTGTCATTGTGGAACCTTACAGAGAGTAGCTCACATTCTGTTGGAATGCACCATCCTTCTTGCTGTCCATGCAAAATGTGGTCCTCCAGATCATTTGCCTCTAATATTAAAGGACAGTATATGGACAGTTGAACTAGTTCTCTGTTCACTCCTACAAAGTTGCTTTTGCAACAGGGTTGTTAGAGCTGGAGTGCCTTCTGTCTCGTGCTGAACTCCTGGGGACAACTGACTGTACCCACCTACCAAACTGATTATTTATCTTCCCTTATTTTACTAATGCTGGCCCGAATGTTGTTCATTATGTTTTCAGCCTCTTTGCTTTTACTATTATGGATATCCTCTCACTCTGGCTAGGAGTTGTTATTTATCTCATTACTGTCTTACTCTCGCACTGTATTTGCGGGTGCTCAAACTTGAGAAAGGTGCATCTTGCCACAGGTGAGCCGTAGGGTGGCCCTCATCTGTTGCCTGAACTGCAGACTGGCCTGATCCATATGATTTTATCTCATGCAATGATTTTTCATCTCTGGCATCAATATTGCTTTCAGTGCCTTTATTTACTCCTCCTATACACTACCACAATTCAATCGGATTTCTGGCTGATGGCACTAACTCTAGAAGGACTGCCCCATGAGTGAGGGACTCCTGCCCTCCCAACCGACAGATCAACTGAGTTGCTGCTTTTGGAGTGCAGTGCACACCTAACCTTTTATGGGGAATTCTAAAATTGTCCACCCGATAATGCAGCTAAGGAACACTGTTCCTGAAAGTGTCTCAGAGCTAAAACAGCCTCTGATTCAAACCATCCACCTAACTTAAAATGGAGGGTCTCTGTCAGCACAGGAGACAATGCTGATAAACACAAATTGTGCTTTCATCCCACAATGAGGCTAACTTTCATCCCACAAGTGAGGCTAGTAACCTTCTCCACATTAGCCAGCTGCTGAAAGGAACTGTCCTATTGACTGTGAACCCAGGTGACAGGCATTGTTGATGCCTACATGAGCTGTGAGTTACAGTTAGCTGCTCCCAGTACATTCAGCAGGTGCAAGCAGTGTCTCCTCGTAGTCATGATTATTCAAACCTGTAGTGAAGTAATTGTTGCTGTGAAAATATTTGCAGGTTATGTTGGTAGACTGTTTCAGTGCCACCTCGTATTACTAGTTTGTTGTTTATTCTCTGCGGAGTTTCGGAAAGTTTGATGTTCACAGTGGTGTTACATGTGTTTGTAGTTATTTTTGTGGCCCAAGACAAAATGGAACTTTGGTGTAACATCCTCTCATCATCATTTGTTTCCACACATCCAGAGGTCTGTGGTTAGCATATAGTTGATTGACGTTCTTATATGAATGAGTGTTAGGATGCTGAGGAAGTAGTGGGATCTGTCATACTGTTAATAACACTGGCTAGTATGAAGTCAAGATAGACTACCAGCTACTGCTTTAATGAGGAAGCTGTAGGAACTGTAGCTCAAACTACTCCTTTGACTGTTACCTAATCATGCAGTGCATGACAACTTAGCCCTCAGTGGCTCAGTGGTGATTTGCTGGTTAAGGGCTTGACTACCCCAGGGTTCCTGAGCTGGGAACTGATAAGCACCACTAGTTCCCTGTCACTGTAAGCTGTGGGTATGCTTCAGCGATCACTGCGTGGTGTGGTGGTGGAACATTGTGTGTCTCAGGGAATGGAGATCTTGGCTCGACCGCCCGGATCGTGTAGACAGGATAAACCTCTGTGAGAAAATACCCTCAGTCTCAAGGTGTGCTGCGTGCTGTGGGATGCACGGCTGTTGAGGTGGAACAGTTATTAGCAGCAACCTTTGGGGAACCTGCCGCACTTCAGTTGTATAAGGCTTACTCAGGCATGTGGGGCTCTGTGTAAGTGGACCCTTATTTCCATAGCTGCTTGTGGGACTAAGATGGAACCCTCGAAATCATCTTCTTTTCCTCTCATTGGTAAAAGGGTGTACCGCCTGGGAGTATTCACACCCGTTCATCCAAAAGAATACTTTGGACTGCAGTAACAGGACTCACGGAGTAATGAATAACAATGTGTTTAGGGTGATAAAGAGGAAGGTGGGGACATTTGAAAAAGTGTCCACCTTTTATATCCATAAGGGTTTGGAAGACCTTGCTGGAACATTAAAATCTATAAAATGATTGTGTAATGACTCATTGGTGGTCGAAACTAACAGGTCAAAGCAGGTAGACGTTCTTAAGAAATTGCAGAAACTGGGTGACTATGATATCATTGTTGAGATTCACACCTCTCTCAACTCCAGTAAGGGCATTGTCACATTCAGAGATATCATGGACATGGACATAGCAGAACTGAAGCGAGAATGGGCATTCCAGGGAATAGTTGATGGGGAGCAAGGAATGCGCAGGAATAATGGAGCAACTGAAAAGACTGCCACTTTCATTGTCACAGTCAATTCTCCGACACTGCTTGATCTTATTGCAAGGTTCCTTCAACTTAATGTTCAGTCTTACATTCCAAACCCTGTGTGGTGCTATAAATTCCAGCGTTTCAGCCATACAACCCTGAGTTGTGGAGGTGAAGTGATCTGCAAGAACTGCGTAAAGCCGCTCATGACGCTGGGACTGACGGCTTGTCTCCAGCGATCTGCATCAACTGCTTTGGGAACCACCCAGTCTGGAGCTGAGACTGCCTTGTTTTTGCTGAAGAACACAAAGTACAAGAGATAAAAAGTGACCAAGTGGATCCCCTATGCTGAAGCCAAAAAAGAATATAAGGCAACGAAACCCTCTTGTCTTTGCCACCTCATATTCTTCCATGGTGCAGAAGCCTATTACCAAGATGGACGCTTAGACACAGACAATACCTAGTGTGCCTGTATCCACCACAAGCAACTGTACTTGCACATGTACATCCCAAGGGAAAAAGAGTAAGGACAGAGCAATCCAGGCAGCTGCCCCAGGAAAGACCAACAAAAGTTCCACATTGAGCATCCAGAAGGTACAAGAAAAGCAGTGCCTCTCAATGCCCCCTTTTCCCCTCATCCTCTAAAGGGCAGTATGCAGGGAAAGGCTCACGACATTCGGGTCTCTAGTACCTTCCGCCGCGGAAGTCGAACACGTGGCAGAACAAATGGACGTGGTCAGCCCATAGAGGGCTCCGCCTCCGCGGCGGCTATTCTGCGCAGCAGGTCTCGCGCAGCGAGGGCGCCACCGCTAAGCCACGTGCAGACAGTGGCCAATAGCCGCTCCCTCCGGTTTCGTATATAGGGACCCGCTCTGCCCTAGTCCAGCCAGTCTGGTACTCGCTCTGGATTTCGTTTCTATCTCGGCGGTACTGCGTTCTGGCCGTTACTCATTGTTGACATTTGCCAGGCTCTGGTTCCGAGTGGATTTACGTTTGGTGTTTGGTGTTGTGGTTTCCACAAGCCTCCATTGTTTATCTCTTCCTGGTTGTGTCGCTCATAGTCGGTCATGGTCGGTTGTTGTCATTGGTCGGTCATCCGACTCGTCCTGCGTTTACCCGGTGGTGCGTGCTCCACTGCCGGCGGCTTCCCCGCCTGGCAGCTCCGATCCGCAGCCCAAGGCGTTCCCGCTGTTGGTTGTGGTTGCTACAGGGTCAAAAGCTGTCCCTAGCACCGTCAGACGTCATTCTTTCCCGTCTGACTGATGAGGAGGATATCGTGGAGTTAGATGCCTTGGATCCAGGGAGCCCCTCCACTCCCTGTCACTCTTAAAGTGCTTCACCTACCCAGTGCAAAGATTGGAGTAAATTAAAACCACACCAATGACACGGCTTCCTTAGTACAGTGGAACATGAATGGGTTCAGGACTCGTGTGGAGGAACTGAAACTCCTAGCACAAGCACGACCCTTATGCTTTTGTTTACAAGAAACACATTTTAAAGATGCAGATGTCCCTGTGCTACAGGGATATATGCTATACTGAAAGGGTGACCTATTGGGGGAAAGGGCCAAAGGAGGTGTCGCAATGTTTGTCACTAATACACACCACGCCTCTGTTCTCCCCTTGGCTATTGACCTGCAAGTAGTTGCAGTTCAAATTCCTGTGTGTCGAAGGATCACTGTTTTTTCACTGTATTTACCTCTGCAAGATGCACTAGACTTTGAGGCTCTCATGGATCTTATTGCACAACTCCCACGACCATTCCTCCTCCTGGGAGATTTCAATGCCCATTATGTCCTGTAAGGCTCGACCAATACTTGCCCTCGGGGTCGGGTTTTGGAGGGCCTCATGATGTCTCACGAGCTGTGAATCCTCAACATGGGTACTCGCACACATTTCTCTACTGCTACTAGGTCATTCTCAGCCATCTACCTCTCTTTCTGTTCTACCGGCCTCGCTGACTCTCTACAGTGGGAGGCCATTGACGACCTACATTCCAGTGACCATTTCCCAGTCCGCCTTCACCTACTAAATGGCACACCATTTGAAGTTAAGCCCCCAAAATGGATGGTCAGCAGGACTAACTGGATGTGTTTCAGCAGGCTGGCTGTGTTTGAACACTGCGACAGCATTCAAGGATGAGTGTACCACATCACATGAGTGATCCATCGTGCTGCTGACTTCTCCATCCCACAGTCCTCAGGTCATCTTAGGAGGCGACAAATACCTTAGTGGACAGACGAGTGCCATTCCGCAATCTGTGCGGCTCTTCAGCATTTAAAATGCCGACCGACAGCAGACAACCTTTGGGCTTTTTTCGAGTCATGAGGGCCAGGGCTCGACGCGTCATTAGGGAGAGTAAGAAAAGGTCATGGCTATTGTTCCTGGACTCCATCAATTGTTTCACTTCTTATATAAAAGTATGGGAAGCCATCTGGAGGATTTCCCCTAAATGTAAGTGTTTACCACTAGCAGCAGTACTGAAACAGGGGTGCCTCCAAACAACACCCAGAGACATTGTTCAGGCGCTGCCCAAACATTTTGCACAAACTTTGCTGATGCAAGCCAGGATCTGGCGTTTTGTCGCTATCGTGCGGCTGTTGAGAGGGAAAAGTTGGACTTCAGGTCCAACAGTTCTGAGGCCTACAACTCCCCTTTCTCCATTTGGGAACTCAAATTGGCACTGGCTGAGATTTGTAACACTGCATCCGATCACGACCAAATACGGTACTGCGTGCTTAGACATTTGTCAGCGGCATCAGAGGAAATCCTCCTCGAATGCTTTGATCTAATATGGCAGACAGGCAACTTCCCCAACTCGTGGAGGAAGGCAATTCTGATCCCTCTCCTCAAACCAGGAAAGGACTGCACATGTCCCAGTAGTAATCGGAGTATCGCCTTAACAAGCTGTGTGGGGAAGATCCCGGAGCAAATGGTTAACCGTCGTCTGGTCTGGTTGTTAGAGACCAGGCAACTCTTTAGCTGCTCTCAGTGTGGATTCCAAAGTATTTCGTCCACTGTCAACAATATGACTCTCTTGGAGGTGTCTATGCTGCTGGCTTTCCTCTGTAAGCAACACTGTATCAGCATATTTTTCGATATAAGTAAGGCATATGATACTACATGTAGACAGTGTAGTCTTGCACAACTGCATAAAGGGGGCTTTTGTGGCCACCTCCTCATCTTCATATGGTCTTTTCTATCTCAGCAGTATTTTAGAACCCAACTTGGTGATATGTTGTCTGATCAATTTGAGTGGGAGAATGGTGTTCTTCAGGGCAGTGTTCTAAGTGTTACCCACTTCGCCATAGCCATCAACAGTATCACATCTACGGTAAGGAGTCCTGTACAGTGCTCCTTATTTGTAGACGTTTTTGCTGTTTTCTGTTCCTCCTCCAGTGTTGCAGGGCGAGCTGTCAGTTGCAACTTACAGAGTGGCGGTTACAGAAGTGGGCTGAAAAGACAGGTTTTCACTTTTGTGCAGATAAGTGTGTGTGTGTGTGTGTGTGTGTGTGTGTGTGTGTGTGTGTGTGTGTGTGTTTTCATTTTAATCATTCTCATCGTCTTTTAATTTGCTTGCCTTGAATATGGGGGACACCATCCTGCATTTGAGAGACACAGTGCAGTTTCTGGGCCACATTTTTGACTCGCGAACCCTGAAGGCACTGAACTCCCAGAACCCTGAAGGCACTGAATGTTATCAAGTGTCTTAGCCACAGGTCTTCGGGAGAGGACAGGGCAAATTTCCTTCAGTTTGTTAACGGGCTTTTGAGCGTTCGCGACTGGACTATTGTTGAATGGTGTATGGGTCAGCATATCATTGATGCTGTCCATCATTAGAGGTTTTGGCTGGCCATGGGTGCTTATCGGACCAGTCCCATACCTAGCATCTGTGCTGAGGCGCGGAAACCGCCACTTACCATCCGGCGCCAGCTCTTTGTGATGCGTCAGGCGTTTTAAGTTCCTTGCAGCTCCAACTTCACCTGCACACCACACTGTTCCTCGTACACCTCTGGAACACCTTTTTTCCAACTGTCCACGAGCCACGATTCCATTTTGGATCTGCGTGCAGCGTGTGCTGGAGCCACTCAGTGTGGAGCCAGTATGACCTCAAATCCAGGGTTTCAACTGCCTACCACCCTGGTTACTGGAGAGGCCCAGAGCAATTGTAGATTTGGTGCATTACGGGAGAGATAGCACTCCTGTTTCTGTTTTTAATGCAATATTCTCTGATATTTTATCTGAGTGCCATGAACATGTAGCAGTGTTTTATGGATGGGTCTAAGTGGGGGTCTCTGTCGGTTGCTCTGTTGTTTTCCCAGATTGTGTCCTCAAGGTCAGACTGCCTCCAAAATTTATCGTCTTCGATGCAGAATTGTATGCGATCTTGCGAACACTGGAGCAGGTGAGATGTTGTCCCCGCTGTTAGGTTTCTCGTCTGCTCAGAATCTCTGAGCATCCTTTACTCTCTCCCCCCCTGCAGGTCCGGGGGTTAGAATAGGCCCGAGGTATTCCTGCCTGTTATAAGAGGAGACTAAAAGGAGTCTCACATGTTTCGGCCTTTGTGATGGTCCCCTGTAGGGTTTGAACTCCATTTTCAAAATTTTCCCGAAGAGCGAGCCAATTGGGGAAGGGCGCCTTACTTGGTGCATCGCGTCCATCATGCGCTGAGACCTATCGCATCCTTCGTCGACATGGATCTGCACTTCTGCTCGTTCTCCAACTGTTGGGCGAGGTCACCTACTTGGTGTGTGTTTTTCCATCAACTGTGCAGTATCGTTTTCTACGCTGAGGATGACAATGGATTTAGAGGACAAGTTCGGGGAGGTTGGGGGCTTGTCCAAAATGCGATCTGGGTCAGTCTTGATCAAAACGGCATCCTCTGCCCAGTCACGGGCATTACTCACTTATGACAAGATGGGGGATGTTTCTGTAACCATCACACCCCATAAGAGCTTAAATATGGTGCAGGGTATCATATTTCACAGGGACCTTCTTTTGCAGTCCAACAATAAGCTGCACACCAATTTAGAATGGTGAGGTGTACATTTCGTTCGGCGTGTCCACCGTGGTGCGAGGGGTAATCAGGTTGCCACCAGTGCCTTCATCTTGGCCTTCAAGGGTGATACATTACCGAGAAGGTCAAGGTGATGGTCTACCGATGTGACGTAAAACCCTATATCCCTCCCCCAATGCGGTGCTTTAAGTGTTGGAAGTTCGGTCATATGTCTTCCCACTCTACTTCCAGCGTCACATGTCAAGATTGCGGATGCCCATCACATCCCAATAATCCATGTGCTCCGCCTCCCATCTGTGTCAGCTGTGGAGAGCATCATTCGCCTTGCTCTCCAGACTGCAGGATTCTCCAGAAAGAATGGAAAATCATGGAGTACAAGAACCTGGACCGACTGACCTACAGTGAGGCTAAGAGGAAATTTGAATGCCTGCATCCTGTATGCATGGCATCGTCTTATGCCACTGCTACAACAGTTCTAGCCCCATCAGCTCCGCCAACCCCAGCAGTCACCTTTCAGAGTGGAAGACTACACCTGCCCTCATGATGGTGGGGGGCACTTCCCACCCTGTTTCCCTGTTGCTCCTGCACCACCTACCTCGGAGCACTGCCCCCCCCCCCCCCCCCCCAAAACCATCGGGGACACCAGTCCCCACTTCTAAACCAAAGCCGGAGAAGCATACAACTTCTTCGGCTGCTCTCGCTAGGAAGGCATCCCTTGGGTCACTCCCTTCTCAGGTTTCTGCTAGTGGGAAAGACGACACCCGCCAGTGGCTGAAGAGCCCAAAAACAGCTGGTCGCAGGGCTTCATGCTCATCCTCAGTCCCAGAGACTGAATCAGTGAAGTCCTTGTAGCCAAAGAAACCCAAAGAACAGTGAGAGAAATCGAAAAAGAAGGTCCCCAAGACCAAGGGAATTGCGGTGGCACCCACAGCCCTGCTACCTCCAAGCTCAGCATCTGCGGATGAGGTGGAGATTCTGGTGTCCTCTGAGGACCTAGATCTCGCCGGAGCCTCAGACAAAATGGATATAGACTGCTCAGGCAAATAGTCAGTGGCAGGAGGTGACCCTGAGGCTGCCTCATTGAATGTTCCATGCCTTCCCAGTTTCACGATGACGTCATACTCCAGTGGAATTGTGGCGGTTTTTTCCACTGCCTGGCTGAGCTACGGCAACTGTTAAGCTTTACACCTGCTTTCTGCATTGCCCTCCAGGAAACCTGGTTCCCGGCAATGGGGACCCCAAGCCCTCTGCGGCTATAAGGGATACTACAGGAACCGTAGTGACTTTATAGCGTCAGTTGGAGTTTGCATTTATGTCCTAAACTCAGTCTGTAGTGAACCTGTGTCCCTTCAAACCCCTCTTCAAGCTGTGGCTGTCAGTGTAAGGATGACACAAGAAATAACTGTCTGCAATGTATATTTTCCTCCAGATGGTCTAGTATCCCTGAATGTATTAACTGCACTGATTCATCAACTCCCTAAACCTTTCCTACTTTTGGGAGATTTTAACGCCCTTAACTCCTTCTGGAGTGACACCGTACTTACTGGCTGAGGCAGAGATGTCGAAAATTTACTGTCTCAATTTGACTTGTGCCTCTGAAATACTGGGACCACCACACATTTCGGTGTGGCTCGAGGTAGTTACTCGGCCATTGTTTTATCAATTTGCAGCCCAGGACTTATCCTATCTATCCACTGGAGAGCAAATGATGACCTGTGTTAGTAGTGACCACTTCCCCCTCTTCCTGTCACTGCCCCGGCGTCAAGCCCATGATTGCCTGTCCAGATGGCCTTTAAACAAGGCGGACTGGGAAACTTTCACCTCTGCTGTCACCATTGACTCTCCCCCACATGGGAACATCGATGTGATGGTTGAGCAGGTGACAACAACAATAGTTTCTGTGGCAGAAAACACGATACCTCGCTCTTTAGGGTGCCCACGGCAAAAGACAGTCCCTTGGTGGTTGCCGGAAGTCGCTGACGCAATTAAGGAACGTCAGTGAGCACTGCAGCGGCATATGTGGCACCCTTCCCTGGAGCACCTCATAGCCTGTAAACAACTCCGTGCTCGCGTTCACCAACTTATCAAACGACGGAAGCAGGATTGTTGGGATAGGTATGTATCCACCATTGGGTGCCATATGTCGCCTTCCCAAGTCTGGGCAAAGATCAAATGTGTTTTCAGGTACCAGACCACAACAGGTGTTCCCAGTGTTAACATAAATGGCGTGTTTTCTACTGACACAAACGTGATTGCCTAGCACTTTGCTGATCACTATGCTCGAGCCTCTGCATCGGAGAATTACCCCCCAGCCATTCTTACTCTCAAACAGCGGCTGGAAGGGAAAGTCCTCTCGTTTACTAAATGCTACAGTGAATCCTATAACGCTCCATTTACAGAGTGGGAGCTCCTCAGTGCCCTTGCAAATTGCCCCGACACAGCTCCTGAACCAGATCGGATCCACAGTCAGTTGATTAAACATCTCTCATCTGACTACAAGCGACGTCTCCTCGTCATCTCCAAACGGATCTGGTGCCACGGTGTCTTTCCATCGCAATAATGGGAGAGCACCATCATTCCGGTGCTCAAACCCAGTAAAAACCCACTTGATGTGGATAGCTATTGGTCCATCAGCCTCACCAATGTTCTTTGTAAGCTGCTGGAATGTATGGTGTGTCGGCGGTTGGTTTTGGTCCTGGAGTCACGTGGCCTACTGGCTCCATGTCAGGGTGGCTTCCACCAGGGTCGATCTACTACTGATAATCTTGTGTCCCTGGAGTCTGCCATCCAAACAGTCTTTTCCAGATGCAAAAACCTGGTTGGCATCTTTTTTGATTTACGAAATCCTTGCCACATTATATGTGTGGGGTCTCTGAAGCCCACTTTTGATTTTTATACAGAATTTCCTGTCGATACGTACTTTCTGTGTGTATGTTGGTGCCTCCCATAGTTCCCCCAGTATCCAGGAGAATGGGGTCCCGCAGGGCTCTGTATTGAGTGTCTCTCTATTTTTAGTGGCCATTAATGGTCGACAGCAGCTGTAGGGCCATCCATCTCACCTTCTTTGTATGCAGACGACTTCTGTATTTCATACTGCTCCACCAGTACTGGTGTTTCTGTGTGGTGCCTACAGGGAGCCATCCACAAGGTGCTGTCATGGCTCTAGCCCACGGTTTCCAGTTTTCGGCCACAAAGCTGTGTGTTACGCACTTCTGTCAGTGTTGTACCGTTCGTCCAGAACCTGAACTTTACCTTCATGATGATCCACTCACTGTAGTGGAGACATATCGATTCTTAGGACTGATTTTCGCCACCCAATTGACTTGCCTCCTCACCTTCTTCAGCTTAAGTGGAAGTGCTGGCAGCATCTCAGCACACTCCGCTGCCTAAGCAACGTCAACTGGGGTCCAGATCGCTCTATGCTGCTGCAGCTCTACAGAGCCCTTGTTCAACCCTGCTTTGACTATGGAAGTCTGGTTTATGGTTTGGGGGCACCCTCAGCATTGTGTTTACTCGAGCCATTGCACCAATGTGGTGCTTGCCTAGCGGCAGGAGCTTTTAGAACTAGTCCGGTGACCAGCGTCCGTGTGGAAGCTGGAGTGCCTCCATTTCAGGTTAGGTGTGCACAACTGTTGGCCTGTTACATAGTACATGTTCGTTGTTCTCCTGTGCATCCGAATCACCGTCTCCTTTTCTCACCCACGGCGGTTCATCTCTCGCATCGGTGGTCCAGGTCAGGGCTTCCAGTTGCAGTTCGTGTCCGATCCCTTCTTTCTCAAATGGTGTCCTTGCCTTTACCATCTATACTTGAGATACACCACATACACCTCCATGGTGTACACCTGAGCTGCAGCTTCGCCTGGTCCTTTCACATGGCCCTAAGGTCTCAGTTAACCCCACTCTCTCCGCTGTCTCTTCCTCTTGATTCTTGACAAGTGCCGAGGCCACGAAGTGGTTTACACTGATGGCTCGATAGCTGATGCTCATGTCGGCTTCGCATATGTCAATGGAGGATGTATGGAATGGCATTCCTTGCCCGATGGCTGCAGTGTTTTCACTGCCGAGCTGGTGGCTATATCTCGTGCTCTTGAGCACATCTGTTCATGCCCTGGGGAGGCGTTTTCTTCTGTGTACTGGCTCATTGAGCAGCCTACAAGCTCTTGACCAGTGCTACCCTCATCATCCTTTGATTGTGACCATCCAGGAGTCCATCTATGCCGTGGAACAGTGCGGTCTTTCAGTGGTGTTTGTTTGAACCGCAGGTCGTGTCAGAAACCCAGGCAAAGAACTTCCCAACAGGCTGGCCAAACTGGCTACGTGGAAACCGCTTATGGAGATCAGCTTTTCTGCAACTGACCTGCATTCAGTACTACTCCGCTAGTTTTTGCAGCTTTGTGAGACGAAATGGCATAACCTCAGCACGCACAACAAACTAGGTGCCATTAAGGAGACTATGAATATGTGGCAGTCCTCTGTGTGGGCCTCTCGCAGGGACTCTGTGGTTCTCTGCCGACTCCGCATTGGCCACGCTTGGGTGAGATACGACTACATCCTGTGCTGCGATGACCCGCCTCAGTGTTGGTGCAGTACTCAGCTGACAGTGGCCCATATCTTGGTGAGCTGCCCTCCTTTGGCTGCCTTGCACCGGACTCTTCAGTTACTGGCCCCGATGTCATTAATTTTAGCTGACAATGCCTCATCGGCTAATTCAGTTTTACATTTTATACGCGACGGTAGGTTTTATCATTCTATATAAGTTTTAGTGCATGTCCTTTGTCCCTTTGTGTTCTCCACTCTAATGCTTTTAGGGTGGATGTTTTAATGTGTTGCAGAGTGGCTGGCTTTTTATTCTCGTGGTCATCTGCTCTCTTGTTTTTACCCCTTCTACCTGTTTCTTGCTTCTCTCTATAGTTTTCTTTTCCTGTTTTTGTCCATAGTTGTGTTTGTTGTCCTTCTGTCATTCTTCTGGTTTTTCCTTTCTCTTTTTATTGTGCTATAAGCCTCCTTTCTTTTCTTCTTTCCATTGTGTAATTATTTAACTGGGAACAAGGGACCGATGACCTCGCAGTTTGGTCCCCTTCCCCCCCCCCCCCCCCCCCTTCCCCCCCCCCTCCCTCTTTAAACCAACCAACTAACTTTACTCTCTCCAATGTTTGTACTCAGCAGTTACAGGAACCCAGAATATCCAAGATGTACTCCTACAACTACAATGACTGGGGAAGGAGGTTTTATTCTGTTTGGTACCTGGACACATTGGAATTGTGGGGAATGAAAGGGCAGATCGAGCAGCCAAGGGGGCGTGTCGTGATCCTCTGGTATTTCAGTGTGCTATCCCCCTGCATGCTCTCACCTTGCTGTTGAGGTACAAAGTCAAGTGTCAATTGGAAGATGAGTGGCTGGCAGTGATCAATAACAAGCTCCGTGTCATCAAGCCCACAACTTGGCTGTACAGTCCTTCCTTCCAGCCCTGTCTGCGGGACGAGGTCCTTCTTATTCGTCTTCACATAGGCTATGGCCCTATGATATATGTATTCTTATTCCGGCGAGAGGACTCTTCAATGTGTGGTGCTTGTGGCATGCAGATCATGGTGCGCCAAGTTTTATTGGACTGCATTTTATTTGCCGACCAGTGGACTGCAGCAGATTTGCTGGCGGATTTGCCATCTATGTTATGTAATGATCAAATGAGTGTGGTTAGGGTTTTAAAGTTTTGTGAATCATCCATCATTTTTAATGAGATTTTGGGGAGATGTTCTTAATGTGTTAAAGGGTGGCTGGCTCTAATTGGTTTTACTGCGTGTGATACAGAGTGACTGTGTGGTCATTTCGACTGCATGCGTGTACAACACTTTTAGTTCATCTCCACATTTGTTTGTTTTTATAAGTGTAAGTGTGCTGATGACTTTGCCGTACGACACCCATCAGACGCACACACACACACACACACACACACACACACACACACACACACACACCACTCTCTCTCTCTCTCTCTCTCTCTCTCTCTGCCTTCTTCCCAGAATTCACTTCTTCTGTGATGTGCTCGGTGCATCACAGATCAAGTTTATTTGGGATGAAAACTCAGTGTTGTACTTTCTGTGCCTTCACTGATTAATTGTGCATTTTGGGTAAAATTATCTGATTTTGACACTACAGAACTCGGTCCTCAATATGATGTTATGTTTTGTGGTGATATAACTAAATATTGATTTTCAAACAGTGGGGAAATCCAGAATGGAATAAAACTACAAAATTGGATGATCGCTACTAACCATGTAGAAGATGTGTTGAATTGCAGACAGGCACATTGAAAGAAGACTGCTGTATATTATCAGCTATTGGACGAAGTCCCTGAGTGGACATAGGCAAAAACACATGTTCACATGTTCATAACTTGTACAAAAACATGGCCACTGTCATTTCTGGGCACCAAGGGCTGATTGCAGTCTTAATGCCCAGAGTTGACAGGGACCGTGTGTGTGTGTGTTTTTGTTTTTTACATCTGATGAAGGGCGAAGTCCAGGTGCTGATAATTTCAAGTATTCTCCTTCCAGTGTATCTGTCTGTCACTCAAGGCCTCCTCTATGTGGCAAGCAGAAATCTATCCTATTTATTTGTGATTTTGTATCACTAAAGTTCTGTGTCTGAGGTTGACGAAAAGTTCCTCAGGAAATAGTGCATAACGTACTGCAACAGTGACTTGGAAATACTTTCTTGGGTGTCTTTACTTTGTGTTCTTACAGTTCCAGGCATTTTTGATTTACAGTTAACCCAAACAAATTTTTGACGCATTTTGGTGTTGATGTATGATGCACATTGAAATTAGATGCTACTCATTTGCATTTAGGTGCCATACTTTCTCATAAAGATGAATTTTTTTCACTATATTTTTCAGATGCTTTTGTGCAGTTGTTCTGATAATGAGAGATATCCATGGAGCTACAAAATTGTCTGGCTGTTGCTGGAGTGGAAAATGTGACAACTGCACAGGACCCTGTTGTCATATGCTTGCAACCAGAAGGTGAAGTGGAATGGGCATTGCCTGTAATTACAGGTAGTCAACAGTTGGATCATGAAGTCGTTGCTCTGGTACAAGAGGTGAGGAGAACTCATAGCAATTTAACACTGTTTTACTTATTCGTATTGAATTTAGCGTAACAGTTAATATCTACAAATAAAGGAGGAAAAAGTTTTTTTTGCAACGGAGTGAGGCATGCAGTGGTTAAGACACTGGACTTGCATTTGGGAGGATGATAGTTCAGATCACTATACATCCAACAAGATTTGTTTCCCTAAATTGCTCAAGGTAAAAGTTGATAATCTTTCTGTGAGGAGGACATGACCAATTATTGCCCCCATCTTGTCTCTATCAGGGTATTCCACCACTAATGATATTATTACGGTGTGATGTTTAACTGTAATTCTCCTTCTATAATTCCTTTATTGCTGTAATTTAAACCTGGAAGATTCGCTATAGGTAGGGAAGGTTTGAAGAAAATTAAGCTAAGTCACTGGGTTAGAAAGGATACAGTGGTGGGACCTGAAACCTGAAGAAGACTAAAGCTGTATAGAACACAGTTGAGAAGCCAGAGATAAGGGAGGGAAATTGTGGCAGAGGAGAAGAAAAAGGTAAGATGTAGCAAATGAATGGTAACAACAAAACTACAAAATACAAAAGAGAAGAGAGGGGAAACTCAGGACCATGGGATTCCACAGAAATTTATCTGGATGGGCGAGGGGATACAAGACTCCAAAATTCATTTTTTTTATGTAAATGATTTGGTCAGTTTTGAGACATATCATGACACAATAAGTAAATTTTGTAGGTGAGACAAAAAACTTCTTATCTTCCAAACAATAGAAGGTTGTCCTTCATGATGTACGAGAATTCTAAATGAATAAAAACTCTTTACTCCAGATACCAAGGGGGGTAGGGGGTGGGGGGATGGAGCATTGTGTTGTGGATGCCTTTACATGGGATGCAGGAAGGTAACTTCACTCACCTCACTGATGAATCTTCTGAAATTCTAACTCAGGAACGTGCCTTTAGCCCTCACTGTATAATATTATCTTTCTTTGGGATTAAAAAAGCATTTTGTCCATCAGGTCTGCTGTTTTGTTAATTTGCACCTCAAAATTAAGTTTGCTTTTCTTAAAATTCTACCAACAATTAACTGGTTAGCTTTTTGCCATTCTCTACTACAGGCAAGGGCAACCTTTGGTGACCTATGTTCCTGAGGCACAAATGTAAATAAGTTCACGGGCTGCCTCATCACTTGATTCATTAACAGCCCACCTAGCACATAAAATCAAAACTGTAGCATCCATGATGTGAATGGTTATGGGGTAATGCACTGATATGAATGGCATACCTTTCCCGACACACCACGTCAACAAATTGTGCCTCAAAACACACGTTTTTGAGAGTACATTCATTTTTTGTGTGCCCTGTCTTCAGATGTTTACACATTTATTTATAAATTGTTAACATTGCTTCCTAACTAATGTAGTTTTACAATAGCTGCCTTAAAATCTTTCGTTGTGTAACTCTCCAATCAGATTGGAAACAAAATTCTCTTTGTTGTTCTGATCAAATCGCTGGCCATGTCATGAGCTGAAACCTGAGGCAATCTGACCATTGATGGAAATAGCAAAAATGTGGCCCAGGCAGAGTACAATGCATGTGCCTTGCTTTCTCTCCCACGAATTTCTTCCAAGGGCTAGACTGAAACCAATTGCAGACTGGAACCGGCCCCAAGGGCTGCTGGTTGTCCTCCTGTGCTCTGCTATGTGCTGGTCAGACCATATACTCTAACAATAAATAGAACTTTCTAACCAGAGCAAGAAAGTACTAGATCATGAGTAACCACTGTCACACTCAATGAGCGGGTTTAGATGTAGATTTAAAGATAGAGTAGCAAGGAATGGTACATACTGACAGCTATGAGCTGATTGAAGGTAACATTGCACCACCAACTTTATGAAATACTTGCAGATACTGATGCTGACAGTTTCCAATCTGCAGCAATCGATGTTGAACTGCAGTGACATCTATTAGTTTATTAATTGACTAGCTGAGTCCACAGCATTGCCCGGGTATGTATTTACCATATTTACTCAAATCTAAGCTGCACTCGAATCTAAGCCACACCTGAAATTTGAGACTCGAAATTCAAGGGGAGAGAAAAGTTTTAGACCGCACCTCCGAAACGAAACGAAGTTGGTCCATTGTAACATGAGACACAATTTAGGTTGAATGGATGAAGATACAGCTACAGCAGTTTGGTGCAAGTCGTAAGCTTAAAAGTTAAGCTTTAACAAGTAGCCATTGCTATGTGTCAGGTGCTCCGTCCTTATTTGTACGGGTACCCTTCCTTTTTCACGTGCTTCGTCTGGTTTGAATCGATTGCTTATTTTGCTTTGATCTGATAAGTGCCGTTCTCTTTGTTATAGGTGTTTACATCACTCTAAGCTGAAAATGCATTACTGTACTGTATCGCGCATTGTTTGTTGCATTCTGATAATGAGTGTTTACGACCTGTCGCCGCGGCTTAAAAAAAAAAAAAAAATATGGCAAGAGACTGCTATTTGTTGTCACACTTACACTGCAGCTTTCTTTGATAATGATCAACAAGAACCAAATAGTAGACTGCGTATGATAGATGATGTTCTGAACGAGAGTTTAGCGAAAATTTTTCTCCGTGTGAAAATCTTTGCAGGCATCTCTTATTATATTACATTCTGCTAACAAATTAGAGTCGTCTTAGATTTAAAAATCTAGTCAGTTGCCGTGCTTCATTTCTGACTGTATCACTATTCAGCATAAGAATAATACGAATATAAACATGACATGATATGTATATTCTTCCACGTTTGCTGTTGTCTCACTCTAGTTTCATAGTTTATTAGGCAGACAGGATTTAAATGAGATAGCAGCAAACACGAAAGAATATGTGGCATAATGTTTACAGTCTTCTACCTTTTCTTTTAATTTATTTACTGACGCAGAGGTTTTGGCGCCAGTATTTATCTTTGTGCCTGCAGAGCATGCCTGTGTAGCAATACATATATTCGATGGCAGAAGTTAGTTGTGGCGGTACCTACCAACATTTTTCAGAACTTCCGCTTACTTTGCACTCAATTCTAAGCCGCAGGCAGTTTTTTGGATTACAAAAACGGGGAAAAAAGTGCGGCTTAGATTTGAGTAAATATGGTACACCAATTCTAGTAGCCCATCTCCTCTTCTTCCCCCCTTTTCTCTCTCCACATTACCACTCCACCCCAGTAGGCAGGTCATGGTTCTTACCAACACGGTATTTCTTTCCAGGTAGTAAGTAATATATGTATGAAGTTTGGTTGAGATTGATCCAGGGATTTAGGAGGATAGGTGGGACATACATACATACATTTCTATAATATGTATCAATTAATACTTTTCCCCTTCTGCTAATTCTGTTTTTTAGGGTTTGATACCTCCATCAGTGAAAGTGGAACTATTATATGATCTGTCTGTTAAGACTCATTTTTCTTAGAAATCAGTAGAGGTATCAAGTTGAAATTTATGTCAAATACTAAGGTATGGTCCCTTGTCAGTGTAAAAAATTTAAGCTTCGAAGTCAATGCAATCAAAAGATAAGACCTTTTTTTTACAGAATCTGCAGTTAACTATCAGCTCTCAGGCACACGAGACTTGACATGACACTTATTTTCCCCCTGAAAATTAGGCTTATACTATGTATGTCAAGAGAAGAGCTCTGACAGCTGGCAGTGCAGTTGCCAGTATTTGACATGCATGGGCAGCAAGCCAGCAGCAGTCGCCCAGCACAATGACAACACAGGCGTTTCCACAGTTATGTTAACAAAAGCTCATGATCTGATTGGCTGTCATGGATGCGTGAAGCACGTGTGCCAAGGCTGCACCAATTGTCAGAGCTCTTCTCTTGCCGTATGCAGTGTAGTGGTTGATAAAGAAAACAAAAACATCAAAAAGTAGGGACCATTTATTTTACTTTTCGCAGATATTCACTGTCTACTTCTTATTGTACCACAACTGTGAAGGCATTTATTATGTTGGTGCACCAACATTTGTATGTGTATGCCATGCGAATCTGCTGGCATTAAGTCACTGCTAGTGATGGAACAAATGAAAGTTAGTTGGCATGAGGATGGGGCTTAGGGTGGAAGGATGAAGACCTCCCATTCAAACTGAAGTAACTGATTCATTGCGATGTTAGCTGTAAGGGGCCTTGCATTGCAGTACAAAAGAATAACACTTCCACTCCTTGTTCCACCTCTCTTGTTTTGGATTGCCCTTTGCAGATTTCGCTGTGTTTGACTATATCACTTGGCACTTATAACGTCCCCTCACTATAAGATCTTGGTCCTCTGCGAACCATGATATTCCAGAAGAACTACCCAACTTTTTTGACAGAGATTGTCTGCTTGAATTTGCTCTTCACATGTGAACAATTATGTGACCAAGGGATTGTTCAGAAGAGTCATATTTAAGAACTAATGAGAGTTGCTGACAAAATAAACCTGTATTGACCAAGAGTTGTGATCAACTAATCATTATCAGGTAACATCAAAGTATTTACATTGACGTGTAAGGTATTGTACAGAAAGGTAGAAATCTAATACTTGTATGAAGCTTGTAGTTGGCAGGAAAGAAAACTAGCATTTTCTCCTAGCATTGCAAAATGAGTGCAGTCACAACAATGCAACTGTACCACATTATTGAATAATGTACCTCTCTTTCCACACATGGACTTTCTGATCCAACTACTCATGCTTTCTCTGGGCACAATCGTAATTTATTTTATGGATGGCCTTCATGCATTGTGTGCAAGTGGTTATGGCACTGTTATTTAGCTATTTATACACTTTACTCACCAAGTGGCAGCAGGAGAATATAGATGCCAAAAGAAGCAGCCAGTGGCACTGAGAGCTTGCAAATTTCCTTACCCTTAATATGCTTTTGTTGTCCTGCTGCCACTTGGAGAGTAAATTTTTTATCTATCCAGTTACATAATATTTCCAAAAGCTGATTATTTTCATTGATATGTTTGTACACTGTGCAATATTTAGCTTTTTTTGGTTGGATTCAATTTTTGTTTTATAGTGTTTCTGATTCATAGATTACTGAAATTTACATTAGTAAGAATAATTTTGGGCTGAGATTACTTACAAAATTGAATAAATATAGGGTCTGAGTTTTTGTGAAGTGTGTACAAGATCTGCAGATGAGAGACATTACTGCTGAAAAAGAAATGTTCTTAGCTTTGGTTTAAAGTCATTTTTCATCAATAAACAATGATTGCTTGTGACTGGGGTTAAATTTCTGTGCTTGATGTTGTGCTGGCTAGGCACACATGCATAGTAATCTCGTACCTTTTGGTTACATTATAGTGAAAAACAATAACACTGCTTTTAATTTTTCAGGACGTTAATGGCGAATCTGTTATGGGTGTCGGGCAGATCCCAGCAGTTAACTGTGTTGAGGTGATACCAGATTTCCTGGGATCAGTCATACCCAGCTGCTCAGAGGAAGGGGAAAAGACAGTATCAACTAATGCAGTGGCCTTTCAGGAAGATGATGGCCAAGTATTTTACATTACATACACTTTGCCCGGCACTGCAGAAGTTGACCTCACAAGTGCTGAGCCTCCTGTGGAGGTTCAAGGAGAAACAGGTTCAGTAAAATTTTATCGTAGTTCCAGACATATGTTGTAACTTCATCAATCTGTGTCATGTCAGGTCTTGGGTGCCTGAGGGCTGATAGTTAATTGCAAATTCTGTTGGTCATTTTCATGCGCCACTTTATTTTATGGAAAATTTTGTTTGTACCCCTATGTAAACTTTCTTATGAAAAGGAAAGTTGTTACTGACCATATAGCGGTGATGCAGAGTCGCAGATAGGCACAACAAAAAGGCTTCCAAATAAAGCTTTCGGCCCGTAAGGCCTAAGGCCTTATGAGCCAAAATATTTATTTGGAAGACCTTTTTTTTTTTTTGTCCAATCTGCAATCCTGCATCTCTGCTATATGGTGAGTACCAACTTTCCTTTTCATAATATCATTACATTCCATCCTGGATTTTTCATTGTTTGATATTAAACTTTCTTATTTATATTTGGTTAGACATTGATCGTGTACATGTATATGATAATTTACTTAGTCCTGTTGTAAACTCATCTCTACTTCAGATAGAGCTGACAGGAGAGAGAATGAAATTTTAAATTCACAATAAATCCAGGATGGGATGATGTTAGACTATTATCATCATCATCATCATCATCATCATCATCATCAACCATATGGCATTTAGTGCTGGATAGAGGCCATCTACAGAGTTTTCATTCCTGTGAGGGGGTGGGATGCACTTATGATGAGGCTGGAACAGGGGAGTACATGGTTGGTGTATAGGACAGTTCTTGCACCTTGATTGCCTTTTTGTGTATGGGATCCTTGATGAAAATCACACTTGCAGTGTGTAGTGTAGTGTTCAGGAATGTTGGAACATTGTATAATAACATGATGATGTGGAATGTCTTAGAACATCACAGAATGATGAACCTGTTCCTAGAATATTATGGAATGCTTTTACAATAATGAAAGCATTTCAGATAACTAGGAAGTATTATCATTGTGTTTTCCTTACACAATGGATTGTCAAAAAAAGAAAAAAAAGAGAGTAACATTATGTATGGTGTGATGATTGTGACTGTTGTACAACAAACATAATACTAGATATAAGGGAAAAAAGAGGTGTAATGTTTAGTCAAACAGTCTTGTTCTGCTTATATTAAATAGTAAATAGGACAAAGTTGAAATTATCTTGGTTTGAATTGTATGAACAATGAAGGCAAAACTGCAGTAAAGTATACACCAAGTCTCTTCTTCTTTTCTCCCTCCTCCTCCTCCTCCTCCTCCTCCTCCTCCTCCTACCACCACCACCACCACCACCACCACCACCACTAGTCCTTTCATCTAGGGCACGTTTGAAGAGCAACAGGTAATACTGTTACCGTGACGAGTACACGTCACCATTTAGCTTTTAACAGATACACAGATTATCATTGTTGACACAGTTGTTAGATCCTCTGATATTATCACCTCTGTGGGTATATGAATGAGGTGTTCCATTTCTGCCTTATGTAACAGCTTAGAATTTAATTAGAAAATTGATGTGTTACATTTGTTTTATGCTGCAGCTAATGGTGAGAAGACAAAAGCACCACATTCAGTCCTTCATGTTGCTGAGGATGGGAGCACAGTTTTCCTAAATGTTGGGCATATTATAAATGAAGCCGATACTGCACTAGACAGTGTGGGCCAAGTGGAAATAAGCTCCAACGCTGCAAATGTTTGTGTCGAGCAAATGCCAGAATTAATATCTAAGCCCAGTAAGAAAAGATTTCCATCTACAAAACTCCAACATAGTTTTGTTGGGAACAACCTTTGCATTGAAGATAAGTTGCAGGTAAAAAAACAAGTTATTTGTTACTCCAGTTTGTGATTGGTTGGAACTGTTTGTCAGTAAAAAGCTGTTAGGAATGTTTATAGCCTAAAGAATGTGTTTGTGAAAGCTATGTATACTAAAGTATTGTATAAGGAGGTTGTGATTTCGGGGTGTGTGTGTGTGTGTGTGTGTGTGTGTGTGTGTGTGTGAGAGAGAGAGAGAGAGAGAGAGAGAGAGAGAGAGAGAGAGAATATTGGCAAACCTATACAGCTACACCATAATTCAAAACATTACTACGCAGGGATAAAATAAAAAAATGAAATTAAGTGTGTTGAAAAACTTGGGTGCTGAAAATGTCGTGGGCATGCTTTTACAATATTAATTGATGACTTGCTTCAAGTAACTAATCATGTTGAGGTTTTCTAGTAAGACATTTACATTAAGTTATTATTAAAATTGAAAGAAATTATTTGTTATTTGCCAGTTTTCATAAAAAGTGTGGTGACTTTTCTTGCATGACTGTGACAATAGGACTACAGAAATATCTGTTGAGACATCTGTAGAGAAAAGCGAGACACCAAGATGAACAAATTTCTTGTTAAATTTATCAATTCAGTATGCTATTTCTGTCAGAGGTCCACTTGTCGCTGGTCTGTACGGACAGTGCTTTAGCAGCTGTATTTGCTGTGGCTATATCTATGCCCATGCTACTAGAGTTGTCACTGTAAAGTGTATGCTTCGCCTTTCCACACCCGTTGTGTGTTCGTGTGAACTGTGCGGGAAGTGTGATTGTTGGTAACCCCTCTCCCCCTTGCTTGTAAACTTGAATGTGTCTAATTTTCTCCCTAATGATCAGTGTGCTAGAGGTAAGTCAGAGAATGTAATATGTTCCAAGACTCATGTTAGAACATGGATACTTGGCATTTTGAGAGTAATTGCCTTTGTGGGTATTGCATCCCGATCTGCAGAATTTTTTTTTCTTCTTACTGGTATTATATCATTTTCCATGTCCATTCTTGAAACATTTCTAAACTTTGTAAGACACTTAAATCTTATGATCTAGCCCAAAGTAATTTACTTTTTCCTGGTAGTCTGCTTCACTGACACTGATAAATTCATTGAAGCACTATAATATTTATATGGGATTTAGAAACAGTTCTTCATGTATGTATTTACCCAGGCACCATCAATTTTTTTCCTGTTTACATATGATAGATCATGAACGCATAATTACATTACATCATGTTATGAGTCGGTTCTAATTTACAGATTGTTGATGCGATGTTGACTCCAGCCCCAAAGCGAATCTACAAGAAGAAGGACAAAGAGGAGGCAAGTGCCAATGTTAAAGAAGTTGACTTGTCCTATCTGTGCCAGTTTTGTGGTGCTTCTTTCCCAGAGAAGGAAGCATATTACAGTCACCTTAATGAACACACTGAGGAACAAAAGCTGTCTTGTACAAAGTCTTCTGGGAGGGTAAGTGGCTTAATTACAGTACTTTTAACATGTAAGTGGAAGGAGGCTGTGTTGTCATTTAAATGGAATCCCATTCTCATTTAAGATATACTCTCATACAGAATGTATATCAAAGCACTGAGTCATTGCGTGGAATTACGTTAGTTGTAAACTGATTCTACCTGTCAGATGGAATGGATCTGTTTTGTGACACTGAAATAGTAATAACAGAACCATTGAAAACCTGTCCTGAGAAAAGATTTTAGATTATACATCACTTGCTGTTGAGGAAAACTCTAAATTCCTGCACAGAAATATCCTTTGGTTCTGTTCCCTCTTCTTGTAGTGATTGCTGACAAATTCTTCACAATATATAAAATCAAATGCAGAAAAATTCAGGGTGGAATAACAACAATATTGTGATAAGTATAGTCTACTACTCATTGTATAGAGGAGATGTGTCACAGACAGACTCAACAAAAATATTGCTATAATTTAAGCTTTTGACCAAAAGGCTTTCTTCTAAAGTAGAAAAAACAAACAAGTTCATACAAGCACAATTGGTACACAAGTGAACACTACCTCTGACCACTGAGGCCACACTGTGAGCAGCTGTGCTCTAGAAGAGAAACAGTCCATGGGTAGTAGGGGTAAAGAAGAGGGAAAGGTGTGGAGGGTGGCGGATAGCTGGCTGGGGGTAGGAGAGGGTGTAGTACTGCTGGTGGGAGCATTCAGGTATGTGGTGGAGTCAGGGTAGGGTTGCCAGGTGCAGTCGGCGGGAGAGGGTTTAAGGGGGGGGGGGCATGAAGTAGAGTATAAAAGGAGAGAGATACAGAAAAGGAAAAAGACGAATAGTTGTGTTGATGGAATAGAAGGCTGTGTGTAGTGTTGGAGTGGGAGCAAGGTAGGGGACAGATGGGTGAAGGACAGGGACTAGCAAAGGTTGAAGCCAGGGGGTTACGGGAATGTAGTATTTATTGCAGGAAGAGTTCCCATTTGTGTAATTCAGATTATCTGGTGTTGGTAGGAAGGATCCAGAAGGCACATGCCGTGAAGGTAGGCACATGCCGTCAAGCAGTCATTGAAGTGAAGCATAATGTTCTGAGCAGCATATTGCCGCACTTAGGTGCTCCAGCTGGTTCTTGGCCACAGTTCGTCAGTGGCCATTCGTGCGGACAGACAGCTTTTTGATTGTCACACCCTTGTGGAAAGCAACATAGTGGTTGGAGATTAGTTTGTAGATCAAATGACTGCTTTCACAGTTAGCTCGACCTTTGATGGGGTAGGTGATACCTATGACTGGACTGGTGTGGGTTGTGATGGGAGCATGTATGGAACAAGTCTTGTATTCAGGATATGAGCCATGAGGCAAAGGGTTGGAAGCAGGGGCATAGTTGGGATGTGTAGGTTCAGTGGGCGGCAGAATACCACTATGGGGGTTGGGGGTGGGGTGGGATGTGAAAGATAGTTGGTAGGATATTCCTCATTTCAGAGCATGACAGGAGGTGATTCAGTTGCTGCAGTCCTGGGTGGTACACTGAATCACAAGGGGAGTGCTCCTTTGTGACCAGGTGGTGAGAATGTGGGACGTGGTAGGTGACTGCTGGAGAGACAGGGCACAGGAGATCTGTTTCTGTACACAGTTGGGAGGGTAATTTCAGTTGTGAAGTCCTCAGTGAGTCACTTGGTATGTTCGGAGGGGGACTGCTTGTCACTAGAGATGTGATGGCCATGGGTGGCTAGGTTGTATGGAAGGGAGTTCTTGGTATCAAGTGGGTGGGAACTTTTAAAGTGGAGGTATTGCTGGTGGTTGGTAGGTTTCATATGGACGGAGGTACTGAGTAGGCTAGTGCAGGATGGTGCCAGGTGGCTGCTCAATGCTGTACCACACATTTGTTTCTAGGTAATGCCCTCAAAGGTGAAGAAATTGTGGGTGAGGATGTAGTTAGGCATGGTGATCAGGAAGGAGGTTGAGGTTTGGATTCAGTCAAGCCTGGGGAAAGGTTGTGTTCAGTAGAGGCAAGGCCAGGAGCATTAAGGATGTCGGTGTAGAGGGCTGTGGCAGTGTGCTGTGTGGTAAAGGAACAGGAACTGTGGAGTGTGGTTGGAGGAAATGGCTGATGCCTTTGGTATAGAAGTATAGGTTATGGATTGTTGGCTGGAAGTGTTGGTCCATGAAAGCAGAGACTCTTTTAGTGGGGGTGCAGTAATTGTCCACAATGGGGTGTCCTGGGTGGTGGGGTTTATGGGCTTTAGGAAGCATGTAGAAGGTAGGAGTGCAGAGGCCTAAGGATTTGGGACAAATCTAAAAGCTGCTATAGTCCTCCGCCAGATAATCTCTGTGGTTGAGAACC
The DNA here is from genome assembly GCF_023864275.1 of Schistocerca cancellata. Lineage (NCBI taxonomy): Eukaryota > Metazoa > Arthropoda > Insecta > Orthoptera > Acrididae > Schistocerca > Schistocerca cancellata. The sequence continues at coordinate 83,481,899 of NC_064634.1, read as the reverse complement.
ATTGTGGTGGAGATTTTGTCGGCTGGTAGGATTATAAGATCAGGATAAGTTTTCAGGTGGTGGATTGCAGTTCTTTCTGCAGGTGTAAAGTTAGCTTCCATGTTGATGGACAGGGAATGATGGTGAGGTAAGGTATTAGGTTAAGAAATTCTGGAATGTTAACAGGGGGGATTTGGTGGCAGTGAGGTGGATCATGGTTGGATGGAGGAGTGAGTCAGGCAGGGTTCAGCATTGGCTTTGGGTTCAGTCTGAGTACCAGGGTTGGTGGTGAAAACTGTTTCTACTGTAGGGACTGGGAGAAGGAGAGGAAGTATCTAACATGTTCATGATAGAATTTGGGAGTGGGGCAAACAGTAAGGCCATTGGAAATACTGATACATTTGGAGGACTAAGGCTTTTGGAGGAAAGATTCTTGACTGGTTTTCGGGTCTGTTTAGGTTCTAGTGTGATTGAGTTTCTGAGGGTGTGGTAAATGCAGTAAGTCCATGAGGTAGAGTTTGTCTGCTACAAGGGGACGTAGGGGAGATTTGGAGGCTGTTGTAGAGATGGTAGATAGTGGTAGTCAAAGACAGAAGAGGGAGGTGAAGAGATAGGAGAGTTTTGTAAGGTGGCAATGTGCATGCTGCTCTAGTTTGGGAGAGGGGGTGTGGAATGGTTTTACAGGACTACTGTGGTGAGGGCTTTGGACTGGCATCATTTGAAGAGACAGAGGTCAATGTGGAAAGAGGGGTTGCAGCCAGAGATGGGGTAATGTGATGATAAGCCATCTGGGTGGGCGGTGGGGGGATTCCATGAACTACGTAACAATGCAGGAACAGTATGTAGAACTAGTTTCTGTCTAGGGATAAGGAAATTTTTCTATATTTGTGCTGATGGAAGGAGCAAGGGTCCTTGGAGGAGGATAAAAGCATGTGAAAATACATGCATTACATAAAAATGTGTGCAAATATACTCATACAAATATGCAAAATACGTAAAAATATATGGGGAAAATAATATAAAGGATGGATAGATGAGTTGGGGAAAAAAGATGAAACTTGAGGGAGTAGGGCCAATAGTGAAAGGCAAAAACAAACATAAATCTACATTAAAACACAATGAGGTCACAGAGAAAAATAAATGAAAGTATGCTGATCTGGGATGCAGGTAAGTGGGTGGATATGGGCAGAGAGGGGGGACAGAAGATGCGAATGGATTAGGTGAGATTAGTATTTGCGTGCTGGTATAAGAGAAGAGAATGTGAGGGAGTGGAGGGTTTGTAATTTGAGGTTCAACACATCTGTGTGGCACAGGAAGGTATGGAAAATAACATGGGAAAATATCCATGAATGTGGCAGAAAAAGTGATCAGTTCAAGATTTAGGATTAATTATATCAGTGGAAATAATGTGGGGCATGAGATGCAGCACCAACAGTCAGCATGGAAACGTAGCTGTGTGGTGTGTGCGAATGTGGCGGGAACAGGATAGGGCTGTTAGGTGCAGTCGGGATATTTGAAAGGGGGGGAGGGGGGAAAGGGTATATAATCTACTTGAGTCTGCCTTGGAGTTTGTCATCATAGGCAGTGCACTGATGCCCTTTATTGTCACTGGCCATCAGAGCCTTCAGTTACTGCAATTGATGTAATTTTCATGATCGTCCTGATCTGTATGTCAGGTAACTCATTATCACTTGAGGCTTCACCGTGTTGTATTTAACTTCAGTTTTCTTGTAAATTTATATTTTGAGATTGTTTGTCTTCATGATCACCAGTTTCTTTTGAAGGTACTATTTTGCAGAAATATTGTTATCTGAATTGCTCTGCAAACAAGAACATATGGATTTTGCAGTATGCTTGGAGCTTTAGGATACAGCGTGGTTCATTTTCTCATTTCTTGTACTTTTTAAATTTTGTTGTGTGATTCTCCATCTTGGTAATTCCTCACTTGTTCCTTAGAACACATTTTTTTTACTGTTTGCTTTATTCAACCTGTCTTGCAATGGTGACTCCAACCTCAATGAGAAATATTTGATGTTGAGGATTTGGGTTATTGTTAACAGAAAGAACAGTGATTGGTTCTCTTATGCATCTGATCAAGATACCACTTGTTCAGTTTTTCAGATAATAACACTAGGAATATTTATATAATTGTGAGGCAAGTAAAACAAAAGAAAAAAACCTTTTGTGTATTGCTGATTGTTGAGAATTTCAGCAGTCATAATTTCTGTACAGCTGGGCCCAGTGACTTCAGGAGGAGACCAACAACGTGAAATTGGCGGTCATGTCGTGTTACGGCGGTATGTTTGCCCTCAATGCCCCACTGCCTTTAGCCGCCTCTCCCAGCTTGCAAATCACCAGCAGCATGCTCACTTTGGAGACAGGCCTCACAAATGTCAGATCTGCAAGAAGAGCTTCTACAAACGATCTGATCTACGGAGTCATCTAAACATTCATCTTGGCATAAGCAAATCCATCTGTGAAATCTGTGGCAGAAAGTTCAACCATGTGTCTAATCTAATTAGACATTCACGGATACATACAGGTATAAATAACTGTACTCTATTTAGAAACTCAGTGTCTAAGATTAATACATTTTTAAAAGGGAACTTCTACTGACAAACCTAATCATTAGAACATTTATTAGTAACATTTTCTTATATGCATGCTGAATATTTAAACTAACAATTTAATATTTAGCTGGAAAGGTCTGAGTGGCATACAAGTATGAGAAGTAGTAAAGATAACCACTCTTCACATTAAGAAACTGACAGGTACATAAGCAAGCTACAGCTTACCACATACTTTCATTCTTTAATGTCATATGGGGTCGTATTTTGGGGATAACTCATCAAGCCAAGCTTAAGTTTTCTGAGTCCAAAAGCATGTAATACAAATTATTTGTGGTATGAACTCTAGAACATCATGCAGAGGCCTTGTCAAGGAACTAGGAGTATTACTACTGCTTCCCAATAGATTTACTCCTTAATGAAATATTATGCCATAAATAGTATAAAATCTCTTTCAAACCAACAGCTCAGTTCATGGAATCAGTACTAGGTACAGCCTTACAAAGATGTAAAATAATTTACCTTCATCCAGAAAGCTAGCCGGCTGCGGTGGCCGAGCAGTTCTAGGCACTTCAGTCCGGAACCGCACACCTGCTTCGGTCGCAGGTTCGAATCCTGCCTCAGGCATGGATGTGTGTGATGTCCTTAGGTTAGTTAGATTTAAGTAGTTCTAAGTTCTAGGGAACTGATGGCCTCAGATGTTAAGTCCCATAGTGCTCAGAGCCATTTGAACCAGAGATTAGATTAGATTAATACTTGTTCCATAGATCATGAATACGACACTTCGTAATGATGTGGAACGTGTCAGGTTAATAAAAGATTTCTGTACAAGATATTACATTACATAAAATATTGCATGACACTAATGTTTAAGTTTTTTTTCCCCCTCCCTTAATTTATATCTAAAAATTCAGCCAATGAGTAGAAGGAGTTGTCATATAGAAATTCTTTTAATTTATTTTTAAATGTTGGTTGGCTATCTGTCAGGCTTTTGATGCTGTTTGGTAGGTGACAAAGACTTTTGTGGCAGCATAATTTACCCCGTTCTGTGCCAAAGTCAGATTTAACCCTGCATAGTGAAGATCATCCTTTCTCCTGGTGTTATAGCTATGCACACTGCTATTACTTTTGAACTGGGTTGGATTATTAACAACAAATTTCATAAGTGAATATATATACTGTGAGGTTACTGTGAGGATCCCTAGATCCTTAAATAGATGTCTGCAGGATGACCGTGGGTGGGCACCAGCAATTATTCTGATTACACGTTTTTGAGCAATGAATACTTTTCTACTCAACGATGAATTACCCCAGTAAGCTATCCAGCATTCAGATGCAAACATTTTCAATAACTTGCCAGCTGCAGCTAAAATCCCGTTGTAAATTTCTTATTGAAACTGACTGATATGTGTAGATTACTAATAGCATCAATTAATGTAGTAAGTAAAATCTTACTTCCATTCATCTTCGGTGCAGTAATGTGATCAATGTAAATAAATGTAATAAACTGATTTTCTTTTTAATGATGCATCACTACAGTAGCATAAAAAGTATCATATGCACACATATATGGTTTGTGACAAGTTTATTATTACCTTCAAAATGGAAATATGTCTTACTCCGCACCCATAGGAACCATTTCACTTGGGGTCTCTGGAAGGTGCATTAGTATATCTCTCTCTCTTTGTATATATGTATCCTAATGAGGATAGAGGAAAAAATCTACTCACCACATAGCACTAGGGGAAAACACATAAAAGAAGTGGAAACATGAAAGCATTTACAGCCAGTGGCTCCTTCAGGCAGAAGGGTGGAATGGGAAAAAAGAAGGATGAAGGAAAAGGACTGGTGAGGTTTAGGAAATGGGAAGAGTTTTCTTTAATCTCTTTTCATTTCACTTCAACTTTCTGCCAGAAGATGGAGTCACTGGCTCCAAAAGATTGTGTGTTTCCACACCTTTTACGTTCTCCTACCACTGCTTGGTAAGTGTTTTTTTATGTATCCATATTAGATTTTCAAACCTTGACTATTTTCAGTGGTATGTTTATATCAATGAAAATGTAGAACATATCACAAAACAAGAATACACAATACATATTTATGCATTGTGTATTCTTGTTTTGTGACATGTTCTACAACCTTGAGGATCTCCTGGCTATGGATCTGTGAAACAAAAGTACATGTAAATCTGTTGAAAAGATTGCTAAGGTTTGTCAAGCTGATAATGATTTAAAAGTGAAACTAAAATTGTTATTAGTACAGAATTTGGTAGTTTGAAGGTGACTCTGATTTTCATTTAACGTTGATTAAATCTTTATTTATTTTGACATCTAGCGATGTTCTTTAAAAGCCAATATATATCATGTTGTAGAACAACATAGTGTAAAAGTTTAATTTTTCCCCTTCTGTGATAGTTATAGAGTGTAGAAAGATTCATGGTATACCTCTGTCCAAGTTTCAGTTTCTCCAATTTTAGTACTTCCATCAGTACATGAACTGTTTTGGTTGGACAGAATATGTTTATTGACTTTTATTGGAAAATATGTGCTTTGAGTCTAAACAGAGTGTCTTTACATGATTCAAGTCTGATACAAAATATACTGATATTAATGTACAACAGCTTCTTATTTGTGGTGTCTTTGCCACTTTCTGTCTTATGAGGATCATTCAATAAGTAATGCAACTACTTTTTTTCACAATGATTTAAGTACACCATATTCTCCCCAATTCTTTGGCTAAACACCCTGTTTTCCACTGTAATATCCGTTCTAAGATCTTATACCAACCTAATGTGAGACTCTGTACACCCTCGTGGTACCACTCAATTGGTCTGTATGTCAGCAAAGTTCTTTCTATATCCATAACTTCCTCAGCATTGATGTAGTGCTTCATGTGGAGTCCTTCCTTCTTGGGGCCAAAAAGATGAAAGTCAGAAGATGCAAAATCTGGGCTGTAGGGCATGTGAGGAAGAACAGACCACTGAATTTTTGTAATCTCTTCTCAGCTGCATAGACTCGTGTGTGGCCTTGGATTATGGAAAGATCATGAACTTGCTGTAATTGTTTCTTCAGTTTCCTAAGAGTTCCAAAATAGACTCTGAGGCTGGTTGTTTGACGCTGAAGGAAGGACATTGGACAGAATAATCCCTTCAGAGTCCCAGAAGTAGAACTTACCAGCTGAGGGTACTGTTTCGAACTTTCTCATTGAAAGAGATGTGTCTTTTGACTCCATGGATTGTCATTTAGTTTCAGGTGAAAAGTGGTGAGTCCTTATTTCACTTACTGTGACAATGTTTGACAAGAAATCATTGCTATTGGCTCCGTAACGAACAAGCAGTTTAGCACAGAAATTCCATTTTTACTCCTTATGTTCTTCAGTTAGGAGTGGAGGAACTCATCGGGCACAAACCTTGGATACGCTAACTGGTGGACAAGTGTGTCACCACTACCAACAGAGATGTAGAGTTGAGCATTGAGTTGCCCGATTGTTACTGACGCAACACATTGAATACATGTTGCAGCAGTGCAGGCATCACAGCTATGTGCAGCCAGCCTGCATGTGGGAAATCAGATAGAGTTCCTTCTCCTTGTTCTGTTGACAGTTGCTTCGCCCAGTGACTTACTGTTCTTTTATCCACTGCCCAGTGGCCATAAACATTTTGTAAATGCCTGTAAATATTTGTCATGGTCTGGCTTTCTGCCAAAAGAAATACAATAACTACTTTTTGCTTGGAATGCACCTCCATTGCAGACACCATTTTGAACAATGGTTATAGTACTGGTGTCTACTAGGAGTACTGGAAATTTTGAGATGAGTGGGACTGTTAAGGATGACACAAACATAATTACAATTTTTGGATTCAAAATTGGGTCTCAAAAAAGTGTTGCATTACTTATTTAAACACCCCTTGTAGTTTCTCTGGTCAGTGAAATAATGTCTGTATGGCTGTGGTGCAGCTGTGAGTAAGAACTATAAAGTGACAGTTTCACATCTTTTTTCATTTTGTAATGATAATAAATGACTCCACGGGTTTGCTTGGAAAAATCCTCAACTACTTGCGTCAAATCAATCTAAAGAATTGCAACAATATGATAGAATACTTGTATTAATCAAGAAAATACAATTTGTGCCTAAATGGGTTACTGTACAGAAGTATATTTTGATAAAAAAATTTAGTTTACATGTTCTTAAATTCAATAAATATGCATATTTTATGTCTGTTACATTTTTCTTCTGCAGGCATAAAACCATATCCATGTTCAGTCTGTGGTCGAAGATTTAGCCAGTTAAATGGAATGCATCAGCATAAAACAATTCATCAGGAAAGCAGAGATATCAGCTGCAGCTTATGCCCGAAAACTTTTAAATCGTACAATGTTATGCGTCGACACGTGAGGTACTCCCACGAAGACAAACTCGTCAGCATGGGCAAAGATGCATATTCAGTAAGATATCATATTATAATATGCTTCATTTTTATAGGGACTGTGGCTGCTCGATAGTGTACTTCTAACCAAAATATTTGAAAATCATGGCAGAATGTATAATTCTCGATTTTAACTTACTAAATTTCTTTATAAACTTGCAAGAATTGAGCAATTGTTCTCATACTTTATTCATGTTGCTCCAAACAACTTGAAGGAAAAATGTAGCAAATAACTTAAAAATCAGTCTTGGCAAAACCTGTAGTTTGGACTACATTTTTGTATTGAATCTTATCCTGGTAGTTGTGCATTATATTGTTTTTTCTTGCCCTTCATTCTTATTGAAGCATTAATGCACTTGTGGATGCTTTGTTGTAAGTTGTACAACATGTCATAGGACTATACAAATAAATACAAAGGGGTTGCAATTTGTGGACTTAGTACCTTGAGACTGCATAGGAATAGATCCTGTATTATTAGGGGTGGAGGGTAGAAATCGTAGAGGGAGACCAAGAGATGAATACACTAAGCAGATTCAGAAGGATGTAGGTTGCAGTTGGTACTGGGAGATGAAGAAACTTGCACAGGATAGGGTAGCATGGAGAGCTGCATCAAACCAGTCTCGGGACTGAAGACCACAACAACAACATTACTAGGGACCGGAAAATCTGCATCTATTTTTGGCAAAATCTGCATCTATTTTTGGCAAAATCTGCATCTATTTTTGGCAAAATCTGCATCTATTTTTGGCAAAATCTGCACCTATATTTGGCAAAATCTGCATCTATTATTGACGATTTGTGTCTGTTTTTTTGCAAAATTTGTCTGTTTTTGTTGAAATTCGCACTTTCTTTTTTTTAAAAAAAAAAATTAGATGCTCAAATTTAAAAGTGAAGAGTGACAAATCCTTAGTTCTTTGAAACTGACTGTTAAAAAATTCAACAATTTTTTGATTCAGAACTTGGTGTCTGGGATGTTTGCTTTAGCAAAAACTTCAACGCCGGTTTCTTCCGCAGTGGCCCTTTTGTCTTCATTTGGCAGTATTTGAGCTTTTAAAAATGATTGTCCTGTCGAAAAGCATCACCATTTTCCCACCAGTGAACTGAATATGTCTCTGATTATTTATCTTTTCATGCCAAATTAGATGACTAAAAAATCTGCAGACCATTAATTTTGACTTTTCGTGGGCATTGCAGGTAGAACTGGCAAGGCAGATAGCATAGAAGTAAAGCCGAACGCACTGTAACTATTTTAATGTTAGGGAAAGAATTTTGGTGCAGAAAAAAAATTTTACAGATTTTGTTTTTCAATTGCTATATCGCAGAGGGTGGGCACTACAGGCTATAGTGGCAGATGGCTGCGAGCATAAACAAATTAGAATTTTGCCTGCCACAGGGGATAGGAGAGGTATGGGAAACAAGCCTCCCCACCCCCAGTGCCCAGATTATACTATCATTTGATCTTTAGCTAACAAACAAACATGCGCTTTTCTTTGTTATAAAATGATAGTGCCACAGCTGAGTACTACATTGGCTAATGAAGTGTGTATCTTAAATAGACCATTCAATCGCCCACAATTGGTGTGGCACCAGATCATTGGCACATTGATATGTTTTTGCGTTCGTACACTTTTTGTTTTGCAAACAGATGCTTATGCACTTTATCTTTCCAAATTGGTCTTTGCCAAACAATGTGCAACACCAGTAACCAAAAATTGGTTACATTTTCGATATTTATATGCAGAAAATAAAGCTGTTTCAAATTGTGTCTCATAAAGTTGTTCATCTGGATACAGTTTGCTATGAAATAGTGTCTGTTAAGTAATTTTACATTTTTGCATTTTGGGCAGAATTTGCACCTAGCTCACATTTATCGCAAAATAGTAATTTTTCTGGTCCCTATGTATTATGCATTGTGATGGAAATGAAGCTGCCACAGATGACATATAACCGTTGGTGGTCATGTCTTAGTCGTAGCATTGTGTACCCTTCTGTGATCTCTTTCTACACTCTGGTGGACTGAGCATTCCAGCAGACGTTGACCCTTTGTCACATGCAAACTGATCAGAGCTCTTTACCAACTACAGCTTTGTGGATAATGCTGACGAGAGGAATCTGCATGCATACTTATTTATACCAAGACCACAGTTCTCCGTCCAGCTAGTTCCGTGATCACATGGTACTGCAACATCGTTTACATCTGTGTGATTTCATTACTTCTTTGACAGTTCTTGCTTTTGTGATGAAAACAATAGAGAATTAAATGTTGTAGGGAAGTTCTTGCAGAGTACAAATGCTTTAGGATTAAAGAACACTGCGCGCGCGCGCGCGCACACACACACACACACACACACACACACACACACACACACACACACACACACACACACGGGTCCAATCTCTTGGTAATTTTCCAATATGCACCAAACAACTGGAAAATATGTTTGAAGTAAACGGCAGTACACCTTCAGCCATAATAGCTCTTTATTAAGCTACCAGTTTTGATGTTAATAAACAGTTCAAAATTTATGGCTAAAGGTATACTTCTGTTTACTTCAAATTGACCAGCCAATGTCCCAACCATCATCTTCTACAAAGATAGATTTACAACGATGAAAATATTTTATGTGAATGCTTTATAGATTCCTCATCTATCAACTATAAAATATTGACTGAGAGTTCATCACTGCCTGGAGCAGTTCCTTTTTTGTCTTGTGGTATAACATGTTTGACTTCTAAGGGGAGTATTTCTGGGATTCTGTTCACCTAGGATTACTGACAGTGCACATATAGACATATAAATATAACTTTCAAAGCTCAAAATAATGCATTAAAAATGTTTGAAGATCACCATTAACATGTTAAGCATGCCATCAGTCCCATGGGAATGACAGTGCTCTCTTTGTTTGGATGCTGTCCATCCCCCAAACCAGACAGTGTACTTCTCATTTGGATGAAGTCAATCTGTGGGGACTGACAGTGCAGGTTTTGTTTGAATGACATCATTGCATGGGAACGGCAGTTTCAAGGTTAATAAACTAGTTTTGTAATTTTAATGAAGTTTATCAAACCTTTCAATACAAGATAGGGTTTATGTTTGTACATAGTACAAAAGGTGAGCACCTGTTCAGTTAATTTTCTAGCTGCATTGCACCCGAATGTTTTTGTGTTTGTCTTGTAACATGCAGGACCATATCTACACACTTTATGTGACTTTCCTTCATTTTACAACTGGTGTTTGCTTCTTTTTGTATTGTCACTACTGGAGTTCTTCAAGTGAATGCCATGTGAGTGCAGCTGCCAACTATTTCCGAAATACTGTGTTTGACATTTTGTCGTGACATCTTTGGCTATGTATAAGGCATTTATAATGGCAATGTTCAAAACAAGATTGAATGCAAATTTTTGCTACTGTTCTACTGTATTTCTCAGTGGACTGCCACATGCACTCATTTGATCCAAAAGATAACTAGCAGTTTGTCCCTTGTTGTATTCAGTAACAGTTGTTGTCCTTTGTTAACCATCAAGTGGTCACTGGCATGCTGTGCCCTATTTGAGAGTCCAGTAAAATCAGCTCTGCTCTCAACGTGGTGATAAAATTTTGAGTGTACTTGTTAATTGGACTTTGATTAAAGTATCCTGAAACTTAAGTCTTTTTTTAGCTTCTTTGTGATATGAAGTCAAGCCATGTGAATGTTAAAATCACTTTGGAGCTGGTTGGGGTTCCAGTGGTGAGCCTATGTCAGTCATCTGACAAACTGTCGTTACTTTGTCTCTAATGAAGGAACATCACGTCTTCTTCAGTTTCTGAGGTGCTAAATTCAGTTTCAAGCTCAGGATGACTATATCCATCCGCTTTTGGAAGCACTGCCTGAACAATACAGGACACAGGCTGAAAGCACACACTCAGTTGTCGAATGTCAAAAGCTGTATACAGCAAAGATGATATCTAGTGGCAATTATCTCAACCAAAAAACAACAGCCAGGCTACAGATGTAAGACTGGAAGCTTTCTACCAGCCAAACACTCAACCATTGACACTGAAATGGATAAAACTGGGGCTCTTTTTTCTTTCCTTTTCCTCCTCCTCCTCCTCCTCCTCCTCCCCCTTCTTCAAAGTTCTGACAGCAAGGATTCAAGTGGCACAGGATGTGAAGCAGGCAGTCAAATAATGTTTTGCTCAGCACCATGTTCCACCATTGAGTGGTCAAATGTGCTCTTGGCCACACCACTTTGGTGGTGGTCATTCATTCTGGTGGACAGCTGGTTGGTGATCACACTCACATAAAGTGATGTGCAGAAATTGCACCAGAAATGGTACTGTATGTGACATGGCTGTTTTCACTGGTGACCCTGTCTCTGGGGTAGGATAAGCCTTTGATGGGAGTTGAATAGGATGTGCCGAGTGAGTGAAAAAGGGGAGGGGGGGTCTTGCACCTGAGTTTTCCATAGGGATATGACCCATGTTGATAGTTGAAAATCGACCGAAAGACGTGGTTCAGTTACTCCATTCTGGGATGATATTGCCTGATGGGGGGGTTTGGGGGGCGACTAACCCTTCGTAGCTGGGCTGGTTCTTGGGAGTATTTGGAGGATTAGAGGTGTGTGTGTGTGTGTGTGTGTGTGAGAGAGAGAGAGAGAGAGAGAGAGAGAGAGAGAGAGCACGCACATGCAACAGCAACAACAACCACCTTAGAGAAAGTTGAGTAATGAGCTGAGAAGATTAGCTGATCGGGTTAGGAGAACAAAGCACTGGAAAAGCTAGGTAAAGTAGAAGTAATTACAGAACAGGTAAGAATCTAAGAAACAAAGATCCAAGTGAAGTCAGCGAACATGTTATACTAAATAAAAATGGAAAGATGGGGGAATGAGTAGAATTAACAGGTATAGGATAAGTATGTTGAAGAATTGTTTGGAACACAAGAGCATACGTGACTAACAAGACATTATGGATTGGATGTTTTCCATTTTCTCTGTACTTATAGGATTTCAAGGTTAGTGCCAAGACATTAATTTATTAAGGGTATACGGAACGCCCTATGCTTACAATGTTAAATTGAGCTAAAAGTTAGGAACATTTTCTCATTTGTTATTTGGACGATACTCTTGATTTTTTCACAGAATGCAGAGATATGTTCTGCTTTTATGCTGAATTATTAATTTTGAAAAAATAATGTATAGTTTTTCAGATATTTTATTTTTTGTAAATGTTAAAAAAGTTATACATTTTAACAAGTATTTTAAAATTTACATCCATTAATACAAAATAATTCCACGTATCTTTTAATTCAGATATATTAGAAGGTCTTAAGGAACAACTACAGAAAATTTCATCTTTCTACTATAAATAGGCCCTGAGAAAATGTACCTTATACACAAAAAAACTAAAGTTACAGGAAATTAGCTTCAAAGTTTTTACTTCAGTACAAGCCTGCTCCATAGCTTGTGTCATCAGAATCGTCAAACAGCTTCCTCTTGATGGCTCTGCTATGCTGTCTAGCCATCTTTGAATATACTTTTATGGCATTATCTGAAGACTTGAGCCATTCCTTGTCCAAACAAAGCATAGCTGCGGCAGTTCGTAGTCCTACACAGAGCTCCAACTTCTGCAGAACTTTGCACTTTGTTATATTGCCCTGATTGAATGATGAAACAGCATCATAAACGCCAAAGTGAAGTGTGTTTATACCCACAAACACAGTTTTAGGTAGTCTATTCCATATCATATGGTTCACACACTCATTTGGATTTTGAGTCCGGCCATGAAGACATTTCTTTAGTAGACTAATATCTGCGAGGTCTCGGAATATTGGTTTTATTTCATCCATTGTGGCAGGTGGCAAGTGATGAGTGTGATTGTATTGTTTCTTAGTTAACTTGCCTCTGTTGTACTTGCACCAACTATCGTCTCCTTTTGGACATTGCCCATGTTGGGGATTCTCATTGTTTGAAGCTGTATGAAAAAACAGTGCCCAGACTGCTCTTCTCATTAATTCTGCATCTGCTGTATTCTGTCTTATTGCTAGACCATAGCACTTTTGAATATGATCTATTGTAGCATCTGTCAGTCTATTTTTCCCATCTAAAGTTTTTCCATCGCTCAATTTCTTGCCTTTCATGCTAGCCTTGAGCCGGGTCGAAGTCTTGATCCCATCCTTTTCTGAACATGGCCAACACACTCCAGTTTGGAAATTTTCACATCATTACCATAGGGTCTCAGTTCCTCAATTTCTTTGAAAGCCTTTGAGTCACCATCACCAGCAACTTCCATACCACCACTTGACCCATAGTAATTTTCCATGCACTCCTCTTCATGTTTATTTTTCATTTTCTCCTTGCGTCTGCAATGCTTGGAAAGTATTGCCACATCAACTACCTTACCAGTGTCCACACTTGTAGCTGTTACTTCACCATTCAGAGATGTGTGGCCTCTCTTCTGCCAGCTTCCATCAAAAGCTATGGACAAGTCTCTGCTATTATTATTTTCAACAACTGCTTCCTCAACAGCATCTTTCATGTTTTCCTGTGCCACACCTTCTACAGCAGAGCCTATTGCAATTATGTGTTCGTTAAATTTTGAAGGTGGAGGAGGGAGGTTCATTACACCACACAACATGGCACCTGCAGCCCTGCCCTTTCCTATACACCGTAATCCATAAACCAGTCTAATGTTTATATCGTATAGTTTACCTGTATCTTCAGTAACATGTGAGGAATTGAAGAAAGTAACACTGTGTTTGCAATAACTGCACATCAACTCTAATTCACAAGCAAGTCCTACATGTAAGTTTGTTTTCAATGAAACACCACATTTTCCACATTGTTTGCAGCACACAGTGTTCTCCAAAACGTCTGATAATAAAGAGACGTTAATTACCTCATATTTTGTAGTCCCAGCATTTAGTTTCTTGTATTCTTCTTCAATTCCAGCTAGTTTTCTTCTTGAAGCACTTTCCGGTGTAGTGGCAGCAGCATCACTCAATGTATCACTACCAGTGTTGAGGTTAGTCGCTACTGGGACATCAGATACTGATGAAGATGAATCAGACGAATTTTTAGTACACTTTACTTTCTTGCGCCAATGTACACGCTTTCTAAATACCTTCAGACTAGGTCTTGGCATGTTGAAGGAAAGAAAACTCAATGAGTTCTCCACATACGACTTTCACAACAATGACATGGATGTACTCACAAAGGAAACAATACAAATGGTGCAGAATCTATTGTCAACTGTCTAGCAGTGTAGCCAACAGAATAGCTAACTCTCTTGTGCTCAATTATATCTCTGGCAAGGCTGCCTATATCAGGTATATTTCGCGTCTCATATACAAGGTGCGGAACATCGTGTGTCGAAATTATTTTAAAAAATTATTTAAAATAGTTCTATTCACGTCATCCAAATATTTTATACATGGTATTAAACGGGAGAGTCTAAATTTTTCAAAAATGCATTTACCCAAAAATCGATTTTTTCATTGAAAAACTCATTCCATTGAAAAACTCATTCCATATACCCTTAAAGCAGTATGAAGCACTTTTTAAAAACACTCGAAAGCATATTCGATATGACAGTTGCTTCCCATGTCAAATCTATACATATCTTCATATTGATTTCTAACCCATAAGAAGTCTGCTGTCCAGTTGGATATGTGATTGGATGTTCTCTAATTGTGTATGGTATTGAGTTCTTGATGTAGAACTGCATAGAAAATTTTATGTTTTTCATAATAAAATGGCTGTTAAATAACTAATTACAAATCTAACTGTAAAATCACTGAAAAGGTGAGGACTGAGCAGATTGAGGTAGCTTATTACAAAGTCTTCACTTTGTGGGTTGCAGCCCCCCCCCCCCCTTCCCCCGGGTTCTTGTCAGGATGTCGCTCGCTCTCTGTACAGTTCCGCTGCCTGCGTAGCATTTCGCCTACCTTCAACAACAACAATAAAAGAAACATTATGTCGATGCCTACTCTACACAGCAGTATTTAAAAGGATTAAACTACTGTACTAAATGAACCCGTACATAAGAAAACAGTATTGTTGTTACTGTTCTGCTAACTTACATTCCCCATAGATGTGTAGCATTTCTACCTCCTCTTTGTTGGTGTACATTCTGCTCGCACAACTCTTCAACTGATGATGGTTGACGGAATGACAGGTGTGCATTCTACATATGTTTACATTTGTCCTCTGTCAACGTCATCACGTGGATGTGTTCCAATACTCTGAGTACCTGCACTAAGCGCCGGGAGCGTCAACATCATTGTTGTGTTAAGTAATCAATAACATTGTGTTTCAGTGAATGGTACACTGTGATACATTTTTGAATAGGTCTTTAGGAGAGAAAATGAATTACGTAATAAAAAATACAGTGTGCCATTTAAAAAAGTCATACCGCTGTTCATATCTTTGTAAAAAACAAAGCTACAACGGAGGTAATCATGCTGATTGATGTCCCCCTGACGCCTAAAGAACATTTGCTTGAAACATTTTGTAATTTTCATCTGGACAAACAGTTATTTAGGGTGGTCAAGTTAAATGGGACACTGTGTATACATATATGTGCACACATATATGTCAGGCTTGTTTTAGGTTTTGATATGTGCTAAAGTGCAATTACATCCACATGATAATGGCTGAAATTGCTATAGTGGATTGAACAAATAAATAATTTTACAGTTAGAAAGCGACCATGATGTCATGACTGTGAACCCTAGCTGCAAGAAGTTTTATGTTTTGTTTTTGTCAGAGGTATGTGACATCTGAATTGAATCTCCGTCTGTTTTTCATTATCTTTGTGTAAAAAATGTTTCTTTGAAATCTTTTCTGGCAGGTATGTAAGAGTACTACTATGTATATAAAATATATAATCTGAATTCCAGTTTTTATTTATAGGCTCTGAAGTTGAAGGATGGCACTCATGTCAGAAGTTTTTACTGCAAATTGTGTGGAGCTAGCTTTAAATATGCAGCTCTTCTCAAGCACCATGAAAGTATCCATGTGAAGGAGAAAGACTTTCATTGTAAATTTTGTAAGAAAGTAAGTATTATGAATCCATTTCTGTAACTGTTTGTGACATTACAGTTTGCAAAATACTGTTACCTTGGATACAGTACAAACAACCAAATTTACTGTACTTATCAACTGCTGAAGAACATAAATAGAATTGTAAGAACATTGTGTATCTTTTGTCTTTACTTTTTGCAAACAACATAGCGTGTACCACACATGTAGTGGGATTGAAAATAACCATTCTAGAAGTTCGCACCATGCTTTCAAAATTCATTCAGTAGTGAATACCCGCCCTTATTCTGATTTGATTCACTACACTGTGCTGCAAGTTTAAGGACTGCTAGGAAGTTTTGGTAGAATGTAAATATTTCATGAATTATAGAGACAAGTCACTGAAAAGCATAAGTATAGAGTTGTCTGGTAAACCTCCCCTGGACAACTTTTCCGAAACTCGTAATTTCCTAAACCACCAGTCCTTTTTCTCCATCCATCTTCCTTTCCGTTCAGCCGTTCTACCAGAAAAAAAGCTAGCAACCCATAACACATTTTATTTGTGTGTTCTCGTTCCTTTGCTTTGTAAGTAGATTTTTTATCTATCCAATTACTTAAATTTTGTTCTCTGTAATATGTGGCTTGTGAAAATATGCAGTCTGAAACTTGTCAACCAATAAATAATTAGCAGCTTAGGTGTAAATAATTAAACATGTCTTTTCTTCATATTACTGACCTTTCCTTTCTGGTATTTCACTGCCCCTTCACAAGCAATTTATTATTCAAGGTCCTTCGATTTGCTTACTATAATTAGCAATGTTGAAAATGTGTTCCAAGTGAAAGCACAAATTCATTTTTGGACAGTGTTTTGCTTTCATTGTACTTCCATATCATTTCCAATTTATTTGTCACTGAAAATACTTTTTCGACATTTTGCACACCCATTGCTTGAAACTTTAAACTCTGCAGTGTATGGGAATGAAAATATTTATCTCTGATAACACATTTTGTCACAGCAGGGCAAGTGATAAGAAACTTGAGGTGACTTGGCTTGGCTTCCGTGAGTAATGTTAACGGCAGCTGAAGTCAGCAATCTGGCTAGGTGGGATGTGGTCCCCCCCCACCCCCCCCACCCCCCCTCCCCCCACAAGAGGTGGAGCCCCTCCATGCCCACACTGGCATGATGGCCAACTCAAAAAGTCTACTGCCATCTCTGCATAAGGGTTCGTTTTCACTGAAGTGAGTTGTCACAGGATGTGGGTACCAAGATGTTTGCGTACAGCAGGTTAAGGTTAACCATTAATACATGCTCATCTGGAGTTAGATTACATCAAAAGTTGAATGAAGGGCAGAGGTTTCAAGGGCAGAGGAAAAAAAGTGCCAAGGCAAGAGCCAAGGGAAATAAACCTCTGCGATAGTTAGGTCGGGTGGTAAGACCAGTAGCAGATATCTTGCTGCCTGCGATAGGTCATGCAAGGGTAGGCTTCGTTAGTAGTGGGTAGCATGCATATCAATACCTTTGACGTTGTGCAGTGCTGTTGCTCGGCGGCTGCCACAGGGTGACGGTGTTGAACTGTCGGTCAGCATCATTGTGTGTCCAATAGCTCATGTATCAGATGCACAGTGTAGGGTGATGTGGGCGATTTGTTTGTGCGTCAGTGGGCGAGCTTGTCAGTTTCCCTGCTGTAGCAGCTGGTATTTCCAGTCAATGTTGCTGATATGCAGGGCCTTGCTGACGTTTGTCACTTGTTGGTGTGTTTTAGCTTGCCACAGGTGGTTATGCCCTAGCTAGAAGTGTCTTTGGCCACTTATGCTTCCACCTATGGTTGTGATCGTAGTTTCCCAGAGTAAGGATGAAAGGATTGTTAAAGTGTCTCGAGTTCCTGTATACCGTATTTACTCGAATCTAAGCCGCACTCGAATCTAAGCCGCACCTGAAAAATGAGACTCGAGATAAAGGAAAAAAAAATTCCCTAATCTAAGCCGCACCGGAAATTTGAGACTCAAAATTCAAGGGGAGAGTAAAGTTTTAGGCCGCACCTCCAAATCGAAACAAACTTGGTCCATTGTAATATGAGACACAATTTAGGTCGAATGAATGACGATACAGCTACAGTAGTTTGGTTCAAGTCATAAGCTTAGCAGTTAAGCTTTACCAGGTAGCCACTGCTATGCGTCAGGCGCTCTGTCCGTATTTATACGGGTACCCTTCCTTTTTCACGTGCTTCGTCTGGTTTGAATCGATTGCTTATTTTGCTTTGATCTGATAAGTGCTGTTTTCTTTGTTATAGGTGTTTGCGTCACTCTAAGCTGAAAATTCATTACTGTACTGTGTCACATTGTCGCATTCTGATAGTGCGTGTTTACGGCCTGTCGCCGCTCGCGGCATGGCTTGCTTTTGTGCGCGCTACCGCCGCTTACAAAAAAAAAAAAAAAAAAAGGGGGGGGGGGGGAGAGTAATCGTCTCATTAGCGAAACAGTGGCAAGAGACTGCTATTTGTTGTTACTTACACAGCTGCTTTCTTTGATAATGATCAACAAGAACCAAATAATAGACTGCGTATGATAGAACATGTTCTGAACGAGAGTTAGGCGAAAATGTTTCTCCGTTTGAAAATCTTTGCGGTCGCTTCATTAGTACATCAAATTCTGCACAGAAATTAGAGCTTAGAATTAAAAATCTAGTCAGTTGCCGTGCTTCATTTCTGACTGTATCACTATTAGGCATAAGAATAATACGAATATAAACATGACACGATACGTATATTCTTCCACGTTCGCTGTTGTCTCACTCTAGTTTCGTAGTTTATTAGGCAGGCAGGATTTAAATGAGATAGCAGCAAACACAAAAGAATACATGACAAAATGTTGATATTCGTGTTATTCTTATGGTGAAGAGAATACTGCATGTGATTAACATTTCATCAGGTTCCTATTAGCAACCATCTCTTCTCACAGGTAGGAAAAAATTCAGAAAGTAGAGTTGGCCATATTGACAAACATCCCAAACAGTCTTGCCAGTCAGATTTTCGTAGTACACTGAAATTGTGCTACATTCGAAGATGAACAATACGGAATTTGTATTTACTTCGTTGGATAATGTATGAAAATGCAGTGGTCGAAACTCGAGGCGGAGAAAAAAAGCTCGTCTTCCACCTTTTCTTTTTTTTTTAAATTTATTTACTGACGTGGAGGTTTTGGCGCCAGTATTTATCTTTGTACCTACAAAGCATGCCTGTGTAGCGCTACATATATTCGATGGCAGAAGTTAGTTGTGGCGGCACCTACCAACATTTTTCAGAACTTCCACTTGCTTTGCACTCGATTCTAAGCCGCAGGCGGCTTTTTGGATTACAAAAACCGGAAAAAAAGTGCGGCTTGGATTCGAGTAAATACGGTAGTCGCGTGGCATCCCACACAACACACCCACTCAGCACAGAGACCACACAGGTGCCCACACCTGTGACTCAAACAGCTGACACACAAGCCAGCCCTAACCAGACGTCAACACAAGCACCAGTGGCCGCCAGCATGACCAACAACTCACAGGCCGACACACCCAACATTATCTCAACGTTCTGGAGAATAATGGAGACTTTATTCCCTGGACTCACGGCCACCGAAGTAGTCATGAAGATTATTGGGTGTGTCACACAACTCTTCACGCAGTTCATGTCGGGCTTGCTCAACTGGACTAGCATCCAAGCCCCTATCATGCCACTTTTCACACCACTACATGGATAATACACCACACCAGCCCCAAAATGCAGACGCCAACACGAACTCACAGATCCTGTTTTGGAACGCCAACGGGATCGCAAACAAAAGAGCTGAAATGGTCGCGTTCATGGAGGGAAAGGGTTTCCGAATCGCCCCAGTGAACGAAATCCTGCTTACGCCTTGCAAACAGCTAAACATCCCAGGAATTTATTGTACCGACCGAGCGGATGGCAGGAAGGGAGGTGGCACAGCAATCATCAGACAGAAAGACATAGAACACATCAATATTGAGCTACCTGCGCTTGAGAGACTAGAGGCAACGGCCGTCAGGGTCAAGTTCAACGGAGCCAACACCGCACTGGTATCGCTGTACAGTCCTCCTAGAGACACAATAACACGTGATATCAGCACAGTTCTCAACATAGCACCGTGGGTAATCGCCGCTGGAGGCCTAAATGCAAAACACCCCAACTGGAACTCACGAATACATCCCTCCAATGGCAAGAAACTATATGGACACACACACACTAGGCCAAAACTACATTATATCTGGGCCAGACACCCCCACGTTCGTGCCTGCAGATACCCGACACAGGCCAGACGTGCTAGACATAGCCCTCATCAAGGGTATCACATGCACACTCAACCTTACAGTTGAAAACGATCTGGATTCAGACCGCATGCCTGTAATACTGCACATTGAAGAAACATTGCAGGACTCAGAACCACCCAGGATACTGAACTACAAGCGAGCAAATTGGACACTGTTCAAGGAAACGCTTGATAGTCATATTCCTGACACCCACGAAATTAACAACACGCATCAAATTGATGAGGCTGTGGAGGCACTTACTGCTGCCGTCCAGGACGCAGTGACTGACACCATAACACATACAACACCAAAACAACACTAAACAGCCCTGCCCCAGGAGATCTTGGGCCTTATCTCAATCAGGAACTTCCTCAGGAGATATTGGCAGCATACCAGGCACCCGTTCTATAAACTGCACGTCAACAGACTACAGAATATAATACGGGACAAAATACGGACATTTAGAAATGAACAATGGGGACAGAAACTCGCTGGGCTAGATAAGACACGTCCTGGTGTGTGGAAGCTAGCCAGACTCTTCACCAGGGAGAAACTTTATATCTCCATGCTACAAGGATCGGACGGCTCAGCTTACTCTGTGTCAGAGACGGCAGACATTATGGCCACAACACTTGCAGCATCTTTCATGTTGAACCTGGCTCCTTCACATCCAGTATTCACACTTGAAACGGACCAGGAAGTTACACGACTTGTAGCCCAGCCCAGGCATGATGAAATTAGATGCACTAGCACCAATGAAATTACACGGGCTATAAAGCATACCAATGCTAGGAAAGCCTCTGGGTCTGATGGCATTCAAAACTGTGTCTTCCAGGAGTTCATGGATAGAGCCATTGAATACCTTACACACATAACGAATGCTATCCTAAAACACCAACACTTTCCTGTCTTTTGGAAGGTGGCCAAGGTCCTGATGTTCAGGAAACCAGAGAAAGACCACTCCCTCCCACAAAATTACCGACCCATCAGTCTGCTGTGCTCGCTCAACAAGATTGTTGAGAAGGTAATATTAAAATGCATCACTAGGCACTGCATCGCCAATGACCTCCTAAGACTGGAGCAGTTCGCCTTTAGGAATCACCACTTGACAACACAACTACTCCTCTGTGTAGTCAAACATATAACAGATGGCTACAACATGAACAAAGCCACAGGAGCCGTGTTCGTGGACATCGGAAAAAGCTTTCGACCGTCTCTGGCACAATGGACTTATACACAAACTAAGCAATGCTGGTTTCCTGGATGGACTCGTACATCTCATACACTCACATCTCACGAACAGATGTTTCAACACTGACGTGCAGGGCAAACAATCAACACGACACAGGTCCTAAGATGCTTCCCTGGGGTACTCCAGCTTCGATACCATCTTGTTTAACCTGTACATTAACGACTTCCCAGCAACACAAAACATGACGTTAGCCATTTACATGGATGACACAGCCATTCTTGCACAAGATTGGAAACTGTCGAACATTAATTCACGAATACATATGGCACTCAGAACTGCCGAGCCTTGATTGGAACAATTGTGTATTAAAGTAAACGTCGACAAGTGCGAAGCAGTTCTGTTTATACGCAGACCAAAACTACTGCGGAAACATCAACACAGTAGACAGATAACACTACATACATGCTTAATATGTTTCCGAGAGAAAGTCAGATACCTCGGTGTCTGGCTGGACCGGAAACTTACATGGGGGGACCGCATCGAATACATTGCCAACAGAGCGCACGCGATGCTCAAACAACTCTACCCAATGCTCAACAGGGAAATAACACTGAATAGGAGGGTGTCGAGGTCCATATACATGACACTGATTAGACCTCTGATGATGCACGCAGCTCCCATCTGGGGATATGCAGCTCTACATGACTGCGTCGCCTGCAGATCATACAGAACAAAGTGCTACAAATCATTAGCAACGTTCCGCACTGTACACGCACCGTGGATCTTCACAATGAATACTGCCTTCAGACCCTCAAGCCACGTGGGATGTGTCCTGTGTGCAGTATTTAATAGCAGCCTAGCGTCTCCCATGTGCTACATAAGTTGTCCGTATGTAGTGATAAGCTTTTGCAAACTTACCAGAATGTCTCAGAAATGTGCCACCAGTGGATGTCCAGCACATCTTATGTGTGAGAGGAGAGTTTTGTGCTGCAGTTACTTTCCATAGGATTTTACAGATGCTTCTATGTGACTGGAGTTGAGTGTTTTACACAGGGAAGTGTTTGGCAGGTACATATTTCTGCATTTTATAGTGACAATCATTAATTTGTTTCATTTCAGGATTTCCTGTGTGCTGATGATGTCAAAACGCATTACTGTGGAGTGAATGGTGACAGTACCAGCCCACAAATACAATCAAATGATGATGTGGAGCATGAAGACCAACTTAATTCAAATGAGATAGATGTGCCATCTTCTAGAGACATTATTATCTATGTTACTGAGGAAGGTACATCAGATGTGAAACAGGTACACTATTTTGAAAAGATCTTGATTTACTTAATTATCAAAATAGCTAGATCATTAACACCTGATTGATTAGAGAAGCAGCGATAATCTAGCAAGTCTTTGCTCTTCCCCCCCCCCCCCCCCCCCCACCCCCCACTTACAGCCTCACAGTATCTGTCTTTCTAAGGGTATGTGCAACCTAATGAATGAAGCAGTATCTAGAGCTGGTATGATTTTCACACTTGTCCAAACAATTGCTGTCTGTGTCTTACCTATGACATGCTAACAATTTATGTGTTTGGATGATAAGATATTCATCCTACCATGAACATATAAACAGGTGATGCTTCAGAATGGTCTAAGCCACTGTTTGAGACCTTTGAAATTTTGTTGCCTTTTTTTAAAATAGAGTTTGGGATGTATATCTCACAAAAAAAAAAAAAAAAAAAAAAAAAAAAAAAAAAAAAAAAAAAAAAATGGGAATGTGATATCTATTGTGCGAAAGACTCTCATGAATATTGCGAAAAAAAGATGGTAGGACAGTTCTGTGGTCCGACTGGGCAGAGTGGTTCACTGTGACAGGGCAAATAAGTGTAGTTTGGAGGGGGGAGTAAGGAGTAAAAATTGCCCTGTCTCTGACTGTGGTATAGGATGTACCATTCAAAGTTTTGCAAACAAGGAAAACTCCAGCATTGATCATATAAATTTCAAACAGTTTTTTGTTATTGCACAAAGTGATAATTTTCAGTGCAGGACAAAGCTCAGTGTTCTACAAAATATAGTTTTGAAAATAGTGAAGAACATGCCAACTAGCAGGTAAAAATCAAACTATGGAAATTCCTGATAGTAATATCAACAATCTAGGAAAAGACAAATTGATACTTATTGCAAAGAAGACAAGTCAAGTTGCAGACTGGCACAATTAAAAGACACTAACAAGTAGCTTTCGGCCACAGCCTTCGCCCCTTTGTCAGCGCGTGACCCCCCCCCCCTACCTCCCCCTCCCCCCCCCCCCCCCCCCCACACACACACATGACTGTCACCTCCAGCATCTCGAGCCGGAATGCATCATCATGTGGGATGCAAGCAGCAATCTGGAGGGGGTGGGGAAGGAGAAAGGGAAGGGGAAGGGATTGTAGTGTCTGGAACGTGCAGGGACTAGAATGCCAACAGGTGCAGTGTCAGGAGCTTGTGGGGCATGGAGGTGGGGAAAAAAAAAGAACACATAGGTCGAGGAGTGGGGAAAGGTGGGTGGCTGCATTGGCAGAGGGCTGCAAATAAACAGGATGGGAGATGAGAATAGGGAGGGGATGATAGGACAGAGGGAGTGTAAACTGTTGGGTGAAGGGTGTGGGGACAGTATGTTACCATAGGTTGAGGCAAGGATAATTATGGGAACGGAGAATATGTTGTAAGGATAACTTCCATTTGTGCAGTACAGAAAAGCTGGTGGTGGAGGTAAGGGTCTAGATGGCTCGGGTAGTGAAGCAGCCATTGAAATCGAGAGTGTTACGTCTGACTGAATGGTGTGCCACAGGATGGTCTACTTTGCTCGTGGCCACAGTTCAGCAGTGGCTGTTCATCCTGGTGGACAGCTAATTGATGGTCATACCAATATAAAAAGCTGTGCAATGAATGCAGACTTGTGAACAGGGGTCGACAAGAGGTTCATGAACTTACACCACTTATTGCCCTAACCGCCCGTTTCTGAGCCAAAAATATCCTTTTAGAATGGGAAGAGTTACTCCAAAATATAGTTCCATATGACATAAGTGAATGAAAATAAGCAAAGTAGACTAATTTTCATGTCGAACGATCACTCACTTCAGATACTGTTCAAGTAGTGTAAAAATGGCATATTTAAGTCTTTGAACCATATCCTGAATGTGGGCTTTCCACGACAGTTTACTGTCTATCTGAACACCTAGAAATTTGAACTGTTCCGTTTCAGTTATCATATTCCAATACTGTGAAATTAAAATGTCAAGTTTAGTTGAATTGTATGTTAGAAACTGTAAAAACTGAGTCTTACTGTGATTTAGTGTTAGTTTGTTTTCTACAAGCCATGAACTTAGGTCATGAACTGCACTATTTGAAATTGAGCCAATGTTGCACACAACATCCTTTACTACTATCAGCGAACAGAAATATTTTAGAGTTACCCTTACTGCTAGAGGGCATATCATTTTATAAATAATGAACAGGAGTGGCCCCAACACTGATATCTGGGGCACCCCCACTTGACTGTGTCCCTTAGGGATGGACTACAACACCCTGGCGAAGGATGTGGTTCAGTTATTCTATACTGGGATGGTACTGTGTGACGAAGGGGACACTACTTTGTGGCTGGTTTTTGGGGGTGGTAGGAGGATTTGGGGGGGGGGGGTGAGAGGAAATGACATGGGTGGTCTGTTTGCTGACTGGTTCTGGGGGTTGTGCCACTCTGTGAAGGCCGTGGTGAGACCCTCAGCATACTGACCAAGGGAGTTTCCATCACTGCAGATACACCATCTCCAGATAGCCAGGCCATATTGGAGGGATTTTTTTGTGTGAAAGGGATGACTGTTGTCAAAACGAAGTTAATGTTGTGGTTGGTGGGTTTAATCTGGACAGAGCCACCAGAGAGGAGGTGGTCAACTTCTAAGAAGATGGCAGGCTGTGTTGAGGAGGACCATGTGAAGTGGATGGGAGAGAAGGTGTTGGGGTTATAAAGGAATGGAGATAGGGTGTCTTGGCCCAGGGTCCAGATCATGAAGATATTGTCAATGAACCTGAACCAGACTAGGGGGTTTGTGTTTTGGGAGGTTAGGAGATCTCTAGATGGCCCATAAAAAGGTTGGCACAGGAGGGTGCCATTATATATTTCGGAATAATATAATAATTCAGAATGCTCCCAGCAGTTGCCACAATGCCAGACATGTATAATATTTTGTTTATTCCCACGTACCTAAGGAGAAATGACTATTGTGGTAAGAAAAAGAGTAATCAGAGCTCACAGGAAAAGATTCACAGCTTCATTTTCCGCATATACTACTTGAGAGTGAAATGGTAGAGAAATAGTTTGAAAGTAGTTGTACGAGCTCTTTGCCAAACACTTCAGTGTGAATTGCTAAGTAATAATATAGATGTAGGTGTGTCTCACCCTCTCCCTTCTTTCATTCTGATATGGCTGCTTGAAAGTTTTATTTCTGCATGCCATGTTCGTGGTTTTGACTAGAAATGTGTTGATGGCGGTGGCTCAGTGGTAAAGTGCCAGACTACAAATCCAAAGGTCTCAGGTTGAATCCCCGGTCAGTCCTATAATTTTTATCTATAATATGGCATTTCTTTCACCTCTGGTAATGTTCGTTGATGTGGAAAATTCTAAGTTACACAATGGTTAATTCAAAGGTCAGAGGAAGCCAAAGGAATACCAACTCCAACAGCACCAAGGTAAAGTACTGTGGTGCCCAAACCAATCTTTGGAGTGTTGACTGCTTTGCTTTAATGTTGATGACATTGTAGTATTTACTCAAAATTTATATTAGTAATTTCACCACATGTCACTAAATGTTATAGAATTGACTTTTTTCTCATTTTGTCCTAGGTGCGTATTAAAGATACTGGTATAGATCATGAATATGCTGATATAATGACTCTTCCCCTGTCAGAGGATGTTAGCTGTGTCAGGCATGATACTAGTTTTGCTGATGGCGTTGTAATAGTATGCAAGTCAGATGGGGAAGGTGTCCCTTGTGTACGTTTCTTGATGGAGCCTTCTGAGGCTGAAAAACAGGAACAGAAACATGAAAATGGAGTGACCTTGGGAGAGGTTGCATCTAACACTGAGGTACAAGGTTTCACATACTTAAAGTGATACTGATGTTTTATTCTGTCATATGCTGATATTACACTCACACCTTATTTGTTGCTGGTGCAGGAGCAGCAGCAGCAGCAGCAGCAACAACAACAACAACAACAACAACAACTAGATCCAGAAATTATGATAGTAGAAACTGAAAGGAAGCCAGAAGAAAGGGAAGGGTCAGAGAGTCACGCTACAGAAATTAGTATGGTTCAAAGTGAGTTTGCTTTAGATAAATGTTATATCTCTTCATTTTGGACTGCAGCACTTCACAGACCAGATCTCAAACTAATATACCTGTAATAATAATTGCTTCAGCTTTATATAATTGCAGATTACTGAAATTAGATTAAGGGATACCTCATTCCTAATTTGATCTGTACTTCTTGCACAGCCATTGTTGTAGCAGTGTTTATGGAAGTTTTGAGAAAGTAATGAAAATTTCCATTTTTTTCTGAAAGTAAATTGTCACACTATTTAAAAATACTTTTCCTCAAGGTGTAAGCACCAATAATAGTCATCACTTAGTGAAGGCTCTTGATGTGTGTTTAGTGGGAAACTTGTTTAGGAATACTTGAGAAACACACAGCTGCTTCTTATGATCAAATACAAATGCCATCAGGTGGTTTTTTCACTTTTAGGATAAGGAAAAGATTACATAAGGCCAGGTCTGTGTTGTAAGATGAACGTCATCTGCTCTTATTACTTCAGTTGGAAAACTGTATCTAGGAAGCTAAAATGCATAAATATAGTTTGCCTCAGAGTCAAATTGTTACAGGTATGTATCTGCATGGTTGGTTATTGAATATCAACTTTGATCTGCCATAATTAAACCTATTAAGCATCTGATGATGAAATTCCATGCCCTGAGCCTTCTGTTTATGGGTAAGATGGTGTGGTATCTTCTGTCTGCAAATGTCCTGATATGATGCTCCTCAGGAGGTGCACGACTCTTTTGTGAGACAGTACCTAATCTGCACTAGAACTGATGGTGAGACATTTCTAATGACCAGATCTCAGTTTTTCATGGAACATATCAAAGATAAGTTTGAAGAGGTGGCAGTGTTGAACAAGACATGGAAAGCCTCCCTCCTTATCAAAACAGCGGACTCCCTGAGTCTTGAGTGTTACTTTCGTGTACTTCTGTGATCGGTATTCCAGTTTATTTTATTCCTCATAGCACTTTAAACAAATGACAAGGCATTATCTTTCACTGGGACTTGATTTAGAATACAAGCAGATGAAGTACTATATGACACCCTATAATGGCAAGGGGCACAGTTCATCCGCCATATTCAGCTGGGACCATAGGATAATAGAAATGACAAGGGATCATTTGAGTAGGCCATGCTCCCAGAAAAGGTGAAGATAATTGAAGTGTGGAAATGGAAAAAATCGAGTGCTAAATCAGGGGAATCAGAAAACAGTGTATGCTTATTGTACATACCTTATTTGTATCAAAAAATTGAGAAAGTATTCTGATACCACGCAATTATGCTGTCTACCTCATCACTGTAAAAAATAATGAGACAAATGAAAAAATGAATAATTTATTAAGAATTATTGAAGTCCCATTCCAGGAAACTGACTGTTTCTAAGTGGCAGTAAGAAAGTCTTTGTTGAAAATGCTGTTAATACAGAGGCACAACATTTTAGTTGTGATAATACAAATACAAAAATGCAGCAGTAATATTTTAAGTGCTAGAACTGTACTCAAAACAACCATTTCTACTTTCTTTTAAATTTTTTGATAAGAGAATAACAAAATTAAATTCAAGTAAATATCTCTCAGTATTGACATCTGTTTCTTCCATTCTTGGGATCAGATGTCCCCGAGTTTACTGTAAAACTCCCTATGCTGTTGAGAAAGAAATTGCAACATTCTTAATAGGTCTTTGTGTTGCAACTGATAAACATGACTGGTCTTTCAGATGAAGTGTGACATGACATACATGTTCTTTCCTTGTTTGAATACTTTGACATATTTTCATACTTCCATTTCAGAATAAGTATTCTTATATAGCTATTTGAGATGGTTGAGTATGAGACAATGTGGTCACACACCCCTGCATTGGCAACAGTGTTTCAGCAGCATCTTTGAAGTAAAGTCAGTTGGGTGCACTGGATTTACTTGGAATGGGTTCATAGTTGTAACTGACACAATAAGCCATTGTGGAACAAAGGCTGTCCTAACCTTTCACCATTTCTCTTTAGTTGCAAAATCTCTGTTGCAGCTCAAAAAGGTGTGTCAATTCACCAAAAATTGTCATCTCTTTGAATTGTCTCAGGCTAGATGGATGAGACCTCGGCGCATGGCAGTTCGAACTCCATTGAGAAGCACTGCTTTTTTCAAAGTTTGCACCATTTGGTAAGAATGTTTGAAACATTTTCTCCATAATTCGACACTTGGAGCAAGTCTAGGGTCAAGCAACAGAGTACCGAGAACACAGTAGCACTGGAAACCCATTTTGTGATAAATGCCGGCACTTAGAACATTTAACATTTACACTCTTCAACTATTTTTATGGTGATATCAGATCCTATGTACCACCACTATATGGCGCTATAAGTACGTCTGTGTGGGACTTATATCATCTTGATGTACCAGTGAACCAGCCTGTGGGAATTGCAGACATACTCAGCATGATGGAAGACGTGTCCATGCCACAACTTGCCATCTGTAAGGACAGGCACACCTGCCATATGCCATTGTGTCCTATTTACAAGAAGTTACAGACAATCCAAGAACATAAAATCTTTGATCAATTATTGTAGTTCATTGACAAAAAAATACAAATGTCTTCACATTATTATTATTATTATTATTATTATTATTATTATTATACAAGTGTAGGCCACTGGCGGACCACATGAAGCATCTACTTCAGGTGAGATTTTACCAGGTGCTGTTCTTCTGTCATCTGAATCATCCAATCAAGTTATACCTTGGTTCACTTTCCACTTGAGTACTTTGTGCTTGAATGCCTTTCTGTCATTTTGTACATGGCTGTTGTGGCAACATCCTTCAGGTCTTTCTCGGGCTGTGGCAATCCATTTCGTATTCTTAATGTTTTCTGTGTACTCCTAGATATGTTTAGTTTGTCTGGTGTCCAGCATACTCTTGGTATGCCCATAAAATTTCGGTCAACATGTATTCATGTCCTGTACTGTGTTAGATATCTGTTTGGTGTATTGTCTGCCCTGCAGTTTGTAGCTTTCTTCTGTTTTATTGGGCCCTAGCATTTTTCTGATGATTCTTCTCTCCATTTTCTTGATACTTTCTAGTGCACTTTACCAGTCCATGACCAATGTTAATGTTTCAGATTCATATACACTGATGTGGCAAAAGTCTTGGCATACCTCCGAATTTTGTGTTGGACCTCCTTTTGCTTGGTGTATTGCAGCAACTCGACATGACATGGACCGAAAAATTGTTAGAAGCCCCTGCAGACATATTGAGTCATGCTGTGTCTATAGCCACCCATAATAGCGAAAGTGTTATAGGTGCAGTATTTTGTGCATGTACTGTTCTCTTGATTATGTCCCATATATTTTTGATGGGATTCATGTCGGAAGATCTGGGTGTCGAAATAGTTCGCTTGAACTATCAAGAATGTTCTTGAAACCAATCGTGAACAGTTGTGGCCCAGTGACATGGCACATTGTTGTTTGGAAACATGAAGTCCATGAATGGCTGCAAATGGTCCCCACATAGCTGAATGCAACCATTTTCTGTCGGAGTGTGGTTTAGTTGGACCAGGACCCAGTCTGTTCCATGTAAACACAGCTCACACCATTATGGAGCCGCCACCAGCTTGCACAGTGCCTTGCTGACAACTTTGGTCCATCGCTTCGTGGGGTCTGCATCACACTTGAACCCTATCATCAGCCCTTTCCAACTGAAATTGGGACTCACCTGACTGGGCCATGGTTTTTCAGTCACCTAGGGTCCAACTGATATAGTCATGAGCCCAGGACATACGCTGTGGGCAATGTTGAGCTGTTAACGAAGGCTCTCGTGTTTTTCGTCTGCTGCCATAGTCTGTTGATGCCATATTTCACCACACTGTCCTAATGGACACGTTTGTCATATGTCCAACATTAATTTCTGTGGTTATTTCACGGTTGTCTGTTAGCACTGACAACTCTATGGAAACACCGCTGCTCTGGGTCATTAAGTGAAGGCCATCGGCCACTGTGTTGTCTGGGGTGAAAGGTAATGCCTGAAATTTGATATTATCGGCACACTCTTGACACTGTGAAGCTCAGAATATTGAATTGCCTAACAATTTCTGAAATGGAATATTTCATGCATCTAGCTCCAATTACCATCCCGTGTTCCGAGTCTGTTAATTCCCGTCATGCAGCCGTAATCACGTTGGGAACTTTTACACACACACACACACACACACACACATACACACACGTGAGACTGCAGTTACTGGCAGCTGAAGCCACACAGTTGGCTTCAGGTGCTAGAGACTGCAGTTGTGTGTGTGTGTGTGTGTGTGTGTGTGTGTGTGTGGGGGGGGGGGGGTCGTGCGTTGTCTATGGAAGTTTATCTATGACAGTCTTTTTGTTGTGCCTATCTGTGATTTAGCATCTCCGCTATACTATATTATTTTGTGTTTGTAAAGATAAGATTTGCAGAGCACTAAATTATGTGTCTAATGCAAACTTCTGAAAATAGCTAACAGTGCCCTCTGTTGGTTCTTTGGTGTACCACGCCATCATTAAGTAAACATCTGAACTAGTAAGCTGAGCAGACTACTAAAACTTTAATTTAAAACGTGTGTTTTGTCTGTGATTCAATTTTGATGAAATAAAGCCTGTACATTACCTGAAGTGATACTCGAGTTACCTATGAAAACCCCGTGAAAATTCGTAAAGTCGTTTTGGAGATTAGCGTGTTCAGACAGACACGACAGTTTTAGTTTTATTGTTAGTATAGATTATTATTATTATTATTATTATTATTATTATTATTATTATTATCCAGTTTCACAACAGTTGCGGGAAAAACCTTGTGCCAATCCAGATGACATGAACTGATTGCTACACAGTCGTGAAAGCCCCTCGATCTGAGGCTAAGTGTACCATCTTACTGTCCTTCTCTGACCAACACTGAGGTGCCCCAATTCCCCATCAACAGCTGGAGAAGCATTCCTTTTCCATTCCATTCTTGGATAGGACTCAGTCTGTGTAACTCTCATCTGGGAGATGTGTGGACACACAACCTAACTTTGTCCAGCAGCTGGAGGAACTGTGGGCTGCAGGCTGAAGAGCCACCTTCACTTCTTCTGTTCCTAGTCTTAAATTAGACAAGTCTGTGCAGACCTGTGAAACCTCTAAAAGTTTAAAAGAAAAATTAATGAAGAAATCCAAGGTGGAGGAGATTCTGGCAGGTGCAGCAGTCATATATCCCATTACAACACCCTACTCAGCACGTAAATGGCAAGTGAAGACAATGGATTGTGATTTGCTACTTCGGCCTCTGCATTCCAGTGGTGTTAATTGGAGACCACCGATGAGCTCTTTGACAGTGATCAGTCTCATAATCTTAGATCGCCTTCTTGCAAGATTCTATTTTTTTAAGCAAACACAGAAATAAGAATGCTCAGAATGATCAACATCTACGTTTACATGGGTACTCTGCAAATCACATTTAAGTGCCTGGTAGAGGGTTCATCGAACCACCTTCACAGTTCCCTATTATTCCAATCTCGTATAGCGCGCAGAAAGAATGAACGCCTATATCTTTCCATATGAGCTCTGATTCCCCTTTTTTATCATGGTGATCATTTTTCGCTATGTAAGTTGGTGTCAACAAAATATTTTCACATTCGGAGGAGAAAGTTGGTGACTGGAATTTCATGAGAAGATTCTGCAGGAAAGAAAAACGCCTTTGTTTTAATGATGTCCAACCCATATCCTGTATCATGTCAGTGACACTCTCTCCCCTATTTCGTTGTAATGCAAAATGTTTTGTCATTTTTTGAACTTTTTCAATGTACTACCTCAATCCTATCTGGTAAGGATCCCACACCGTGCAGTAGTACTCTAAAAGAGGACGGACAAATGTATGGTAGGCAGTCTCCTCAGTAGATCTGTTATGTTTTTTAAGTGTCCTGCCAGTAAAATGCAATCTTTGGTTAGCCTTCCCCACAACATTTTCTATGCGTTCCTTCAAATTTGTAGTTTGTAATTGTATTCCTAGGTATTTGGTTGAACTTACGGGATTTGGCCGATTTATCCTGTAACCAAAGGTTAACGGATTCCTTTTAGCACTTGTGTGGATGACCTCACACTTCTCGTTATTTAGGGTCAATTCCCTATTTTTGCAACATACAAATATTTTTTCTGAATAGTTTTGCAATTTGTTTTAATCTTCTGATGACTTTATTAGTCAATAAATGAGAGCGTCATCTGCAAGTAGCCTAAGACGGCTGCTCAGATTGTCTCCCAAATTGTTTGTATAGATAAGGAAGTGCAAAAGGCATATGTCACTACTTTAGGGAATGCCAGAAATCACTTCTGTTTTACTCGATGACTTTCTATCAGTTACCACGAACTGTGACCTCTCTGACAGGAAATCACGAATCAAGTCACATTACTGAGACGATATTCCATAAGCATGCAATTTCACTACAAGTCGCTTGTGTGAAAAGCCTTCCACAAATCCAGACATACAGAATCAATCTGATATCTGTTGTCAGTAGCACTCAACACTTCATGCAAGGAAAGAGCTAGTTGTGTTCCACAAGAACGATGTTTTCTAAATCCACGTTGACTGTGTGTCAGTAGACAATTTTCTTTGAGGTAATTCATAATGTTCGAACACAATATATGTTCCAAAATCCTGCTGCATATCAACATTAATGACATGGGCCTGTAATTTAGTGGATTACTCCTACTACCTTCGTTGAATATTGGTGTGACCTGTGCAACTTTCCAGTCTTTGGGTACGGCTTCTTCGTTGAGTGAACTGTTGTATATGATTGTTAAGCATGGAGCTATTGCATCAGTGTACTCTGAAAGGAACCTTATCGGTATACAATCTAGACCAGAAGACTTGCTTTTATTAAGTGATTAAAGTTGCTTCACTACTCCCAGGACATTTACTTCTATGTTACTCATGTTGGCAGCTGTTGTTGATTCAATTTATGGAATATTGTCTTCTTTTTGAAGGCATTTTGGAAGGATGTGTTTAGAAACTCTGCTTTGGGAGCACTGTATTCAATAGTATCTCCATTGCTATTGTGCAGAGAAGGCATTGAGTGTGTCTTGCCGCAAGCAACTTCACATATGACCAGAATCTCTTTGGATTTTATGTCAGGTTTTGAGACAAATTATCGTCATGGAAACTATTACAAGCATCTCGCATTGAAGTCCATGCTAAATTTCGAGCTTCTGTAAAAGATCCCCAATCTTGGGGATTTTGTGTCCGTTTAAATTTGGAATGTTTGTTTTGTTGAATGTTTGTTTTGTTGTTTCTGCAACAATGTTCTAACCCGTTTTGTGTACCAAGGAGGATCAGCTCCATCGTTTGTTAATTTATTTGGTATAAATCTCGCACTTGCTGCCGATACTATTTCTTTGAATTCAAGCCACATCTGGTCTACACTTATATTGTTAATTTGAAAGGAGTGGAGATTGTCTCTCAGGAAGGCATCAAGTGAATTTTTATCTGCTTTTTTGAATACGTATATTTTTCATTTATTTTTGGAGGATTTGGGGGTTACAATATTCAGTCTCGCTACAATAAACCAGTGTTCACTAATCCCTGTATCCATTTTGATGCTCATTATTAACTTGGGATTATTTGTTGCTAGGAGGTAAAGTGTGGTTTCACAACCGAGTGCTATTCGCGTGGGCTCATGAACTAACTGCCCGAAATAATTTTCAGAGAATGCAGTTAACACAATTTCAGATGATGTTTTATGTGGACCTCTGGAATTAAACATGTATTTTTGCCAACATATTGAGGGTAAATTAAAGTCGCCACCAGCTACAATCATATGTGTCGGGTATGTGTATGAAATCAAACTCAAGTTTCTTTGAACCTTTCAGCATTTGTATCATCTGAATTGGGAGGTCGGTAAAAGGATCCAATTATTATATTCTGGTTGCCAACAATGACCTCTGCTCTTACTAACCCACAAGAACTATCTACTTCTAACAGCAACAAACATGCCACCACCATCTGTGATTAGCCTATCAATTTGGAACACCGTTAGGTTCTTTGTAAAAATTTCGGGTGAGCTTATCTCCTGTTTCAGCCAGCTTTTAGTGCCTATAACAATTTGAGCATCAGTGCTTTCTACACTCCTGGAAATTGAAATAAGAACACCGCGAATTCATTGTCCCAGGAAGGGGAAACTTTATTGACACATTCCTGGGGTCAGATACATCACATGATCACACTGACAGAACCACAGGCACATAGACACAGGCAACAGAGCATGCACAATGTCGGCACTAGTACAGTGTATATCCACCTTTCGCAGCAATGCAGGCTGCTATTCTCCCATGGAGATGATCGTAGAGATGCTGGATGTAGTCCCGTGGAACGGCTTGCCATGCCATTTCCACCTGGCACCTCAGTTGGACCAGCGTTCGTGCTGGACGTGCAGACCGCGTGAGACGACGCTTCATCCAGTCCCAAACATGCTCAATGGGGGACAGATCCGGAGATCTTGTTGGCCAGGGTAGTTGACTTACACCTTCTAGAGCACGTTGGGTGGCACGGGATACATGCGGACGTGCATTGTCCTGTTGGAACAGCAAGTTCCCTTGCCGGTCTAGGAATGGTAGAACGATGGGTTCGATGACGGTTTGGATGTACCGTGCACTATTCAGTGTCCCCTCGACGATCACCAGTGGTGTACGGCCAGTGTAGGAGATAGCTCCCCACACCATGATGCCGGGTGTTGGCCCTGTGTGCCTCGGTCGTATGCAGTCCTGATTGTGGCGCTCACCTGCACGGCGCCAAACACGCATACGACCATCATTGGCACCAAGGCAGAAGCGACTCTCATCGCTGAAGACGACACGTCTCCATTCGTCCCTCCATTCACGCCTGTCGCGACACCACTGGAGGCGGGCTGCACGATGTTGGGGCATGAGCGGAAGACGGCCTAACGGTGTGCGGGACCGTAGCCCAGCTTCATGGAGACGGTTGCGAATGGTCCTCGCCGATACCCCAGGAGCAACAGTGTCCCTAATTTGCTGGGAAGTGGCGGTGCGGTCCCCTACGGCACTGCGTAGGATCCTACGGTCTTGGCGTGCATCCGTGCGTCGCTGCGGTCCGGTCCCAGGTCGACGGGCACGTGCACCTTCCGCCGACCACTGGCGACAACATCGATGTACTGTGGAGACCTCACGCCCCACGTGTTGAGCAATTCGGCGGTACGTCCACCCGGCCTCCCGCATGCCCACTATACGCCCTCGCTCAAAGTCCGTCAACTGCACATACGGTTCACGTCCACGCTGTCGCGGCATGCTACCAGTGTTAAAGACTGCGATGGAGCTCCGTATGCCACGGCAAACTGGCTGACACTGACGGCGGCGGTGCACAAATGCTGCGCAGCTAGCGCCATTCGACGGCCAACATCGCGGTTCCTGGTGTGTCCGCTGTGCCGTGCGTGTGATCATTGCTTGTACAGCCCTCTCGCAGTGTCCGGAGCAAGTATGGTGGGTCTGACACACCGGTGTCAATGTGTTCTTTTTTCCATTTCCAGGAGTGTATTAGTGCTTGGAGCTCTGGTACTTCCCTAACAAAGTTATGACAGTTTACAACTTTTACAGACCAATGGTTCCTGTATCTACATTCTTCCTGTGTTCGGGCTGCAGCCTTTCTGACTGAAGCCCTTCTTGTGTTTTCCGAAGACCCTCTAACCTAAAAAACTGCCCAGTCCATGCTGCACACCCCCTGGTACTTGTCTAGCTGCCTCTTGACCTATTCAGTGGAACCCAAATTCCAACCACCCTTTGGCGCAAGTTGAGGAATCTGCAGCCTACACAGTTGCAGAACTGTCTGAGCCTCTGATTCAGACACTCCACTTGGCTCTGTGTCAGGGGTTAGCAATCTGTCCTGTCGACTATGCTGCAAATGGTCAGTTCTGCTTTCATCTCGCAAGCAAGACTGGCAGCCTTTACCATTTCTGTTAGCCGCTTGAAACCAGAGAGAATCTCTTCCGATCCAAAGTAACACACATCATTGGTACCGACGGAACCACCATCTGCAGTTGGCTGCACCCTGTGTTCTTCATGGCATCTGTGAGGACCCATTCCACGTCTTCTATGACTCCAACTGGTATGCACACAGAGTACACATTGGCTTCCTTCCCCTTATTGGCAGGCCATGTCCATAAGGGGCCCCTTAATGTGCCCAACATTGGAGCTCCCAAATATCTACAATCCCATCCTCTGTGGTTGTCCGGATTTTGCGGGCTGAGAGGTTTCCTCTGAAACAGGACACGTGATGGCATCTACCTCAGCGATGTGTCAGCCACAGACAGCACATGGAACCTGTTTGTCAGACTAACCAGGGAGGCCTGATGTGCAGCCCCCTGCTATGCCCCGGGGCGATCTCCCACTCAGTCACAGGTGAGGGGTCAACCTAAGTGTGAGCAGTAACTGGATTGGCCACCAGTGAGGACCGATCGGAGGACTCGGACATTGGATTCCCACAGCCTACCCACAACAGTGGTGCCCATCCACTGCACCCTCAAGCTGTGTAACCGAAGCAATTAAACACTTTGGAGCTGAGAGCGAAGTGTCACCATCTCGGCTCAAATCTGCACACAACCATCACAGTCCCTATCTGTACTAAAGACCATGGAAAACTAAACTACCCAGATAAACGTACTATTGGCATGTGCTGCGGAACTCTACTGTAGACAGTAATGAAAACACAGGAACTGTGTCTGTTAAATTAGATTAATATGCAGAGATTCAAAAACCTAACTACCGAAACACTCAGATGAAACTAAATAATTTGCCCCTGATTAGTAACTTGTGATATGTCATGAAACCTATTTACTTTCCGACACAAACGGAAATGCAAGAACTGTGGCTATTAGATATTAAATTAACTCAAGAAGCTATGAACTATTAAAGCACACAGATGATATTATAAAATTCACTCCTGGCTAGGAACTCATAAGTGTCACAAAATCGGTTACTTCCGTGTTTTTATGTCTGCCTCTGCTGGCTGCTGCTGCCTGACTGTGCCTTTTCCTCCTCTCAGGTGTACGTGGAACATTTTGTTATTCACTTTATGGTGATCTCCCACTTTCAGACACTTGGACAAAGGACACCTTCCAGCTCTTCTGTACCCTGTTAGGGACATATAATGACCATTTACAGAGGAGGAACTCCTTTGTGCCATTGGCTCATCTCATGACATGGCCCCAGATCCTAACGTGATCCATAATCGAAGGATCCAACACTTGGGTGCAGACTGGAAAAATTACTTTCTCAGTTTTTAGCTGTATCTGGCTTAGAGGCAAATTCCCCACACACTGGTGAAATAGTACTGTTCTTCCAGCGGGAAAGGATTAAAGTGAACAACAAAATATTAAATCAGATTCAATGATGCTTTTGTGTACTTTATATATTGAACTCGTACCATACTTTGTACCAAAATTTAGTCTTTTCAAAACTTACTTTTGCCACTCATACTTAACGTCACTATGAAGCCACTGAATCTCTCTCTTTTTGGGTGCATTACCATATACACTGATCAGCTGAAACATTATTACCATTTTCCACTGCGACATTGGATGCCACCTGGTGGCGTTGCGGACATGTGACGCATTAACAAAAGTATGTAAGTGCAGCAGACACAGACAGGGGATCACTCTAGTGAAGATATGGGCTGTAAGTGGGAAAATCCATTGAGGCAAGAGACTGTGACAAAGGGTGGATCTGTGTTACACAGAGCCTGTGAACGAATATCTCGAAAACGGCGAAGCTGGTCAAATTTTTGTGTACTACTGTTTTAAGCATCTACAGAAAGAGCTTGAAGGACAATGAAACTACCACTAGGCACTAAATGGTTGGATGTCCATGACTCTTCACCGAATGTGGGGTTTGGAGGCTTGTCTGCTCTGTAAAGTAGGATAGATGGTGATCTATGGCATCTCTGCCGAAAGAGAACAATACTGATGCACGCACAAGTGTTTTTGAGCACACCGTTCATCATGCATTATTGAACATGGAGCTTCGCAGCAGATCACTCCTATATGTTCACATGTTGACCCAACGACATCAACAATTAAAATTGCAGTGGGCATGGGACTATCCGTATTCCACTGTCAATCAGTGGAAACTTGTCAGCTCTTCAGGTGAATCACATGTTCGCTATACTAGGTTGATGGTCATCTCCACAATTACTATCATCGAGATGAGTGGTGACTCAAAACGTGCTGTGCACAACGGATGCAGACTGGTAGGAGCAGTATTATGCTGTGGAAGAATCCTGTGGGGACATTCTCCTGCACTTGTATGGGACCTATGGTAGTAACCGAAGACAGGCTGACAGCTGTGAACCACCTGCTTCCCTTCAAACTTGATGTCTTCCCTGACAGTGATGTCATCTTTGAGCAGTACAATTGCCCATATCTTGGAGCCAGAGCTGTGCTGCAGTGGTTTGAGGAGCATTATAGTGAACTCGCGTTGATGTCTTGGTGACCCAAATTCACCTGATGTAAATCCTATGGAATCCATCTGGGTCACTATTGGGCGCCATCACCATGTACACAAATCAGTGGTGCGGTATCTATGTGAATTACACGACGTGTGCACAGACATCAATGCCACATACCTCCACAAACCTACCAACAAACTGTCGTATGCCTGATATACAGAATCAATGATGTATTTTGTTCCAGAGATGGACAAACATGCTATTAAGCAGGTGGTCATAATGTTTTGGCTCATCAGTGTACATGTTCATGAGTGATATTAGAGAAGGAAAGTTGCCATTCACCATGTAGCGGAGATGCTGAGTCGCGATAGGCACAATAAAGAGATTCACACAATTAAAGCTTTCGTCTATTAAGGCCTTTGTCAGCAGTAGACACACATACACAGCTCTCTGAGACTGCAAATGTGTGTGCAAGTTGCGTTTGTGTGTTTGTGTGTGTGTGTGTGTGTGTGTGTGTGTGTGTGTGTGTGTGTGTGTGTGTGTGTTACATAATTTTGTAAGAAGGATTAAAACTGAAAGAATTAATTAGTGCAGAAAACTTTATTCACAAGTGCGAATATATGCTGAACAGCATCTTTAATATTTTATGGCTTAACTATAGCAATTTGAAAAATTAATTGTTCATACTGATGTCTGTTTATCAGTGATTTAACATTGTTGTTGTTGTTATTGTTGTGGTCTTCAGTCCTGAGACTGGTTTGATGCAGCTCTCCACGCTACTCTATCCTGTGCAAGCTTCTTCATTCCCAGTACCTGCTGCAACCTACATCCTTCTGAATCTGCTTGGTGTATTCATATCTTGGTCTCCCTCTACGATTTTTACCCTCCATGCTGCCCTCCAATACTAAATTGGTGATCCCTTGATGCCTCAGAACCTGTCCTACCAACCGATCCCTTCTAGTCAAGTTGTGCCACAAACTTCTCTTCTCCCCAATCCTATTCAATAACTCCTCATTAGTTATGTGATCTACCCATCTAATCTTCAGCATTCTTCTGTAGCACCATGTTTCGAAATCTTCTATTCTCTTCTTGTCCAACTATTTATCGTCCATGTTTCACTTCCATACATGGCTACACTCCATACAAATACTTTCAGAAACTACTTCCTGACACTTAAATCTACACTCGATGTTAACAAATTTCACTTCTTCAGAAACGCTTTCCTTGCCATTGCCAGTCTACATTTTATATCCTCTCTACTTCGACCATCATCAGCTATTTTGCTTCCCAAATAGCAAAACTTCTTTACTACTTTAAGTGTCTCATTTCCTAATCTAATTCCCTCAGCATCACCTGACTTGATTCGACTACATTCCATTATCCTCGTTTTGCTTTTGTTGATGTTCATCTTATATCCTCCTTTCAAGACACAATCCATTCCGTTCAACTGCTCTTCCAAGTCCTTTGCTGTCTCTGACAGAATTACAATTTTATCGGCGAACCTCAAAGTTTTTATTTCTTCTCCATGGATTTTAATACCTACTCCGAATTTTTCTTTTGTTTCCTTCACTGCTTGCTCAATATATAGATTGAATAACATCGGGGAGAGGCTACAACCATGTCTCACTCCCTTCCCAACCACTGCTTCCCTTTCATGCCCCTCGACTCTTATAACTGCCATCTGGTTTCTGTACAAATTGTAAATAGCCTTTCGCTCCCTGTATTTTACCCCTGCCACCTTTAGAATTTGAAAGAGAGTATTCCAGCCAACATTGTCAAAAGCTTTCTCTAAGTCTACAAATGCTAGAAATGTAGGTTTGTCTTTCCTTAATCTAGCTTCTAAGATAAGTCGTTGGGTCAGTATTGCCTCTCGTGTTCCAATATTTCTACGGAATCCAAACTAATCTTCCCCGAGGTCGGCTTCTACTAGTTTTTCCATTCGTCTGTAAAGAATTCGTATTAGTATTTTGCAGCCGTGACTTATTAAACTGATAGTTTAGTAATTTTCACATCTGTCAACACCTGCTTTCTTTGGGATTGGAATTATTATATTCTTCTTGAAGTCTGAGGGTATTTCGCCTGTCTCATACATCTTGCTCACCAGACGGTAGAGTTTTGTCAGGTCTGGCTCTCCCAAGGCTGTCAGTAGTTCTAATGGAATGTTGTCTACTCCCGGGGCCTTGTTTCGACTCAGGTCTTTCAGTGCTCTGTCAAACTCTTCACGCAGTATCGTATCTCCCATTTCATCTTCATCCTGTTCCATTTCCATAATATTGTCCTCAAGTACATCGCCCTTGTATAGACCCTCTATATACTCCTTCCACATTTCTGCTTTCCCTTCTTTGCTTAGAACTGGGTTTCCATCTGAGCTCTTGATATTCATACAAGTGGTTCTCTTTTCTCCAAAGGTCTCTTTAAGTTTCCTGTAGGCAGTATCTATCGTACCCCTACTGAGATAAGCCTCTACATCCTTACATTTGTCCTCTAGCCATCCTTGCTTAGCCATTTTACACTTCCTGTCGATCTCATTTTTGAGACGTTTGTATTCCTTTTTGCCTGCTTCATTTACTGCATTTTTATATTTTCTCCTTTCATCAGTTAAATTCAATATTTCTTCTGTCACCCAAGGATTTGTACTAGCCCTCATCTTTTTACCTACTTGATCCTCTGCTGCCTTCACTACTCCATCCCTCAAAGCTACCCATTCTTCTTCTACTGTATTTCTTTCCCCCATTCCTGTCAATTGTTCCCTAATGCTGTCCCTGAAACTCTGTACAACCTCTGGTTTAGTCAGTTTATCC
The DNA here is from genome assembly GCF_023864275.1 of Schistocerca cancellata. Taxonomy (NCBI): domain Eukaryota; kingdom Metazoa; phylum Arthropoda; class Insecta; order Orthoptera; family Acrididae; genus Schistocerca; species Schistocerca cancellata. The sequence continues at coordinate 83,439,842 of NC_064634.1, read as the reverse complement.
AGATCCCATCTCCTTAAATTCCCACCTTTTTGCAGTTTCTTCAGTTTTAATCTGCAGTTCATAACCAATAGATTGTGGTCAGAGTCCACATCTGCCCCTGGAAATGTCTTACATTTTAAAACCTGGTTCCTAAATCTCTGTCTTACCATTATATAATCTATGTGAAACCTGTCTGTATCTCCAGGCTTCTTCCATGTATACAACCTTCTTTTATGATTCTTGAACGAAGTGTTAGCTATGATTAAGTTATGCTCTCTGTAAAATTCTACTACGTGGCTTCCTCTTTCATTTCTTAGCCCCCAATCCATATTCACCTACTAAGTTTCCTCTCGCCCTTTTCCTACTACCAAATTCCAGTCACCCATGACTATTAAATTTTCGTCTCCCTTCACTATCTGAATAATTTCTTTTATTTCATCATACATTTCTTCAATTTCTTCGTCATCTGCAGAGCTAGTTGGCATATAAACTTGTACTACTGTAGTAGGCGTGGGCTTCGTGTCTATCTTGACCACAATAATGCGTTCACTATGCTGTTTGTAGTAGCTTACCTGCACTCCTATTTTTTTTAAAAATTCATTATTAAACCTACTCCTGCAATACCCCTATTTGATTGTGTATTTGTAACCCTGTATTCACCTGACCAAAAGTCTTGTTCCTCCTGCCACCGAACTTCACTAATTCCCACTGTATCTAACTTTAACCTATCCATTTCCCTTTTTAAATTTTCTAACCTACCTGCCAGATTAAGGGATCTGACATTCCACACTCCGATCCGTAGAACGCCAGTTTTCTTTCTCCTGGTAACGACGTCCTCTTGAGTAGTCCCCGCCCGGAGATCGGAATGGGGGACTATTATACCTCCAGAATATTTTACCCAAGAGGATGCCATCATCATTTAACCATACAGTAAAGCTGCATGCCCTTGGGAAAAATTAGGGCTGTAGTTTCCCCTTGCTTTCAGCCGTTCGCAGTACCAGCACAGCAAGGCCGTTTTGGTTAGTGTTGCAAGGCCAGATCAGTCAATCATCCAGACTGTTGCCCCTGCAACTACTGAAAAGGCTGCTGCCCCTCTTCAGGAACCACATGTTTGTCTGGCCTCTCAACAGATACCCCTCCGTTGTGGTTGCACCTACGGTACGGCTATCTGTATCGCTGAGGCACACAAGCCTCCCCACCAATGGCAAGGTCCATGGTTCATGGGGAAAGGATTTAACATTATTTCTTGTAATTTTAGTGTCCATCACACCACCATCATAGTATCGCCAGACAAATGCAGTATGGTATACTGGTGTAACACACAAAATATATTTTGTAATGAAATTTGAAATAACTTAATGGAAAGAAATTATTATTGAAGAAAGTAGATGATATTCAATTCTGTACATTGAATGCTGTAATTTCTTGTAAAATCTCAGAACACAGAACTGTAGAAACTCTTCAGAATCACTTTTGATAGCTGCTTCATGCTATTCACTTTCAAAAGAGGTATACTTTTTGGCAAGTTATAGAATTTTATTATGCTACTGTAGACGAAATCCATTTATGTGGTTCCTAAACTTCCCCCATTTTTGAAAGATACAAGAAACTGGCATAAGGTTATAGGAATGTCTATAGTTGCTTGATAAGGCACAGATAACAGTATTCTTTCTGCTTTGTTTGCAGGTTGACACACTCAACACCAACACTTAAATCATGCTAACACAGCTTTTTTGGATGCCACTGTTTCACTAATTTATTTTATTTGTTTACACTCCGTATTACTAATCTATATTACATCTACTCTAGTGTGGTTAATTTTGATTCTATAAAAAAAGTGTATAGTTTTAAAGCTTGAAAGGAGGATATAAGATGAACATCATCAAAAGCAAAACGAGGATAATGGAATGTAGTCGAATTAAGTCGGGTGATGCTGAGGGAATTAGATTAGGAAATGAGACACTTAATGTAGTAAAGGAGTTTTGCTATTTGGGGAGCAAAGTAACTGATGATGGTCGAAGTAGAGAGGATATAAAATGTAGACTGGCAATGGCAAGGAAAGCATTTCTGAAGAAGAGAAATTTGTTAACATCGAATATAGATTTAGGTGTCAGGAAGTCGTTTCTGAAAGTATTTGTATGGAGTGTAGCCATGTATGGAAGTGAGACATGGACGATAAACAGTTTGGACAAGAAGAGAATAGAAGCTTTCGAAATGTGGTGCTACAGAACAACGCTGAAGATTAGATGGGTAGATCACACAACTAACGAGGAGGTATTGAATAGGATTGGGGAGAAGAGGAGTTTGTGGTACAACTTGACTAGAAGAAAGGATCGGTTGGTAGGACAGGTTCTGAGGCATCAAGGGATCACCAATTTAGTATTGGAGGGCAGCATGGAGGGTAAAAATCATAGAGGGAGACCAAGAGAAGAATACACTAAGCAGATTCAGAAGGATGTAGGTTGCAGTAGGTACTGGGAGGTGAAGAAGCTTGCACAGGATAGAGTAGCATGGAGAGCTGCATCAAACCAGTCTCAGGACTGAAGACCACAACAACAACAACAGTTTTAAAGCAATGTTCATGACCATAACACAGCTTTTTAGCACTCATCTAATTCTTCATTAAGTGCAAAAAGTTGTATCCATTAGTTCCAGTGCGTTAGTATCGTGCAGCACCCTTCGGAACAGTCTTATTATGTAATTCGCTTATCTGACTGAATGTGTAGTGGCATGTTGTCAATACTTCAATTGAAGTCTCCCCATTTCTCACATGTATAATAACTATGTGATAGCACTGAGGAGAGAACTGATTCAATAAATGAAGCTGCTGTCAGTGCCCTCACAAAAATCTCTTTGTGAAACATTTGACTGTCTATCAGAATTAAAGACATTATGTTATTTCTCAGATGAACTAACATTTTCCATGTCAGAGATAGAAGTTTTATCATCTGCAAAATAAACAGTGTGTAGAAGACTGTTTCTTATCTTGTGGGATGGTGAGAACAGCTTATTACAGTTCAGGTCTGTGTGTTTTGCCACGTGATGTAGTTACCAGTTGTAGTCCTGCCCACTGCTGTATTCTCAATTGTAAATTTCATTTTAGGTAGTAAACTGGCAGAGGACATCAGTGACCTGTTGACACTTGATTCATCTGAACATTCAACTCAAGGGCAAGGGAAGAGCAAGGATAAAACCAAGAAGAACAGAAAGAAGAAGAAACTGTTCAGTCAGTACTCCCAGAAGGGTATGTATTCATTGTTGGTGTAGTAGCTGGAAAGGTATGACTATGGCATTTTAATGATTTTTTAAATTCTTGTGTTCATCCCTGTTTTTATGTTGCAGCTGCTAAAAGAAGAGCAATTAAAGACTGTATAAATATCAATGACATGGCAGAAATTGTAGACGAAGAAGATAAAAATGGGATAAAAACAAAGAGAAAGATGTACAAATGTCCAGAGTGCTTCAAAAAATTTAACAAAAATAGTAACTTCAAACAACATTTAGGTTAGTGCTCAATATTTTAGATTTCATTGGTTATTTGGATTGATGCTTTAGTAATAATTTGATGATAATATGTAGTATATGATGGTAAGGTCATAGTACATGTACTTTGTTAACTGTATCTTGTCAGAGATTTGAAATAATTTAAGTATTGACACATAGTAAAGAAAGTTTTGCACCAATCTATTTTCCTGACTCCCACGCTAGTATTTTCAAGGTGTTAAACTGCTACTGTGGCAACACTGTTTAGGTTACGGAGCCATTCAGTTATTGAATGCAGAAAAGATCTGACACTTGAAAATTTGCAGATGGAAGAGAAAAACCTGTGTGTGTCTGCTATGACTAAGGCATTAGTTAGAAATGAGTGCCCGATGTGTAACAAGGGCTGAACAAATATGCATACTGTATGCCATTGTGGTCTACAGTCCAAACACTAGATTGATGCAGCTCTTCATCCTAGCCTGTCCTATGAAAGCCTCTCATTTCTGCGTCTTACATCAATGCAAACCTGCTCACAATAATCATACTATTGTATTCCTCAACGAATCTACTCCCTACACATGCCTCGGAATGTGTCCATCAGTTGACCCCTTCTCTTAATTTCTGCTGTAAGTTTTTTTTTTCTCCTGATTTTAAGTCTGTACCTTGTAAACGTGCCGGAAAATACATGTATTGCATGTATGTGTGAAGTCTTAACCGTCCTTTTAGTATGACTTAATTATCAAATATTCAGATCTAATGGTTACTGATGTGTAGTGGGCCCACTGAGGAGGCTTTTGCATTTGCTTATGCCTACTGGAAATTAACCGCACTTCGGGGGGGGGGGGGGGGGGGGTAGGCGCAACAATGTACGAGGGTTATTCCAAAAGTAAGGTCCGATCGGTCGCGAAATGGAAACGACTATGAAAATCCGATAAAGCTTTGCACAGATGTGTTGGGTAGTGTCTCTAGTATAACCCCAGTTAGCATCACGTCGCTCTTCTCATTTCTGAGCTCGCAGTGAGTGCGTAAAGATGTCTAGAAAATAGTGTCTGCCGCCACGTACGAGGGCCTGGTGAGAAATTTCGCCTGAAGCTATGCAGCCAACATTACATAACTGTCGTGCTGTTTCGTCTTCACGACAATTCTCAGCCGCATTCTGCAGGGGCAATGAAGATGCTCCTGCATCGTTTTCAAATGGAAATATTAGATTACCCACAATACAGTCCGCAATTGTCTCCCCTTGAGTTTCATCTCTGGTCACATGAACCGCTGTCTTTGACGACAACATTTTGACACAGACAACGAGGTGTAGGCCAGCGTGGAGAATTGGCGGAAAGCACTGGCGGCTGCCTTCTATGATGAGGCTATTGAAAAGTTGGTACAACGCTATGACAAAAGTCTAAGTCAGAACGGCGACTACGTAGAGAAGTAGCTGAAAGGTGTAGCTAATTGTTACAAGTAAAACATGTCTGATGTTCACTGTGGTTTCAATTTGGCAATCAATCGGACCTTACTTTTGGAATAACCCTCGTAACTCATTTAAATAAAAGTGATTGGGATTTTTTCTGAATTAAATCATCGGCAAATGTTCACTTATTTTATTTGACTTTCAAGTTAGATAGCACATTACAAATCACTTACGTAATCTTGATGGCTAGTAACTCTATGTTAATGTCCATTTTACAAGTTTGTTTGTCCATTTTATCAGATATTCACAGTAAAATATGACCCCATATAGAATGAGAGTCTAAGTGACCTTGAATAATTCCAAGTCCATCAGCTCCCAGAAATGTCAGTCAGCATACCAGAATTGTGCTAAGTTCAACAGTGTGACTGTCATACTGCACATCCGTGAACATGTCTCACAATATACCATGCCAAACATTCAGTGGCTGCCGAAAGACTGCCTTCCAGCACACATTATGTGTTTCTATTTATATTTGCGACTCCATGAAATAAAATGTTTTTGAGCCATCAGAGTTACATTTTGCCTCTCCATGTGAATGTTTTATACTTTACAGAGGGTGACACATATCGGATGAGGTATTTTTTTTTGGTGTACATCTCCCTATGCATTTAGAATATCGATATGTATAATATTTTCCCACCAATCTTTAAAATATTATAATGATTTTTAGAAACACGAAACTTTACAAAAATGCAGCCTGCTTAAATCTAATGTACAGTTGCTACGTTCTTGAGTGGTATGGAAGGTCAGGTCAGCATATTTTATGTCATGTGTGCCATTAGGATTGAGTGCTAATTTTGGGTACTATTTTTGCCATTTGCATGTTTTTTTCTTAATGTTCAACACCGATTTTTATAGTCAGATTGATGTGCATCATTGGTTTGGCACCTCAATCTGTTCATCTTAAGCTCTATTTTCCCACACTGCTTTGGGTTTCTCAATTCTGATTTATGTTTACAATGTTTTCTATAAAACTAAGTACAAAATACCAAAAGTTTCAGTAACACTTAAAGAACATTAACTGTCAGTTTTGGGATTAGAATTGCATTCTATGCTGCATTACCTTTCATTTGAGCTATCACTCGCACTTGTAGAGTGATAACAATGAAAGTTAAACATATATATTTTTTAAATTTACAGTATTAATTTTTATTTCCTAAACTAACAGTGCTACAGGGTACTGTGCAGGCTCATTTGTTTTGTATTGAAAAGATCTTTAAATTGCTATACTTAATTATTTTTTTGCTACAAAGGATCGTTGTGCTAGGATCATGCGCTTGTCATTTGTCTGGGGTATCAAACCACACACTGGCTGGCACACATGAAGGAATCTGAGCACGTGTTTCTGGTGAAACTGGCAAACTCCTACCCTGCAGATTTTGATGGACATGTTTCTCTGCTAATCACCCAAATCCGACACAACTGTTTCTGTTACATAAAATGCGCATTGAGAGCCGCCAACTAGCTTTTGCCATTCTACAGCTATAATGTCACAAGCTTCTCATAACTTGTTTGATCTTCTCATCTAATCTTCAGCATTCTCCTGTAGTACCACACTTCCAAAGCTTCTGATCGCTTCTGGTCTGAACTATTTATTTTCCACATTTAGTTTCCTTAAAAGGCTTCATTATAGATAAATACCTTAAGAAAAGTCTTACCAATTTTTAATGATCTACATCTACGTGATTACTCTGCTATTCACAATTAAGTGTCTAGCAGAGGGTTCAATGAACCACCTTCAAGCTGTCTTTACCCTTCCACTCACGAACGTCACATGAGAAAAACTAGCACTTAAATTTTTTGTGTGAGCCCTGATTTCTCTAATTTTATCGTGATCATCATTTATCCCTATGTAGGTAGGTGCCAACAGAATGTTTCCGCAATTTGAGGAGTAAACTGGTGATTGAAATTTCATGAGAAAATCCCATCGCAATGAAAAATGCCTTTGTTTTAATGATTGCTACTCCAATTCACATATCTTGTCTGTCGCACTATCTCCCCTATTTTGCGATAATACAAAATGAGCTGCCCTTCTTTGGACTATTTCAATGTCATCCGTCAATACCACCTGATGCGGATCCTACACCGCACAGCAATACTCCAGAATAGGGCAGACAAGTGTGGTGTGTAAGCAGTCTCTGTAGTAGATCTGTTGCACCTTCTAAGTGTTTTACCAGTGAATCACAGTCTTTGATTTGCTCTACCCACAACATTACCTGTGTGACTGTTCCAGTTTAGGTTACTTTTAATTGTAATCCCTAAGTATTTAGTTGAATTTACAGCCTTCAGAGTTGTGTGACTTATCGCCTAATTGAAATTTAGCGGATTTCTTTTAGTACTCGTGTGAATAACTTCACAGTTTTCTTTATTCAGGGTAAATTGCCATTTTTTGCACCTTACAGATATCTTATCTAAATCATTTTGCAATTCATTTTGCTTATCTGATGACTTTACAAGATGGTGAATGACAGCATCATCTGCAAATAATCTAACAGGGCTACTCAGATTGTCTCATATGTCGTTAATATAGATCAGGAACAGTAGAGGACCTATAACACTTCCTTGGGGAAAGTCAGATGTTACTTCTGTTTTACTCGATGACTTTCTGTCTATTACTACGAAGTGTGACCTTTCTGACAGCACATCATGAATCCAGTTGCACAACTGAGGCAATATTCCACAGGCACACAGTTTGGTTAGAACACGCTTGTGAGGAACAGTGTCGAAAGCCTTCTGAAAATCTAAAAATATGGAATGAATTTGACATCCCCTGTCAATAGCACTCATTACTTTATGAGCGTAAAGAGCTAGTTGTGTTTCACAAGAATGATGTTTCCTGAATCCTTGCTGACTATGTGTCAATAAATCGTTGTCTTCGAGGTAATTCATAATTTTCGAATACAGTATACGTTCCAAAGCCCCACAGCAAATCGACATTAGTGATGCGGGCCTGTAATTCAGTGGATTGTTCCTATTTCCCTTTTTGGGTATTGGTGTGGCTTGAGCAATTTTACAGTCTTTAGGTATGGAACTTTCTGTGAATGAGCAGTTGTATATATTTGCTGAATATGAAGCTGTCGCATCAGCATACTCTGAAAGCAACCTGACTGGTATACTATCTGGACCGGAAGCCTTGACTTTATTAAGTGATTTAAGCTGCTTTGCTACACCGAGGATGTCTGCTTCTATGTTTTTCATCTTTGTAGTTGTTCTTGATTGGAATTCAGGAATATTTACTTCATCTTCTTTGGTGAAGGAGTTTCAGAAAACCATGTTTAAGACCTGTGATTTAGTGGCACTGTCATCAGTGACTCCACCATTGTTATCGCGCAGTGAAGGTATTGATTGCGTCTTGCCACTGGTGTGCTTTATGTATGACCAGAATCTCTTTGGGTTCTCTGCCAGATTCCGAGACAAAGTTTCGATGTGAAAACTATTAAAAGCATCGTGCATTGAAGTATGCGCTATATATCAAACTTCTGCAAAACTTTGCCAATCTTGACGATTTTGCGTTCTTTTAAATTTGGCATGTTTTTTTCATTGCTTCTGCAACAGCGATCTGACCCATTTTGTGTACCATGGGGGATCAGTACCATGAACGTGTTTTAGTGAGCCATAATTTGTCACTGAGAGTTATCTGATGACAAAGTTTGATAATAACAACAACAATAGCTGTCGTGATACTACTGTCGACCACTATGGTGCCACTACTCGGAGGACGCTGGCTGCCAAGTGTGCCCTCTGATGGGACTACACCAGAATCTGGCATATAAACTGGTCCAGGGCCAGTCAGTTGTGATGCGATATGAGGAGTTTGTGACAAATGTGCTACTGGTTTGTCTTAGATGTTAACATCACATACTCTTTTTCTCATAGGCGGAACCTTGATACAGTATCAGCTGGAGTACTTACCCCGAGGATAATTATTTATATATATACCTTATCTGTACTATTATGAGAAGACAAGACGTTGTTGTTACCAAAAATTTCGAAATGTTCTTGACTATTTACTTCAAATCTTTACACAATGCTCTAATAAGTAGTCGGCTTTTGCAGATGATAAAACCAAGGCTTTTGCAGATGATGCACTTATCTATAATGAAGCACTATCTGAGAGGAGCTGCATAAATTTTCAGTCAGATCTTGATAAGATTTCAGTGTGGTGCAGAGATTGGTAACTTGCATTAAATGTTCAGAAAAGTAAAATTTTGTATGTCACAAAACAAAAAACACATAGTGTCCTCTGACTATAAAACCAGTGAGTCACTGTTGGAATTGGCCAATTTGTGCGAGCACCTGAGTGTAACACTCTGTAGGGATATGAAATGGAATGATCACATATGTTCTGTCATGGGTAAAGCAGGGGTTAGACTTTGGTTTATTGGTGGAATACTGGGGAAGTGGAATCCATCTACAAAAAACATGTCTTATAAATCACTCACGTGGTATTGAACATCTAGAGAGAAGACAACAGGAAGTGTCACGGGTTTGTTTAATCTGTGGGAGAATGTCATAGAGATACTGAAAGAACTGAACTGGTTATCTCTTGAAGACAGACATAAATACCAAGAGGAAATCTATTAACAAAGTTTCAAGAACTGGCGTTAAATGATTACTCTCGGGATATGCTACAACCCCCTATGTGTGCTCACATGGGGTCATGAGGATGAGGTTAGAATAATTACTGCCCACACAGAGGCATTCAATCAATCATTCTTCCCATGCTCCTTACGTGACTGGAATGAGAAGAGACCCTAATAACTGTTACAATGGGACATACCCTCTGCCATGCGCCTCATGGTGAATTGCAGAGGTTTGCAGAGTATAGCTGTAGATGTACGTGCAGAAGACATTCCAAGAAGTCCCCTGCCAGTTATGTGAGCATGGTAGTTTCACACCTTTACCTGGAACAGGAGGGCAGCCATGAGGCACCACATCTGCAACTGATCGCACTATTATTGATGCTGCAGAACAGAATCCACACGTCAGTACTTGGTGCATAGGTTGTCAGCAGGATTCCCCTCACAACACTGCCTGGCGAAGTTTGTGTGAACAACATCTGTATCCATACCACCAGGCATTGGCCCTTGTGGATTTTCCTGCAAGACTTATGCCTATCAAAGAGTGCGGCATGAAGCTGCTTTTCCAGCAGATGATGTTATGGGTGGATGGATGGATGGATGGGGTAACATTCACACATGATTGTAATCAAAACGTCCATAATCAGCATGAGTGGGCATACTTGATTCCTCAAGCAACTGTTGAAATTCCCCATTGAGAAAGAATCGTCGTCAACATCTGGGCAAGGATTATTGAGGACCACTTGATGGGACTTCATGTATTTCAATGCTGCCTGAATGGGTGGAGGTACAGATGGTTCTTCCTATGTTGGAAGATATTTCTCTAAAACTACAGCAGCAGATGTACACTAATGTTCAGAAAAAACAGAACACCTTGAACAGAGATAGGACGTTCATATTCACAGGACATATGTATTAGTATGTTCTGCATAAATGATTAGCATTTGAATAAAATCAGCCCGCGAGTTCTAGGTCAACATCAATATTGTGGTGCAATACCACCTACTGGTAAACTGGTAAAATGTGCCTGCAGCTTTCTTGTGACTTAAGCAGACGTGCAGGATGCCTCGCAGATGTGTGCTTCAATTGTGCCATCAAATCAATGAGGCATTATTGGCCTGAGAGAATGTGATGCATCCGTCCGTGAAATTGCTGCTTCTGTGGGATCGAGTGTTTCAGAAGTGCAACAGGTGTGTGCCGACTGGCTCACGGAAAGCCGTGGAATACACCGAGATGTGTCAGGTCTCAGGCCACACCCCCCCCCCCCCCCCCCCCCCCCCCGAGAAGATGACACCTCATCTGAATGTAATTGGAGGACAGACCTACATTCTCCTTGTTGCTGGCGCAACAGTGAAACAGTGTAACAAATCATGCACTATCAGGGGTGACGGTCTGTTGGCATTTATTATGGCATGGTTATGTGCGGGTTGTCTACTTCTCCACCTACCTTTGATGAATGTGCAGAAACATGCTGGACAGCAATGGTGTATGGAACAATGCCGCTGGAGATAGGAATGGCATCAGATAGTATTTTAGGACAAATCCAGGTTCTGTTTGCTTGAAAATGATGGCCACGTTTTGGTTCGCCGCAGACAGTGGAAGCAGCATTACAGTGGCTGCATTTGCTTAAGACATACAGCACCAACTCAATGCCGTATGGTATAGGGTGCTATTGGATATATCCACAAATCACAGTTGGTGTGTGTCCAGGGCACTGCGACCAGTGTGACCTACGTGAACGACAGTCTGCAACCCATCGCGATACCTTCCTGCACAACACCTCGGATGCTGTTTTTCAGCAAGTCAATGAATGACCACATGTTGCAGCATAAACATGTGCCTTCTTGGTGTCACAGGATGGAAACCTTTTGCTCTTGCCTATCAGATCACCAAACTTGTCACCAATTAGAAATGTGTGGGGTATGGTAAAACAGTGGATGCAGCTCTCTGACTCAGCGCCGGCCACTACGGATGAACTTTTGAACCAAGTGAATGCAGCATGGATATACCACAGGCCGCCATTTGTACCGTACATGCTTTGGAGTCATCACACTTGGAACAAGTTATCGGGGCCCATCGCAGACCCTGTGCCTACTAGGCAACAGGACACTTGCTGAACCAAGGTGACTGAAATGCTAATCATTGCTGTGAATCATACTAATGTACATGTCATGTGAATATGACCATCCTATCTTGAGTTGTTCAATATGTTCTGTTTTTTTCTGAACAAGAGTGTACTTTATGTGCAGTGGTGCCCCTGCCCATTTTAGTGTTTTATCCGCCAGCACCTGATTTGCTGTTGTGCTAATTGCGGGATGGTAGTGGTGGACCAATTGCTTGGACACCACAATCACCTGACTTAAACCCATTGGACTCTCTTCTGTGTGTGCGCCACACCTGTGGAGGATGAAGCATCGCTTCTTGCAATAATTCAGGTGGGTAGTCAGAGACTACGTACACCCATTGGAATTTCTGAATGTGTTCATGCCTCACTGTGTCGATGAGCAGAAACCTGCATAAGGGCAGAGGGCAGGCATTTTGAACACATCTCATAAGGCAGTGAACTGGCTGTATCATTGTAAAAATAAACTGCAGTTTCTCATTTACTGGTTAACAAACTTACAAGTTTTGTCTAACTCGTTATTGCACTACTTCCCCCTAACATATCTTTACTTCTTACGATGTTCTTTTCTCTGGACTGAAGCTAGCATGGTGCTTAAAACAGTGTGTCACCTGTGACATACTGTTAGTGGCACTTCTCCCTTCGTCTTTGTCTACCTCGTCCTAATTACAGATAGGTCTCTCTTATTCTGGGACATGAGTGATATGCTCTTCCTTTTTAATGTCCTCCAGCATACTCTCTCTTCTCTCATGAAGGCCTTATTAGTTCTGGAAGCTAGATAGTGTGTGTCTATTAATTTTACATGTGTCAGTTTGTAGTACTATGTATTTTGCCTCTTGGAGGTATGTAACGACCAGCAATTCTGTCTCTTACTTTACCGCCTGTACTGTATTTAATGTTCTTGTTCTCCACCCCACCCCCTATTACAACTTCAGCTTCTGTTGTGAATTCCTTATACAGAATCCTCAGGTGTTCTGTCAGATAACTAAGAACTAGGTTTGAAGATGCTGGTGATTTGAATGCTGTACCTAGCATTTCATGTAACTGGGGGCATACACATCACCTATGTCCACTACCTAGCAGCAGTACCTTCATCTTAACAGTTTTCTCTAACTTGGATTTCCTAGTCATGACCAAGGTCTGATGCATGTTTTTTTATATGTGCTTCTGCCACAGGGTTTCTCTACATCTGACTTGGACAACTGCTGAAACCTACTTTTTGTTTCCAAAGTAACTCATTTTTTCTTCCTACTTTCTTACCAGCTGCCATTTCTGAACATTTCCTTCCCTCCCTCCTAATAATAAGTAGCTCATTTCTGGCTTTTTCCAGCTGTGTTCAAGGGTACAAACCTTTCTATTTGTTCCTTTATCAGTACGTTTCTGCAGCATATGATGCAGTGCCAGGAGAGACCCTCTTTAATTCTCTCATTGACCTCCCCTTCGTAGTCTCTCCAGTGAAACTATTTATTGCATGACTTAAACAAATCTCGCTGCTTACTATCCTAAGACAGTACCTACATTTTTTCACTTGTAGCCAGTTAGTTGTTAAGAATTACTGCACAAGGGAACCTTAAATACTCTACCTTCAGTCAGTAAATAATTAATTTTTACTAGATTTTAAGTGTGTTTGTGAGTTTGTAGTTGGATAAATTTGGACTATTCTTTCTAAAATTTATGCCTAGAACCCAATTTCATAACTACAGTTTTTATGAAATATTTATTATGTTTTCCGTGGGGGAAAAAAAAGCATACACTAAGTTCTACTACATATGCTTGTACTATTACTTTTATACAGACTGAACTACAGTACAGTCAAGCACTTTTCACTGTTAAAATTACGTCTTTCTGTGTATGAAATAGACTTGCACTTTACACAGTGGACATCTTGGCAGCGTGTGCATACAGGAAAGGACTGTGTACATGGTTTCGTGCAGTGACAAGTGTTAATATTTTTGTCAGAAGGTCTGAGTCTTCATATAAATATTAAATAAAAGTTTTTTGCCTTTCTTTCTATTACCAAAATGTGGAAGTTGACATCACTTTAAACAGGTTGTTAAACTTCTGTGTTGCTGTCTTCTTTTACGTACACAAAATTAGGATGTTTCAGGATTCTAGTATAAAGCTGCAGTGAACAAATGTGTAGTTGTTCTATTCACAGTCCTCTTTACAAAAGAAAGTATGTTTAGTGACACTGAAACATGTTCGTTTAAAATTAGTAGGGGTTATTCCTTACATTTCAGAATCATAGGGCAATATTGTTGATTATTTTCTTTATGGATGTACTTGACATTTCAGGTGTTCATTACATGGATTTTATGAAACACTCTTGTCCATCGTGTGGGCAGTGTTTTGCATGGAAGTCAACTCTGAATAAACACATCCTAAAAATGCATAGTGAAACACCACAACCTAAATCTAGCTGTGAATTCTGTGGACGAGAGTATCCATTTGCTGTACAAGTACAGGTAAGACATTGTTTTGTTGTAAAGTATGAATATTTAAGACATATAAGACACACACACCATAGTCATTTCATTTTAAGTTTTTAAATAAAAATACATCACCACATTTATGATTATTTGCCACCACTTACTAAGACCCTGCAACACCAAGTGTGTAATTATTGTGGAAATAAAATGTAATTTAGTGAATACTATAAAAATCACTGCTTATTAAAAATATACAACAGAAAATGAGCACCTGTGTTCTATTCTGTTGCAACTGATAAAGAACAATGCAAAACAGTGGATTATTAGAGCAGAAATTGAAATTTATATACTAAAGCTGCATATATTAAATGAATCAAGCACAAAAATTAAATATGGGATAAAATAATATTAGGACTTCGTTTCTGTGGTGAATAGCTGGTATGATTTTCTGATATTTACAGAAATAATAATGAATGATCTTCATTTTTGGGGTAACATTGTTCTGTTCATCTTTTAGCACAGATAACCTTCAACTATTAATCAAAGAAATTAATAGACTACATCTGAAAGTTGGCACCGATCGAGGTAGCGCAGTGGTTAGCACACTGGACTCGCATTCGGGAGGACGACAGTTCAATCCCGTCTCTGGCCATCCTGATTTAGGTTTTCCGTGATTTCCCTAAATCGTTTCAGGCAAATGCCGGGATGGTTCCTTTGAACGGGCATGGCCGATTTCCTTCCCAATCCTTCCCTAACCCGAGCTTGCGCTCCGTCTCTAATGACCTCGTTGTCGACGGGACATGAAACACTAATCACCCTCACCTGAAAGTTGGCTTGAAGTTCAGTTAAAGAGTTTGTAGTCTGTATAAAAAGTATCGGAAACAATTTTTTCCTGATGTGACTGTACATCACAGCACACTTGCACAGCATATTTTCGATGATGGTGGGTGTGACCTTCAACATGTGGCAAGCACCAATCACTTGAGTGTTCTCTCAGAAGAGTGAATCATGCAAGTGCAAAGCGCAGCACATGATTGAACAGCAGTACTCCATCAAATTTTTTTTGGACTATGGAAATTGTGTATGGAGTTGTTGACCATGATTCACCAAGGATGAAACTGCAGTTTTTAAGTGGCACAAGCTCTTTAAAGATGGCTGAGAGAGTGTGGAGAATGAGCCCCACACTGGATGGCTATTTGCGTCAACAACCGATGACATGTACAATGTGTGTGTGAAGTGCTGAATCCAGACCATAGGTTAAGTATTTGCATGATTGCAGATGTAATTGGCTTTGATAAGATGACAGTGCATATCATTGTTGCTGTATATTTCATGATGTGAAAGATATGCACTAAACTTGTCCCAAAGATCCTGATGGACCACCAATAGCAGAGGCGAGTGTTTGCTTGTGAAAACCTTCTGCAAAGTATCATAAAAGATCCCCAGTATTTAGGACGATGTAATAATGGGAAACAAAACTTGGACATTCGAATACGACACAGAAACAAAGTGTTAAAGTTCCAAATGGCACACTGCAGCATCGCCTCATCCAGAAAAGGCTCGAATGAGTCAATCCAGAGTGAAAGCCAAGCTCATCATTTCCTTCAATGCCAAGGGGGTGGTCCACTACAAATTTGTCCCTCAGGGGCAGAGTGTGAATGGTGCTTTTTACTTAAAAGTGCTAAGAGGATGGAAGAGAAGGGTTGACTGGATAAGGTTAGCCGTTGCCAGAAATTGGAGATTGCATCATGAGAGTGCACCCAGACACACCTGCTCCGAGATAACTGACTACCTGACGATAAACTGCATTGCAGCGATTCCACAACTCCCTCACGGTCCCAACTTGGCACCAGCAGACTATTTCCTATTCCCAAAAATCAAATCCTACTACAAAAGACACCATCATTTGGAAAAGCTGCTGGTAGAAACTTTATGTTGATATCAAAGCCAGTAATTTCAAGAATTTTGAAGCACTGTAGCAACATCTCAAACAAATATATTTTTATCAAACTTTTCTCAATACTTTTTATACAAACCTTGTGTAATATGTCTAAATTAGTGTACATCAAGACATTGCAAAAAAAAAAGGTATAAATTAACATTGAATTCGTAGGATCAGTTGATGATTTTTTTGTGTCGAGGGCAGATGAATATGATGACTGGATGCTCCAGAAATGAAAATAAAAAAGTAAAAGTGCCCTAGAGAGCTGTTTGTAAACTAAATAGAGTTTTTGAAATGAATGTTACAATTAGACTGAGACATTAGTTTTTCAGTCATTGAGTATGCTACTGATACACGAGCTTGCTTGGTAAGTAATGGACAAAAGCATGTCGTGAAATACTAGGAGAGGCAGGATCAGGTAACAGACTGGAACGAAAATAACTTAGATGTGAACTTGACATCTGGACAGACAAATACACTCCTGGAAATGGAAAAAAGAACACATTGACACCGGTGTGTCAGTCCCACCATACTTGCTCCGGACACTGCGAGAGGGCTGTACAAGCAATGATCACACGCGCGGCACAGCGGACACACCAGGAACCGCGGTGTTGGCCGTCGAATGGCGCTAGCTGCGCAGCATTTGTGCACCGCCGCCGTCAGTGTCAGCCAGTTTGCCATGGCATACGGAGCTCCATCGCAGTCTTTAACACTGGTAGCATGCCGCGACAGCGTGGACGTGAACCGTATGTGCAGTTGCCGGACTTTGAGCGAGGGCGTATACTGGGCATGCGGGAGGCTGGGTGGATGTACCGCCGAATTGCTCAACACGTGGGGCGTGAGGTCTCCACAGTACATCGATGTTGTCGCCAGTGGTCGGCGGAAGGTGCACGTGCCTGTCGACCTGGGACCGGACCGCAGCGACGCACGGATGCACGCCAAGACCGTAGGATCCTGCGCAGTGCCGTAGGGGACCGCACCGCCACTTCCCAGCAAATTAGGGACACTGTTGCTCCTGGGGTATCGGCGAGGACCATTCGCAACCGTCTCCATGAAGCTGGGCTACGGTCCCGCACACCGTTAGGCCGTCTTCCGCTCACGCCCCAACATCGTGCAGCCCGCCTCCAGTGGTGTCGCGACAGGCGTGAATGGAGGGACGAATGGAGACGTGTCGTCTTCAGCGATGAGAGTCGCTTCTGCCTTGGTGCCAATGATGGTCGTATGCTTGTTTGGCGCCGTGCAGGTGAGCGCCACAATCAGGACTGCATACGACCGAGGCACACAGGGCCAACACCCGGCATCATGGTGTGGGGAGCGATCTCCTACACTGGCCGTACACCACTGGTGATCATCGAGGGGACACTGAATAGTGCACGGTACATCCAAACCGTCATCGAACCCATCATTCTACCATTCCTAGACCGGCAAGGGAACTTGCTGTTCCAACAGGACAATGCACGTCCGCATGTATCCCGTGCCACCCAACGTGCTCTAGAAGGTGTAAGTCAACTATCCTGGCCAGAAAGATCTCTGGATCTGTCCCCCATTGAGCATGTTTGGGACTGGATGAAGCGTCGTCTCACGCGATCTGCACGTCCAGCACGAACGCTGGTCCAACTGAGGCGCCAGGTGGAAATGGCATGGCAAGCCGTTCCACAGGACTACATCCAGCATCTCTACGATCGTCTCCATGGGAGAATAGCAGCCTGCATTGCTGCGAAAGGTGGATATACACTGTACTAGTGCCGACATTGTGCATGCTCTGTTGCCTGTGTCTATGTGCCTGTGATTCTGTCAGTGTGATCATGTGATGTATCTGACCCCAGGAATGTGTCAATAAAGTTTCCCCTTCCTGGGACAATGAATTCACGGTGTTCTTATTTCAATTTCCAGGAGTGTATATATGGGAGAGGGACCAAAGAAGATAAATTTTATTTAGCTTATGACATGACACACTACATTGGAAACAGTATAAAAGAGAATATACATTGTTAAAATATAGGATACAGACATAATAAAATAATGCAAACTGAACATTGGCACTTAAGAATAAATGTAAAACTATATTACAAAACAATAAGATTGCATAAAGTTCAGAGTCCAGTATTTTCAGCAATCACAATTCCACACTTAGATTCCGCAGCCACTCCACAGCTTGTGGTGTTGCCCTTAGGAAGTCGTCATCAGTTCTGGTGAATGCCCTCAGTGGACACTCGCTGACGATGTGGTGGATGGTTTGTTATTTGGCACCACAGTCGTACCCAGGGTTAGATCTCAAGTTTCATCTGTACAGCAGGGATCTGTGTCGGCCATGACCTGTCCGTATTCTGTTCAGTGTTACCCAGGTTTTCCTTGGGAGGTGAAAGCCCGCTGGATGGTTGGGAGTCTCAGATAAAATATGCCATCTTGGCTCGGCTCTGTTTCTCCAGTCCGTTCGACAGAATATAAATAAAATGGTGGACAAAACCACCATTCAGCTCTAGCAATAAAGAATGCTGAAAATCATGTTACATGAATGAAATACATTGTTTTGCATCAGTTATTGTCCTTTGACACAGAGAGTACTATACAAAAAACATTGTGAAATTTAATTTTTATTGTAATATTCATTTGTCTCACTTCTGTTGTTTTGTTCTGACACAGTAATGAATTTACAGTTACTCCCAACAAATTTCATTTATACCAAAACTTATTTCTCCTTGTTTGTACAGTAAATGCACATACTTGTTTAACACATTATTTTACTTCAGTAATCTAAAAGAGGGAGAGGGAGAGGGAGAGAGAAATATGTGATGGACATAGAGAATCACATGTAGCATTAAATGTTATACGCAACAAATGGGTCTCAGGGGTGTGAAAGAAGTGGACCCTAGAGATTTTCTCTCAGTAATTAGACAGTGAAAGGATTAGGCTGTGACCAAATAATGAATCAAGTTCATATTTCTACTATTTCTTAATATTTGGATAAATTTTGTGACTTGAACACAATTGTCGATATGGTTGTATACTTTACTGTTAACTATCTTAATCAAAGGCGCATATTTTCAGAAAATGAAGTTATTCAGAGCCAGTTGGGAATTACACAGAGTCAATACCATCATGGCTGGCTTATGCGTCACCCATTTGTTAGCACATTTACAATGTACAGAAACGTGCAGTACAATATGAAGGAGTAAACACCAGTATGTCCTAGCTACCATCAGATACGGATATTGAGGGAAAAATGATTATATGCAAGGAAGATTATCTGTATCGCAGACCTATTTTGACAGCAGATGGGAAATGTGTAACCAGCATGTGCAAGAGTATATAATCTGTTCCATGGTTCAGGGAGGAATAAGAAGCCTCTTTTCTCTGTTATGGTCATCCAAGGTGAGGAAGAACAAATATAGGAGACCAAAGCTGAACCAGTTGCAACATTTCGTGTGGAATGTTGGCACATAACAAATAGAACCGCGAATGTGTTCTTTGAAAATGAAGCATGTACAGAGTGCAACTAGAGTGTTGAACAGCAGCGTATCTGAAATGAAGACATCAGGACAAGATCTGATGCCTACCACACCATAGGTGACAGGGTGAGGAATTGGCTTATGCTTTGGTATGGTCATGTTAGTATAATATAGGATGAAATATGTGCTAAAACATATAGGAGTACTGTACAGAAAGAGAAAGAATGCAAAGTCACCCAAGAAACATGACTGGAAGGAATCCTAGGAAGTATACAAGGGAATGATTTGTGGGAAGGTGATTGGCAAAACAGGCAATTGTGGCATTAGAGGGTCAGGAAACAGAGAAATCATTAAAATCCCCATCTAAAGAAGGAAAGAAAAGAACACCTCTTCTGGTGTTATCCTCTTGCATCTATCATCCTGTATTACTGAATGAAGCTGCTACTCTCAGCTTATTTAGCTAGGTATTTTATTGCTACAAATATCTTTTATGGATGTTCAAGCTATCATTATAGACTTCAATTTTATATCAATTTTTTATTATTTTTTTAATAACTGAGCCTTTCCTTTTCATCCTGTCCAATAAGTCTCCCCTGATGCAGGGTTCTGGGCAATGTTTCTGGACTCTCCCTGTGCCCTAACCCTCACCAGTCCTTTTTGTTCACCTTCCTTCCTTCCCCTACAAACTTTCTGCCAGAAAAAGGAGCTACTGGATGTGACAGCTTGCAGTTTCAATACTTTTTAAATGTTTTCCTGCTGCCGCTTCTATCCAGTTACATTATAACTTTTTGTATGTTCAAAATTATGATAAAATTTGTTATCTGTGTTGAAATTGCATTACTTTGCAGGAACATATAAAAAGGGACCATTTGAAGCAACGGCCCCATGTCTGCCCTACATGCAACAAAACATTTTACAAGAAGCATGATCTGAGTGTCCCATCGAAGGTTTGTAATTACAAGTTACCGCATTGTTAAACATATACAATATTTTTTCCCTTGAAAATAAACCATAAAAACAATGTAAATTCTAGAGTAGTGTTTACATCTTTATTAAGACTTAGGATGTCATTGAAATTTAAAAGCCAAATGATTGCCCCTACAGTGTTCACGTTAAAATTTATTTAAAAATTTATAACAACGGTATTATTAGGGTGGTTCAAAAAGTATCAGACGGGCTGTCAGTGAGAACACTTCTATAAAGGTTTGAAATTATGTCCAAAGTTTCGTTGCAAGTCACTGAGTGCTCTCGTTGTCAAGTACTGGATGAAATAGTCAGGGTCCTGGCACGTCATGAGCTACACTCCTTTTCCACCTCCACCTTCACCCCCATCCATTTGAACTGGGTGAGGTATCACAGTGGTTAGCACACAGGAGGCCAAAGGTTCAAATCTGCATCTGGCCATCCAGATTTAGGTTTCCCGCGATTTCCCTAAATCGCTTAAGGCAAATACTGGGATGGTTCCTTTGAAAGGGCACTGACGATTTCCTTCCTTTTCCCTACTCCAAGCTTGCGCTCTGGTCTCTAATGATCTCGTTGTCGACAGGATGTTAAACACTAATCTCCTCCTCCTCCTCCTCCTCCTCCTCCTCCCTCCCCTCCCATCTCTTTTGAGCAATAGCTGGTTTCTTCTGCCACAGTAATTCTTTTCAGACTGTAGGTAATAATGTGTATCAAGTTTAAATGAAGATGTGGAACATACATACATACATACGTTTTTTATAATATGTATGGACTACATAAATTATGAGATTTTAATATTCTGAGTTCGAGTCACTTGGAAAAATTTCAGGCCCAGAAAACTAGCCATTTATGCTATTATTAAAAATGTTACTGGTGCATCTGATATTTGAGTTATTCTAAGGGCAATATACACCAAAAAAGATAAAGTGTCAAAGTTTTGTTTGTCATCTTTATTTTAATTCTGTGACAGATCACAAATTTTATAATAATGAGGACAGAAAGTATAACTGTCCTCAATAAAGTGCAAGTGAGTTTTCGAGCAATTTCACATGTAATTGGTGTTTGTAGGGAAAAATGTAAAACATTTTGGCATGCAGAGAGGTATGTTACAATCAGGCCAACACTGTCTTGTTTCTTTCTTGCTTGCATTGCCAATAGATTACATTGTGAACCTTGCAAACCTGCGTTGGGTGCTGCTTCATCTAAGTTGCAGCTGTCATTGTGAGTGCATACTGCTGATAGTTGCACTAGGAACAAGTTCTTGAGTCAGTGTTGTGTCTTTTTGGAAGAGTCCTTCACCAATTTCTTCAGACTTCCCAATTGGATATCTCTGCCTCCAATTCAAAAAAATTCTATTCTTCTTCTAGAATAGCCACAGTTTCTCACTCATTTGACAGAGTTGGTATATTTATAGCGGAATTCGAGAAAACGTCAAAACGTACCTGCATGACTCTCATGGCAATGCAAGCACACAGTGACATCCCTATTCCAATCCTACTTGCAATCCTGCACCCAATGGGTCATCCCCTTGTGGTCAGTCCACAAGACTTGCTCCACACACACACACACACTTACTCACCACCTCCTACTGCAGTGTAGTCACAGGGATATCATATGCAGTAATAGGCAGGGCCATGTGTGAAAGCAACCATGTTATGTATCAGCTGCAATTACTGTACAGCATTCTATGTGCATATGACAAGTAACCAAGTGTCTACTCACAGGAACCCCACCACAGCCAAATTGTGGCAACCACAAACTTGATCATCCTGTTGCTGAACACACTGCACAACAACACAGATGACTTTCACAGTTGCTTCACAACATCGGTCATATGGATACTCCCTTCCAGCACAAGCTTCTCTGAACTTGCAGTCCCCTTGCCTAAACCTCTGCTAAACTTGTTCCCACTGGCTCACTTTGCCTCTTTTCTTGTCTATGTATCTACACAGCTTGTTCGCTGCCCAGATTGTGCACTACTTTCTCCCTCCAATGTGGGTATCCTGCCTGCCTGCCTGCCTGTCCGTCCGTCCGTCCAATTGTCCATCTCTACTTCCCTCTCCTCCCTTTTCAACCCCTCTCTCTTTCTTCATCTTTAACTTTCTCTCCTTTTCACATTCCTCCCCCCCCCCCCCCTTTCAGTTTCCTCCCTCTTCCCCTTTATACATCTTTTTTTTTTTTTTTCCTTCTAAGTAACTATTAGGCACTGTTATTGTTACCATTACTGACACTGTTTGCCGTTACCTGGAAGAAAACGAAACTCCAAGATGGAATATAGATTCATTTCGTTTAATATTGATGTTATTATTGGAAATCTTACATGTATATGTATTTAAATAACTTTAAAGTAAGGAAAAACTAGTATACAGCTAATGAATTTGCTTGTGCAAATGGTGAGTTATGACACTTTGTTTGAAACTACAGGACCCACACCAAAGAGAAGCCATACATATGTGGAACATGCAGCAAGAGCTTTAGTCACCTCTCTCATATCATTAGACATGAGAGAATTCATAATGGTGTTCGACCATATAAATGTCCTGACTGTGGACGTGAATTCATCCAGTCGACTTCTTTGAAAGCCCATAGGTGAGTTAAGATATTAACTTAATACCTCTCTCTCTCTCTCTCTCTCTCTCTCTCTCTCTCTCTCTCTCTCTCTCTCTCTCTCTCCCCCCCCCCCCCCCCCCCCAAGTATATCATATACTAGTTAAAACAATTAGAGGATATCCTGATATGTTGTTCTAGAGATAATGTCATTGTATCAACAAGGAATGTAACCACCTGATATTATTATTATTATTATTATTATTATTATTATTACTTTCCTTTCTCAGCCGTTATGTCTGGTTAAAAAAGGAAAGTGACGCGGACCTTGATCAAGCGTGACTTCCTTTTAACTGTACGGTATATGTTACATTGCATTTAGGAACTTTTGGGTAATTGAACATGTATCAATAATTACAGATTTCTGTAGTTGTATATATACGTTTGGATGTAGCTGTATTGCATTGATGTACTGGTGGATATTGTGTGGTGTGACTCATGTAGTTGATAGTATAATTGGTATAATGTCAACTTTATCCTGATGTCACATGTCCTTGACTTCCTCAGCCAGTTGGATGTATTTTTCAATTTTTCTCCTGTTTTCTTCTGTATATTTGTTGCATTGGGTATGGATATTTCGATTAGTTGTGTTAATTTCTTCTTTTTATTGGTGAGTATGATGTCAGGTTTGTTATGTGGTGTTGTTTTATCTGTTATAATGGTTCTGTTCCAGTATAATTTGTATTCATCATCCTCCAGTACATTTTGTCATGCATACTTGTATGTGGGAACGTGTTGTTTTATTAGTTTATGTTGTATGGCAAGTTGTTGATGTATTATTTTTGCTACATTGTCATGTTGTCTGGGATATTCTGTATTTGCTAGTATTGTACATCTGCTTGTGATGTGATCTACTGTTTCTATTTGTTGTTTGCAAAGTCTGCATTTATCTGTTGTGGTATTGGGATCTTTAATAATATGCTTGCTGTAATATCTGGTGTTTATTGTTTGATCCTGTATTGCAATCATGAATCCTTCCATCTCACTGTATATATTGCCTTTTATCAGCCATGTGTTGGATGCGTCTTGATCGATGTGTGGCTGTATTAGATGATACGGGTGCTTGCCATGTAGTGTTTTCTTTTTCCAATTTACTTTCTTCGTATCTATTGATGTTATGTGAACTGAAGGGCTGTAGAAGTGGTTATGAAATTGCAGTGGTGTAGCCGATGTATTTATATGAGTGATTGCTTTGTGTATTTTGCTAGTTTCTGCTCGTTCTAGAAAGAATTTTCTTAAATTGTCTACCTGTCCATAATGTAGGTTTTTTATGTTGATAAATCCCCTTCCTCCTGCCTTTCTGCTTAATGTGAATCTTTCTGTTGCTGAATGTATGTGATGTATTCTAGATTTGTGGCATTGTGATCATGTCAGTGTATTGAGTGCTTCTAGGTCTGTGTTACTCCATTTCACTACTCCAAATGAGTAGGTCAATATTGGTATAGCATAAGTATTTATGGCTTTTGTCTTGTTTCTTGCTGTCAGTTCTGTTTTCAGTATTTTTGTTAGTCTTTGTCTATATTTTTCTTTTAGTTCTTCTTTAATATTTGTATTACCTATTCCTATTTTTTTTCTGTATCCTAGATATTTATAGGCATCTGTTTTTTCCATCGCTTCTATGCAGTCGCTGTGGTTATCCAATATGTAATCTTCCTGTTTAGTGTGTTTTCCCTTGACTACGCTATTTTTCTTACATTTGTCTGTTCCAAAAGCCATATTTATATCATTGCTGAATACTTCTGTTATCTTTAGTAATTGGTTGAGTTGTTGATTGGTTGCTGCAAGTAGTTTTAGATCATCCATGTACAGCAAATGTGTGATTTTGTGTGGGTATGTTCCAGTAATATTATATCCATAATTTGTATTATTTAGCATGTTGGATATTGGGTTCAAAGCAAGGCTGAACCAGAAAGGACTTAATGAGTCTCCTTGGTATATTCCACTCTTAATCTGTATTGGCTGCGATGTGATATTTGAATTTGTTTGGATATTAAGTGTGGTTTTCCAATTTTTCATTACTATGTTTTGTAACTGTATCATTTTACGATCTACTTTGTATATTTCCAATATTTGTAGTAACCATGAGTGGGGTACACTATCAAAAGCTTTTTGGTAATCAATGTATGCGTAGTGTAGCGACCTTTGTTTAGTTTTAGCTTGATATGTCACCTCTGCATCTATTATTAGTTGCTCTTTACATCCTCGTGCTCCTTTGCAACAGCCTTTTTGTTCTTCATTTATAATTTTGTTCTGTGTTGTATGTGTCATTAATTTTTGTGTAATGACTGAAGTTAATATTTTGTATATTGTTGGTAGGCATGTTATGGGGCGATATTTTGTTGGGTTTGCTGTGTCTGCTTGATCTTTAGGTTTCAGATAAGTTATTCTTTGTGTAAGTGTATCAGGGAATGTGTATGGGTCTGCAATGTAACTGTTAAATAATTTATATCTAAAAACAAAGATGATGTGACTTACCAAACGAAAGCACTGGCACGTCGATAGACCAGCACTTTCGTTTGGTAAGTCACATCATCTTTGTTTTTAGTTATATTTTTCCCACGTGGAATGTTTCCCTCTATTATGTTAAATAATTTAGTTAGATGTGAATGTGTTGAGGTGAACTTCTTTAGCCAGAAATTTGGTATTTTATCTTTTCCAGGGCCTTTCCAATTGTGTGTAGAGTTAATTGCTCGGGTGACTTCATGTTGCAAAATTATCACTTCAGGCATTTGTGGTATCATCTCGTATGAGTCTGTTTCTGCTTGTATCCACCGTGCATGGCTGTTATGTTGTACCGGGTTTGACCATATTTTGCTCCAGAAGTGTTCCATGTCTGTTATATTTGGTGGATTGTCTATTTTAATGTGTGTGTTATCTATTGTCTGGTAAAATTTCTTTTGGTTTGTGTTGAATGTTTGGTTTTGTTTCCTTCTATTTTCACTTTTTTGTATCTTCTTTTCATCTAATTGTCCTATTGCTTCTTCTTGTGAGATTTTACCTAACCTTTTTCATTTTTTGTCTGATATTTCATTTCTTATAAATTGTGTTAGCTGTGCGATGTCTTTTCTCAGTTTTTCTATTCTGATCTGTAGCCTGTGTTGCCATGCTGGTTTTGTGGGTTTCTTCTGTGTATTGGTTGGTTCTGATCTCTGCCTAGTGTGTATATTTAGTGTAGCGAGTGCTCCTATATAAACCAGTAGTTGTAACTCTTCCATAGTTGTATTTTCATTTATTTTGTTGTGTATGATTGTGTTGATAGTTGTTGTTGTTGATTCGACTTGTGGGTTATTTGGTGGTCTATGCAAGAATGGTCTAATGTCTGTATTTGTGTCTTTGTATTCTATATATGTCAACTGAAATTTTTCTTCTATATCTAACACGTGTGTTTCTTCGTGTTCTATTTGTGCTTGTTCTGGTGGCTGTCTTAAGATTTCGTTTTCCTCTGATTGTTTAATTGATGCGTGTTGGTCTTTGTTTGTTTGCTCTGGGATGTTTGAGTCCATTACTGTATTTTCTTCTTCTTCTTCTTCTGATTGCACATTATTTTGTTCCAGTATTTGTTGTACTTATTGTTTGATGTTTTCTAGTTCTGACTGGGGTATCCTGTTATTTTTTATTATTACACGGATCTGATCAGCTAGTCATTGTTCTGTTAGAAATTTTAATTCTGGGTATCTGGTAATAAATATTGTGTATACTTGTGATCTGTATCCAGTTGTGTTGGTTCCTAGGTTTGTTGCTTGGTAATAACAGAACATGAGGTGTCGATTAACTTCATCTGACCATCTCATCCTGTCTTTGTTTTCCTTCTAGGCTGGTTGCAGGAAGCATATCCTGCAGAACACCTCTATTTGGATTTAAATCATTTTCCAGTTGGCTAGCAGTGTCGTTACCATTGTGGGTGGGCATAGGGTTCAAGCGTCGTCCCCGACCATGACGGCGCTTGTCTGAGTCTTCTTTAGTTCTGTCCTGAACCAAGTAATCACACCAAAAGGGGGGTTAGCCCTATTAGTGGTTTGTTCTTTTCGTCGCCTTTTACGACTGGCAGAACATACCGGAGGCCTTATCTTTTCCCGGGCCTCCACGGGATTTATTATTATTATTATTATTATTATTATTTCATTCTTGTCTTAGACGTTATGTCTGGTTAAAAATGGAAGGTGATGCGGGCCTTGATCAAGTGTGACTTCCTTTTAACTGTACGGTATATGTTACATTGCATTTAAGAACTTTCAGGTAATTGAACAAGTGTCAATAATTACAGATTTCTGTAGTTGTATATATAAGTTTGGATGTAGCTGTATTGCGTTGATGTACTGGTGGCTATTGTGTGGTATGACTCCTGTAGTTGATAGCATAATTGGTATAATGTCAACTTTATCCTGATGCCACATGTCCTTGACTTCCTCAGCCAGTTGGATGTATTTTTCAATTTTTTCTCCTGTTTTCTTTTGTATATTTGTTGTATTGGGTATGGATATTTCGATTAGTTGTGTTAATTTCTTCTTTTTATTGGTGAGTATGATGTCAGGTTTGTTATGTGGTGGTGTTTTATCTGTTACAATGGTTCTGTTCCAGTATAATTTGTATTTATCATTCTCCAGTACATTTTGTCGTGCATACTTGTATGTGGGAACGTGTTGTTTTATAAGTTTATGTTGTAAGGCAAGCAGTTGATGTATTATTTTTGCTACATTGTCATGTTGTCTGGGATATTCTGTATTTGCTAGTATTGTACATCTGCTTGTGATGTGATCTACTGTTTCTATTTGTTGTTTGCAAAGTCTGCATTTATCTGTTGTGGTATTGGGATCTTTAATAATATGCTTGCTGTAATATCTGGTGTTTATTGTTTGATCCTGTATTGCAATCATGAATCCTTCCGTCTCACTGTATATATTGCCTTTTCTTAGCCATGTGTTGGATGCGCCTTGATCGATGTGTGGCTGTGTTAGATGATATGGGTGCTTGCCATGTAGTGTTTTCTTTTTCCAATTTACTTTCTTCGTACCTGTTGATGTTATGTGATCTAGAGGGTTGTAGAAGTGGTTATGAAATTGCAGTGGTGTAGCCGATGTATTTATATGAGTGATTGCTTTGTGTATTTTGCTAGTTTCTGCTCGTTCTAGAAAGAATTTTCTTAAATTGTCTACCTGTCCATAATGTAGATTTTTTATGTTGATAAATCCCCTTCCTCCTCCCTTTCTGCTTAATGTGAATCTTTCTGTTGCTGAATGTATGTGATGTATTCTATATTTGTGGCATT
The DNA here is from genome assembly GCF_023864275.1 of Schistocerca cancellata. Classification (NCBI taxonomy): domain Eukaryota; kingdom Metazoa; phylum Arthropoda; class Insecta; order Orthoptera; family Acrididae; genus Schistocerca; species Schistocerca cancellata. Next base: position 83,411,554 of record NC_064634.1, on the reverse strand, counting down.
GTGATCGTGTAAGTGTATTGAGTGCTTCTAGGTATGTGTTACTCCATTTCACTACTCCAAATGAGTAGGTCAATATTGGTATAGCATAAGTATTTATAGCTTTTGTCTTGTTTCTTGCTGTCAGTTCTGTTTTCAGTATTTTGTTAGTCTTTGTCTATATTTCTTTTAGTTCTTCTTTAATATTTGTATTATCTATTCCTATTTTTTTTCTGTATCCTAGATATTTATAGGCATCTGTTTTTTCCATCGCTTCTATGGAGTCACTGTGGTTATTCAATATGTAATCTTGTTTAGTGTGTTTTCCCTTGACTATGCTATTTTTCTTACATTTGTCTGTTCCAAAAGCCATATTTATATCATTGCTGAATACTTCTGTTATCTTTAGTAATTGGTTGAGTTGTTGATTTGTTGCTGCCAGTAGTTTTAGATCATCCATATATAGCAAGTGTGTGATTTTGTGTGGGTATGTTCCAGTAATATTGTATCCATAATTTGTATTATTTAGCATGTTGGATAGTGGGTTCAGAGCAAGGCAGAACCAGAAAGGACTTAATGAGTCTCCTTGGTATATTCCACGCTTAATCTGTATTGGCTGTGATGTGATATTATTAGAATTTGTTTGGATATTAAGTGTGGTTTTCCAGTTTTTCATTACTATGTTTAGGAACTGTATCAATTTAGGATCTACTTTGTGTATTTCCAATATTTGTGGTAACCATGAGTGGGGTACACTATCAAAAGCTTTTTGGTAATCAATGTATGCGTAGTGTAGCGACCTTTGTTTAGTTTTAGCTTGATATGTCACCTCTGCATCTATTATCAGTTGCTCTTTACATCCTCGTGCTCCTTTGCAACAGCCTTTTTGTTCTTCATTTATAATTTTGTTCTGTGTTGTATGTGTCATTAATTTCTGTGTAATGACTGAAGTTAATATTTTGTAGATTGTTGGTAGGCATGTTACGGGGCGATATTTAGCTGGGTTTGCTGTGTCTGCTTGATCTTTAGGTTTCAGATAAGTTATTCCATGTGTAAGTGTATCAGGGAATGTGTATGGGTCTGCAATGTAACTGTTAAATAATTTAGATGTGAATGTGTTGAGGTGAACAGACATATATGTCTGCTTGTGTCTGTATATGTGTGGATGGATATGTGTGTGTGTGCGAGTGTATACCCGTACTTTTTTCCCCCTAAGGTAAGTCTTTCCGTTCCTGGGATTGGAATGACTCCTTACCCTCTCCCTTAAAACCCAAATCCTTTCGTCTTTCCCTCTCCTTCCCTCCTTCCCTCTTTCCTGACGAGGCAACCGTTGGTTGCGAAAGCTAGAATTTTGTGTGTATGTATGTGTTTGTTTGTGTGTCTATCGACATGCCAGCACTTTTGTTTGGTAAGTCAAATCATCTCTGTTTTTAGATACGTTAAATAATTTAGTTAGATGTGAATGTGTTGAGGTGAACTTCTTTAGCCAGAAATTTGCTATTTTATCTTTTCCAGGGGCTTTCCAACTGTGAGTAGAATTAATTGCTTGGGTTACTTCATGTTGCAAAATTATCACTTCAGGCATTTGTGGTATCATCTTGTATGTGTTTGTTTCTGCTTGTATCTACCATGCATGCCTGTTATGTTGTACCAGGTTTGACCATATGTTGCTCCAGAAGTGTTCCATGTCTGTTATGTTTGGTGGATTGTCTATTTTAATGTGTGTGTTATCTATTGTCTGGTAAAATTTCTTTTGGTTTGTGTTGAATGTTTGGTTTTGTTTCCTTCTATTATCACTTTTTTTGTATCTTCTACGTCGTTTGGCCAATGCTTGTAATTTCTGCTTCTTTTCATCTAACTGCTCTATCGCTTCTTGTTGTGAGATTTTACCTAACCTTTTTCGTTTTTTTTCTGACATTTTATTTCTTATAAATTGTGTTAGCTGTCCGATGTCTTTTCTCAGTTTTTCTATTCTGATCTGTAGCCTGTGTTGCCATGCTGGTTTTGTGGGTTTCTTCTGTGTGTTGGTTTGTTCTGATCTCTGCCTAGTGTGTATATTTAGTGTAGTGAGTGCTCCTATATAAACCAGTAGTTGTAGCTCTTCCATAGTTGTGTTTTCATTTATTTTGTTGTGTATGATTGTGTTGATAGTTTTTATTGTTGTTTTGACTTGTGGGTTATTTGGCGGTCTATGCAAGAATGGTCTAATGTCTGTATTTGTGTCTTTGTATTCTATATATGTCAGCTGAAATTTCTCTTCTATATCTAACATGTGTGTCTCTTCGTGTTCTATTATTATTATTATTATTATTATTATACTTCCTGACAGATTCAAATGCACACAGTTTTAATCTGTCTATGCACTGTTTCAACCAGAGTTAGCCAACAATCTTTCTTGCAGTTCTTGTGTACTTGACTGTGGCTATCGACTCGGGTGCTGACAGTTTTCCATCTTGGCTCTTGACATAGCCTGTACTACATAAAAATGAATCTTTTGACCATTGAACACAATGCTCGCATAGTCATTGTAGCCTCAGCCAGTTAGTTGAGCAGACATTCCAAGAGCAGCAGCAGTTTCTGTTTGTACATAGGTTTTAGTTTAGTTTTTTCTTCTTGTGTTGTGTGAGGAAGTGAACTGTACCTGCATATTTTACAATGTTGACTTGTCCCTTCTAACTTATTGTAAATTTTTCCACTAACAGTATTGCATTCGTGTGAGCTTACTTTGGAGTACTGAAAACCAGGAGGACCGTACCAGAAGCACTTCAATTTTATCCAGCAACTGCTTGGATTAGTATTATGTCCCATGTGCTATAGATGAACATTGATTAAAGATGGATGGAATTGTACCTGTTGTGTATGAATGCAGAGGATTTGGCCAGTGTCTGTAAGAAGTGGTGTCGGCTATGGTGGACGGGCTTCAGGCTGCTACCCTGGGGTGTGGCGGTGTTGGGGCACATAAAACAAATGCTTTGGGAGCTCTTGAGCCTGTAGCATCACCTGGAATCCCTGATGTTGCAGTGCTTAACATTTGCTCATCCTGGCCAGTTGACATTCATTGTTGGCGAAGAGTGGTGGGGTTGAAGGTGTAAATGAATACTGGCCATACAGCTATCCTTCCCTCAGGAGCTCAGCATTCGTTTGCTGAGTACGGGCTTGGCACCCCCGGGGTTCCTGAGGTGGGGACTGGTAAGTGCCATCAGTCCTCTGTCACCATAAGCTCTGGTCATACTTCAATGACCATTGTGCGGCACAGCTGTGTAATGTTGTGTGTTTCGGAGAACGGGGGTCTTGGCTTCACCGCCTGGACCATGAGGAAGGTACACACCTCTATAAAAAAACCCTCAACCTCAAGGTGTGCTGCGTGCTGAGGAGGTGAATGGCTGTTGAGTTGAAACAGTCTTTAGAGGGCAACTTCTGGGGCACCTGCGTCTCCAGTTGTATCAGGCTTTCTCAGGCATGCAGGGCTCTGCCTGGGTCCATGGTTGTTTCCCTAGCGTCTCGTGGGATCCTTATGGAACTGTCTCATGAAACTACTATTCCTGATGGGACGGGTGTACCGTCAGGCAGCACCTACACCCACTCTTCAAAGAGAGCTCGATTGGTCAGTCCTCTCGAAAAGAAGCCTCAGAGTAATAGTAACAGGGCATTAGCGTGCCATAACACTTTCATTGTAATCAAGCAAAAAGGGATGGGGGAGGGGGGGGGGGTGGGCTCTGAGAAGATATCCCCTTTCTATATTCACATGGCATTGGAAGGTATTGCTGGGTCTGTGAAAAGTGTCAAACGACTTCGCAATGGAACATTTTTAGATGAGACTGCTAATTAGAACCAAATACCTAAGCTTCTGGGATGTAAGGCCTTAGGCGACTACCCAGCCGAGGCTGAATTGCATAACACCCTTAACTATAGTAAGGGCGTGGTTCCAATATAATGGAGGTGCACCCCACAGAGTTACGTGAAGAGTGGATGAATCTGGGCATCACGGAGGTGCAGAATCATATGCCGAGGGTCAATGGCAAATTGGAAAAATTGGCAACGTTTATTCTAATGTTAAGTACTCCTGAATTAACTGAATATATCCTTGCAGGCTATATGTGCCTTAAGGTTCGCCCGTTTGTTCTTAACCCCAAGCGATGCTGTAAATGTCAAAGATTTCGGCATACCACTATGGGATGTAATGGGAAGGCTATGTGTGGCAATTGTGGAGGCTCCTCTCATGAATCTGGGACTTCTTGTACACGTCCTCCGAAATGTGCAAACTGCTCTGGGGATCACTCAGCGTGGAGCAGAAAGCAACGAGGAAAAGAAAATTCGAGAGTTGAAAGTAGAGAGAGACGCATACCCTATGGTGAAGCTAAAAAGGGTTACAAAGCCATGCAACCTCTGGTTTTTGCTACTTCTTTTGCATCAGCCCTTAAGACACCAATAGCTAAGTGTGATGCCTCCACACAAACTCAGACCACAGATTCCAGTACAAGCACATGCATTTGTCAATGCACTTGTGGGGGGAAACACTCCACTTGCAACTGATGTCGTTCGGAAGCCGTTAGCAGTACTAAGCCACATACCACTCCCCAACATCAGAAGCCAACTAAGCCATCCCCGCAACCCAGGCAGCCACCTCCTCGTCAGTACAGAAAAACGTCCTTCGAAAAGTAGCAAGAAAGCGGTAGGTAAACCTTCGGATCGACGAGCTCTCTCACTTCCTGATGGTGACTCTGCTCTTGGGGATATGGACTTCCAATCGGAGGAACCTGAGAGCATGGAACCAGCTAACGTTCCCCCTGACCTCCCAAGTAAATCACCGTCTCCGAGGGAGAAAGAAAAGAACTACCATCGCTAAGCAATGGCTTCTATAGGGACTTCTGTGTTGCAGTGGAATTTGAATGGATGTTGTTGTTGTTGTTGCGGTCTTCAGTCCTGAGACTGGTTTGATGCAGCTCTCCATGCTACTCTATCCTGCGCAAGCTTCTTCACCTCCCAGTACCTACTGCAACCTACATCCTTCTGAATCTGCTTGGTGCACTCATCTCTTGGTCTCCCTCTATGATTTTTACCCTCTACGCTGCCCTCTAATGCTAAATTGGTGATCACTTGGTGTCTCAGAACATGTCCTACCAACCGATCCCTTCTTCTAGTCAAGTTGTGCCACAAACTTCTCTTCTCCCCAATCCTATTCAATAGCTCCTCATTAGTTATGTGATCTACCCATCTAATCTTCAGCATTCTTCTGTAGCACCACATTTCGAAAGCTTCTGTTTTCTTCTTGTCCAAACTATTTATCGTCCATGTTTCACTTCCATACATGGCTACACTCCATACAAATACTTTCAGAAACGACTTCCTGACACTTAAATCTATACTCGATGTTAACAAATTTCTCTTCTTCAGAAACGCTTTCCTTGCCATTGCCAGTCTACATTTTATATCCTCTCTACTTCGACAATCATTAGTTATTTTGCTCCCCAAATAACAAAACTCCTTCATTACTATAAGTGTCTCATTTCCTAATCTAATACCCTCAGCATCACCCGACTTAATTCGACTGCATTCCATTATCCTCGTTTTGCTTTTGTTGATGTTCATCTTATATCCTCCCTTAAAGACACAATCCATTCCGTTCAACTGCTCTTCCAAGTCCTTTGCTGTCTCTGACAGAATTACAATGTAATCGGCGAACCTCAAAGTTTTTATTTCTTCTCCATTAATTTTAATACCTACTCCGAATTTTTCTTTTGTTTCCTTTACTGCTTGCTCAATATACAGATTGAATAACATCGGGGAGAGGCTACAACCCTGTCTCACTCCCTTTCCAACCACAGCTTCCCTTTCATGTCCCTTGACTCTTATAACTGCCATTTGGTTTCTATACAAATTGTAAATAGCCTTTCGCCCCCTGTATTTTACCCCTGCCACCTTCAGAATTTGAAAGAGAGTATTCCAGTCAATGTTGTCAAAAGCTTTCTCTAAGTCTACAAATGCTAGAAATGTAGGTTTGCCATTCCTTAATCTAGCTTCTAAGATAAGTCGTTGGGTCAGTATTGCCGCACGTGTTCCAATATTTCTTCGGATTCGAAACTGATCTTCCCCAAGGTCAGCTTCTACTAGTTTTTCCATTTGTCTGTAAAGAATTTGCGTTAGTATTTTGCAGCCGTGACTTATTAAACTGATAGTTCGGTAATTTTCACATATGTCAACAGCTGCTTTCTTTGGGATTGGAATTATTATATTCTTCTTGAAGTGTGAGGGTATTTTGCCGGTCTCACACATCTTGCTTACCAGACGTTACAGGTTTGTCAGGACTGGCTCTCCCAAGGCTGTCAGTAGTTCTAATGGAATGTTGTCTACTCCCGGGCCCTTGTTTCGACGCAGGTCTTTCAGTGCTCTGTCAAACTCCTCACGCAGTATCATATCTCCCATTTCATCTTCATCTACATCCTCTTCCATTTCCATAATATTGTCCTCAATTACATCGCCCTTGTATAGACCCTCTATATACTCCTTCCACCTTTCTGCTTTCCCTTCTTTGCTTAGAACTGGGTTTCCATCTGAGCTCTTGATATTCATACAAGTGGTTCTCTTTTCCCCAAAGGTCTCTTTAAGTTCCTGTAGGCAGTATCTACATCCTGACATTTATCCTCTAGCCATCTCTGCTTAGCCATTTTACACTTCCTGTCGATCTCATTTTTCAGACGTTTGTATTCCTTTTTGCCTGCTTCATTTACTGCATTTTTATATTTTCTCCTTTCATCAATTAAATTCAATATTTCTTCTTTTACCCAAGGATTTGTACTAGCCCTAGTCTTTTTACTTACCTGATCCTCTGCTGCCTTCACTACTTCATCCCTCAAAGCTTCCCATTCTTCTTCTACTGTATTTCTTTCCCCCATTCCTGCCATTTGTTCCCTTACGCTCTCCCTGAAACTCTGTACAACCTCTGGTTTAGTCAGTTTATCCAGGTCGCATCTCTTTAAATTCCCACCTTTTAGCAGTTTCTTCAGTTTTAATCTGCAGTTCATAACCAATAGATTGTGGTCAGAGTCCACATCTGCCCCTGGAAATGTCTTACAGTTTAAAACCTGGTTCCTAAATCTCTTTCTTACCATTATATAATCTATCTGATACATTTTAGTATCTCCAGGGTTCTTCCATGTATACAACCTTCTTTCATGATTCTTGAACCAAGTGTTAGCTATTATTAAGTTTTGCTCTGTGCAAAATTCTTCCATGTATACAACCTTCTTTCATGATTCTTGAACCAAGTGTTAGCTATTATTAAGTTGTGCTCTGTGCAAAATTCTACCAGGCGGCTTCCTCTTTCATTTCTTAGCCCCAATCCATATTCACCTACTACGTTTCCTTCTCTCCCTTTTCCTACCACCAAATTCCAGTCACCCATGACTATTAATTTTTCGTCTCCCTTCACTATCTGAATAATTTCTTTTATTTCATCATACATTTCTTCAATTTCTTCGCCATCTGCAGAGCTAGTTGGCATATAAACTTGTACTACTATAGTAGGCGTGGGCTTCGTGTCTATCTTGGCCACAATAATGCGTTCACTATGCTGTTTGTAGTAGCTTACCCGCATTCCTATTTTTTTAATTCATTATTAAACCTACTCCTGCACTACCCCTATTTGACTTTGTATTTATAACCCTGTATTCGCCTGACCAAAAGTCTTGTTCCTCCTGCCACCGAACTTCACTAATTCCCACTATATCTAACTTTAACCTATCCATTTCCCTTTTTAAATTTTCTAACCTACCTGCCTGATTAAGGGATCTGACATTCCATGCTCTGATCTGTAGAATGCCAGTTTTCTTTCTCCTGGTAACGACGTCCTCTTGAGTAGTCCCCGCCCGGAGATCCGAATGGGGGACTATTTTTCCTCCGGAATATTTTACCCAAGAGTACGCCATCATCATTAAGCATACAGTAAAGCTGTATGCCCTCGGGAAAAATTACGGTTGTAGTTTCCCCTTGCTTCCAACTCACGGTACCAGCACAGCAAGGCCGTTTTGGTTAGTGTTACAAGGTCAGATCAGTCAATCATCCAGACTGTTGCCCCTGCAACTACTGAAAAGGCTGCTGCCCCTCTTCAGGAACCACGCGTTTGTCTGGAATGGATATCGCTCTCATTTGAAAGAATTGCAGCTGCTGGTCCAGGATAAACCTTTCTGCATCTTTGTTTTTGTTCCCCAGCTTTTGCAGACTGAGTTCAGTGGGAAGTGACTCCAGATTTATGTTCTAGTGACCACTTCTCAGTGTGGATTTGTCTGCCGCCTAGGACAGTGGCCAGCAGGAGACCAGAGACCACGCAGGTGGCTGATACTAAGGGCGAATTGGTTACAGTACAGTTGACAGGCTATTTTTGAATGAAAGGATTGTGCAGAAGAGGTGGTGGCCCATATCATTCACGAGATCCAAAGGGCTGCCACAGAGTCCATTTCCAGGTCTAGTAACCATCTCAGATGATGGCCTGTACCTTGGTGGAATGATGACTGTCGATTTGCAATCGGGGCCAGACGGACAGCTCTGCGGAACTTCAAACAGTGCCCAACTATAGACAGTCTTCATGCCTTCAGGTCTGTGAGAGCACATGCAAGGTGTGTGATCAAAGAACGGAAGAGGGCTTTCTGGAGGGAATTCACAACTTCCATTAATCTGTCCACTTCCACTGCGCACATTTGGGAATCAATAAGATGGATTTCAAGCAAGGGTAGTCAAAGTCCCCTTACGGCCTTGTCAAATAATGGAGTCTTGGTGGACACTTCTTTACCATTACTAAGTCATCCAGACAAGCTCCTGCTGTTCAGGTATTCTGTCAGGCTGCAGAGATGAGGAAGCTCAATTTCTTCTCACGTAATGAGGAAGTCTACAACCTTCCATTCTCCATGTGGGAAATGGAATCGGCTTTATCTGCAGCCAGAGATACTGCTCCAGGACCTGATGAGATCCGTTATACCATGCTTCATCATCTGTGCCCTGAAGCAAAAGGTCAGCTCCTCTCTTGTTTAAATCAGATCTGGTTTGATGGACAGTACCCCCACACTTGGAAGGAGGCAATATTAATCCCATTTCTGGATACCAGGCAAGGACCGTAGCGCCCCCAACAGCTATCGGAGTGTTGCCCTTACGAGTTGTATGGGTAAGACTCTTCAACGCGTGGTCAACTGCCGCCTTGTCTGGCTGCTAGAGTCCCTGTGCGGTTACAGGCGTTACCGTTCCATTCTTGACAACTTAATTCTACTGGAGAAAGTGATACAGAAGTCCTTCTTATGCCGAAACCATTTAGTTTGTGTGTTTTTTGACCTCAAAAAAGCATATGACAGTACTTGGAGGTACAACATCCCTCGCCAACTTCATGAATGGGAACTACGTGGACGTCTGCTGCTTCTGATCCAATCCTTTCTCAAGGGCTGGCGTTTTCATTATCGCATTTTCGATGCCATGTCTGATTGCTTTGTTCAGGAGAATGGTGTACACCAGGGCAGTGTCATCAGTGTCACATTGTTTGCCATCACTATCAATGGCATTTCCTCTGCAGTAAGGAGTCCTGTCAAATGCTCTTCTACTCTTCCTCTGATCTTAAGACGACGACAATGAGGCAGCTACAGCTGACTATTAGGAGGCCTAGACAACTGGTTTTCAGTTCTCACCTGAGAAGACTGTGTGTGTCAATTTTAATTGCGCTCATCGGAGTTTTAACCAACCAGAGCTTACAATGGTGGACCGTATTTTACGTTTTCAAGACACTGTGCTCTTTTTGGTTTATTATTTGACATGGCTCTCACACATGAAAGGCCTACGAACAAAGGGCTTCCAGTTGTTTAAAATTTTGAAATGCCTTGATGGAAAACTTGGGGAGCTTACAGGTCCGGCTCCAGCGGTTTTATAGGGCATTTGTTCGATCACACTTAGACTATGGCAGCATGGTCTACGGATCGGCCCGTCCTTCCTACCTTTGGATGTTAGATGCTGTACACCACGAGGGCATTCAGATATCGACTGGAGCCTTTCGAACCAGTCCAGTTCAGAGTCTGTGTGCAAAGGCTAGTGAACCACCACTCTGGATTTGGCGACATATCCTTTTGGCTTGACAGGCGCTGAAAATTTCAGCATTACCTCAGTCATTGGCATTTAGTTCAGTGATCCAACCCACCTTTGAACAACTGTTCGGGAATCGGCCACAAGTGACTCAGCCATTTGGTATATGTGCTATGGACTGTCTCATGGAACTGGATCTCTCGAGCATGAAAATACACACCCAGGGATGGAACACACTGCCGCCTTGGTGTCTTTAGAGGCCCAAAGTGATTTTAAGCTTTACACAGTACATGAAAAGTTGTACTCCAGATATGGTTTTTAGAACTTTGTTTTCGTCTATTTTAAGTATGTACCATAGTTTTATCGTTATTTATACAGATGGATCCTAGCAAGAGAATGCTCTTGGTTGTTCTGTGGTTTTCCCTGATAGGGTTTTACAAGTGCGTCTTCCAGAACAATTTACAAATTATGATGCGGAGTTATAAAACATTCTGATGGCACTAGAGAGGGTTCACAGACATCACTGTACGAGTTTTCTTGTCTGTTCTGACTCTCTTAGTTCACTGCAAGCACTTCACCAAATGTATCCGGTAGACCTGTTGATTCAGCTCATCCATGACTCCTTACAGCGGCTCCAATGCTGTGGCAAGGTGATGATCGTTTGCTGGGTATCTGCCCCCGTTGGGATACAGGGTAATGACATGGCTGACCAAGCTGCCAAGGAAGCATGGTGAGATGGTGCTGTCTATCAGTGTCCCATCCTGTTGCACACTATTATTTCATTTTCTGACAGGTGCATCATGTATCAGTGGGAGACTGAATGGTTGCGGGTGTCAGATAACAAACTGAGGTCACTCAAATCAACCACAAAGGTATGGTGGACTTCGTGTCAGCCTCGCCGCTGGAAGGATGTTTTACCAGACTACACATCGGGTATAGCCCTTTCACACGTGGCTTCCTCCTCCGGCAGGAGGATCCACCATTCTGTGAAGTTTGTGGTGTGCTGTTTCAGTTCAGCATATTGTGGCTACGTGTGTCCTGTATACTGTTATTAGTGCAGCCCCCAGTCTTGCTGAAGATCTGACCACCATCCTCTCAGGTACTGATACCATCGTTAACAGAGTGGTGAAATTTTGTGAACTGTCAGGCCTCGTCCCTAAACTGGTGGGGAAGGGTGGCAGACTTTAGTATGTTATAAAATGCTCCGCATCTGGGGACAGCCTTCATCCTCGCCAATGAAATTTCATGTTGACTTTTCATCAGGGCGCTGATGACCACGATGTCGAGCTCGCCCTCAACCCAAATCATCATCATCATCATCATGGCTATCCTCTTATACCTTTAAAACAGATTTGAGGTATTGTCCACTGCTGAAAGAACATCTGAGCCAGCAAGGGGTGTCTCGTTAAGACTGGGACCAATCTTCCTGAAAGGCCCGGACAATTGTAGAGTCTGGGATACCATGCAATGGGAGCTCCAAAATAAGGTGGGGAGGGGGGTCACGTCCGAAATATGGAGGTGGCTCTACTGGCAGTGATTGAATATGCATGATGCCTGCTGCCTGGGCTCAGAGGCCTATTGGCAAGCTGCTTTGGTGAAGACAGCCTTGCTTCTGGGTGAAAGCAGAGCTAGCATATTGTAGCATCATTCCCAGAACCAGTCATGATCTTTTGCTTTGGAGCAGAGTGGAAGGCTTAAAGCAGAGACTCAGATATTTTTGTGATTATCTTGGATGCAGATTCCTCGACCTTCGCTTTTGAGTGGAGAATATAGGAGCTCCGTAATAGGTTGTGACTGTTGCCTTCTTTTATTTCTTCATTTTTTGCCTTTGGTGTTGATGTACTGCAATGTGGTATGAGCTGAATAATGGATTGTGGAAGTGCAACACTGACTATTTTAAATAATGTAGCTGACAGGTGCACAGTTTCCTTTCACCGTAGTTTACTTTCACTGTTCACAACTCCCCAATAATACGCATTTATAGATGGCCAGTGCACCATTGTTTTAACTTTCCATAAGCCTCATTAATAGTTTGTAGGCACACCTCCACATACTGCTACAATAGTTTACTGTTGAACATCTGCAAGCAGTAAAAACTCAACCACAAAGTTCACAGTTCTTGAAGAATTTTGAAAGGTATGTATGGAGCAACACTGTCTCTGTCATTGTTTTAACACATGGCCTAATTGTGTTACACTTATTTCACTGATGCATTGTTGTTGATCTAACCAATACAGGTTCCTTGTCTGAAACTCTGCCATGGACTGACTGTCTCAGGACCAAAAATTGGGCCCTTATATATCCTCACAATAATAGGTGCTGTAACTACAGATCGTTTGGAGTTTAATTTATCAAAATTACAATTAAAACTTAACTCATTAAATAAAATGAATATATTGAAAAATCTGTTCTTTTCGACAGTTTCCTCTACTAAAAGATTTTGTGAAATTATTTGTTTAAATCATGAAATTTACATATATTGTTACACAAACAATACTTTTGACAAAACTGTTAATTACTTTGGAATTAATTACAGGCTGGGTTTGCTACCATATTTGTGAATAGAACGAAATAAATACTTAAAGAATGCTAGTGTTTTGTCTTACAAATGTATATAATTATTATAGAATTTATATTTGTTTATAAGTCAACAATATAATTTAAGTTACAAAACAGTTACTGATTTCACCCTGTAGCAACAAATACTAACTAGGCATAATCGAAATAAATTAGAAAATCAATTGCATACATAAAACTAAGCACAAAATTAGATCTGGTGTTATATTCTTTAAAACTGAGGGCCAACCTTTCTCTTTTATGTAAATGCACATTATACTCACGTATGTTAATGGTAGTTAATTCAAAAAATGAAAAATGAATTTTAAAGAGGCAGATGGCAAAACAAGAGGGAAAGTAAAATTATTCTGGCTTGCTTCGTCACAAGGTCAGGCAGGATGTAGCTACTAAGGTAACAGAACATGTGGTACGCACATTTGGATTTTTTTAGGACTGAGAAATACCTCCACCCACCCAATATTATACATTCTAATTTCAGGCAGGGATGCCTACTATTTCAGTCAGTTACAGAGAGTAGCTTTTGTCATGGCAGACTGGTGAAAGAAAATTATAATACATTATGGATGTCCAATAAGTAACGCAGCACATTTTTTCTGAAAGCGGGTTTTCTTTATGCAGTTTTCCAATACACCATATTATTCTCCATTCTTTTGGCTATAGAATCCTATTCTTCAACATAATCTCCAGTCAGTGTGATGGCGCTATGCTACATTAGTGGGAGGACCTGTGTACCCACGTGGTACCACTCTACTGGGTACCACTCTACTGGTCGATGTTGGAGCCAACGTCTTGTTGCATCAATAACCACCTCGGTGTGCACCTTTCATTGGACTAAACAGATGGAAGTGAGAAGGTGCGAGATATGGGCTGCAAGGTGGATGGGGATGAACGATCCAATGAAGATTTATGAGCTCCTCTTGGCTGCATTGCATTGTAATGGAGGAGGAGACATGCATTTGCATTTTTGTGGCAACGAACATGCTGAAGCGTTTCTTCAATTTCCTGAGGGTAGCACACTACAATCATTGCACCATGAGGGAGGACATTATACAGAATAACCCCTTCGGAGTCCCAGAAGCCTGTCACAATGACTTAAAATCTGAGGCCACGGCTTTAAACTTTTTATTGAGAGGAGAGGCGGTGTGGTACCACGTCATGGATTGCCGTTTTGTTTGAAGTTCGAGATGGTGAACCCATGTGTAATGGCCTGTGATGATATTTGACAAAATCTTGTCAGATCAGCCTTGTAATGCACAAGAAATTCTGTTAGATGTCCTTGATTGACTTTACGGTCTTCTGTTAGATGGCAAGCAATGCAGTGCACACACTCCTTTCAGTACCCCACTGGTGGAAAAGTGTGTCAGCACCACCAGCAGAGACATCCAGCTGTGCAGTGAGTTTGATTGTGAACAGCCGATCACCTCGACTGAAATTCTCTGCATCTTCCAACATTGAACAAGTCACAGGTGTGTGCAGCCGGCTAGCACTGAGAGATCAGACAGGTTCACTATGTTTCTGTTCACTGTCAGATCTCCACAGACATTCACAAGCACAAGCGATTCTCCAGTTTTCTGCAAAAAGAAACCTTGCTTGGAATTCACCTCTGTTATGGATGAAATTTTTTTTGAAGGTTACGTATAGTACTGCCACCTATCAGAACTTAATGGAACTGTAGGGGCTGAAGTGGGAATATTCCATGATGTTCTACAGCAAATTCCACATTCTTTCAACCAAAGTTGGCTGAGTAAATAAATATGTTGCATTACTTATCAATTGCCCCTCCTAGTATTAGTTAACTGCTGGAACATCTATACAAACTTCCCAGCTGTTATCTCTCTTATAATCGCTAACAGTGCACATGTAGTACTAGGGACAGAAAGCTGGCAGAAGCCAGATGTTACTAGCAGTGACATTCTAAATTCCAACTGGAATGTATATTGCAAAGGAATGTTGAAAACTGGTTTTGGAGGTATATCCATAGCTGGAAAAGTATGATAATATTTGGGGAGTTTAGTAAAGACTCAAAAAAAAAGTGCAAAATAATTAGTGTGGAGGTAAGTGTTATAGGAAGATCAAACATGTTCATCCGATGCTTTTAAGATCCTGTACCTCAGTAACAATAGTGGTGGAACATTTGAAAAGAAACTTGGAAAAGATTTCATGTAAATTTCATGTCATGTTGTATTATTAGGTGCAGATTTCAGCTTTTCAGTTGTAGACTGGGAGACATGGGTGATTACAGCTGCTCGTAGGGACAGGGAATCATGTGAAATTATTCTGAATGCATTAGCCAAAAATTACCTTGCACAGATAATCAGAGAACTAACTCATAAAGACAATCTACTTGGTCTTCTGATCACCAACAGGCCTGAACTTTTCAGCTCAGTTAGCATAAAGCAGGGGATCAGCATCACTGAATGTGCCTGTAAATAGAAATATAAAGAAAGGCAGGGAGGTATTCCTGGAGACAAAGAGTGAAAAAAAAAAAGAATAATAATTTGGTCACTTGGGATGGTCATTGAAAAATTCGTCTCCAGGGCCCAAAAATCTTGAACATCAATGGATAAAGGTAAAGAGTATTTTACGAATGCACTAGAGAGATAGGTATGTGCTGAGCGAAGTTGAGAGGCCTGAGAAAGACACACCATGATCTGACAGATGCGTTAGAAAGCTGCTATGAGCCTCACTGTAAATTTAAACAGAGAAAAAGCATCACAGACCGACGGAAACTAAACAAAACTAAAATTAGCATAAGAAGAGCCATGCTTGAACCACTCAACAGATTTGGAAGTAAAATTCTACCCACTGACTTGACAGAAAATCCTATGAAATAGCAATCTTAAGTCAGTAAATAAATTAAAGCCCTCTGTCCGAAGACTCTGGGACTATAATGGCATCGATATGGATGATGACAGAGAGAATGCCAAAATACTAAATGACTTTTTGCAGAAAATGTTTTACTGGGGGTGTTAACACTGTTGTTCCTCCTATAAATCATCATGCATCGCACAAGTGCCAGAATGACAGATACCGAACTCAGTGACCATAAGATTGAAAAACAATTGAAAATGTTTGACTGGGGAAAGGCCAGTGGACCTGAAGTAATACTAGTAAAATTCTACATAGGGAATGTGATACAGCAGGCTCCTCATCTAGCAAAAGTGTACTTCCTTAGGTCACTGGAGAAGTACAGTGCAGAGTTTTCCTGTTTTCTTTTCTCTTTTTTTTTTTTCCAGGAAGGTTGTCGAACATACGGAAAAAACTGTAGACCTGTGTCTCTGACATCTGTGTGCTGTAGTAATTTTGAATATGTTGTATGCTTTTGTATTATGACATTTCTGGAGCCAAAAAAAAATCTCCTCTGTAGGAATTGACATGAATCCCGAAAATGATTATGTGAAACCCAGCTCACTCTGATCATCCACAAGACCTAGAAAGCAGTATACATCTCTGTCCAGGTTGACACCATGTTCCTTGACTTCTCAATTGTGAGAAATCTTCAATGGCAAAAGTAGCTTAGGGCATACCTCCAGGGAGTTTTGTAGGTTTCACAATATATATAAATGACCTGCTGGATAACATCAGAAGTTCCATGTAGCTTTTTGCAGATGATGCTTTTGTATACATAGAAGTTGCAATGCTAGAAAATGATACTGAAATGCCGGAAGACCTGTGGAGGATAAGTGCCTGTAGCAGGGATTGGCAGGTGACCCTCAACATAAACAAATTAAACAAATGTAATGTAATAAAAGTGGAGATAACATGATCATCAGATAATCACTGGAAGTAGTCACATCCATAAATTATTTCAGAGCATACATACCAAGCCATATAAAGTGGAACAACCACATAAAACAAATTGCAGATAAAGCAGATGCCAGATTTGTGTTTCTTTGAAAGGATTCTTACGATGTATAGTTAATGTCCAGAGAAAGTAGCTTACAAGACCCTTGTTAGACCAATAGTTGAATATTGCTAGTCTGTTCAGGGATCCATACCAGACAGTGTTGATTGAGGAAATAGAAGAGACCCAGTGAAGAGCAGCATATTTCCTTACAGATTAATTTAATGCCTGTAAAAGCAACATGAAGGTGCACAGCCAATTCACACAGCAGGCACTGCATGAGAGGTATTCTACATCAAGTCAACGAGTGTATTTGTTCGGTACACTAAATATCCCCTACCATACACCATAATGTGGCTTATGGAGTATTAATGTAGCTGAAGTTCACAATCTTTTAGCCCTAATAAAAGTCAATAAAACATCTTGTATTACTCATTCTGTGTGAGCAGGCAATGAAGGTAATGTGAGATGTAACAATTGTGATGAGTACAGGAATGCTCATTCTCCAGCTTGACAGCTGTCTTTTAATTGATTTGCTCATCAACATACTTTTGATCACAGCTATTGTAAAGGCAGTTTGCATTTCTAACTTTCCTCTTCTCCCTCCATTCATCAGCTGCTCTGTGTGCTATTTTATTGCTTCCAACGTTGTCTTGGAACTACTTTGTCCTTTGTAACAGTTGAAAACATCCACTTATGTTGTTGGAAGCTTGAGGTCTGGTACTGCAGGTTTTTGTAGGTGCTTGCCAGTCTGTGTTCCTCTGTGATAAATATAAAGACTTTATGAAAATACTTTCCATGTATTTCACACCTGTTTTAAAGTAAATTCTCTAATATGTTTTTCTCCTGTTAAGACATATAATACACTTGTTTTTCAAATGTTTTACAGGCAGCGCCACGTAGCAGCTGCTCAGAAGAGGGAACTTGGAGACTTGAACAGTGTCCAGGAAATCATGTCTGAAGAGTTTGAGGACAACAACGTTTCTGCAGTTCCTAGCTGACGAGAGCTTATTCCCTCCAGACAAAACATATTTCTGCCTTAAACAGAACCTGCAGAACTGTCACAAAAAGCCACTGAGTGACTTGTTAGCTGTACAACATCAAAGTGTGGTACTGTAAATAGTGGCATTCTGAAAAGACAGACAAATGAAATGTTATCTTGCCAATTACTGACACACAATATCATGACAAAATTCTCTTTTGTGAATAAAATTATTTTGTCTAAAGGCTTGTGAATTATTTATTATTATTATTATTATTATTATTTGTATTTTTGAGCTTTTCCTCATTACAGAGGCTTATCTCCAACATAATAATTTACTTGGAAATTACAATACAAACAATAAACTGTATTTTCAAAAGATTCCTCCAGGTGAATTATATGACTTCAAATCAATACAGTATGTTTGTTAATTTGTAAAAAAAGAACCCTCTAAAATACTAATGTCTAATCCAGTCATACTATTGGAGATTGATAATGACACCTGGTAGCAATGGTATTCTCCATGTTACTTTTACTTTGAAACCTAGTGGTTGCCTCACCTTCTTTACAGCTTCAATAAAATAACTGTGATTTACAGATTTCAGGGGCAGAGGGCAGTGTTGCTGCTAGTGTGCCACCAGCCACACTTTACAAGTCTCTGCATATATTTAAAGAGTGAGCAGCACAGTGAGCAAGTTGTGCTTGAGGAAAAAACAATAATTGGCTGGCATCTGGCTCCTATCATTTGACTCGCTGAAACATCACTCTCTGCATATACTTAAAGAACAAGCAGTGTAATGATACATCCCGTTCCTTGAATGAGAGCTATCATGTCCTTAAATATGTATAAGAGAAAAGATGTTCATGACAGAGTAGTGGTTAGCACCCCACTGTGGGAGGTGTTTTAAAAACTGTAGGTGCTGATACCAGAGCTAATGAACCAGTGACTGTACAGAAGTGAGTGGCAGTCAGTGACCCTAGCTGTTGAGTAGGTAGGTGTTGTGACTCGCCTATCTTTCAAAGTGCCGCCGCGCAGTTATGCACGTCCTCTACGTGCGGCGCTGTCTGCCGGCCATGCAGCAGCAGCGCCACCTAAGCGCCAGCCAGCCAGCGGCCGCTAGACTCGGACTCAGTTCTGATTTGACTGTCAAAGTGTACACACGTCTTACTTTGTTTACTTGATCTGTGACTTACATCTATTGTGTCGTCCTTGAAATATATTTGTTAAACTTCGAAGTTATAACAATTGGCGACAAGGATGGGATTTTTCTTTTTCATCGTTGACCCACAGGTTTCCATGGCTACTTTAGAGCAACTATTGCAAGGTCTCATAGAACAGCAAACGCTTCTCACAAATGTGATTCGTGATTTCGTGGCGGCATACAATGCGGGGTGTCTCTCGTCGTTCTCTCTCCCTCCTTTTCCTCCTTACGATGAGATGGTGGAAGACTGGTCTGACTACGAAACACGTCTTCGACAGCACTTCTTGGCATTTCATGTTGCGGACGACCAAACATGTAAGTCTCTGTTCCTTTCATGGATTTCACCTCAAATGTATCGGTTGTTGTTGCAATTGGCTCCTTTGAAAGATCCTGCGTCTTTGTCCTTTGCTGAAATGTGCTTACTTCTGTCCGTATATTTTCAAAAGCATACACATGTGGTAGCCTCTCGTGTTGCCTTTTATCATTGTCAAAAACAACCGAATCAATCCTGTCGCGCTTGGGCTGCTGAACTTCACGGCCTCAGTTGAAAGTGTCAATTTGTTACTGACGTTCACAAAGAATCTTATGCCGATTGCATGGTACGGGATGCTATTATCCGGTCAGTGCCCGACAAAGAAGTTAGGCAACGTGCCCTTCAGTCGGCAAATCCGACTCTAGATGAAGTCCTATCCATTGTTCAGTCCTTTGAAATTTCTCGCGCCGCTGGAGCGCAAATAGAGGCATGGGGTGACGTCAGGGACGTACAACCTCTGTGCGCTGTTGACGAAGCGTGTGGTGTGTCCTCGCCGGCCGACGTGGCCGCAGTACGGTCCCAAGCGCAGCCTCGGCCTAACCGTAAACAAACCTCTAAGAAACTGCAGCAAACCCCACTGCAACTTCCTTCATGTCCGCGGTGTTTTACGAAACATTCACAAGAGGATTGTCTCCAACATTGGGCCGTGTGTCACAAATGCAAAAAGATGGGTCATGTGTCATCTGTTTGCAAATCCGACCGCGTACCTGATGTTCATGAACATGACGCTGATTCTGCTTCTGTGTTGTCTGTCAATTGTACTTCTTCCCTTTCAGGGAAGTTATTCCTCACTGTCCAAATACTTGGTCGGGATGTTCGCATGCAGGTGGATACTGGTTCTGCTGCCACTATCATCAATTCTCAGACGTATCTTCAGTTGGGTTCTCCATTCCTGTCACCTGTCACTAGGCAATTACGGACTTACAATAAACAGAAGATTTCTCTCTTGGGACAATTTGATGCTGAGGTATCTTACAAATCTGTTGTTCGCACTGTTCTCATATTTGTGGTCGGCCATAGTAACGCGGAGAATCTTTTTGGTTTCGATGCCTTTCGCGTTTTTGGGTTCTCCATAGATGACTCTGTCAATATCGTCTCTGATGCTATTCCTTAAGCTCAATTGGATTCCTTGTCGACAACATTTTTGTCCCATTTTTCTTCTGGGTTAGGCCGTGCAAACGACTTTGAAGCTCATATCACACTCAAACCCACTGCTCGGCCTAAGGTGGTTTTTTTTTGCTCGGCCCATTCCTGTGGCCCTTCGTGATCGGGTCAAACGGGAGCTGGATCGTCTCACTGCTTCATCGGTCTTGCTTCCTGTCACTTCCAGTGAGTGGTCCTCTCCTGTCGTCGTCGTTGCTAAGCCCAGTCTCTGTGGCGATTTCAAAGCCACTGTGAATGCTCAATGCCTCAGTGACACTTACCCTATGCCTCGAGCTGAAGAATTGTTCACTAAACTTGCTGGAGGCCAGTATTTTTCTAAACTTGACCCGTCAGTAGCTTATCATCAACTTCCTCTCGACACTGCTTCCCGGCAGTTTCTGGTCTTTAACACGCCTTTCGGCCTCTATCAATACCAATGATTGCCATTCGGGGTTGCCAGCGCCCCTGCTCTCTTTCAGCGATTCTTGGAACAATTATTGCTCACTGTACCGGGGTGTATAAATTACATGGACGACATTGTTGTCGCTGGCTCCACCACTGAAGAACATCTTCAGAATCTCCGCACACTTTTTCATGTCTTACAGACTGCCGGTCTTAAGTGTAATCTTCATAAACCAAAATTTTTTTCATGCATCTATCATGTACATGGGGTTTGAACTCTCTGGGGATGGTATTCGTCCACTTCAGCAAACTGTCACTGCGATCGATGCCCTTCCTCGCCCTACATCTGTTAAGGAACTGCAGGCCTTCTTGGGGAAAATAGCATACTATCACAGGTTTTTACCGTCTGCTGCATCGGTGGTTCAGCCGTTGCATCGCCTGTTGCATAAAGACGTGCCTTTTCACTGGTCCGCGTCATGCGATGCGGCTTTCCCAAAATTGAAGACTATGCTGAAACAGGCCCCGTGCCTGGCTACTTATTGACCTGGCCAACATCTTGTTCTTGCCATAGACGCCTCTCAATACGGCATTGGTGCAGTCCTTGCGCACTGGTTTTCTGACGGTTCTGAACAACCCGTTGCTTATGGCTCCAAAATGCTCACGGATGACCAACAAAAGTATTCTCAAATTGAAAATGCTCTTCGTAAGTTTGGTGTTTTTTCTCTATGGATCCAAATTTCATCTTGTTATGAATCACAAACCACTTGTTTCCTTTTTTCATCCATCAATGTCACGTCCCGACAAGGCTGCACACCGCCTTCAGTGTTGGGCTCTTTACTTGTCTCGTTTCAATTATGAGATTCATTTCTGGCCGACGGCTCAACATGCGAATGCTGATGCATTGTCTCGCCTTCCCATGGTTCCTGATCTGGCATTCGATAGGGACGAACTTTTGTGTTTCCACCTGGATGTTGCCGAGCAGCGGATTGTGGACAGGTTCCCCATCACTGGGGACTGGCTGGCGGCTGCTACGGGTTCTGACCCTACCCTCTCCTGGATTTTACGTTGTATTCAGATGGGTTGGCCAGATCGTCCATCGGCTAAGACTTCTGAACCGTTGCGGAACTACTAAGCTTTGCTTTACTGCCTCATGGCTAGGGATGGTGTTATCCTCCTTTCCACCGAAAATGCTTCGCCGCGTGTTGTGGTACCTCGTCTTTGCGTGCTTCGGTCTTGCGCCTCTTTCACCAAGGGCACTGGGGTGTCTCTCGCACAAAATCTCTGGCGCGCTGTAATGTGTACTGGCCTGGCATCAACTCTGAAATCACACACATGTTCGCTGCCTGCGGCCCTTGTGCTTTACAGGCCGCCGCCCCGCAGTCATCTTTGTCACCGTGGCCTTCGCCTGAGAAGCCCTGGGAGCGTATTCATGCTGACTTCGTGGGACCTTTTTTAGGTACTTATTGGCTTCTCGTTATTGACGCCTACTCTAACTTTCCTTTCATTGTCCGTTGCACATCGCCTACCACCGCAGCAACCACCAATGCTCTAGCTCGCATTTTCTCTTTGGAAGGCCTTCCCTCTACTCTTGTTACTGATAATGGTCCGCAATTTGCCTCTTCCGATTTTGCGGATTTTTGTGCCCGTCACGGCAGCACGTCATGTCCCCTCTGTTCCATCCACAGTCAAACAGTGAGGCTGAATGTCTGGTCCGCACATTTAAGACTCAGATGAGGAAACTCCTGACTTCTTCTGCTGCTGATGATGCGCTTCTCCAATTTCTGGCTTCTTACCGTTTCAGCCCCATGGGCAACCACAGCTCGGCTGAGCTCTTACATGGCCGACATCCCCGCACGCTACTTCATCTTCTGCAGCCTTCCATCTCACGGCCGTGGGTGCCTTCGCTTGGCCAGTTCACCGCGACATTGTATGGGTACTCGGATATGGCAGGCGGCCAAAATGGGGTCGTGGCCGACGCCTGTATGAAATCCAGACGGACACAGGTGTTGCAGTGCGTCATTCGGACCAGCTTCGGCCTCATGTGCCGGCAACACCTGTTCCGGATGCCCCTACACCACATTCGGCTCTACCTGACGCTCAGGATCCTGGAATCTCTGATTACTCACAACACAGTCCTCTCACCATCATCTTGGTGCCAGCACAAGAACTGACGCCAACAGGAGACGTGCCCATGCAGGAACCAGATGACCACCATCTGTCACCTCCTTCTCCTACGGACGCGGACACATCGTCCATGTCTCCTGTTATAACAACCTGACTTGCCGCAATGGGCAGATTGGTGCACAGGGCCCCAGCAGATGCCACCCCCAAGTCTCCTGCATTTCTACCTGTTTTCATAGGGGACACTTCCGTCCGTACGGGAAGCCTCCTCCTTGAGACTTTACGGCCAGTCAAACAACACCTATGGACGTTATCAATCTACAGGCCACCTCGATCAAGACATGTGCGAAGACTTCAAAGGGGGGAAAAGTGTTGTGACTCGCTGATCTTTCAAAGTGCCGCTGCGCAGTTACGAGCGTCCTCTACATGCGGCGCTGTCTGCCAGCCATGCAGCAGCAACGCCACCTAAGCGGCCAGCCAACCAGTGGCCGCTAGACTCTGACTCAATTCTGATTTGATTGTTAAAGTGCACACACGTCTTACTTTGTTTACTTGATCTGTGACTTACATGTATTGTGTCGTCCTTGAAATACATTTGTTAAACTTGAAGTTATAACAGTAGGAGTTCCACAGAGTGAGCTGTCTGGAGGAAAGAGCTCCATGAAATCTAAGAAAGCAAAATGTCAAAAATAATAAATGTATCATAATTATTAATTATGAAGTTACATATCAGATCTGTTAGGTACGTAGCACAGAGAGACAGTATATGAATAGACAGCTGTCCTCATTTTTCATGTCTTGAGTTGTACTTTTGAAGATAAAATGAGAAGGTAAACTGCATCTTGCTTCTTATTTATATGGTGGAGTGAACGAGAACAAGAAGTTAATTTTCAAGAGCTTTATCTGCAGCCTGTATGGAGGTGAAGTCTGAGCCAAGTTGGAAGAAAAAGGCACATGGATTCAGGGCACAGACTAACTGGACCCAGATGAATAATACTTGATGGTGACCGAATATTCAGTAGGCAACATTCACTGTATATAAAATTAATGTTAAGGTGGCAACATATTTAAATGTTTGGTGCATGAGATGAAGTATAACAAACCACTAAGCATCTGAAGAGCCAACCTGAAACACCTCAGCAGCACAGTGAGCAATTGGTGCTTGAGAAAAAAACTATGATTGGTTGGCATCTGGCCCTAACCATTTGACTCACTGAAATATCTCTCATGCAGTTATTTTAATTGAAGTATATAGAACCTTATATGAGTATAATGCATGTAATTCACCTTGACTGTAGCCACTTTCTAATTAGTTGCACTTTGAGTGCAAATTATGGCTTGATCACTAACCTAGCATGCATTTATTTTAGCACATGTTCCTGCTTTATCTGGCTCCTGTCCATGTACTGGAAGGATGGAAATGGCAGTTTGTTAACAGAACTAAAATACGTTAAAGATAGATGGAAATGCTGTGCGGGTCTGAAGAACTGTTAAATGGTATTAGTGACATCAACATAAGACAGTAATGTAGAGCACCAGACTACTGAGTGGCTAATTGAGAAAGCCTTTCTGTAAGAAATGAAACAACACGTATGGAACCAAAAAGCTGTACCATCTGATATTTGTAAAGAATTTACCTATTCTTGATAAACTTCAAAATTTGGAAAGAACCACAACTACCAGAAGATTGGAAACATTTTAATTTGTCCATTACATAGAAAAGGAGACCCAGTTGTTTGCACTAATTATAAGGGAATGTTTTTTTTTCCATATGCAAAATACTTTAATCCTAGTTTTATCAACTCTACAGTCACATCTGGAAGGAATTTTTGTGGTTTTCGAAGGAAATGGCCCAGCAATGGATAATATTTTCATCTTATCAACCCTACTTGAAAAGAAATTTGAATTGATGTTAATATGCTTTTAACAGGTTCCTAGAAAGCATTTGATACTATAAGAGAAACTATCTATGGGGGTACCCATAAGAATTAATTTAGCCTGTAAAAATATCACCTCAAGAATCTAATTGTAAAGTATGAAACAGTCTCTCAGAATTCTTTTTCTGTTACTTGTGGATTCAAAGAAGGAGATGCTATATCAGCTGTGCTTTTCCATGATGTAGGTTTGGGAGAAAATGGGCAATATATCTATTCATTTGCCACAATATTGTGGAATAATTTACATGGAATCATGTTACCCATGAATAACAATGTCTAAAAAAATTTGTAGAATATAAATAGCAAATAGGTTTTATTTGCTTTGCTGGACATAAGAAGTAAACTTTTTCTAGTAAAATTACGTGTGGACAGAATGACTGGGCAGTACATACCTTGATGAAGTGAAATTACTAGTACTGCAGATATAAACACCTAAAACTAGATAAATATTACACATAGGTTTCAAAACTTGAATGTTCCTTCCTCAGGGAAGAAGAGGAATAGGTGGGGCAAGTCGGAAAGGGTGGGGATGGGGAGTCTCTCAGAACCATTGTGAGGCTGAGGGGATACTGAGATGAAGGGGAAGCTGTCTGAGTAGGCAGTCAAAGATAGTGCACTGGTAAACGCTATGCCAGTTTCGGTCAGATATGATAGGAGGACAGAGTGAAAAGTAAAGTTGGATTGAAAGGAAGAGAGATGAGAAGTGTAATAAGTAGTGTAATGAAGAACAAGAGGAAATAAGAAAAGGAGTTTTTTGGTTGGACAGGGTGGGGGTAAAAGAGAGCGCACACAGGCATTATTGTTCTGTTGAGTCAGGCTGTAGAGCAAGCTCAGCAACTGTGCACTGGGTGTCCCCAAGGTGAACAGTACTGTTTTAATTTGTCAACTGACCACCACTAAAATGGGTGATCATTTAAATGGACCCACAACAATTTGCCAATAACGCTAACATCCATCTACTGCAGTATGATGGAATACGCATGTATCATTTTGAAGACTAAAATTCTTCTCTCTTGGAATCAACACAGATCCCACCAACAACATTCCTGTGGAACTCTGTGTGCTGCATTCACTCACAAGATCGATAAGGTAGTAGGTAGTGGCATCTGACTTAATGCTGTGTTCCTTGAGTGCAAAACACTGGAGCTTATGGAATATTGGTCTATATTTGTGACGGGATCATAAGATTTATTAGCAGGTAGAATTTAGCCTGTCGTTCTAAATTGGGAGTTGTCATGAGATATGAAAGTAGCTTGGGGCATATGCCGATTGAGTATTATATGGATGTTACTATTCGTGATCTATGCAGATGATGTGGTGGGTACTATTGGGAGTCCTGCAAGACTGCGGATTATATGGCTGTTACTATTCATGATCTATGCAGATAATGTGGTGGGTAATGTTGGAAACTCTGCAAGACTGCGGGAGATGTTGCTAAGCTAATGTGGTATCATAGTTTTAAAATAGATGAATTGAAGGATGTTTCTCTCTTCAAAATTCAATCACTAGTTTTGGGGTAGATACAGTAGTTAGAACTTAGGATTTATCTGTTGTGAACGTGAAACTGATTCCTGTTGTATGTGGAATTTCATGGCTTCATATCTAAATAAGAAAATACATCATGTTGGGTAAGGAAGAAACTAGATAAGCTATTTCTTTATGGAGAATGCAGAAGGAACAGAAGAGAACAATTGAGTTGTATGCATATAGGTATCCTGACAGGCGGTGTCCAAGAAGAATGACAGTTGAGCAAATGTTTAAAAAATTGTTATTAGAAAAGCACTGGAGTACTACACAGATGGAGAGGAACAAACCTGCGATGCCTGGAATAACAAAATTGATGATCTGGCTGCTATTGCTCATAATCAACATGTTAGATCCAGAGAAACTCTGATTTCCTTTAGAACAAGTCAGCCTACTGTTCTCTGCATTTTGTGTGCACATGTCCATTTCTGTCATGCCAGTTCACCAGCAGATTAACCAACAGGATTTCAGATGATGCATGGAATTGTGTCACTTGTTTGGTACGTGGTTTATGGAGACTATAATTAGTCCTTATGTCATAAAAGAAATGTTAATATGTAAAAGATACACACAATCTCTTACAAAAGTTCTTCCATTTCTTCAGAGGAAGCACTACTTGAAAGAAATGTGTAGTACGAGCTTGGTGGGTGCCCAGCTCACTACTTGGTTGTGGCTTTAAAGTGCTCAACCAGCTCTTTCGAAGCCGCCTGATAGAACATGAAGATGTTATTAGTTGGCCTGTATGTCAGCTTAATTGAAGCTGGGACAGAATGTGTGTATCCCATTTGCCTGCCTCTAGTGATATCCTTTGAAAGTGTGATAACATTTTTCAAAATGTTGGCAAATCGTGTAACAGGCAGGCATGGTTACCATCCTGGCATACATAGTCAGACATGTGGAAACTGCCCAACTACATCCATGCCAGCTAGCTAACTGGCCCTCATTGTTAATCCGCCAGATGGCAATTGATTGGTGGCCAGCACTTCTCCATGAATCCTGGAAGTGATGAAGTGATGTGCTAATGCCCATGGCTAACCACGTGCGTGTAGATTAACTAAACTGGTAGCTAAAAATTTGGGGTGAGGAGGGGGGGGGGGGAGGAGGAGGAGGAGGAGGAGGAGGAGAGCGGGGCTGGCACCATCATGGGAAGGTTAAGAGGACAAAGGAGTTTAAATACCTGGGGTACTGGATCCAATCAGATAAGGAGGCCAACAAAGGAACAGCCAGAAAACTAGACCTGACCTACAAGCCTAACAGAAAAAGTACAATAAATGGGCGTTTGCCTATGAGGCCAAAATCAAACACTAATAACTTGATAGTAAACCGGAAGCATTGTTTGCTTTGGAGTGCCTCATTTTAAATAAGGAGGAAAGGAAGATTGTGAGGAAAATACTGAGATCACAGAATACTACTGATGGGACTTAGAAGAAGAGGAAAAATGAAGAACTCTACACATACACTAAAAAGCTAACAAACACAATGACGTAGTGGAGGTTTAAGTTCTACTGGCACCTACTAACGATGGACGAATGCAGACTGACCAAAAGGATCTTCGACTGCATTATGGGGTTGAAGGTTACATCTGAATGGCTAGATGAGGTGAAGAGTTATACAGTGGAAGTTGGAATTATGCCAGACAAAAGAAAGCAGATGGTATACTCTGTGGAGGTATTGATATTTATATTTTCTGAAAGTCGGGTAAAAGAACCGATTTGGAAATGTTACTTAACATTTATAACATGAGTTCTGTTGTTAATTTTCCCACCAAACCTACACAAGAAAGTATTACACTAATTGGCAGCAGTTTGAATGTGAGTATTTAATAAGTGATATAAATATTTATTCAATAATTAATGATATTTATGACAATACACAGCTAACCATACTAAATAACTTAACAGATTGCAATGGAGCAGTATTATAAAAAGCATAGTCAGTAACACAGACAACAAAGTTTCATAGCAGCTTTGTAAGAAACTGATTGGAGGGGTGTGTAAAATGTGGCAGATGTCAAATACAAATTTGATATTTTTATACTTGGGGTTTCTATCAATGTTTAACTACTGCTTTCGCAAGGAAACGATGAAGTATGTCACTAATGAGAAATCAAAGAAGACCTGAATTACAAAAGGAGTCAAAATGCCATATGCAAGGAAAGCAAATTGTTTGAAATAGGTCAGAGACAGAAGTAGGTTTGATTAAGTATTACGAGAATTGCTGGACTGTCTTAATAAAAGTGATTAAAAATCTAAAAGCCTCTGTATTTTGTCTGCAATTAATAATTCAGATAGTAAAATTAAATATGTGTGGATAGTAGTTAAATGAGAAATGGGGAAATCAGTGAGAAAATGTGAGTGCTCTGTTACTAAATAAAACAGCTATATAATAAATAACAGCAGTCAGATAGCCAACGTATTTCATAAATACTTCCTTGAAGTAGCTCAGAAGATTGTCATGGAAAATCCAAATAAAAAGGGCAATAGAAATATTATTCCATGTTATGCCAAAGATATTAAGAATATAATTAAATCCTTCAGAACCAAAAATTCTCATGGAGTTGATATTATTTCAGGTCAAGAACTAGAATTATGTTCGTTATAAACACGCAATTTATATAGTCATATATTTAATGTATCATCATATGAGGGACATTTCCAGATAGGCTAAAATATGCTAATGTGAGGTGCTTTTACAAGAAAGGTACTAAGACATATTAATATTCATTGGCCACTTCCAATACTTACGTACCTCAGAAGGCATCAGAAAAGATTGTCTGTGCCAGAACCACAACACATCTCCCTCAAAATGAAATACTGAGTCAATCTCAGTTTGGATTTTGGAAGGATCTCTTATCAGAACATGCTATTTTTCAATTCACATACTAGATTATACAAAAGTTAAATGACAAAATATTACGAAGTGGTGTTTTCTGTGACTAGTCAAAAGCATTTGATTGTGTAGTTCACAGTATTTTCCTAGAGAAGCTCAGTCTGATGCGCCTTTTGCATTTTTATGCTTTTATGTTTTCATTTTCTTCTGAGGCAAGGAGAACAGGTGAAGTGGTTGCCCAGCATAGAGCCTGTGCCTACCATCATGTATTTTTGATTTTCAAGTGTAAAAAAAAAAGATGTTTTGCCTTTTCCTTGGTAAGAGGAAGGACTTGCTATCTGCTAATGAACAAAGGTTGACTCTCATTATTTTAGAGCATCATCTGTGGTAGCAATTTTGGGTTGAGAAAATAAGTAAAAAAGTCTGTATTTTCGATGTGTAAAAGAAATATTACATTCGTAATCTGTTAGTAAAAATTGAGTTATTTTTGCAAGTGGTACTGTAATATAGAAGAATTCAAGAAACCCACCTGTGTACCTTGGGGCTAATATGAAGATCCAGTTACAAAAGGAATGATGGACACGGTCAAGATTTTGTAAGTGGAATCGGTGATCAGACATAGTATTATTAATTGGTAAGCATAAATCTACAGCAAGAGAGAGACTATTTCATCCATGCAGAACTAATATAAATTGATATGAACCCATTTACAGGCATAGCCCAGCTTATTGTGCTTGTACGAGTGCCAAAAAATTAATCTCATTATTTCCATATATCTAAACATTTATTATATATTTTTTGCTATATTATATCAGATATTATGTTATTACAAATATTGCTGGTAACTGATTTTCATTCTACATAACTAAAACAGTGCAGAGAGCTATATTAAGAAACTCAATGAGAGTACACAACATAACATCATCTTCAGAATGGGGAATAACAAACAAAATTGCACTACATAGATAGATACTTGTTTTGCTTTTATGCTTGTTATCCATAAACAATCTTCCATCATATAGCCAACAAGAAAAAAATTGTTCTCTTTGCTAGTAATGCAAATATTGTAATCAAACCTAGTTGATTAACTTCAGGTATGTGCAAATGTAAATAATATTTTCTTGAACATTGATAACTGCTTATCTGCTAATGGACTGTCACTGAATTTAGATAAAACACAACAGATGCAGCTGAGTACTGCACAAGGCCTGACCACACCATCAGAGCAGTGCGGAGTGGCCGCGCGGTTTGAGGCGTCATGTCACGAACTGCGCGGCCCCTCCCGCCGGAGGTTCGAGTCCTCCCTCAGGCATGGGTGTGTGTGTGGTGTTCTTAGCATAAGTTTAGTTTAGGGACTGATGACCTAAGCAGTTTGGTCCCTTTGGAACTCTCTCTCTCTCTCTCTCTCTCTCTCTCTCTCACACACACACACACACACACACACACACACCATCAGAAGGAATGCATGAGAGTAAATCAGTAAATGAACAAAATATTCTAAATTCTTAGGTGTTTATATTAATAAGAACTGGAAGCGGAAGTAACACATAATATTATTATTATTATTATTATTATTAAGCATTACAATCCATGAAGGCTTTTTGCTGCAGAATGGACAATGTTGAACCACTTTGCTCTGTCTTTACAAGTAATTTGCCACTGTCTGTCATGTCCTAGTTTTCTGAGATCGTCTTGAATATTGTCCAAGTATCTCATGCGTGGGCGTCCAAGAGGTCGTCTTCCGGTGGGAATCTCTTCAGTCACTTTCTTGATGGTCCTGTTTGGTGGTGCTCTGATGACATGCCCTATCCATTTCAGTCTTTTGGCTTTAATTTTGGCCACTATATCGGAGTCTTTATATAATTTGTAAATTTCATTGTTATTTAGCAATCTCCATTCATCACTGATCCTATCTCTTATGGGTCCAAATATTTTTCTCAAAATTTTTCGTTCAAATACTCTTAATCTGTTTTCCTCTTTTTTTGTGAGAGTCCAGGTTTCAGATCCATAGGTGAGTACTGGTATAATCAATGATTTGTATACTTGTAGTTTGGTGTTCCTAGATATTAACTTGCTTTTGAAAACTGTCAAGAGACTATAGTAGCATTTGTTAGCCTTCTGAATTCGTGATTCTATTTCAATTTTTATGGAGTTGTCAGAGGTAAGTAACACATAATAGATTATTTTAAATGTCGAAACTCTATGACTTTTGCATTATGAATAATATCAGGTTCTGGAGATGAATACATCAAAAAATTGACACAGTTTTCCTATTTTCATTCATTAGTGTCTTATGGCATCATTTCCTTAGGTAACACATAACTGGGGGAAAAGTATTTGTTGTAAAGTGTGTAATGAGAATAAGAGACATATCTTTAATTAGTCGGACATACTGATAACCCTCTCAGTGCATTCAAATGAAACTATCGATCCAGAGACCTTTTCAGGTCTCAGACATCTGTTATGTAAATATACCGACTGAAGCAACAGATGAAAATTTGTACCACACCCGGCATTCAAACACAGATCTCCCTCTTACAAGGCCGATGCGCTAACAACTATGCCAGCCTGACACAGTGGCTTTGCACAACTGTATGGTCTATCCTAGCATGCCTCCCTTCGTCAATCCAAATTCCTATTCATGCCTCAGCTCGCTTGGTATTCTCCCTAAACTCGAACAGTGCAGGAACCCAAGTTTGAATCCTGGCCTTGGTACAAATTTTTGGTTATCACTGAAGTGTGCATATATACACCTATGTACATTTACTCCCTTATGAAGTTTGCTGTCAACAATCATCAGAATGATGTTAGCTTTACAAATATAATACTTGATGGAGAAGTGGTTTACCCTATCATTAGTGTGGCATTGAAAGGAGTGAGGTGGTTGTTGTTGTTGTGGTCTTCAGTCCTGAGACTGGTTTGATGCAGCTCTCCATGCTACTCTATCCTGTGCTAGCTTCTTCATCTCCCAGTACCTACTACAACCTATGTCCTTCTGAATCTGCTTAGTGTATTCATCTCTTGGTCTCCCTCTATGATTTTTTCCCTCCATGCTGCCCTCCAATACTTCATTGGTGATCCCTTGATGCCTTAGAACATGTCCTACCAACCGATCCCTTCGTCTAGTCAAGATGTGCCACAAACTCCTCTTCTCCCCAATTCTATTCAATACCTCCTCATCAGTTATGTGATCTACCCATCTAATCTTCAGCATTCTTCTGTAGCACCACATTTCGAAAGCTTCTGTTCTCTTCTTGTCCAAACTATTTATCGTCCATGTTTCACTTCCATACATTGCTACACTCCATACAAATACTTTCAGAAACGACTTCCTAACACTTAAATGTATACTGGATGTTATCAAATTTCTCTTCTTCAGAAACGCTTTCCTTCCCATTGCCAGCCTGCATTTTATATCCTCTACTTCGACCATCATCAGTTATTTTGCTCCCCAAATAGCAAAACTCCTTTACTACTTTAAGTGTCTCATTTCCTAATCTAATTACTTCAGCATCACCCGACTTAATTCGACTACATTCCAATATCCTCGTTTTGCTTTTGTTGATTTTCATCTTATATCCTCCTTTCAAGACACTATCCATTCCGTTCAACTGCTCTTCCAAATCCTTTGCTGTCTCTGACAGAATTACAATGTCATCGGCAAACCTCAAAGTTTTTATTTCTTCTCCATGGATTTTAATACCTACTCCGAATTTTTCTTTTGTTTCCTTTACTGCTTGCTCAATATACAGATTATGTAACATCAGGGAGAAGCTACAACCCTGTCTCACTCCCTTCCCAACCACTGCTTCCCTTTCATGCCTCTCGACTCTTATAACTACCACCTGGTTTCTGTACAAATTGTAAATAGCCTTTCACTCCCTGTATTTTACCCCTGCCACCTTGAGAGAGAGTATTCCAGTTAACATTGTCAAAAGCTTTCTCTAAGTCTACAAATGCTAGAAATGTAGGTTTGCCTTTCCTTAATCTAGCTTCTAAGATAGGTCGTAGGGTCAGTATTGCCTCACGTGTTCCAATATTTTTTACGGAATCCAAACTGATCTTACCCAAGGTCGGCTTCCACCAGTTTTTCCATTCATCTGTAAAGAATTCGCGTTAGTATTTTGCAGCCGTGACTTATTAAACTGATAGTTCAGTAATTTTCACATGTGTCAACACCTGTTTTCTTTGGAATTGGAATTATTATATTCTTCTTGAAGTCTGAGGGTATTTTGCCTGTCTCACACATTTTGCTCACGAGATGGTAGAATTTTGTCAGGACTGGCTCTCCCAATGCTGTCAGTAGTTCTAATGGAATGTTGTCTACTCAGCCTTTTCTAATTATATAAAAATAGCAAAGATTTCTCTACCTTTGTCCATATAACTTTCCCCTATAGTTCTTAACAGGCCCATAGGCCCATAGCATCTCTGGTTCCTTTTCCACTTCTAAATCCAAAGTGCTCCTCTGCAATCCCTCTATCCAGCTTGCCATGTAGCCTTGTATTCAACACTCTCAGCAGCACTTTAGCTGCATGAGACATTAGACTGATGGTGCTATCCTCTTCACATTTTTTAGTATTTCTCTTTTTCTCAATTGATATCATAACTGTTGCAAGGAATTCCTCAGACTATTCCCCTTTGTCATTTATCTCATTACAGAGGCAGACTATTTCTTTTCTTGCCTTGTTATGTATGTACTTATGTTTGAGACTAACAAACCACATTTCACAATTTTGGTAATGTCATGAATTGAATGATCATTTTTGAGTTACTGCTAATGAAACCTTTTGTATTTATGTAAATACTGTATGCATGTTAGTGTTACCAGAAACTAAACCAAATTTAATGAATATATTATTGTAAATAGCTGTCCACAAGCCAGTGCTTTCAGTACATCTAAAAAAAACTGTTTTTGTAACATAATTTACCTTGTGCACACATGAGCTCATACTGATTAGCATTTAAATAAATAATTGCAATACCACATATAGGTTACATTTTTTATAAGGCGAGGGAGATTATTACTTTCATAAAGGGTTTTGGCACATGAGTGAGAACTATGCAGACCTAACTGGCAATCAATGATATCTTCCGCTTGGATGTTTAGAATAGATACATCAGCTCAGAGAGAAATCATTTTCCAAGAAGCTCACAGTGATTGTGAATATTCACATGAAGGGTACAGAATTCCTATAGTTTGTGGCTTTCAATACTGCGGATACAATCAGAGTGAACAGATATTAAAAGTGCTTGGATGAGAATTAATAAAATTTGGATTGTCTGTTACTGTTTGCAAGCAATCCACTTGAAAGTTTAACTCCATTAAACATTTCCCTGCATATTAATACTGGGGTTGCCTATCACTCAACTTTCTCCTTTTATTTTTTAAATGATGGTGGTTGTAATTCTTATGATCTTCAGGGCGAATGCTGGTTCAATGCCTCTCTCCATCCTAGTTTGTCCTGTGCAAGCCTCTTTATCTCTGCACAAGTACTGCAACCTAAATCTGTTTCAACATACTTACTTTAGTCAAGCCTTGCTTCTTTTACAGCTTTTCTTTTCCACACTTACCTCCATGATCAAACTGCCAGTTCCCAGAAGCCTCAGGATGTGTCCTATCAATTTCTTTTAGACAAGTTTTTTCTTTTCTTTTAGACAAGTTGTGCCACTAATTTCTATTTTCCTCAGTTCTGTACATACTTCCTCCTTAGTTATCTGATCAAATAACCTACTCTTCAAAGTTCTTCTGTAATACCAGTACTACATTTCAAAAGTTTCTACTCTCTTCTCATCTGTGCTGTTTATTGCCCATGTTTCACTTCTGTATAAGGCTACACTCCAGACAAATACTTTCAGAAAAGACTTTCTAACACTTGAATGCTAACATACACTGGTGTCAAAAAGTAAAGCAACAAATGGAAAATTTGCAAGGTTGCATTTATTTTGCCACAAAACAATATAAGCAGGTGATAGTAAAGTAGAAATAAAGTAAAGAATACAGACTGTAAACAACTGCAACATGTGTAATCATAGACAAAAATGTTCTTCATGTTTTCCGACTTAACAGATTTGCACCCACATTCTGACAACTGATTAATGTACTCAGTATGGGGTGTGACCATCTCTGGCTGCAACATAGACCTGACAATGACAGGACATGCAATGCATGATGTCATCAATTTCATGTTGACACAATGATGCCCATTCTTCCTGCAGAGCTGTTCACAAGTCTTGTGGAATGGATGGTGGATGCAGACGTGAAGCGACCCATCTCCACAGTGCATCACAGACATGCTCTACAGGATTCAAATTGGAAGAGTGAGCAGGCCACACCATGCACGCAATATCTTCTGTATCTAAGAAAACATCAACCACCCATGCTCTATGAGACTGAGCGTTATTGCCCATCAATACATAGCCTGGTCCCACAGCACCTCACAACAATTGCACATGAGGTCCCAAGATCTTGTCATGATACCTGAAAGCAGTTAAACCTTACTGATTCACCCATACAATTTCATGAAGAGCTGTTTGAGTGGTCAACATAATCCCTTCCCACACCATTAGGGACCCTGCTCAAAATCGATCTCTTTCCACAAAGTCTGGGTCCTGAAATCATGTTTCACAGTCTCTCCAGATGCAAATCCATTGAGAATCACTCTCCAGACAAAATCAGGGCCCATCTGCGAACATTGGTCCAATGTTCAACCGTCCAGGTGACATGGCGACAACTCTACTCTAGACGTTCTCTTCTGAGAAGATGCATCGGAGGTATACTTACATCAAGTCTCCAACAATAACGGCCACTCTGCTGATGCCTTTTCTACACCATTTGCCTCAATACAAGATGTCCAGTGGATGCTGCAATGTTAGGTGCCAGTTGCTGTACAGTACTAAGGTGGCACTGTCATGCCCTTACAGCAAATAATGGTCCTCTCTTTCTGATGTCAAATGTGGTCAGTCATGCCCTGGTCTTTGGAGTACAGTTTTGGTCTCTACAAACTGTCACCACATCCGAGTAACAACAGAATGATTAACATTAAGCCATCAGGCCACATCAGTATGCGACTGTCCTGCTTCCATTCTTCCTGTGGCTCTCCACTGCAGAGAGTCTGGTAGGCATCATCTCTGTGCCATACTGCTGCCTGTGACTGTGTACAAAGTGATTGCGGATGTGGGACTACCTGACAAATACTAGCCCATTTGATGGGTGCCCTGATGTCATCACTGGCATGGTTGTCCCTTGACCGCTGAACATGATCGTGCAGACGTCTGTTGACAGTTAGTATGATTATATCTTCATGTAGACATAGGATGGGGAAATAGTGGTTTGTTGCTTTAATTTTGGACACCAGTGTATATTCCTTTTCAGAAACACCCTTGTTGCTTTTGCCAGTTTGCAATGTGTATCCTCTCTATTTTTCCCCTTATCAGTTATTTTGCTGCACATATAGTGAAACTTTTCTACTACTTTTAGTGTCTCACTTCTTAATCTAATTCTTCTCCATCGCTTGATTTAATTCAACTACAGTCCATCATCTTTGCTTTACTTCACTGATATTCTCCTTATAACCTGATTTCAAGATGGTATCACTTCTGTTCAACTGCTCTTCCAACTGATAGAATTGCAGTGTTGTCGGCAAAGATGAAAGTTTTTATTTTTTCTTACTGAACTTTAATTCCCTCTCCAAATTTCTCCTTGATTTACTTTACTGCTTGCTCAATGTGCAGTTACATCAAAGATAGGTTATAACCCTGTTTCTCTCCATTCTCTGTGAGAAGGTCTTCTTTGTAAACTTCTCAACACGGTACCTTGCTGCTGAATAACATACCTGTTAAATAAAATGCATTGTGACAGGCCTTTCCTATTAGTAACATAAAACAGTAAAAGTAAAATGAGACATCTAAATAATGGTCTGCCTCAGTGCTGTCCAACTTACATGTTTCAGCTATACCAAATACAACATCTACAAAATTTATATATGCTGATGACCTTGTCATTGCGCCTGCAGGAAATTCATTGAGGAAGGCAGAAATATCATATTCAAAGACCTGACAGTGCTGGGGAGATACTGTTCTGCCTGGAAACTAATTTCAAACTAGACCAAAACTGAAGTGTCGTGCTTTCACCTCAGTGATGTCTGACTCCTTAGCTGTGTGGTCAGCACAGTTGAATGGCACTTGAATGGCCTGGATTCAATTCCTGGCTGGGTCAGAGATTTTCTCTGCTTGGGGACTGGTTGTTGCATTGTCCTCATCACCATTCCATCATCATCAACAAGCAAGTCACTGAAGTGGCGTCAAATAAAAAGGACTTGTACCAGGTGCCTGAACTTCCTGAATGGGGTCTCCCAGCCAAATATGCAACGCATGCATTCATTCACCTCAATAATAACCAAGCACATCTAGAACCACAAGTATACTGTAACAACATCTTATTTTGCTATAATCCTTTCCCAAAATATTTAGGGGTCACAATGGACCAAACAGTATCTTTTTTAAAAAAATCTAGAAAAAATTGCAATGAAACTCAGTACCAGGATCAATATAATCAATAAATTGTGGAGTGCCACTTTAATGGTGAATACAACCACCCTCAGAACACCAGCAGTCAGTTCTGTGTCCTCATTCGCTGAATACTGCCCTCCAGTTCGGCTGTATATTAAAAAAATCTTAAAAACCGTATGTGCAAGTTAATTTGTGCCGTGAATGTAAAAGACTCATTCCACATCATTACAATATATCATGAAAAACAATCCATGGAACATGTAACTAGCTAACCAACCATGTGCAGAAGATTGACACCAAACTGAATTAGACCATGAGAATAATTAGTGGCTTACCCTCGTTACCTGCTTTGAGTAATATTGCCCCTCCTCAGACAGGCAAGATTAGTTAAGGAATACAACAAAATTTTAGCCAATCCCCACCTTCCATCACACAGTGACCTGGCTGATGTTGATCTGCAGTAAAATCTAGATCTCCCCCGCTACCATTAGCAGAACTACTTTTGAGGGACAGTTTCAAAACTAATGACATGTGAAGAGAAGCCTTGAAACTGGCTCAGGCTCCACTCATTACTGACCCTATTTCATGACTACCAAAAATACCGCAGCCTCGCCGTATGTGGAAAACCCTCAAGCGAGTAAGAATGTCACACTGCATGTCATGAATCAGTCTACAAATGGGGACTAACTGAATCACAACTGCAGCTGATAAGAACCTCTTCAGAGTGTTCATCACATTGTCACCAAATGCCCCCTTACAGCGTATACAGGAGAAAAATGTGATTTCTTTGAAGTTTCAAACTCTGTACTGGACTAGATTAATAGCCTCAACTTTAAAATTTAGATTTATATAGACACTCTTTGTGTGATCCATTTTATCTTCGGACTAGACTGTGAAATTTTATCACTTTTTTTTTATACAATATTTTTCTGTGTTATACTAAGTCCATGTAAGCCATAGGCTAAATAATAAACTCCCATATAAAACATTGCTTCCCTTTCACATCCTTCAACTGTACATTCTGGTTTCTGTACAAGTAGTAAATAACATTTTGTTCCCTGTACGTTATCTCTGTTACCTTCAGAATGCCAAGGAGTTTATTCAAGTCAACATTGCCAAACGCTTTCTATAAATTGACAAATGCTGTAAGTGTAGATTTTACCCTCTTTAACCGATCTTCTAATTTACATTGTAGGGCACATTTTCCTCGCATGTCCCTACATTTCGTCAGACCTCGAACTGATCTTCTCCAAGGTTTGCCATTTTTTCAGGCTTCTGTAAATAATTCGTATTAGTATTTTGGAACCACGACTTGTTAAACTGTTGGGTAGGTAGTATGGTATTGACATTTGTCAGCACCTGCCTTTTTTTGGAATTGGAATTATTTCATTATCTTGAGGTCCTAGTGTGTTCTACCAATCTCGTATATCTTGTGCACTAGTTGGAAGAACATCATCGTATGTCCTCCCAGAATCTCCATAATTTTGAGGGAACATCATCTACACTAGGGAATTTGTTTCATCTTAGATCTTTCAGTGCTCTGTGAGATTCTTCTTGCAGTATCATATTTCGCATCTCATTTTCTTATACTTCATCTTCCATTTCCATAATATTTTCTTTTAGTTTCTTTCTTGTATCATTTTGTATTGCCCTTCTTTACATTCTTTCCAGCTTTCAACATGATCTCATTTGCTTAATACTGATTTGCCATCTGATCTCTGTATATTCATACAGACGCCAAAAGTCTCTTTAATTTTTCTATCAGTAACATCTATTTTCCCTACAGCCATGCAAGCTTCTACAGCCTTGCACTGTTTCTCTAGCAGTTTGTGCTTTGCTGTTTTGCATTTTCTGTTAATATGTTTCGACTTCTCTATTCCCTTTTACCTTCTTGATTTGCTACATTTTTATATTTTCTCCTTTCGCCCCTTACATTCAATGACACGTGTGTTATGCATAGATTTCTACTGAGCCTCGTCTTTTTCCTGTTTGATTATCAAATTACGATAAGCAGAAGTTAGAGTTTATTGTACTGTAATTCAGCAACTACCATCAGCCGTCTCCCATTGAAGTCCACAATGTAATCTCACATGCTGGCCCTGCAGTAGTTTCCCTTTGTATACTCTTACTGTAACTGCAAGAACTTGCAGGAGACACAATGGCCCCTTAAAAAGCATAGGTTATGTAACATAATCTTGTTTTCAACATGTACGAGCAGGGTAAAATTCCTACAGACTTTGAGAAAAACATTATGATCCCCATTCCAAAGAAGGCAAATGCTACAAGATGTGAAAATTATAGGACACTCAGCCTAGTTACTCACGCCTCTAAAATATTAAAATCAATTATCCTAAAACGCATAGAACAAAAAGTCGAAGCTACACTCTCTGAAGACCAGTTTGGATTCCGGAAAGATAGAGGAACCAGAGAAGCAATATTTGCTCTAAAACTAATAATAGAGAAACGACTAGATAAGAACCTGAAAACATACATAGCTTTCGTAGATGTAGAGAAAGCCTTTGATAATGTTAAATGGGATAAGATGTTTGAGGTACTCAAAAAAGTAGGAATAGACCATAAAAGATAGAAAAATGATATGGAACCTGTACAAAAACGAGACAGGAGTTATCCGCGGACGGACAAAACAAGAAGAGGTGCAGATACGGAAAGGTGTCCAACAAGATTGTGCACTATCCCCTGTTATCTTTAATGTATACATTGAAGAGGCGCTGAAAAAAGTAAGGGAAAATTCACATACAGGTGTAGTAATTCATGGCCAACGAATAGATATGATAAGATATGCCGATGATATAGCTGTCCTGGCTGAAACTGAAGAAGATCTTGTAGTCCTACTGAATAGAATGGATAAAGTTATGGGTGAAGAATATAATATGAGAATTAATAAAGCAAAAACAAAAGTAATGGCATGCGACAAAGAAGATCACGTGAAAGTCCAAGTTCATGTAGGCAATGAACTGCTTGAACAAGTTGATAAATTTACTTATCTGGGCAGTAATATTATCAGGGATGGAAGGAGCGAGGCAGAAGTGAGAAGTAGAATAGCTCAAGCAAAGGCTGCTTTTAACAAGAAGAAAAACATATTAACATCTAAGAGCATCAGCCTTGAAATCAGGAAAAGATTTTTGAAATCATATGTGTGGAGTGTGGCATGCTATGGGTGTGAAACATGGACTCTCGGGACAGAGGAAGATCAGAAACTAAATTCTTTTGAAATGTGGTGCTATAGACACATGCTCAAAATAAAATGGATCGACAAGGTCACAAACGAAGTGGTTCTGGAAAGAGCAGGTGAGAAGAGAAGCTTCTGGAGTTTCATTGTTAAAAGAAGAGTGCAATTTACAGGCCATCTATTAAGACATAAAGGACTCCCTGAACACAATCATAGAGGGATATGTTGAGGGAAGAAGACCAAGAGGAAGACCACGACTGAGGTACATGGATCAAATCGTGAAAGATGTGGGATGTAACACCTATAAAGAAATGAAGAGAAACGCTGAAAGACGCACAGAATGGAGACAAGCTGCCATTGTAGCTGTTGCAAACCAATCCTTGGATTGACCACTACAGAAGACAAAAGAAGATGTAAGATGCTGAACAATACTGCTGGATGAGTAGTAGGACTAGTGGGCGCTTTACCTCCACTTCAAATGCATCGCGTGATACACTGATGATATGCAAAACGTCAGGATGAAAGTTTCTGTGTCCTCACAAGATAAGAGACAAAACCATACATTGCAGAGCGTCAGGATGTCTGCAGTTCAGGCAGCACTGAGTTAAGGTTGACATACAGAGAAGACGCCTCAAGGGAAGACCTAATTTACGCTTCCGCCATATGTCGCTCAAATAGTCCTCAGTACTCATGTAGTACTGTCACCATCAGAGGGTGGTACGGGACTACAAGTCCCACCGCCACACCTCCAAAGTGAATTGCAGTGACGCAGTCACTGCCCTGTGGATAAATTTACTGCCTCACCAACACAGTTAGACCGCAATAGACCGGTGATGCTGTATTGTAACATATCACAAAAAAAGGCATCCATCCGCCAAACGCAGATATAAGACGACACACGAATGCTAACTCGAGTACTAACAATAACCTCAAGACTGCACCAGGTCCGTGTCTACAGACTCTGCCAAGACGAGCCGAGCTGGACATTGTACAAATGATCGTAGGTACTGTTCACTGGATTCAGGCCTAGACTAGAACTGAATACTGAAAGGTGGAAGTGAGATGCAGTTTATTCGTATTAAAGTTAAGGAGATTAATATGAAGGCGTGCTGAAAAATTATGCCTCCGAATATTTTATTTTGTTCTCGATATCGGTTGGGGTATCACATGTCATGTATATTACTCGGTCGAGTTTTCCGTTTCGCTAATGCAACTTGTAACACCCTGCCGTCAAAGGAGTTCGAACTGTAGCATATATCATGTCGGTGTTTAACGTCAGTATGTCGGCGCCCGAGGAACAAGGTGCTGTAATCTAATTTCTAACAGCAGAAAACTTGGTCCACACATGGCATGACAATGTCAAACCACACACGAATGCTGCGACATCTGCAACAATCTGAACATTGTGTTCAATGTCATCAATAATCTTCCATGTATTCCCGACGTGGGCCCGCACGATTTTAATCTGTTATCAAAACTTAAAAAATACCCTGAGTTTCAGTTTTATAGTGATGAAACGTTGCAAGCAGAGGTGAGGTAGTGGCTCCTCCAACAAAGTCAAACATTCTACAGCGACGGTATCAACAAGCTGGCCCCTCTTTGGAAGAAACCTGTTCGTCGCCAGGGTGACTATATTGAGAAACAAATACGTACACATGAAGAATAAAGATGTAGAATGGTAATAAAGTTTGTTTTATTTAGAAAGCTTTAAAACTTTTCTCGGTTGCACGTCCCTTGGTTATCTGATTCTCAAATACTGGATGAAGAGGTAGGTGGTTCTTGCCCTCTTCGTGATTTCTTCCTTACAGTAACTGTTACGTCTAACAAGTTGAGGAGGAGATGTGGCACATACATACATACATACATACATACATACATACATACGCACATACAACCTAACTTTTATAATATGTATAGATTTCAGTATCCAGAAATGTAATGATACGTGAGCATAAAGAATGTCCCAGAATTCTAGAACAGTGAGACTATAGTTTCGTGCATCTGTTCGACGACCTATCTTGAAAACGGGAATGATCTGCAGTTGTTTCCAAATGCAAGGATCGCTTCGCTCCTCCAGCGACTTACGCCACACGTCTGCTAAATGAGGAGCACGTTCTTTCATATACTCTGTGTAGAAGCGTTAAAGTATCCCACCAGGTCCGGTGTCCGTTTCTCAATTGGCTTTGCATTCTGCAATCATATTTCGACGTCTGTCATCTTGTCGTTTGTGCGACGGTTGTAAGGAAGAACTGCGGCTCGATGTCCATTAC
Source organism: Schistocerca cancellata (assembly GCF_023864275.1). Taxonomy (NCBI): domain Eukaryota; kingdom Metazoa; phylum Arthropoda; class Insecta; order Orthoptera; family Acrididae; genus Schistocerca; species Schistocerca cancellata. The sequence continues at coordinate 83,368,683 of NC_064634.1, read as the reverse complement.
CGACAAGGCACCTCACAGAGCAATTACTTTCCTTGCTGGCGTTACCAGTCCCTGTCATCTGCTCCAGTCCCTACTGCGTGTTCCTAAACCCTTTCACCGTGCTTTTCCGTGGGAGTTTGCCGTGTTTCTCGTACTCTCCACCTTTCATAAATTCGTTTTTGCACGCTCTTTCAGCGGGTAGCCTCTCTCGCCTTACAAGTGCTCATTCGTCTCTTGCCTGGGCTCTGATTCCCCTATCTGTCTCCGTGATTTGTCTAAGTATACCGTTCGAGCTTCTTTCAATCTACACCATGATATTCCGTTGCGCGCTACGTCCGCTGCTCCTGAGACGTAATTTCTCAGGGTGACTCCATAATAACTTTCAGGGATGATGGAGAAGTGGAAATGTATCAGTCTGAGGTCAGGAACCCTAGTCCGGAAACGGTCGAGTCGAAAGGTATAAACGAAAACCTTCTCAAGTTCCGCCTTAGCCTCGCACAGCGCTCAGACTAGGGCCCCAACTTCCGAACCCTTACTAAGACGTACAGAATTCCAGCTGAATACTGCATAATATCTCAGGTAATTTTATCTGTTGATGGACTAGTAAAGGCACCGAAACTCGCAAGTTTACTGTACAATAATAATGAGTTCCACTGACCTGTACAACTTTCACATACTGCTACATTTGCAACAGCTGTACAAAATGGCGTCCCCTAGCGTCAGCGCAGGCATGACATCGTCACAGAAAGTTCTGCCGGACCCGTTTTAATACCCCCAGTGTCCCTTGGACAGTGCCGCAGGCAGCGAGACTTTTTGCCAGGAGATGGTCTCCAGTCTCGACAGGCATGTCCTAAACAAGACTCTTCACATGGCACCACAACAAGTAATCAAGTAGGCTGAGATCAAGTGAAAGACCTCCTCTATCTATCCACTTTTCAGTGAATATTCGGTCCAGGTGTTCACGAACCCTTCAACCAAAGTTGGAACCAGATCCGTTTGGCGAATAACAAGTGGGATATGTACGCCTCTGATGAGCACTGTGTTCACAGTAGTATCAGAACGATTTTCTCTTATAACTTTCGATTCGGTTGTTTCCGGACCAGCATCCCTTAGCTCAAACTGGTACCTTTACCCTTCTCCATCATTCCTAAAAGTTTGTAACATCATCACAGAACCACCCTGTTTTATTTATTCATATGGCTCGCAAGCAGTGTAAAAATACAAGTGTGTAACGGTAGTATATGAATAATGCAGAAAGCTAAAACTACGCACAAAACTAACTAAATGTCAATATCTAAGTTTCTAATCCATGTAAGAGCTGTATCGTCAGCTTCCATGAGGTCACTCCAACTCCTCTGATGGGAACGAAAAGGGCATTCTTCTCTAATGTGCTTGGTTGTCTGGTTCGGAGCCCCACAGTCACAAACTGGAGACTCTCTAAAGTGAGTCTGTCTATCGACTATGCCCAGTGCGACGTCTGTTCAATTTGACCCATAACGTCTTGTCGAATTCTGTGCCAGCGGCTTCACAGTTGTATTTTCGGAGTCATTCAGCAAGTTTACAGTTCTGATCCCACAGGTCTCTAACCTCGATATTACTGGTGTCTAGCTGTTCTGCTTGCTGTAACGGTGGGTTTCTTGAACGGAGTCTATTTCGTCGTAAGAAGACCTGCGCAATGGATAATGTGCGCAAGGTATCTGCTGAAGCTCCTCATGTCGCCCCACACAATTTTTGAATAATATTGTTACGAGTTTATCTTGGCAGCGGTATTTTCATGATGTTTTTTATATGAAAGGGTGCGGTCAAGGGTGACACCAAGGTACTTAGGGTACTTGTTATGGCAAACAGTGTTTCCGTTAAGTTTCGCTCTGAGCTCCCTGTTGGTTTGTTTGTTGTTCGGATGGAATGTAAATACTTCAGTTTTACTTGCACTGCGTTCCTAAAATAGGAGCCCATAACGGCTAGATCTTCGGTGGGAATTGTCTCTGCTTGTCCGAGATCTTTGGTCTTACAAGCAAGAGCGATATCGTCCGCGTAACAGAATTTTATTGACCCGGTATTGGGGAATTGATTGAAACATAGGATGGCTAAGACGGAGCCCTGTATGCTGACACAACCTGTATCACCCTACGGCTTGACTTAACGCTTCTGTACACTTTTGTAGGCTAAATCACGGCCAGGAGACCTCACTTTGGTTGTTTGCACTCTGGACAAAATCACGCTTAAACAACTTCAGGTGGATTGAAGTCACCTGTTAACTGATACTCTTCCTCCAGATGTCGTTGCAGCTGACGGCCTCATGAGTCTGGAACAAGTTACTAAGCTGTGTTTATAGTGTATATTTCACCCTCGGGCCATACAAATTGTATCGCGAGTTACCAAAAAGGAATGGAAAAGGGGGCATAGTAAATATGAGTAAACTGAATTACGAATCAAACTAATTGCTACACTTATCTACATGTACTTTAAAGTGTTGCATGGTTTTTCGTCAACTGAACGGGCCCGGAGAGGCGATAACGATGTAAATACATCTGCACTATGGTTGTTGACACTGGATGCTATAATTAACTACGTGACAACATAAGACTGGTAATTCTTACATCGCAAGCATACGGCTACACACGCAGCCCGACAAAGAAAGTGACTCACCCAGAAGCGTAGGAGGAAACAAAAAGAAAGTACATGAGCTGAAATTGTGTGTGACGTTATTTCTGTAAGAGAGGTGTAGATGAGTGGAAAGGTTGGATAATCAAGTGGGTTATTTTTAATAACAACTTTTACTAAAACAAATAAATACTTAGGCCCAACAGACACTTTACCAAGAAATTTTCAAACTGAATTTAACAAGACCAAAATATTTAAAAACTGAATTTGGCAAAAAACGGTTTAAATTCAATGACACTAAAATCTGAATGTCATTGAAACACAATAGGCACAATAATAGGAACAACAGTTTGAACACAGTGATTAAACACATTATCCACTTTACTAAAAATCTTGAATTTAAATTCAATGATCAGGCCCAATGGCTGCTTAACCAACTATTTAAATTTGATTGCGACATAACACACACTATAATAAGAAAAACACAGAGTGGGGCAAATAAAAGTGGCCCGGATGAGTGGATATTATTGGACGTGAATGTATGCGTTAACGGAGGAGAAAAAAAGACCAGCAGCTGCTTCCAATAGGATGGAGCAACTGCCCATACAGCCGCCCGAACCTTGGAGCACATGTACACAATGTCCACGCCTTACAGAGTTGTTAACAGAGGTCAGTCTGGTCTCTGCCCTAGCTGCCCACTCACGCCACCTGATCTATCAGTGTGCCATTACTTAGTATAGGGAGGCCTTAAGTCTAAGCCACACCACAAACAACCCTCATAGTCTTCACGAACTGCAGCAGAACATTTTGGATGAGGCTGCAGCAACTGCAGCAGTTCAGCTTCGATCCGCCTTCAGCAACACGCTGGCCAGGTGCCAAAAGTGCCAAGAGATGATTGGTGGTCACTTTCAACGTCTACTATAGTCAAGTTAGTGCTGTATTTCCTTTCCTCGCAGTGTTTCTTTGTACCCTGGAACTCTGTTCTTCGGGCCACTTTTTATTTGCTCCACTTTGTAGTTTGAACTCAGTAATTAGTTGTGTAATTAGATGTGATAGAAGAAGAAGAAGAAGCAGGGGTCAAGAGGGAAAAGATAGGGGATCCAATATTATTAGAATCAGAATTTAAAAGAGGTTAACACGACTTAAGATCAAATAAGGCAGAAGAGATAGATAATCATTGGAGGATATGGCAATAACATGACTATCCACGTTGGTGTGTAGAATATGTGAGACTGGAAATATACCATTATACTTTCGAAAACATCATCCACACAATTCCGAAGATAGCAAGAATCGACAAGTGCAAGAATTATCCAGCAATCAGCTTAAAAGCTCATGCATCCAAGTTCGTAACAAGAATAATACACAGAAGAATGGAAAAGGAAATTGAGGCACTCTTAGATGACGATTAGTTTGTCTTTAGGAAAGGTAAAGGCACCAGAGAGGCAGTTCCCACGTTATGGTTGACAGTGGAAGCAACACTGAAGAAAAATAAAGACACGTTCATTGGATTTGTTGACCTGGGAAAAGCGCTCGACAATGTAAAATGGTGCAAGATGTTTGAAATTGTGTAGCCGTAAGCTACAGGGAAAGACGGGTAATAACAATATCTACAAGAAACAAGAGGGAACAATAAGACTGGTAGACAAAGAACGAAGTGCTCGGATTAATAATAAGACAGGGAGGTAGTCTTTCGCCCCTAATCTTCAGTCTGTACCTTGAACAAGCAATGACAGAAATAAAAGGTTTCAACGAGTTGGATTCAAATTAGGGGTGAAACTTTATCAGTGATAAGATTCGCTAATGATGTTGCTATCGTCAGTGAAAGTGAGGAAGAATTACAGGACATGTTGAATGGAATCAACAGTCTAATGAGTGCAGTGTATGGATTGAGAGTAAATCGAAAAATGACGAAGGTAATGAGAAGTAGCAGAAGCAACAACAGCGAGAAACTTAACATCAGGACTGATCGTCACGAAGTAGAGGCAGTTAAGGAATTCCGCTACATAGGCAGTAAAATAGCCAATGACGGACGGAGCAAAGAGGACATAAAAAGCAGACTAGCAATGGCAAAAAGGGCATTCCTGGCCAAGAGAACTCTACGAGTATCAAACAAAGGGCTTAATCTGAGGAAGACATTTCTTAGACTGTAAGTTCGTTGCACAGCGTAGTTTGATAGTGAAACATGGAACAGAAGGAGTCAAAGTATTTGAGATGTGGTGTTACAGAAGAATGTTGAAAGTGGGTGGTCTGATAAGGTAAGGAATGAGGAAGTTTTACGCAGATTCGGCGAGAAAAGGAATACACCCAACAAATAATTGAGGACAACAAATTACGCAATATTTCAACCGAAACTGGCCGAGAACAAATGTTTAGCATTATTTATTGCACTCCCCTCGTTTATAAGAATCATATACTACTTGTGCCAGGACGGACCATTGTAAAAATAGTAATAAATATAAATAGTAATAATTATAAACAGTAATAATTATTTGTGGCAGGACGATCCGTAGTGAAATTACAATAATTACGTCTTATGCGATTTGTGGCAGGAAGGTGCATTGTAGAAGAAGAAAATTATACCTTACATAATTGTAGATGCAAATGCAGTAAATGAAGCAGGCAAAAAGGAATACAAATGTCTCAAAAATGAGATCGACAGGAACCGCAAAATGGCTAAACAGGGTTGGCTAGAGGACAAATGTAAGGATGTAGAAGCATGTATCACTAGGGGTAAGACAGATACCGCCTACAGGAAAATTAAAGAGACCTTTGGAGAAAAGAGAACTACTTGTGTGAATATCAAGAGCTCAGATGGAAATCCAGTTCTAAGCAAAGAAGAGAAAGCAGAAAGGTGGAAGGAGTATATGGAGGGTCTATACAAGGCCGATGTACTTGAGGTCAATATTATGGAAACGAAAGAGGATGAAAATGAAATGGGAGATATGATACTGCGTGAAGAGTTTGACAGAGCACTGAAAGACCTGAGTCGAAACAAGGTCGCGGGAGTAGATAACATTCCATTAGAACTACTGACAGCCTTGGGAGAGCCAGTCCTGACAAAACTCTACCATCCGGTGAGCAAAATGTATGAGACAGGTGAAATACCCTCAGACTTCAAGAAGAATGTAATAATTCTAATCCCAAAGAAAGCAGGTGTTGACAGATGTGAAATGTAGCGAACTGTCAGTTTAATAAGTCACAGCTGCAAAATAGTAACGCGAATTCTTCAGAGACGAATGGAAAAAATGGTAGAAACCGACCTCGGGGAAGATCAATTTGGATTCCGTAGAAATATTGGAACACGTGAGGCAATACTGACCTTACGACTTATCTTAGAAGAAAGATTAAGGAAAGACAAACCTACGTTCCTAGCAATTGTAGACTTAGAGAAAGCTTTTGACAATGTTGACTGGACTACTCTCTTTCAAATTCTAAAGGTGGCAGGGGTAAAATACAGGGAGCGAAAGGCTATTTACAGTTTGTACAGAAACCAGATGGCAGTTATAAGAGTCGAGGGACATGAAAGGGAAGCAGTGGTTGGGAAGGGAGTGAGACAGGGTTGTAGCCTCTCCCCGAAGTTATTCAATCTGTATATTGATCAAGCAGTAAAGGAAACAAAAGAAAAGTTCGGAGTAGGTATTAAAATCCATGGAGAAGAAATAAAAACTTTGAGGTTCGCCGATGACATTATAATTCTGTAAGAGACAGCAAAGGACTTGGAAGAGCAGTTGAACGGAATGGACAGTGTCATGAAATGAGGATATAAAATGAACATCAACAAAAGCGAAACGAGGATAATGGAATGTAGTCGAATTAAGTCGGGTGATGCTGAGGGAATTACACTCCTGGAAATGGAAAAAAGAACACATTGACACCGGTGTGTCAGACCCACCATACTTGCTCCGGACACTGCGAGAGGGCTGTACAAGCAATGATCACACGCACGGCACAGCGGACACACCAGGAACCGCGGTGTTGGCCATCGAATGGCGCTAGCTGCGCAGCATTTGTGCACCGCCGCCGTCAGTGTCAGCCAGTTTGCCGTGGCATACGGAGCTCCATCGCAGTCTTTAACACTGGTAGCATGCCGCGACAGCGTGGACGTGAACCGTATGTGCAGTTGACGGACTTTGAGCGAGGGCGTATAGTGGGCATGCGGGAGGCCGGGTGGACGTACCGCCGAATTGCTCAACACGTGGGGCGTGAGGTCTCCACAGTACATCGATGTTGTCGCCAGTGGTCGGCGGAAGGTGCACGTGCCCGTCGACCTGGGACCGGACCGCAGCGACGCACAGATGCACGCCAAGACCGTAGGATCCTACGCAGTGCCGTAGGGGACCGCACCGCCACTTCCCAGCAAATTAGGGACACTGTTGCTTCTGGGGTATCGGCGAGGACCATTCGCAACCGTCTCCATGAAGCTGGGCTACGGTCCCGCACACCGTTAGGCCGTCTTCCGCTCACGCCCCAACATAGTGCACCCCGCCTCCAGTGGTGTCGCGACAGGCGTGAATGGAGGGACGAATGGAGACGTGTCGTCTTCAGCGATGAGAGTCGCTTCTGCCTTGGTGCCAATGATGGTCGTATGCGTGTTTGGCGCCGTGCAGGTGAGCGCCACAATCAGGACTGCATACGACCGAGGCACACAGGGCCAACACCCGGCATCATGGTGTGGGGAGCGATCTCCTACACTGGCCGTACACCACTGGTAATCGTCGAGGGGACACTGAATAGTGCACGGTACATCCAAACCGTCATCGAACCCATCGTTCTACCATTCCTAGACCGACAAGGGAACTTGCTGTTCCAACAGGACACTGCACGTCCGCATGTATCCCGTGCCACCCAACGTGCTCTAGAAGGTGTAAGTCAACTACCCTGGCCAGCAAGATCTCCGGATCTGTCCCCCATTGAGCATGTTTGGGACTGGATGAAGCGTCGTCTCACGCGGTCTGCACGTCCAACACGAACGCTGGTCCAACTGAGGCGCCAGGTGGAAATGGCATGGCAAGCCGTTCCACAGGACTACATCCAGCATCTCTACGATCGTCTCTATGGGAGAATAGCAGCCTGCATTGCTGCGAAAGGTGGATATACACTGTACTAGTGCCGACATTGTGCATGCTCTGTTGCCTGTGTCTATGTGCCTGTGGTTCTGTCAGTGTGATCATGTGATGTATCTGACCCCAGGAATGTGTCAATAAAGTTTCCCCTTCCTGGGACAATGAATTCACGGTGTTCTTATTTCAATTTCCAGGAGTGTAGATTAGGAAATGAGACACGTAAAGGAGTTTTGCTATTTGGGGAGCAAAATAACTGATGATGGTCGAAGTAGAGAAGATATAAAACGTAGACTGACAATGGCAAGGAAAGCGTTTCTGAAGAAGAGAATTTTGTTAACGTCGAGTATAGATTTGAGTGTTAGGAAGTCGTTTCTGAAAGTATTTGTTTGGAGTGTAGCCATGTATGGAAGTGAAACATGGACTATAAATAGTTTGAACAAGAAGAGAATAGAAGCTCTCGAAATGTGGTGCTACAGAGGAATGCTGAAGATTAGTTGGGTGGATCACATAACTAAGGAGGTGGTATTGAATAGAATTGGGGAGAAGAGGAGTTTGTGGCACAACTTGATTAGAAGAGGGGATCGGTTGGTAGGACATGTTCTGAGGCATCGAGGGATCACCAATTTAGTATTGGAAGGGAGCGTGGAGGGTAAAAATCGAAGAGGGAGACAAAGAGATGAATATACTAAGCAGGTTCAGAAGGACGTAGTTTGTAGTAGGTACTGGGTGATGAAGAAGCTTGCACAGGATAGAGTAGCATGGAGAGTTGCTTCAAACCAGTCTTAGGACTGAAGACCGCAACAACAACAGCAACAACTAATTTTAGATAGGAAGATCGATAGTATTAGTTAACCACAGGGGCGTCTATGGAGAAACCAGAGCTAGTTTCACCTAAAAAAAATGGTAGCACCCATATAAAACTACGCGCAGAAAGCTGGCTGCAAATAGATGTTACTAGCAATGACATTATAAATTGAGAATGGAATCTTTAACACAAAGAAAGGTTTTACGCCGGTGATGGAGACGTCTTTATAGCAGTAAGAAACAAGATAATATCGAGGGGGATGAAATCTGTTAGTGTTTCCATACGGGTGGCTGCGTCGAAATTCGGCGACGTTTCGATGAGTGTCGTTTTTATCATCGGAATTCCGACGCAGCCACCCGGATGAAGGCGGAGAAGATTTCATCTGCAGTATACGCCGGGAAAGCCTATATTCACATGTCTAAGGAGTTTGGTATAGATTCCGAATGCGAAATAATCTGGATGAAGGTACAGTAAAAGTTAAAGGTGGGTTAAACATAGTCATCGGAAGGTTTTGTAGACCCGCTACCTCAGAAGCAGTACTGATTCAGCATTTCAGTGGAAACTTGGAGGATATGTCACGTAAATTTCCTGAGCATGTTATTGTATTAGTTGGAGATATGAACGTAACTGCTATAAACTGGGACACTCAAGTGATTAAGGCATGTAGCAGGACACGGAGTAATGTGAAATTGTTCTACATGCGTTATCCAAAAATTACCTTGAGCAGATCGTCAGAGAACCGACTGGTGCAAGCAACAGATTACATATTCTGGCCACCAAGAGATCCGAACAACGCAGAACAAGGAATCATTGTTCATAAGGCTGTTACAGCTTCACTGAATACGGCTGTAAATGGGAATGTAAACAAAGGCAACAAGAAATTCTTGCTCAACAAAAGAGACAAAAAAAAACAGATTTGGGATTACTTGATTGGTCAACATGAAAAATTCATCTCCAGGACCAATGGACTAAGTTCAGAATATTATACAGTAGGCACTAGACAGATAGGTATGTGCAGAGTAAAGTTGTGAGGAACGGGAAAGACCAGCCGTGATATTTCAGTTGTATTAGAAAGTTGCTACGAAAGCAAAGAGAACAAGGAAGCCAAATCTAGCGTGAGGAGAGCCAGGAGTGAAGCGTTCAATGAATTCAGAAATTCTATCGACCGGCTTGACAGGAAATCTTCTGAAGTTTTGACGTAATGTTAAATCAGTAAATGGATCGAAGCCATCTATCGAGACACCATACTGCTGGCATCGAAATGCAGTATGACACAGAGAAGGCCGAAATACCAAACCTGTTTTTGTAAAACTGTTTCCACTAAGGAATATCACACTGTCGTTCCGCCTCTGAACCGTCGCGCGAAAGTCAAAATTACAGATATCGAAATGAGCGATCATCAGGTAGAAAACCAACTGAAATCACTCAACAGAGGAAAGACCAATGCACCTGACGGTATACCCGTACGATTCTAGATAGAGTAAGCAAAATAACTTGGTTCTCTTCTAACAGCAGACTAGTGTAGATCGTTGAAGGAGCAGAACGTTCTTAGTGATAGCAAAAAACTGCAGGTCATCCCCGTTTCCAAGAAGGGTAGTAGAACAGATGCACAGCGCTATAGGCATATGTCCCAGACGCCGGTGAGTTATAGAATTTTGGAACATGTTTTATACCCACGTATTATGACATTTCTGGAGACTGAAATTGTCCTTCGTAGGAACCAGCATAGATTCCGAGAACAACGATCGTGTGAAACCCAGTTCGCTCTGTCAGTCCACGAGACCCACAAAGCTGTAGGTACAGTCGCCCAGGCAGATGCTGCGTTCATTGACTTCCGGAAGGCGTTCGACACAGTTCCACACTGCTACCTAATGAACAGAATACGAGCATACGGAATATCAGACTAGCTGTATGGATTGAAGAGTTTCTAGCAAACAGAACAGAGCATGTCAGACGTAAAAGTAACTTCGGGAATACTTCCAAGGGCTGTTATGGGACCATTACTTTTCATGATGCATAAATGGCCTAATAGATACATCGGAAGCTCCGTCATTTCTTTTTCATAGTTTCTCTTGTTGAGTGGGATTCTGTTTAATCTATGTAACATATGTCTTATTGCTGCAAGTTTCTGGCTATGGGAATGGTTAGACGTGGAATGTATCGTTGTGTCTGTGGCTGCTGGTTTTATAAAGATGTTAAATGTATGTCTGCCATTTTCTTTTTTTATTGTAATGTCAAGAAAATTTATTTGATTTTCTTTTTCTTTAAAGGCGAAATGCGTATGACACTAAGATTGTGTTTTATTCAGTTGCTGTCACACGGTCTGCGGCGGCGCGGTTCCTTCCGTTCCTTTACGACGAACCTGCACTTACCTGTGAACATTGCCTCAGCAGATCATCAGTAGGGAAGCCGAGTGAAAACTACTGTACTTCGACGTGAACCAGGCTGCAATTAAAATCACTAATCTTTTTTTCGGGAGAAAGTTTTCACACGAAATGAAAGGTTGGAAATTTTGTCCTTAATTAATATATTCTGAAACTTAGGTGAACAAGTATCACTGCCAAGCCCGTGCTAGTCTTAACACAGTCACTCACCATCCCTTTCACTCGCGTTAACAACTTTATCGTGTTGCATTTCCCGAAAACGTAGAGCTACAAAAATACGTATTGTTTTTGGTTGAGAATGCTCGCCAAATATTATGTCTGTCGGTACCTAATGCAATCACAGTTTTTAGCCACCGACCTGCTCAATACGCCACGCGGAATTTATGTCTTTACTCGTCACAAAATTCACTTAAAAATTCCGAAATTTCTACACACACATCGGAATAATTATGCCGTCACTTTACAACAGTTGTGATGTATGAAACACTGCTAGATCCGGCAACTAATCATTTCCATCGGAACTACTACTACACACTTCCGAACCTTTTCATAGCTAGATTCCGACTCCTCTCTAGAATACTCCAAGTCTTCTCTACCAGCAGAGAAAGGCGCGCCAAGAATATTGCTTTACCATTGGTCAGTTTACTCAACAGCCAATAGCAAAACAACATTCTCCCGCCCTTTTCATCAATAACCAATCGCAAAATAGTAAACCTAACGACTGCACATTTTACCGACGTAATTATCTAATATGCTGAAGTTTTGTTTATGCATAAAGTTATTTACTATTGTTATTTATACCTGAATTAACTTTCCCTTTACTATAAACTTATTTTACAAATCTATTCTACAAAAATCCCCTTTGTCCACATCCATACTTCTTCGAAATGTTTCCACACTAAATCCCACTACATAACTCGTTAAACAATTATCTTCATATTAACCTTAAACCACATTCACGCATTATTCATACTGCTAAAACACGTTTATAACATTTTACATACACAAAAAGACATAATAACACTTTATGAAAATACTAGAACAGTTTATGAAAAGCATTCTATTACTTTAGTGCACTCTAGTGGGCACAATCGAAACTAAATGACAGTCCACTATCCAATACTGTCCTATATCGGCTGATACACAAACTACGTGCGCGTCCAGTCTCGCGTCACCATGTCACTATCCAGCTCTGAGACACATCTCCCACTTAAACGCCTCCAAGGCAGGATCGGTATACGGCGCTACGCCTCAGGTCCGTAAAGTAAAAATTATCAATATACCGTGATATTACACGCAACTGAGGAAGACAGGACTACGAAAGTTACTGTGTATGTAGTTCTCACAAATATGCCGTCGTCTGGTCGGCGCGGCAACATCCACCTAGGGCTTTAATTGCCATGCACAGAAATCCCTCGTTCCATTTGTACCCTGGAAGTAATGGCGTGTTCATATGTCGAACCACCCGCGAGGATGGTGCACGATTTCATTTCCGTAAGTTATCTGAACACTGATTTAGATGGTGCCCTTTAAAAGGAGGGGAACGATTTCCTTCTCCCATCTTTTCCCCAGTATGAGCTTCTGCTGCGTCTCTGCATCTGCATCTACATCCACGCTCCGCAAGCCAGCTTGGCGGAGGATACACTATACCAGCACCACTACTAGTCATTCCCGTTCCTCTCGCAAACAGGGGTAGGGGGTTGGATTGGGTTGTTTGGGGAAGGAGACCAGACAGCGAGGTCATCGGTCTCATCGGGTTAGGGAAGGATGAGGAAGGCAGTCGGCAGTGCCCTTTCAAAGGAACCATCCCAGCATTTGCCTGGAGCGATTTAGGGAAATCACGGAAATCCTAAATCAGGATGGCCGGACGCGGGATTGAACCGTCGTCCTCCCGAATGCGAGTCCAGTGTCTAACCACTGCGCAGGGGGAGGGAAAAGCGATTGTCCATATTACTCTTATCTTCGTAGTCCTCACACGAAATGTACGTTGGCAGTAGTGGAATCGTCTAAACTTTCTCAACAGTGTTTCACGAAACGAACTTCTTTCCTTCAGGGATTCCCATCGGAGTTCGCGAAACACTTCCGTAACGCTCGCTTATCGGTAGAAACTACCGGTAACAAATGCAGCAGCACGACTTCGACCAGATAGGGATCCCAAACACTCGAGCAGTACTGAAGAATGGGACTCGCAGTAGTACTGTACGCTGTCTCCTTTGTAAATGAACAGCACTTCCGTAGAATCCTCCCAATACATAGAAGTTCACCAGTCTGCTTCCCCACTACAGACCTTACGCGCTCGTTTCGTTTCACATCGCTTTGCAACTTTATTCGTAGATACTTAATCGTTGTGACTGTGTTAAGCAGGACACTGCTGATGCTGCATTCGAACATTACTGGACTGTTTTTCCTGCTCATCTACATTAACTTAGATTTTTCGGCAGTTAGAGCAAGCTAATATTTATCACACCAAACAGTGCATGGGGGCTTAATTAAATAAATATGCAAATATTTTTAATTTTTTTGTCGCTGACTGTCCGGTTACGCCGTCTCGTAAACGGTTGGCCCTGACTAGTTTTTGTACGCAATCTGACTGCATAGAACAACAACAAAGGATAAAATGAAATTTCCGTTAACACAATTAATTAATTAAGTCCCCAGCAACTATAAAACCTACGAAACCAAAGCACAAGTATAACTGTTCTGTGTGTGGAAGTGCGATTCAACGTACGCATCTGGCACGGTTCTTCTTCAATAACACAAGAAATTTTAAATATCATTTATACTGAAGTAATTAAAGAAAATAGAAATACTATAATTACGCAAGAAAACCAGAATTACACTCTAATCCAAGAACACGAGCCAGATGCTATGTTGACTGAACCTGTAATGACGCATTATTCAAGACACTGAAATAATGAAAAAAAAGGAGTTTTGTTACCCTCATATATATTGACGAAATGCGCTCTAATCATTACAATATCTCCATTGGAACAACATCTGCTGTCTAGCACATCAAACAACTGCATAAAACATGGAACAAGCACTTCCTACTACGACCTCTCGACAAAAACTCTTCACTACGACCTCTCGACAAGCACTGTACTCCGCCACTTCTCAATAATCACTGCCAGTGGAGGCGGCGGAACAAAACTCTCTGGCGCGATCTCTGGCGCTGTGGCTCAGTGTAGCCACCTTTCAACAGAAATCGTAAATCCTGTATCCTCTTACAGTCACTCAGAGACGACACTTTCCAGTACACTAGAGAGTCATCAGCAGACAGCCGCAGCCTGCTGTTCACCCTCTCCGTGATATCAAGTACGTTTACGAAGAATAAGAGCCGTCCTGTTACATTTCCCTGAGGCACTCCTGGCGATTCCCTCACCTTTGATGAACACTCGCGGCCGAGGGTGAAGTACAGTACTGGGTTCAATTTCTTACGAACTGGAACAAAATTTTCACTCTGCAGCGGAGTATGCGCTGTTATAAAACTTCCTGGCAGGTTAAACTGCGTGCTGGACCGAGACTCGAGCTCAGGACCTTTGGGTTTCGCTGGCAAGAACTCTACCACTTGAGGTACCCAAGCACGACTCGCGACCCGTCCTCACAGATTTACTTTCGCCAGTACTTCGTCTCCTTAAGAACTCTTCGAGCCACTCACATACCTGGGAAAATATTCCGTATGCTTAGATCTTCGGTGGAGACATCGGCAAGAGAGATACTTGGAATTGGGACAAGACAAGTAAGACCATCATGGTTTGATACTGAATGCGGAATAGTAACTGAAGAAAAGAACAAAGCATATAGAAGGACACTGCGATCACACTGTACGAGGAGGATAGTAGAAGAATAGAAAGAAAAACGGAGGATTGAATAGAGGACTCACCAAAGAAAAAAGAGAGAATGGATGAAAGCAAGTGTCAAAGAAATGGAGCTCATGAGAAGCAAAAATGAAATAAGAAAATTCTATAGAGAAGTGAATGCGGCACGGAAGCCTTTTGGTAGCAAAACAAGCTTAATAAAAGATGAGACAGGGAATATAATAAGTGAAGGGTCAGAATACTCCCAATCATACAGAGGGAGACGGGGCCGTACCAATGCGGATTCCTTCTTGGGAAGTCAGCCGTAGATCACATATTCATCTTAAGACAAATCCTGGAGAAAACAAACGAATACGGAGTTGGCACGCATCACCTCTTTATAGATTTCAAAGCAGCTTATGATAGCATAAATAGAGAGCAGTTATATCAAGCTCTAGATGAACTGGGAATCTCTAGAAAGTTAGTAAGGCTGGTGAGACTGACAATGAGTGAAACACGAGGTAGTGTAAGAATAGGAGGAAATATGTCCAACACATTGAGTATTAAAAATGGAGTGCGATAAGGGGATGCATTGGCATGCCTTTTCTTTAATGCCGCCCTGGAGAAGGTGATGAGAAACGCAAACCTTCTGAACAGAGGAACGATCTTCTATAAATCGGTACAGATACTGGCCTACGCAGATGACACAGATGTAATGGCAAGAACCCAAAAAGCAATGGAAGAAACATTTACAGCTCTTGAACAGGCCAGTAGGAACATGGGGTTAATTATTAATGAACAAAAAATAAAATATATGGCAGCTGAAAAAGCACATAGAGAAAATATGCCAAATGTAATAACAATGGGCAATTATACATTTGAGAGAGTCGAATATTTCAAGTATCTGGGCTCGACAGTTACACATCTAAATGGTACCTCCTTTGAAATTAAGCAGAGATTAATACTGGCCAACAGAGCCTATTTTGACCTAACAAGACTTCTATCCTCAAGGGTCCTGACTCGTACCACTAAATTACCCATGTATAAATCACTTATACGACCAATGCTTACATATGCCTCTGAAGCCTGGACATTAACAGCTAAAGATATTGAAACACTGGATGCATTTGAAAGGAAGGTACTTAAACGAATATCGGCCCAGTCTGTGAAAGAGGAAGATGGAGGAGATACAACCATTAGTTGTATACCATATACAAAGACTAACCCATCAGAAGGATAGTGAAATCATCCAGACTGAGGTGGGTGGGACATGTGGCTCTCATGAATGATACAGAAGTACCAAAAAGAATATTACAAGGAAAGCCAGGAGGCAAGAGAGCACGTGGTCGACTAAGAGCCAGATGGGCAGATGGAGTAATCGAAGATCTTGGGCTATAGAAACTGGAGAGTATTGGCAAAGGACCGAGAGAGATAGAAGGAAATTGTAGAAGAGGCCAAGGCTCATCCTGAGATGTAGAGCCAAGAAAGGAGAAGTAGATCTTCGTTAACAATCTGCAGTGGGGCACTGTGGCAAACGATTTCTGGAAACCTAAGAATGCGGAACGTGTTGTTGCCCTTCATCCATTGTTCAGACGATACCATGTGACAAAAGGGCAAACTTAAGTTTCGCACGAGCAGCGCTTTCTAAACCCCTGATGATATGTGGACAGAAATATATTATGTCCGAAACCCAGAATATGTTGAAGAATTTTGCAGCAAATCGATCATAAAGATATCGCTTAGTAATTTTGCGGGGGTTTTGACAATGTTGACTGAAATACATTCTTTGAAAAACAGCGAGCAAAAAGATGTTTACAGTTTGTACCGAAACCAGACGGCAGTTGTAAGAGCAGATATAAGAGTCGAGGAGCATGAAAGGGAAGCAGAGGTTGAGAAGAGAGCGACACGAGGTTGTAGCTTGTCCCCAATGTCAATCAATATCTATATTTAGCAATCAATAAAGGAAACGAAAGAAAAATTTGGCGAAGAAAGTAAAGCTCAAGAAGAAGAAAAGAAAAAAGTTTGAGGTTTTCCGATGCAATTGTTATTCTGTCAGAGACAGCAAAAGACGTAGAAGAGCAGTTGAATGGAATCGACAGCGCCTTGAAGCATCAACAAAAGCTGAACAAGGTAATGGAATGTGGTCGAGTTAAATGAGGTGATACTGAGAGGGAATTAGATTAGTAAACGAGGCACTAAAAGTAGTAGATGTGTTTTGCTGTTTGCGCAGTAAAGTACCTGATCGTCGGCGAAGTAAAGAGGATACGAAATGTAGTCTGGCAATGACAAGAAGTGTTTCTGAAGAAGAGAAATTTGTTAACAACGAATATAGACTTAAGTGTTAGTGGAGTGGAGTGTAGCCTTGTATGAAAATGAAACGCGGACGATAAACAATTTAAACAAGAAGAGAATAGAAGCTTTTGAAATGTGGTGCTACAGAAGAATGCTGAAGATTAGGTAGGGAGATCGTTTAACTAAACAGAAGGTAGTGAACAGAAATGGTGAGAAAAGAAATTTGTGTCGCAGTTTGACTAAAAGAATGTATCGGTTGGTAGAACACGTTTTGAGACGTCAATGGATCACCAATTTATTATTGGAGGGAAGTGTGTGTGTGTGTGTGTGTGTGTGTGTGTGTGTGTGTGTGTGTGTGTGGGTGGGTGTGGGAGGGGGGGGGGGACGGAGTGTAAAAATTGTAAAGGCAGACGATGAGATGAATAAAGTAAGTACACTACTGGCCATTAAGTGGCGTCAGATCGAAAGACTTGCACCAGGCGGACGGTCTACCCGACGGGAGGCCCTCGTCACACGACATTTCATATTTTCATTGGACAAATATATTATACTAGAACTGACATGTGATTACATTTTCACGCAGTTTAGGTGCATAGATCCTGAGAAATCAGTACCCAGAACAACTGCCTCTGGCCGTAATAACGATGGTTCAAATATCTCTGAGCACTATGCGACTTAACTTCTGAGGTCATCAGTCGCCTAGAACTTAGAACTAATTAAACCTAACTAACCTAAGGACATCACACACATCCATGCCCGAGGTAGGATTCAAACCTGTGACCGTAGCGGTCGCTTGGTTCCAGACTGTAGCGCCTAGAACCGCACGTCCACTCCGGCCGGCGGCCGTTAATAACGGCCTTGATAAGCTTGGGCATTGAGTCAAACACAGGTTGGGTGGCGTATACAGGTACAGCTGCCCATGCAGCTTCAACACGATACCACAGTTCATCAAGAGTAGTGACTGGCGTATTGTGATGAGCCAGTTGCTCGGCCACCATTGACCAGACGTTTTCAGTTGGTGAGAGATCTGGAGAATGTGCTGGCCAGGGCAGCAGTCGAACATTTTTTGTATCCAGAAAGGCCCGTACAGGACCTGCAACATGCGGTCGTTCATTATCCTGCTGAAATGTAGGGTTTCACAGGGACCAAATGAAGGGTAGAGCCACGGGTCGTAACACATCTGAAATATAACGTCCACTGTTCAAAGTGCCGTGAATGCGAACAAGAGGTGACCGAGACGTGTAACCAATGGCACCCCATACCATAATAATAATGGCGTGTGACGAGGACCTCCCGTCGGGTAGACCGTCCGCCTGGTGCAAGTCTTTCGACTTGACGCTACTTCGGCGACTTGCGTGTCGATGGGGATGAAATGATGATGATTAGGACAACACAACACCCAGTCCCTGAGCGGAGAAAATCTCCGACCCAGCCGGGAATCGAACCCGGCCCCTTAGGATTGACAGTCTGTCGCGCTGACCACTCAGCTACCGGGGGCGGACACCCCATACCATGACGCCGGTTGTACGCCAGTATGGCGATGACGAATACACGCTTCCAAAGTGCGTTCACCGCGATGTCGCCAAACACGGATGCGACCATCATGATGCTGTAACCAGAACCTGGATTCATCCGAAATAATGACGTTTTGCCATTTGTGCAATCAGGTTCGTCGTTGAGTACACCATGGCAAGCACTACTGTCTGTGACGCAGCGTCAAGGGTAACCACAGCCATGGTCTCCGAGATGATAATCCATGCTGCTGCAAACCTCGTCGAACTGTTCGTGCAAATGGTTGTTGTCTTGCAAACGTCCCCATCTGTTGACTCAGGGATCGAGACGTGGCTACACGATCCGTTACAGCCATGCGGATAAGATGCCTGTCATCTCGACTGCTAGTGATGCGAGGCCGTTGGGATCCAGCGCGGCGTTCCGTATTACCCTCCTGAACCCACCGATTCCATATTCTGCTAACAGGCCTTGGGACTCGACCAACGCGAGCAGCAATGTCGCGATACGATAAACCGCAATCGCGATAGGCTACAATCCTACCTTTAGCAAAATCGGAAACGTGATGGTACGTATTTCTCCTCCTTACACGAGGCATCACAACAACGTTTCACCAGGCAACGCCGGTCAACTGCTGTTTGTGTTTGAGAAATCGGTCGGAAACTTTCCTCATATCAGCACGTTGTAGGTGACGCCACCGGCGTCAACCTTGTGTGAATGCTCCGAAAAGCTAATAATTTGCATATCACGGCATCTTCTTCCTGTCGGTTAAATTTCGCGTCTGTAGCACGTTATTGCGTGATGTAGCAATTTCAATGGCCATTAGCGCAGATCCAAAATGATGTAGGTTGCAGCTGAAGAGGATTGCACAGGACAGAGTAGCAAGTCCGGACTGAAGATTATAACAATAATTCCGCGAGTCTGCTCTTTTTCCCTTCGTATATGCAGAAGTCACCTGCGCTTCTTTACATTGGCTCTGTAATGCCCTACTCGTCGTCGCCCTGACATTAAACCACCGTCTTTCGCCATTTTTCCTACAGGACTGACCAGATGAGAATCTACGAGGTGCATTCAAGTTCTAAGGCCTCCGATTTTTTTTCTCCGGACTGGAAAGAGATAGAAACATGCACATTGTTTTAAAATGAGGCCGCGTTCATTGTCAATACGTCCCAGAGATGGCAGCACCGTACGGCAGATGGAATTTTACCGCCAGCGGCGAGAATGAGAACTGTTTTAAATACTTAAAATGGCGACGTTTTCCTTACTTGAACAGCGTGCAATTATTCGTTTTCTGAATTTGCGTGGTGTGAAACCAATTGAAATTCATCGACAGTTGAGGGAGACATGTGGTGATGGAGTTATGGATGTGTCGAAAGTGCGTTCGTGGGTGCGACAGTTTAATGAAGGCAGAACATCGTGTGACAACAAACCGAAACAGCCTCGGGCTCGCACAAGCCGGTCTGACGACATGATCGAGAAAGTGGAGAGAATTGTTTTGGGGGATCGCCGAATGACTGTTGAACAGATCGCCTCCAGAGTTGGCATTTCTGTGGGTTCTGTGCACACAATCGTGCATGACGACCTGAAAATGCGAAAAGTGTCATCCAGGTGGGTGCCACGAATGCTGACGGACGACCACACGGCTGCCCGTGTGGCATATTGCCAAGCAATGTTGACGCGCAACAACAGCATGAATGGGACTTTCTTTTCGTCGGTTGTGACAATGGATGAGACGTGGATGCCATTTTTCAATCCAGAAACAAAGCGCCAGTCAGCTCAATGGAAGCACACAGATTCACCGCCACCAAAAAAATTTCGGGTAACCGCCAGTGCTGAAAAAATGATGGTGTCCATGTTCTGGGGCAGCGAGGGCGTAATCCTTACCCATTGCGTTCCAAAGGGCACTACAGTAACAGGTGTATCCTAGGAAAATGTTTTGAAGAACAAATTCCTTCCTGCACTGCAACAAAAACGTCCGGGCAGGGCTGCGCGTGTGCTGTTTCACCAAGACAACGCACCCGCACATCGAGCTAACGTTACGCAGCAGTTTCTTCGTGATAACAACTTTGAAGTGATTCCTCATGCTCCCTACTCACCTGACCTGGCTCCTAGTGACTTTTGGCTTTTTCCAACAAGGAAAGACACTCTCCGTGGCCGGACATTCACCAGCCGTGCTGCTATTGCCTCAGCGATTTTCCAGTGGTCAAAACAGACTCCTAAAGAAGCCTTCGCCGCTGCCATGGAATCGTGGCGTCAGCGTTGTGAAAAATGTGTACGTGTGCAGGGCGATTACGTCGACAAGTAACGCCAGTTTCATCGATTTCGGGTGAGTAGTTAATTAGAAAAAAAATCGGAGGCCTTAGAACTTGAATGCACCTCGTAATCGTCGCGATGATGATGCGCGAAAGACGGAGCGTGGCACAGGAGCGGAGAAGGCTCTCGTGTGGTGCTGAGACGCGCACCTCTTTGTGTCTGGCGGCGAGATGTGCCGCATCGCGGCTGCCTTTCGCTGTAACAGTAACAGTAACGCAGGGGCGTCCTTGCTCCTCGCGTCGCCTGCTCTAGTGCCGTCGATTACCGTTCTCTCCAGCCGCCAAGGCCAGA
Source organism: Schistocerca cancellata (assembly GCF_023864275.1). NCBI lineage: Eukaryota > Metazoa > Arthropoda > Insecta > Orthoptera > Acrididae > Schistocerca > Schistocerca cancellata. The sequence continues at coordinate 83,347,643 of NC_064634.1, read as the reverse complement.
CAGAAAGACAGCCGGCTCGTCTTCTCTGCTGTGCCCGGCTGGATACAACGGCTCGTCACGAGGTATGTGTGTACCCCACGCTGCGTGTCGAAAGCGCCCGCCTGCCATACACCGCTGTCTGTAGCTTCATCAGCGCGTCCCGGCTGGTATGCCCAGTGAAGGGCAGCGCGACAGGCCGGAATGCGTGTAGAGACAGCGACATCCTCCAGTGCGGGAACGTGCACGAGGTGGTTAGGTCATACAGTACGCTATCTGTTACGTAACAGCGGTTACGAGGACCACTCTAAAAGAAAGGTTATAGTGCTACAGCGATGAAAAATAATATTACGACGATGTCAGACCTTATTTTCATGATATAAAGATGAATTGACGATATCAAAAATGTAATTATAATTTTATTATTTTAATTTTTGTGCTCAGTGAATCAAAGACTTTCTAGTGCACGGAATAAACTAGCATTGTTTGTCCTACGAAACCATATATGATTGTTAAGTGAGAACTGATTCTATGTAAGACATTTCGTCTGGGTGGATTTTGTTCTCGTACTGGTCGGCAGAGAAAGAAAAGTTTCTTAATCGATGTATGTAATGTGAATGTATAAAGGCTATAAAAAGGAGAGAGAGAGAGAATCCTTGCGGACAATCACCATATTGTATAAGAAAAGGTAAATACAAGTTATTCAAAACAAATATCTCTAAAGGGTATCGTCTTGTGATTTCTAAAGACTGAAAATTGCGGTGTTTAATGTAAACCTGTCCTGAATAACAGCGAAGAACATTTATGTCATCATATATTTTCTTCGTTTGACCACGGTTGTGATTCGCATGTTACTTTTTGTTACGCGACGTGTTAGGAATATTTTCATTATAAGCGCAAAAGTGCACACAGCTTTAATCGAACCTGGATCTTTCGGAAACGATAGCTCTTAATCAGTACAGTTACGCGAATGCCGTCTAAATCGCAACCGTGATCACAAAAGTGTTTCCTGGACCTGATTTTTATAAATGTGTAGATTTGAAAGCGAACAGCATTGCACCATCGCTGGCTCGCAACTATTGAAAGAAAACAAAACAGGGACTGAACAACTTTAAATTTTAACGCCGTCAGCGTTACGAAATCTGAACGACGTATGTTAATTAATTAAATATTAACAGGAAGACACTTACTAAATTTTAAATATTAAATCATAACAAGAATTTAAAGCATTTTAGCATCATTACGTTTCTTTGCATTAGTACTTGAGTATCAGATACCACCATATCTATTTAAAAGACAGTGCGTAAATAAAATTGCCACCTTTTATAATTATTATTATCGCAATTTAGGTGCAATTTTTTTTTAAATCCAATTTATTTTTTCCACGCCAGTTATATTTTTTCGGCATATTGAGAGACAAAATGTCCTTTTGGTCAAATGTTTGAGCAGAGCGAAAATCAGACTCCGTAGAAATTATTGCGCAATGGATGTTTTTGTCCGAATTCCCACCCCTAAAACGAACAGTAGAGAATGGACTACTGAGGTATCAAATTGGCCAGCATGGGATCTAGTTTTGCGAGAAAAAAGTTTAACTGGTTGGAAGCAATAAGGTAATTAAAAAAACTTAGAGATTTGAGGGAACATATTTGTCCAAATTTCCATAGCCAGACGACGAGTGGAAAATAGACAAATGTGGTATGATATTGAACAACATGACATCAATTTAAAAAAAAAAAACATGTTCATTTGCTTGAGGGTAATCAATTTAATTAACTAAAACTTAATTAGTGATCTGAGGGAAAAGTTTTGTTCGAATTTTCATAGCCAGACGAAGATATTGTTCTTGTCGTTTTTTGGGTGTACGGGCGCTCAACGGCGAGGTCATGCTTAAAGTGACGAATCGTTGGCACACTCACTCACTCACTCACTCACTCACTCATTCATTCCCGTTGATCTGCACAATCACTGCATATCATATGCCGCAAAGCAAAGTGGAAATTGCGAAAGGTGTTACACCTGGGATGAAAACGGAAGGAAGATGACTGAGGAGCTAAAACAACGGCACAGGATTGTGTGACCGGCTGACGACACTACTGGCCATCAAAATTGCTACACCCAGAAGAAATGCAGATGATAAACGGGTATTCATTGGACAAGTTTATTATACTAGAACTGACATGTGATTACATTTTCACGCAATTTGGGTGGATACATCCTGCGAAATCTGTACCCAGAACAACCACCTCTGGCCGTAATAACGGCCTTGATAAGCCTGGGCATTGAGTCAAACAGAGCTTGGATGGCGTGTACAGGTACAGCTGCCCTTGCAGCTTCAACACCATACCACAGTTCATCAAGAGTAGTGAATGGCGTATTGTGACGAGCCAGTTGCTCGGCCACCATTGACCGGACGTTTTCAATTGGTGAGAGATCTGCGGAATGTGCTGGCCAGGGCAGCAGTCGAACATTTTCTGTATCCAGAAACGGCCGTACAGGACCTGCAACATGCGGTCGTGCGTTATCCTGCTGAAATGTAGGATTTCGCAGGGATCGAATGAAGGGTAGAGCCACGGGTCGTAACACATCTGAAATATAACGTCCACTGTTCAAAGTGCCGTCAATGCGAACAAGAGGTGACCGAGACGTGTAACCAATGGCACCCCATACCATCACGCCGGGTGATACGCCAGTATGGCGATGACGAATACACGCTTCCAGTGTGCGTTCACCGCGATGTCGCCAAACACGGATGCGACCATCATGATGCTGTAAACAGAACCTGGATTCATCCGAAAAAATCACGTTTTTCTATTCGTGCACCCAGGTTCGTCGTTGAGTACACCGTCGCAAGCGCTCCTGTCTGTGATGCAGCGTCAAGGGTAACCGCAGCCATGGTCTCCGAGCTGATAGTCCATGCTGCTGCATACGTCGTCGAACTGTTCGTGCAAATGGTTCTTGTCTTGAAAACGTCCCCATCTGTTGACTCAGGGATCGAGACGTGTCTACACGATCCGTTACAGCCATGCGGATAAGATGCCTGTCATCTAGACTGCTAGTGATACGAGGCCGTTGGGATCCAGCAAGGTGTTCCGTATTACCCTCCTGAACCCACCGATTCCATATTCTGCTAACAGTCATTGGATCTCGACCAACGCGAGCAGTAATGTCGCGATACGATAAACCGCAATCGCGATAGGCTACAATCCGACCTTTATCAGAGGCGGAAACGAGATGGTACGCATTTCTTCTCCTTACACGAGGCATCACAACAACGTTTCACCAGGCAACGCCGGTCAACTGCTGTTTGTGCGTGAGAAATCGGTTGGAAACTTTCCTCATTTCAGCACGTTGCAGATGTCGCTACCGGCGCCAACCTTGTGTGAATGCTCTGAAAAGCTAATCATTTGCATATCACAGCATCTTCTTCCTGTCGGTGAAATTTCGCATCTGTAGCACGTCATCTTCGTGGTGTAGCAATTTTAATGGCCAGTAGTGTACTTACAAAAAATACCGGTGAACCAATCACTCTGGACTTTGGCTGGACTTTGTTTTCATTCGCTTATGACTTTGCTCTGGATGAGAGATTCACGATAAATGTATGCTAGATAAGGGGTCAATGCCGTATAGTACTTTTTGTAGAACCTAATTGGGATTCCAGCCGGACCTAGTGATTTATTTACTTTCAGATCTTACAATTTTCTCTACACCAGGGATGCTCATTACTATGTCGTTCATACCAGAGTCTGTTCGTTGGTCAAATAACTGTACGTTTGTACGTGTTTCCTGTGTGAAAAATTTCTTGAACGCGAAATTTAAAACTTCGGCTTTCGTTTTGCTATCTTCAGCTGACGCACAAGAGCTCGTTAACAAGGGACTGAGTGGGAGCCTTAGAACAATAAGCAATCTGACGCTTCCCTCTGGTCGGGAAATGAAAGACAGTCTCATAAAATGTGGTGCACAGTGATCAGTATCCCACGTGCACCACACATTGGAAGGTCGTCACTCTGGAGCAAGAAGCCATGCGTCAGAGAACTGTGGCCTAGGCGAAGGCGAGTAAAGAGGACGTCATTCGGCCGGCCCGTGTGGCCAAGCGGTTCTAGGCGCTTCAGTCTGGAACCGCGTGACCACTACGGTCACAGGTTCGGATCCTGCCTCGGGCATGGATGTGTGTGATGTCCTTAGGTTAGTTAGGTTTAAGTAGTTGTAAGTTCGAGGGGACTGATGACCACAGATGTTAAGTCCCATAGTGCTCAGAGCCATTTGAACCATTTGAACCTTAGGTTAGTTAGGTTTAAGCAGTTCTAAGTTCTAGGGGACTGGTGACCTCTGATGTTAAGTCCCGGCGGAGGTTCGAGTCCTCCCTCGGGCATGGGTGTGTGTGTTTGTCCTTATTCCCATAAGGTTCCACACACATATTGTTAAGTCCCATAGTGCTCAGAGCCATTTGAACCTTTTTTTTGGACCTCATTGTATCTTCGTGGCTGAAAGGAGGTACGCCACGGCCGCGATGTGGACTTCAATAGCTGCAGCTTATTATCTGTCTCTTCCAGCCACTCGCCTTCTCATCGATGCATGGCTCTGTGCCTCAAAAGCGATATGATAGCATGCAGGCGGATTGCACACTGAACTAACTGAGGATCATGGCATTCTCCTTGGCTGATACATCTACCCTTCTTTCCCGGCAATTCCCATGTTCCCTGGTACCCAGCAGAAAGACACCTCCTTCCCTAGCGGTTGTAGTTGGAGGAGAGTCATTTGCTCCAATGCCCGCAAAATTGCATCTAATTCCACTTCGAAGACAGTAACGTCTTGAGGCAGTCAGACCTCGAGGACACGAACAGAGGAAAACAACGAGCAACCGATGGAGTCCTCCTGTTTCGACCCATTCGTAAATACAGCAGTAGAATTGTGGTGTTCAGTTGAATGTCATAAAATAATGGTTCAAATGGCTTTGAGCACTATGGTACTTGACATCTATGGTCATCAGTCCCCTAGAACTTAGAACTACTTAAACCCAAGGACATCACACAACACCCAGTCATCACGAGGCAGAGAAAATCCCTGACCCCGCCGGGAATCGAACCCGAGAACTCGGGCGCGGGAAGCGAGAACACTACCGCACGACCACGAGCTGCGGACCATAAAATGATGCATTAAAAACATATGCAGGAGTGCAATCTCTCCTTTACTGCATCAAATCTAAAATTACTCTGGGCCTCTGCAGTAACCATGGTGACAAGTGGTTAAAACGCTGGATTTAGGATTGTACATCCTCTACACCAAGTGATTCCAGCACACGCACACTCGGACCCCAAACAGCATTGTTGCTCGTGGGCGATTGGAGAAAAGGCGTTCCAGAGGTGGACTTCAACAGCATGGTATGCAGGTGATGTCGAAGCTGCCAGGATGCACCATGAGGAGCCGCTGCCGGATGGCGAGTGGCGATTTCCCCGGTCTGAGCACAGAGACTGGGTAAGGGGCTGGTCCAGTAACCACCAGAGGCCAGGCTAATCCTCTCATGGGGAACAGCGTCAATAGTGCTCATGTAAAAAGGTTTCGCTAAGCCGTACAATGTGCATGCGCAGTCTAGCTGTGGACGTACGAAAGCCCTTTAAAACTGGAGCAGATGCTCTCTGTCTGCTCCCCAAGACCTGCGGCTAAGGTACTTTATGATATTCGATGCCTTCTGGGTTCTGGATTTCCGACCTCTCATGAGTGGTAAGCACGACAGTTTGGACTCAAGGATGGGGCCCAGAAGCCTCAATGAGTCTTTAAAATGTAGAATGGTGCCCCTCGTATACAAATACAACGACAACGATTAAAATGAAAACACACATACACACTTATCTGCAGAAAACTGAAAACCCATCTTTGCAGGTCACTCATTTACTCCACATCGTAAACTGCGACTGACAGATTGCTGTCCACAAATAAGGAACGCTATACAGGACGCCTTGCAGTAGGCGTGGTATTGTTTATGGCTATGGCAAAAAGGGTAACACTTAAAACACTGTCCTGAGTAACACTATTCTACTGCTGAGAACAACGATCCGACAGCACGTCAACAACTTGAGACCTATAAAACCACTTATACGGAAGGACCATATGAACACTGAGAGGTTGCCATGTAAGCCCCATTGATGGAGTTGCACGAGAATACTGTGTCTCCAAGTAGTGCCGCACGCCTTTCTGATACAAAAGAATATACCGAGACTGTGGCTTCCATGTGGTGTAAGTAGCCTGTTTATATGTTTGAACGTTGGCAGCGCTGTAGACTGTAATTAACATCGCTGACAGCGCTCTGCGCTCTCGGTAAGAGACTCTGTGATTGGACGAACTAGCATTTAGCAATTAGCAAGCGGACGGCTTGGATATGTGTCCTGCGTGGAGACTCAGTGTTGGTAGTACATGCAGTGTAAAATGATGATGGATGCACACTACTGGCCATTACAACTGCTACACCACGAAGATAACGTGCTACAGACGCGAAATTTAACCGACAGGAAGAAGATGCTGTGATATGCAAATGATTAGCTTTTCAGAGCATTCACACAAGGTTGGCGCCGGTGGCGACACCTACAACGTGTTGACATGAGGAAAGTTTCCAACTGATTTCTCATACACAAACAGCAGTTGACCGGCGTTGCCTGGTGAAACGTTGTTGTGATGACCCGTGTAAGGAGGAGAAATACGTACCATCACGTTTCCGATTTTGCTAAAGGTAGGATTGTAGCCTATCGCGATTGCGGTTTATCGTATCACGACATTGCTGCTCGCGTTGGTCGAGTCCCAAGGCCTGTTAGCAGAATATGGAATCGGTGGGTTCAGGAGGGTAATACGGAACGCCGCGCTGGATCCCAACGGCCTCGCATCACTAGCAGTCGAGATGACAGGCATCTTATCCGCATGGCTGTAACGGATCGTGTAGACACGTCTCGATCCCTGAGTCAACAGATGGGGACGTTTACAAGACAACAACCATTTGCACGAACAGTTCGACGAGGTTTGCAGCAGCATGGATTATCAGCTCGGAGACCATGGCTGTGGTTACCCTTGACGCTGCGTCACAGACAGTAGTGCTTGCGATGGTGTACTCAACGACGAATCTGCTTGCACAAATGGCAAAACGTCATTTTTTCGGATGAATCCAGGTTCTGTTTACAGCATCGTGATGGTCGCATCCGTGTTTGGCGACATCGCGGTGAACGCACATTGGAAGCGTGTATTCGTCATCGCCAAACTGGCGTATCACCCGGCGTCATTGTATGGGGTGCCATTGGTTACACGTCTCTGTCACCTCTTGTTCGCATTGACGGCGCTTTGAACAGTGGACGTTACATTTCAGATGTGTTACGACCCGTAGCTCTACCCTTCATTCGATCCCTGCGAAACCCTACACTTCAGCAGGATAATGGACGACCGTATGCTGCAGGTCCTGTACGTGCCTTTCTGGATACAGAAAATGTTCGACTGCTGCCCTGGCCAGCACATTCTCCAGATCTCTCACCAACTGAAAACGTCTGGTCAATCGTGGCCGAGCAACTGGCTCGTCACAATACGCCAGTCACCACTCTTGATGAACTGTGGAATCTTTTTGAAGCTGCATGGGCAGCTGTACCTGTACACGCCATCCAAGCTCTGTTTGACTCAATGCCCAGGCTTATCAAGGCCGTTATTACGGCCAGAGGTGGTTGTTCGGGGTACTGATTTCGCAGGATGTATGCATCCAAATTGCGTGAAAATGTAATGACATGTCAGTTCTAGTATAATATATTTGTCCAATGAATACCCGTTTATCATCTGCATTTCTTCTGGGTGTAGCAATTTTAATGGCCAGTAGTGTATTTGCTAATGTTCGGGTAGTGGAATTATTGACTGCTATATAGTTTTTGGAACTGTGTGTCACATGATTAAGGTAATATCTGCTAAATACATTGTTTGCTCTTCAGAAAAATCTTTCTTTTTCTAACCATGTGCTTCCTCGTAGTTAGAGCCTATAGTTGTTAGAATCTTTTTATTTAGCTGGCTGTAGTTGCTGCTTGCTGTAATTGCTGTAGTTCGTGCTATGAAGATTTTCTGTCAGTTAAGTGGCTTATGGAAAAATGTGGTTTATTGTTAGGATTTCTTCCAATTCTGGGCTATTATTTTGGGTTAGTTATTTGAAGTCATGTTGTCATATTAGAGCAGTCAGATTGCGTTGCAGTTGTATATTGTGGGTAATAAATGAATAGGTTCAGTTTGAGTTGTCTTTGTCAGGGAAAATTCTGTATGTCAGTGTTAAAATGATAAAAATAAGTAACGAGACAGTAGGTTCAGTTGCATTCAGGAATTTCAGTACGAAGGAAGAAGTTTCAGTACGAAGAAAGAAGTTTCAGTAGGAAAGCCTCCAGTTGCGTCAGGTTGCGGGCAGCGGACCGAAATCTTCGCAATCCACACTGAGAGCTGTTAAATAGAAGCCTGATCTCTAACGACGAGACCAGACGACCGCTAATCATTTGCTCGAGGGTATTTCCTACATAGCTCGTTAAGGCGACTCTCCAGTAACTGCTGGGACATGTTCGGTTCTTTCCTGGTTTGAGGAGAGGTATCAAAATTGCCTCTCTCCACGAGTTGGTAAAGTGAACTATTTACCATATTAAGTTAAAACATTTGAGGAGGATTTCCTTTGGCGCCCCTGAAAAATGTCGAAGCATGCAGTGTTGGATTTGCTCATGACTGGGTGCAGTATCGTGAGTTCTCAGACAGCGCCAGTTCCTTCTCCCACTTGGAGAAATGGTAGTCGTAGGGCTTAGAATTGTGGGATCTGAAATCCAGCTTGCCCCTCACTGCAGTCGCTCGGTAATGGCGAAAAGCCAGATCCGGCCTGGCATTGGCAATAGTCGCTGCAAAATGCTCTCCCATCGTCTGAACAATGTCTCAGGGCGCGATTTGGAGGCATTCCTTATTCAGCGCTGCTGCTATTGGTAAACGACTCTGTTTATAGGAAATCCTCCTGGTAGATTCCCATACTTTTGTTGAACAAGTGGAAAAGTTGATGGAATCCAGGAACACTTGCATGATCTTTTCTTGCTTTCCTGGTCCGCAGCTCGTGGTCTTGCGGTAGCGTTGTCGCTTCCCACGCACGGGGTCCCGGGTTCGATTCCCGGCGGGGTAAGGGATTTTCTCTGCCTCGTGATGACTGGGTGTTGTGTGTCTTTCATCATCATTGACTCGCAAGTCGCCGAAGTGGCGTCAGCTAGAAAGGACTTGCAATTTCGGCGGCCGAACACCCCCGCATAGGGTCTCCCGGCCAACAATGCCGTACGATCATTTCATTTCATTTCTTGCTTTCCTGAGCCTTGGCTCTCGCGACCCGAAAGGCTGTTGGGCATTACTTAAACGGTCGAAGAACCGCATGCCCGTCCCTGATTGCTGAGCAGCACTCACCAGACCACCAAGGCCTCACAAGATGACCTGAGGACTTTGAGATGGATAAGTTAGCAGCATGATCGATCACTGCTGTAATGTGATCCACCCATTGTTGGACACATGGTGTTCAAACACAGCCAACTGGCTGATCAGCAGTCATATAGTGCTGCTGATCATTCATTTAGGTGGTTTCTGTTTGTGTAATGATCCATCCAGTAGGTGGATGCGGAGTGGGAAGTGGTCACAGGAATGAAGGTCATCAATGACTAGAGCTGACCGCGGTTTTGTTGCAGCATCGGTTTTCTCGACTGGCTGTTTGAGAACGGAAGCAAAGGAGGCAGCGGACATGGGCGGCTGCATGGACTTGTATATCTTTTTAGGTTCACCATACGGGGTGAGCTTCTTGATTTTTATCTGTTGGATCTACTGTTCTTCAAGAAAGACATTGCAGTCCCTACTCTAGACAGGGTGATCCCCAGAGCAATTGACACACTTCGGAGGAGGTGAACAATGACGGTTTTACTACATTTGCCACAAGTGGCTTCTCTCTTACAATGGAGAGTAGTGTGCCCGAAGTACTGGCTTTTAAGACAGTAATTGGGTTGGGGAAATAAAGCCGCATGCTTAGGTGAAGGAAACCTGCCAGCTCTAGAAGTTTGGTGCTGTTAAACGCAAGTTTAAAAACGTCAGATTTGAAAAGATCACCGTCCAGTTTTTTCATGATATTTTCCACGTCAACAATGCCTTCCTGGGACCACTCAGCTTTCAGTTCTTCTCAGGGGATATCAACCAGATACATGAAAGTTACAACATCTTTGCTGTAATTCAAGATGTTTTGCAGTTCAGTTTCAGTTGCATACTCCACGAGGCACTGAGCTTTCTGGAGGTTCTTGACTTTTTGGGAACTAGACGTTTCGACCAGCAGGGTCCCATTCCGCAAATGCTTGACAGATTTGAAGACTCCAGCAATGCCCTCTAAGCCTTTTTGTATTTAGAATGGTGAAACTTTATCGAAGCTGCCCTCTTTCTGTTTAACTATTATAAACACATTCTGACAACCAGCATGCGCTCTGTTACTATTAGTGAGTCCGGAAGACTGGATAGCCAAAGCCATCTTGTTAGACAGGGTGTTGGTGCCTACCAGTGGCCCATGCATTCCTCTGGGAGAAGGAAGAGAAAATTTCGAGGGATCCATCCCAGTCCCACGAGCGGCTAGGGAAAGAGAAGTCCACTCAGACAGAGTCCCAAGTACCTAGGTAGGCTTATATAACTGAGGTGCGGCAGGTTCCTCAGAGGTTGCCCGCTAGCAACTGTTCCACCTCAACAGCCTCCATCTCATCAGCGCGTAGCACACCTTAAGATTGAAGGTATTTTTTATAGATGTCTTTACCGCCCTCGCGATCCAGGCAGTCAAGCCAAGATCCCCGTTCCACTGCCGCGCCGCACGGTGGTCGCTGAAGCATGTCCAGAGCTTATGGTTACAGGCGATTGGCAGCGCTTTCCAGCCCCAGCCCAGGAATTCCGGGGTTGCCAAGCGCGTATCCAGCAAACGAATACTGTGGACCTGAAGGCGCCAAACGGAGAGTGGGAAATGAACAAAGGGAGTATCAAACTGATTAGCGTGAGGTCTACTTTACCAAAAGAATGTAATTGATTAAAGTTAATTAGATTAATGAAGTAAATTTTAATTAGTGATTTGACGAAAAATAGAAATATTTCACGTACAAGCAGCTGCTAGCTATGTAAATGAAGTACTCAAAGCTCATCTCTTCATTACGGGCAAAAGATGTTACATTGGTGTAGAAATTGTGAAACCGTTTCTTTCATGTTCAAAAAATAAAATAATTATAACATAACAGTATAAACTGGAACGTCTCTTTCCCTTGATCTATACAGGCTGTCTCAGGAGGAATGATCAATTGGAAAGATGGCAGGAGCGTTATGGTCTTGGGAATATTTTCATGGTATTCCCAGGGTGATCCCGTCATTTTGGAAGGCACAATGGATCAACAGAAGTGTGCATCTATCCGTGTGGACCACGTTCATCCCTACATGCAGTTCGTTTTTCCTCGGCACGATGGCATCTACCAGCAGGACAATGCAATACGTCACACAGCTTGCAGTGTGTGCGCGTGGTTCGAAGAGCACCAGGATGAGTTTATCGTACGCCCCTGGCCGCCAAGCTCTTGCTGGATTTAAGCCTAATCGAGACCACTTCGATCAGGCTGTTCGCATGGATCCTCGACCGAGAAACCTAGTGCAGCTGGTTGTGGCACTGGAGTCGGAATGGCTCCATATCTTCGTTGGTACTATAACACCCCCCTGCTTCCCGGGATTTGCGAAATTACCAGTTGACAATGACCGTGAATTATGAATTTTGACCCGCGTCGGGATAAGGCATCCGAATCCGAAGTAAATAATGATTATTCCGCGGGAAACAGGAGACGTTATAACTGGATCGTTATTGAATCAGTAATTTCATTCAATAACGATCGGTGAATGAGATAATGGAAATAATTTGGAAATAAATTTTGCCAGTGGAAATTTTGCCGAAAGAAATGATTAAGTTGTAAAAGCAATTAAAAAATCTGTCGCCAGCTCAACTGATGAGCGACAGTACTGTTGAGTACGTGAATAATTGTGTCAAAAATAAAGTTTACCTGTTTGTAGCGCAGCAGGTGGAACAGGAACTTTTACGTAAGTACTGTGTCAGGCTCAGTGGTCATATAAAACAATGTCATAACAATATAACTACACTTAAACATTAATTTTGATAATTATTTAGTTCATAATTTGTCAGCTAAGTGCAATGCTGAGAACACAGATAATTATCTATCGAGATTTTGAATATTGTACTGTCATTCTGTCTTTAAAATTAGGTACTTTGCACAGTTTAATCTACTGATAATGAAATAAATTGCCAATAATTGATTAAATATGTTTTGAATGATAATAATTCATTAATTGGGGAATTGTCAGGTGGAATAAGCTTTATAGTTTCATGAAATATCCCTGAACTAACTTCAGCTGAATATGCATTGAAATAAATCTTGATAATGAAATTTATTACTTCAGTCTATTATTAAGTTACTGCGGTTGGCGTAACCTTATTAAGTGCAACAATTAACTACGGTAACCAGTCTGAAATTAAGATAACATAAACAGCCTACTTACACCGTCTCTGCCACAGCCATCAACAGTGTAACGTCTACAGTAAGCAGTACAGTGCTCCTTATTTGTGGACGACTTTGCTGTTTTCTGTTTCTCCTACAGTGTTGCAACGGTGAGCCGTCAGTTGCAACTTACAGTGTGGCGGTTAGAGGAATTGGCTGCAAAGACGGGTTTTCAGTTTTCTGCCGCTAAGTGTGTGAGTGTTCATTTTAATCGTTCTCGTCGTCCTTTTAATTTGCCTGCCTTGCATATGAGCGACACTATCCTACATTTTAGAGATACAGTGCGGTTTCTGGGCCTCATTTCTGGCTCCAGATTGTCATGGTTGCCATACCTACGAGACTTGAAAGCCAGAATCCTGAAGGCACTGAACATCCTCAAGTGCCTCAGCCACAGGTCTCTGGGAGCGGACAGGGCGCGTCTCCTCCTGTTTTATCGGGCTTTTGTACGTTCGCAGCTGGACTACGGGTGCAAGGTGTATGAGTCAGCGCAGCCCTTTATTTGCGGATCCTTGAAGCTGTCCACCACGCGGGGATTCGACTGGCCACGGGTACTTATCGGACCAATTCCGTCCCCAGTCTCTGTGCTGAAGCTGGGGAACCGCCACTTACCATCCGGCGGCAGCTCCTGCTGTTGCGCCAAGCTTGTAAGTTTCTTGCAGCTCCAACCTCACCTGCTCACCATATTGTTGCTCATCTGCCTCTGGACCGCCTTTTTTCCCCACCGTCCCCGAGCCACTGTGCCGTTTGGGATCCACGTGCAACGCGTGCTGGAGTCCCTCGGTGTGGAGCCCTTACAGCCCAAAATCCAGGATTTTAACCACCTGCCACCCTGATTAATTGAGAGGCCCTGAGTAATTTCAGATTTGGTGCGGTACGAGAGAAAATGCACTCCTACCACCGTTTTTAATGCAAAATTTTCTGCCATTTTATCTGAGCACCACGACTATGTAGCGGTTTCCACGAATGGGTCGAAACAGGGCGATTACGTTGGTTGCTCTGTTGTTTTTCCGGACAGTCTCCTCAAGGTCCGACTGCCTCAAGCGTTTACTGTCTTTCATGCAGAACTGTCTGCGATCTTGTGGGCACTGGAGGAGATGAAACGCTCTTCCCATCCTAAATTTCTTGTCTGTTCCGACTCACTAAGTGCCCTTCACTCATTTCAACGGTTGTATCCTGCAGATAAAATAGTCCAGACCACCCACGATGCCCTCCTCCAACTAAAACGATGGGGAAGGAGGTGGCTTTCTGCTGAGTTCCAGGGCACGGCGGCATTGCTGGGAACGAAAGGGCAGATCCCGCAGCCAAGGAGGCGTATCTCGATCCACAAGTCTTTCAGTGTGCCATCCCCCTGCGCGCACTCACCTCGCTGTTGAGCTCACGAGTCATGCATCGTTGAGAGGATGAGTGGCTGGAAATGACTGACAATAAGATCCGTTTAGTCAATCCCACAGCGCGTGGGTGGTGTACTTCCTTCCAGTCCCGTAGATGTGACGAAGTTCTCCTCACTCGGCTTCGGATAGGCTACAGTCCTATGACGCATGGCTTCCTGCTCCAGCGAGATCTGCCATCTCTTTTAGGAAATACTTAAACGAATGTGTTTAAAGTTTTAACGTACATCTACATCTAAATTCTACATTTATACTCCGCAAGCCACCCAACGCTGTGTGGCGGAGGGCACTTTACGTGCCACTGTCATTACCTCCCTTTCCTGTTCCAGTCGCGTATGGTTCGCGGGAAGAACGACTGTCTGAAAGCCTCTGTGCGCGCTCTAATCTCTCTAATTTTACATTAGTGATCTCCTCGGGAGGTATAAGTAGGGGAAAGCAATATATTCGATACCTCATCCAGAAACGCACCCTCTCGAAACCTGACGAGCAAGCTACACCGCGATGCAGAGCGCCTCTCTTGCAGAGTCTGCCACTTGAGTTTGTTAAACATCTCCGTAACGCTATCACGTTTACCAAATAACCCTGTGACGAAACGCGCTGCTCTTCTTTGGATCTTCTCTATCTCCTCCGTCAACCCGATCTGGTACGGATCCCACACTGATGAGCAATACTCAAGTATAGGTCGAACGAGTGTTTTGTAACCCACCTCCTTTGTTGATGGACTACATTTTCTAAGGACTCTCCCAATGAATCTCAACCTGGTACCCACCTTACCAACAATTAATTTTATATGATCATTCCACTTCAAATCGTTCCGTACGCATACTCCCAGATATTTTACAGAAGTAACTGCTACCAGTGTTTGTTCCGCTATCATATAATCATACAATAAAGCATACTTTTTTTCTATGTATTCGCAATACATTACATTTGTCTATGTTAAGGGTCAGTTGCCACTCCCTGCACCAAGTGCCTATCCGCTGCAGATCTTCCTGCATTTCGCTACAATTTTCTAATGCTGCAACTTCTCTGTATACTACAGCATCATCCGCGAAAAGCCGCATGGAACTTCCGACACTATCTGCTAGGTCATTTATATATATTGTGAAAAGCAATGGTCCCATAACACTCCCCTGTGGCACGCCAGAGGTTACTTTAACGTCTGTAGACGTCTCTCCGTTGATAACAACATGGTGTGTTCTGTTTGCTAAAAACTCTTCAATCCAGCCACACAACTGGTCTGATATTCCGTAGGCTCTTATTTTGTTTATCAGGCGACAGTGCGGAACTGTATCGAACGCCTTCTGGAAGTAAAGAAAAATAGCATCTACCTGGGAGCCTGTATCTAATATTTTCTGGGTCTCATGAACAAATAAAGCGAGTTGGGTCTCACACGATCGCTGTTTCCGGAATTCATGTTGATTCCTACATAGTAGATTCTGGGTTTCCAAAAACGACATGATACTCGAGCAAAAAACATGTTCTAAAATTCTACAACAGATCGACGTCAGAGATATAGTTTCTATAGTTTTGCGCATCTGCTTGACGACCCTTCTTGAAGACTGGGACTACCTGTGCTCTTTTCCAATCATTTGGAACCTTCTGTTCCTCTAGAAACTTGCGGTACACGGCTGTTAGAAGGGGGGCAAGTTCTTTCGCGTACTCTATGTAGAATCGAATTGGTATCCCGTCAGGTCCAGTGGACTTTCCTCTGTTGAGTGATTCCAGTTGCTTTTCTATTCCTTGGACACTTATTTCGATGTCAGCCATTTTTTCGTTTGTGCGAGGATTTAGAGAAGGAACTGCAGTGCAGTCTTCCTCTGTGAAACAGCTTTGGAAAAAGGTGTTTAGTATTTCAGCTTTACGCGTGTCATCCTCTGTTTCAATGCCTTCATCATCCCGGAGTGTCTGGATATGCTGTTTCGAGCCACTTACTGATTTAACATAAGACCAGAACTTCCTAGGATTTTCTGTCAAGTCGGTACATAGAATTTTACTTTCGAATTCACTGAACGCTTCACGCATAGCCCTCCTTACGCTAACTTTGACATCGTTTAGCTTCTGTTTGTCTGAGAGGTTTTGGCTGCGTTTAAATTTGGAGTGAAGCTCTCTTTGCTTTCGCGGTAGTTTCCTAACTTTGTTGTTGTACCACGGTGGGTTTTTCCCGTCCCTCACAGTTTTACTCGGCACGTACCTGCCTAAAACGCATTTTACGATTGCCTTGAACTTTTTCCATAAACACTCAACATTGTCAGTGTGGGAACAGAAATTTTCGCTTTGATCTGTTAGGTAGTCTGAAATCTGCC
Source organism: Schistocerca cancellata (assembly GCF_023864275.1). NCBI lineage: Eukaryota > Metazoa > Arthropoda > Insecta > Orthoptera > Acrididae > Schistocerca > Schistocerca cancellata. Next base: position 83,331,392 of record NC_064634.1, on the reverse strand, counting down.
TTCTATTACTCTTGCTAAACAGATAAACCTTCCTCCCTTTTTTTATATTCCTATTAACTTCCATATTCAGGGATGCTGCAACGGCCTTATGATCACATGTCCTATGTTTTTATCAAGATTTTGGGGAGAGGGTCTTAATTTGTTCACAGGGTGACTGGTCCACCCATATTTTATGTAAGTCGCCAGCCAGTGACAATTTCCTGTGCCATCCTTGACGCTCCTTTCTCGTTTTCCAACGTTTTGTTTTCTTATACAGCAGTTTTCTTCTTTTCCCGCATTCTTTGCGTGTATGCTTCCACTTTACTAAGTTTGTCCACATTCGTTTCTTTTAATGTATGTCAGGGCGCTGATGACCTCGATGTTGAGCGCCCGTAAGCCCCAACACACACACACACACACACACACACACACACAAACACACACCTCTTACAACGGCCAACGCGTGGCCGACGGCCTCAACTTAACAATCGAGGATAGTGGGGTTCGCGTAGAGTTGCCAGTGCAGACAACCAACACTACATGAAATAATCGCTGAAATCGACGTGGGACGTAGGACGAACGTATACGTTAGGACAGTGCTGTGAAATTAGGCGTTAATGGGCTATGATATTAGACAATCGACGCGACTCCCTTTGCTAATAGCACGATATAGTCTGTAGCACCTCTCGGGGGCTCTTGGCCTTACCGGTTGGATCCTAGACGACTGGAAAACCATGGCCTGGCCATATGAGTCCCGATTTCAGTTGGTAAGAGTTGATGGTAGTGTTCGACTGTGGCGCAAACCCCACGAAGCCATGGGCCCAAGTTGTCAACAAGGCACTGTTCAAGCTGGTGGCGGCTCCATAATGGTGTGGGCTGTGTTTACATGGAATAGACTGGGATCACTGGTTCAACTGAACCGATCATTGACTGGAAATGGTTATGTTCGGCTACTTGGAGATCATCTGCAGCGATTCATGGACTTCATGTATCCAAACAACGTTGCGTCATATCACCAGGACACAACTATTCATGATTGATCTGAAGAACATTCTGGACAGTTCGAGCGTATGATTTGGCCACCAGATCACCGAACACGAATGCCATTGAGCATTTGTGGGAAATAATCAAGAGTTCATTTTGTGCAAAAAATCATGCACCGCCAACACTTTCACAATTGTGGACTCTATAGAGGGCAGCATAGCTCAATATTTCTGCAGGGGACATCCGAACACCTGTTGTGTCCACGCCATGCCGAGCTGCTGCACTAAGCCGAGCAAAAGAAGGTCCGACACGATTTTTGGAGGTATCCCATGAGTTCTGTCACCTCAGTGTATAGTTCCATGAAATTTCATCCCGGTAGGCCGCTCCAGAGGTGAGAAAATGAGATTCTTTATTACTGGTATGTATGCTTTCCTGATGATTTATTTGAATACTGGAGAATGCAGATTTTGAAAAGAAGAATCAACCAACGACTCGTTGACACTACGGGGTTTAAGTTTAACTTTCACGCGAAAATAATTGTTCCAGTTCGTCATCTACATCTACGCGATTACTCTGCTATTCACAACAAAGTGCCTGGCAGAGGGTTCAATGAACCACCTTCAAGCTGTCTCTCTACCGTTCCACTCTCGAACGGCAAGTGGGAAAAACGCGCACTTAAATTTTTCTCTGCGAGCCCTGATTTCTCTTATTTTATTGTGATGCACATTTCTCCCTATGTAGGTGGGTGACAACAGAATGTTTTCGCAATCGGAGGAGAAAACTGGTGATTGAAATTTCATGAGAAGATCCCGTCGCAACTAAAAACGCCTTTGTTTTAATGATTGTCACTCCAATTCACGTATCATGTCTGTGACACTATCTCCCCTATTTCGCGATAATACCAAACGAGCTGCCCTTCATTGTACTTTTTCGATGTCATCCGTCAGTCCCGCCTGATGCGGATCCCACACCGCACAGCAGTGCTCCAGAATAGGGAAGATAAGTGTGGTGTAAGCAGTCTCTCTAGTAGACCTGTTGCACCTTGTAAGTGTTCTG